>NC_090929.1:499427654-500052654 GCF_040938575.1 Ambystoma mexicanum | reverse complement strand
CTCTTAGAACACATTCAACTAGACAGATTACAATACGGACAGCGTCCTGAGGACACCCCCAGTTTGTGTATTTACGAACAATTAAGTACACCGCGAGTGTTCATAGCTCATTTTTACCTTCCTTGCGAACAAAAATGACACATACTCCGTCCTCTAAACACCCCACCATTTAGTTTATTTACAAAATGTCAGAACAGCTGTGTTCTCCGCAGACAAATCGAACGCAACAAAAACGTCTAGCACATAAAAAAACAAAACATTGAACCTATCTCATACTCCCCCACCCTCCTCAAACACTCTTACACACCAACACACGGCACTAAATACAATTTTATATCCACGTTTCACTGCGCTGTACGCGGTCGACTGCGAATACAAGATGGCGGGCGCCACAGAAAATCTGACACGCTCCACTCCCCTCGCCGTCCAATCAGCAAACACGTCGCATGTCCGCGGACATGACGCAAGGCCATGGGCCAATCGGGGTGCTGTCCGCGGAGCGAACAGGGAAGTCCGTCCGCGAAGCGAACGAAGATATCACTAATTTTTTTGCCTTACATTTTGGTCATTTTTAAAAAAAACTACTGGACAGATTTACACCAAATTTACAAAAGCACGCTTTTGGGACCAGGCCGCCGCTCCTGCCGCAAATTTGGTGTAAATCCGTCCAGCGGTTCGGGCTGTAGCCGTGCGCAAAGTTTTTTCCCATTCAGTCTATGGGAAAAAAAAAGTTTTGGGGCCCCCTCTATAACGTCCCCCCCTGGACGAATCCTCACCAAACTTTGCAAAACAATTCAGAGTGACCCAACTACTTTTATTGCAAAGTTTGGTGAGGATCCGTCCAGGGAGAGCGAAGTTATAAGCCGCCCAAAAAGTGCTCTTCCTATGGAAACAGCAACTTAACCATAACTACATGGCCACTACTGTGGCCATGTAATATATATATCTACTACTACTTGTGACACCCTGTCGCCCGGCGGCGCCCATGTTAGTAATTATACATCGCCTCCCAGAAAACTAGGCCCGAGTAGGCCGCAAGCAAGAGTCCACAGGCCGGAGCCTCTAAAATGAAAAAACCTCTCGAGACGAACAGCAATGCTATGACCATGCAGAACGAGTCCCAGCGAGAGCCCACCGCCAAGGCCACGATGTTGCAACCCACATGCCGAGCTCTCAGAGCCAAGGTTACACCTGCCGCAGCCTAGCACCCCTCTGGGCTGAAAAACAAATCAAATGCTCACAATTCTGCTCTAGCTACGTTCTTTACACACGTGACCATGCCAAGCTGACAAGATGCCAAGCTCGCGAGACAGAAAGTTGCCGGGGTCCTGTGTCTGGGAC
This sequence comes from Ambystoma mexicanum, assembly GCF_040938575.1. Lineage (NCBI taxonomy): Eukaryota > Metazoa > Chordata > Amphibia > Caudata > Ambystomatidae > Ambystoma > Ambystoma mexicanum. The sequence goes on along the minus strand of NC_090929.1, from coordinate 500,051,313 downwards.
GCAGGCTGCAACAGCGAAGCGACAAGTTGGACACCTACACCGATGGGAAAGGCGTGATCATCAGCCACTAGCAAAGACCTGTCCATTGTCCGCCACTAACACATAGTTGCACAATGTTGCCAACACCAGGTACCTCGCGGGCTGGGGACGACGATGGTCCTAGGCTTGGGGGCTCACGAGGGAACCAATCAGAGCATGAGGGGCTCCTCACTGATGCCGTTTCAGTTAGCCAATCACCAAGGGTCCCCATGTAACCGTTTTATTGTAACAAGTGCTAGGGACAACCCAAGTGTTCCACCTGATCTGTCCTTGTCCACTAACATTTCTCCATATATGTATCTATACTAACCCCACCACTCGGGGAGCCAACCCGAAGTGGCGATAGGTTTTGTCATACTATGGTAAAAAGGGTCTGCAAGCCCCACTAAGAACGAGAGCGTCTCCCCGGATGCATACGGGTGGAGAACGATCCCTGCCGTTACTATAATAAACATCAGTAATTACTTTGCTCTTGTGTGTGCCTCATATTCCTTTTGGGGACGCGGGAGGAGTTGGGGCCTCCCAGCCCCGGAGGTCCGCGGACGGCTCTGGGAGATCACCCCGACAAGTTGAAGGCACTGCTGAGATCTGCTTGAGATCTACCTAACCTACCCTAAGAGCATAACTACCAGGCCTCCTGCAGTGAGGCAACCCAGCAGCGCGGCCCCCTCTGCCATTGCCCCCTTTCGAGGACTACAGGACAATCGCGGAACTGCGAAAAGACCGGACAGCGCACTCCGGACATTGGCCCTCGGGAGTCGACTTGAAAAGTATCCCGCCTGTGGTTGGCGAGTGTCCAGAGGTGGTCCAGACGAGGGGCAGTGGTGAGCCGCTTTGGAGGGGTGCCCGCAGTCGAGCGGCCCAGAGTCACGAGGACTTTGTGAGTATGGCATGCCCAACCAGCAACGTAATGTTGTGCGTGAGACGGGAGGAGTTGTAAAGAGGGAGGGGGAGGTTGTAACAGTGTGTGGAAATTGATTTTGACTGTTCCGCGGCAGTAGAGGTGTGAGGTGTAACGGGACATCCACGAGGACCGTCCACTACAGTGTCACGGAGTGGATTGGGTGAGGCCTCAGGCACCCACATGTGACTGTTAGAGAGCGCGGATTGGTTAGAGATTGCGGACACCTGTGTAAGGGGGGTGTGTGGCTTTCCTATGAGTTGACGTTGTAGATCAATGAATAGATGAGGTTCCCTACTAATTGAGTGTTGAAGCTCGTTAAGTAGATGACGTTTTCCCGCAGGGGGTAGGTATGTTGTTTACCGAGTGCGGAAGATAATTGGCTGGTTAAGCTCCTCTGGAGAGGGGGCGTATCACACGCGAGGCGACGCAGCGTGCGCAGACCGATTATATTAAGTGAATTGATTGTGGATTACCTTGCTCCAGACGAGGCGAGAAGACAGCTGTTGGGTTATTGGGGGATAATTGTGTGAGAACAAACATGCATTTCTGAAGTTTTTAACTTTGTACGTACTTACAGTGTATTGTAGAAGTTGGTGACGTCACCCTTAGGGTTTGTATAGGCCACTGCAATACACCTCGTGTCCCATCTCGTGTTCATCTAGGGTGGCTGGGGACGGAGGGTGAAGGAAGGTAGGGGCAAATGGGGAGAGGAGGCCGTGCACGGAGAACGCAGGCCGTGCTCAAACGGGGAAGGGCCACAAGGGGAGAGGCGGCCGTGCACTGAGAACGCCAGCAGCGCTCGACGAAGGGTTTGTGGAAGTAGAGGGTGTGGTTTGAGGAGAGAGAGAAGGGGAGGAGGAGGAGTAACGTTGACAAGTTCTGACAAGTACAGACAGAAGAGGAAGGTGGGGCAGCCCAGAGGCACACCGCACAGGGCACATCGCCACAGGGGCTGTAGTAATAAGTAATAATTGTGTAATAAAAATATTGCTTTCCTTTTCAGCGGACAGTCGAAGTCCCCAACTTACGGGGTCAGGTAAAAGGTTGACATTTGGAAAAGTAAAGCTGTAACATGGCCCTGTACTTTGGATCGGGGGCAGGAGCGGGATGGAGGAACATGGGGAACGCATTAACAACTCCACTTCAGCACATATGTACGACATTGACACACAGGGAAAAAATAATTAAGTACAGCATTGAGTGGACACAAGGAATGGACAACAAAGTAAGAGTACCATGGCCGCCAAACGGCAGCTTCGATACATATACACAACACAGTTTATTGACATACATTCACAATACCTACAAGGGGAAGAAATTAGCAAACCACTTGGAAGTTTTTGACCTCTGGAAGATTTTTCAGGGATCTAGACCTGGGGATACAGGTATGTACACAGTGCAGGGGGTAAAAGAGGAGAAGGGGATAAAGGAGGGAAATGAGGCAAAGGAAGAGAAAAGGAAAGGAGGGGGTGGGGACAAGAACAACAAAAATGAGCCCAGCATTGAAGAAAGTGAAGAAGAGGCGGAAGGATCGTTTGCGGTAGCAGAGGTAAAAGTTCAACAAGGGGGGGCAGAAGGAGCGCAAGTGGCTAAGATAGTGAAGAAGGAGGAAGGGGGGTTGTACCCAGTAACAGAACTTAGAGAAGCAGCTAGGCAGCAACTAACGGCTGCTAAAGGATACTCCAACACCGCATACAGCCGCCCGCCATACGCGCCCTCGGATGATTGTAAAATGAGAACGGGGGGAGGTAGGTACGGTAGATTCAACAACTACGCAGGTGAGGAAGGGGGATGACAGCAGGTACTTGGGAGGTTTGCAGATGTAGGACCAGAGGAGTGGATAGCAGCACAGGTGCTTCTGAAACTCCGAGGAACATTAACTAAGGAAGAGGAGGATACAGTTAAAAATGCAAATAAGGAAGAGAAGGAAAATACACAGACAGGGTCGAAGGTAAGTGAAGAAAGAGAAGGGCGACTATCACAAGAGGAGGAAGAGGAAAGGTTCACGGAATTGAGGAATGTGCGAATCGCATTGCTCAAGCAGTTCGAGGAAGAGACGCGGAGGAGGCCGAATGAAAAGAAAGCACATAAGGAGAGTTGGCGAGAATGAAGTTGAAGGAGGAAGAGCGGAAAAGGGAAGGAGAGCGCATTAGGGCAATAGCGGAAAGAATGGCACGCGCAGAGCAAGGGGAGATGAGAAGGAGAGAGAAGAGAAGGATAGAGAAATGGGAATGTGGAAAAAGAGGATTATAGCTGAAAGTGCACAGAAGTATGAAGAAGGGAAGGTGATAGAAAGTATACTAAAAGGGAAGGGGGAATAAAGGGGAGAAAAGAGGACGAGGAAAGGATATTAGCAAAGGTAAGTGAAGAAATATTGGAAGAACTGAAAAGAAAAAGAGAGGAGATAGGTGGTGAAGTAGTGGAAAAGAAGGAAGGGGAGGGAAGAGATAGGAGGATGGAAAATGGAGCAAGGAAATATACACGCCATGATAAGGAAATGGCATCAACATCAGCAAAGGCAGCGGAGGATAGAGGAGGTGAGTACATGGATGCAGATTTAATAGATTTAAAAACGGTGACAGTAGGGGGAAAACGCACAGAGTGGGGATTGACATTAACTGATGGGTTTTGCAGCAAAGAAGAGGAAGTTTCGAGCATAAATCGAAGAGATGGAAGTAGGGAGAGTTTAGACAAACTATACATAACGTGCACTAATTGTGAGTCAACATGGGCATGCGAGAGAAGGGGAGGACCAAATGCAGGAGAGCAAAAGAACAGGGACACGATGGGGAAAATGCTGTGCCAACTAACACCCACACAAACACCACGCCCACTGACACCAACACCAGTACACACCCCATATGTTGGCAGACTTAGGGATCTCCCAGGACGCAGGCAGGAAGAAAGGGCAAGCACACCGATGGTAGGACCAGAAGGACACAAAAAGGGGAGGAAAGATATAGGGAGTGAAAGGGTAAACACCTGTAACATTGATAGCATTGAAGAACTACCAGACATGGAGGAAAATGATGAATATAAGGACATAACCGCACATAGGAGGGTGAAGGAAGAGGAGAGGGGGTACAATTTAATGCCACTAATGGAGAGGGGAGGAACGAGACCACAATACATCCCCTGGAAGCATGCAGACAAGGAAAATATGAAATGCAGACTCCCATCATTGAGTGCAGGAGCTGGGAAGTATATATATGAGATGGAAAAACACACTGCAGGGCAAACATTAGCGGTGGGAGACGTGAATGGCCTCCTAATCTCCATACTGGGGGATGGTGCTGATGACATATGGAAGAGGGCGGGATTCCCCGGGGTGACGATACATGACACATCACATGATGGAGCACCATTTGCCAATTGCAGACATGCGCTTTGGCAAGCATTAAGGGTACAGTTTCCAGACACTTCAGACATAGGAGCAATTACATCACGAAAGATGCGTGAGAATGAAGATCCTGTTGAATACATACAGGAGATTCAGGAGAAGTGGCACTTGGAAACACTGGAACCGTGGGACAAAACACTAGCAATTTTTTACCACATACTAGTACAAGGGCTTCCGGAGCAAGTACAGAGACAGTTAAAGAAGTTAGTGGGGATGGAAGCTAAAGGATGGCCAGAAATACAACTGACAAAAGTACACTACTGCAGGATGTGGTAGGAAAAAATTAAACAAAAGGAGGAGGATAGGAAAGCCGAAGAAGCAAAATTGGTTCAGAAGAAGCTATCGAAATATGCCATGGAGGGAGCACTGATAACAGCCCCCGCAGCCAGGCAATGGTGACACAAAACACAACACAACTAATGCTTCCTCCCCCGACACACATACAAGAAATGGGGGGAGGTTATATGCAAATGGGAAACAGGTACTCAAACAACTACAGAGGGAGGGGTGGGCAAATGAGAGGGAGCAGATATGGCCCACCCATCAACCAGCAGAGGTTCAGAGGTTACAATCAACAGGGCCAGCAGGGGTAGCAGGACTACATGGGGGGACTTCAATGGCAAGCACGGGAATCACTGACATGTTGGATATGTGGAATAGTAGGACATATGTCGCGCACATGTAGGATGAGACCAGCGCAACGGGACTGGGGGGAGCAGGGACAGCAAGGGCCTATGGGCGAACAACAGGTTTACCAACAGCAGGGGATACAACAACAACTACCACCACAACAAACACAAATGCCACAACAGACATTTCAACCACAACAGCAACAACAACCAAACATGCCAGCACACACACAACTGCAGCAACAACCAAGTACACAGCAGCAACAGCAGGTCCAAACTGGCCAACAATTAGCACAAATACAAGACAGTGCAATAACATCTACTGACGCACCTGTAGCCCAGACACAGCTTGGGAAGGTGACAATATTGGGTCACAACCCATACACAAAAAATGGACAGTCACTATACTCACAATAGGACAGCCCACAGACATCCTCGATGTTTCCCATCCTATCAATAACACCTAACCCTGCGGAGGAACCACGCATACAGGTGACGATAGGTGACAAGAAATGTTCCTTCTTGGTTGACACAGGGGCCACTAGGTCATGCATAAGAGAGGGTAAGTTTCAACTGTCAGGCGAAGCTATGAACACTCAAGGATTCTCTGGGGCTCGAGGGTTGGTTCCTTTCACAGATAACATCTCCCTATCTGTAGGTGATCATGATATGTCCCTGCCACTGCTATACTCAAAAAAGTCACCAGTAAACATGCTAGGTAGAGATATCATGAGCAGATTGAACATGACTATCTCCTTCACTGACAAGGGATAATTTGCTCTACACCAGGCATAAGCATGCTCACAGCACGACAAATATTACAGGCTTATTGCGGCAAAGCAGTAGCAAGAGCAGAACCAATAGATGGAGAACTATTCCAATATGGGACAGACATGGCAATAGCATGGCTGCCAGGAATTGAAGGGAAGGTTTGGAAGAGGCCTACAGCTTACCTTTTCCGACCAGAAACACCAACCAGTGAGAGGGAAGGGACGAGGATATCACTGAACATTGAGAGCAATGTGGCAACGCAGGATTACATTGCGGTGCATGCCCAAGACAGGGAAGGGAGGGCATGGAGGACAGTTATAGCCCTAGCAGAAGGGTGCCGACTAACACAAGTATCTGATGAGGAGCTCTTCTCAGATGATAATGGTGAGGGGGAGATGGTGTTTCATATGAGCGTCCACATCTGGGCGACGGTAACATACAGAGATGAAGCACCAGCTGCTACAGTTGTGCCGTTTTATGAGGAGGATATGGCAAAAGTACCTGCATCTTTATGGACCACCAGTCCATATGATGTGGGCTGCATCAAAAGCATTGGGGGTGTGAAAATAAAGTTGAAAAAGGGGGCCATACTGCCGAGAGTGAAGCAATACCCACTATCAAAAGAGGCAGATGAAGGAATATATGAAACAATAACAGCACTAATAGAGAGAGGCATACTAGTACCATCAGAGTCTCCATGCAACACTGCTGTGCATCCTGTGCGCAAGGCCAAGGGAGGGTCTTGGCATTTCATACAGGATCTAAGACCCCTCAACCACATTGTAGAGGCAGAATACCCTATAGTGGCTAACCCAGCCACTATACTATGTGGAATACCAACAGAGGCATCACGATTCACTGTGATTGACCTCAAAATGCATTCTTCTCAATACCACTACACCCTGACTCACAAGATTTGACAAGCTTCACATACCGTAACACAAAATGGAAACACACGAGGTTGCCCCAAGGGTATTGTGAATCCCCATCTATATTTAACAGGGTGATACAAATGAACTTGGGAAACATTGAGATGGAGAGCACAGTGTTACAATATGTAGATGACAATCATCTGTAGCCCAACAGAAGAGAAGGGCAGGAGAGACTGTCAAGATGCTCACTGTGCTAGCAGAAAAAAGGGTACAAGGTAGACAAGGGAAAACTACAGTACTGCCAAGAACAAGTGCTCTACATAGGCCAGCTCATTTCACAAAATGGAAGAAACATTTCACCTCAACTGGCACAGGCCATAACAAACACACCACAGCCACAGACAGTGAGTGAACTACAACAGTTCTTGGGCCTATGCAATTACTGCAGGGCTGGGGTTTTTCATTACAGCTCATACACAGGACCACTGCTTGAGGCACTAAAAGAAGCACATAGAGGGGAAAAGAAGTTGAGATGGACCACAGAAATGACAGAAGCATTTCAGGAACTAAAACATGCCATATCCACAGCACCAGTACTAGCCAGGCCACGCCAAATTATGAAGAACAATGTTTTATCTTTTCACATTGTAGCTCAGCAGTGATGAGAGCAGTACTGACACAAAAAACTAGCATGGGGCACAAACCAGTAGCATTTTACAGCAGGCACCTGGACCCTGTAATGTTAGGACACTTCCCGTGCGAGCAGAGCATGGCTGCCGCAGCCTTTGAGGTGGAAAAATCATCCTCAATAACAACGGGTTGCCCGACTACACTGAATGTGGAGCATGCCCTTTTTGCCATTTTGAATAAACCAAAATCAACACTGACCACTCAAAGGGCATCAGGGTATGAAGTTATCTTGTCCAGGCCTGAGTTAACAATTGTAAGGTGCAGCAACGTGAACCCGGCAAGATTCATAGCAGAGGTAGTAGAAGATGGCAACTATGCTCATGACTGCAAACAAGCTATCGACACATATTCCAGCACAAGGAGAGTTGAGGAAAACGCATTAGTAGAGGGGGGAGAGATACTGTACATTGATGGGTCCTCAACAACTGACCAAAGTGATGGGGTCCGCAGAATAGGTGCAGCAGTGGTAAGATTGACAGAGGATTGGACATATGTTCCAGTAAAATGTGTCCAGCTACCACAACACTACTCTGCCCAGGCAGCAGAGTTAATGGCCCTAATTTTAGCACTAAAAGAAAGCAATGACAAAAGAGTAACTATATATTCTGACAGTGCATATGTTGCATCAACTGTACACTCTCGGTTAATTAAGTGGCATTCAGGAGGGCAGACAGCACCCCAGCACATACAAACCGGGATGATCACATTTCCAAAGGTAATGAAACAGCAAACGCACATGCTAAATATGCCGCGTGCTACGGCAGATTTGGATCCCCCCAGAAAAAGAAAAAGATAAGGGGAGAGTGGGGGCACGACAGATGCTGATGAAGGATGGGTACACTCATATCCCTGAGAATGAAATAATGGAGATACAGGTAGCAGCATCCATGGCAGAGAAAGAACTGTGGGTCAAAAGGGGATGCACAATGTCCCCCACAGATGCGTGATGGCGACAAAACAATACATGCAAAATAGTCATGCCCCTGGTCTTACTGAAAACAGCCCTGGCCCAACTACACCATCCTGCACACACAGGAAAAGAGGTGATTGCAGCACGAATTAAGGAAGGGTGGTTCTGTCCCGAATTAAATTCACACGTTGCAAATTTTATTAGTAATTGTCTCACGTGCCAACAGTTTACGGCCGGTCACACGCTACAAGTGATCAAAGGTGTTATACCCCGGCCGGAGGGACCCTTCCTACACCTCCACATTGACTACGTTGACATGATCAACGTATGTCAAGGGTACAGATACATGATTGTGGTAGTATGCCCATTTTCAAGATGGATTGAAGCAGGTCCATGCTCCCATGCAGACGCATTTAGAGCAGCCAAATTCCTGGTGAGGGAGGTGTTCCCAAGGTGGGGGGTGTGCGAGGTATTGCGGTCAGACAATGGCCCACACTTCGCCAACTAAATGTTTCAACACATAACTGCTCTCCTTGGCATCAAGCACAAGTTTGCATGTGCGTAGCACCCACAGGTGAATGGCGTGTGTGAACGCCTCAACAGCCTCCTAAAAGAAGAGATAGCAAAGATCAAGCAGTCTACCAAAAAGAGCTGGCTCTACTGTCTCTCCTTAGCACTATTTGAATTATGAAACAGGCCAGGGTCGGATCACCACCTCACACCCCACGAGGTGGTGACCGGGCGTCAGATGCACCTTCCACTGACACCACCGTCAAGGGCCATAACAGATTGCCACTCTGTACAAACTGTTTTTGGTGATGAAATGTTCGAATATATAAATTCCTTAATTACTAGTGTCACCTTTATCTCTCAACAGCTCGAGAAGACGCGGGGTGGGTCGAAGACCACCCAACAAGAAGATAATACAATTGAAGGACAAGAACAAGCAGCACTGTGGACAGTAAGCGAAGGAGATCACGTTCTCCTTCGCAATTTTAACAGAAAGTAGAATAGCCCGAGATTCACTGGGCCCTACCAGGTCGAGAAAGTAACTGCCAGAGCAGTAAAGTTGAGGGATAAACAGGTTTGGACTCACCTACATGACGTCAAGCCCTACAAAGATAAGACCTGTCCTTGCGTCGACGACAGGGCCAACGCAGCAGCAACAACTAAAGACAACGATGACACATCCCCACCTCCCATCCCCTCCCAATCTCCAGACACCCATAAGGACTCAAATAGACAATTGCCCACAGCCCACCCCATGGTCACGAGGTCACCGAGCAAACAAAATCCTGCCCCGGCCAAACCCTCCCATGCCACTACCCAAATAAAGGACATTATATAACAAACTGTCGTATTACACCACACTTGTAGACACGTGCATGTTCTCTTTCTCTTTTTTGTCTCGCACATGCAGGTACCACGTACAACTGTTTACGTATAAAGATAAGCAAAGTAACTCACATTGCGTTTTGCCCAGGGGTAAATGCTGCCCACAGACGATGACGCACCTGAAGCATTGTCACACCAATTTTTATATGTTATAAAAAGACCAAAATATTTAAAGAAGAGAAAAATATGTGTGTACTATAACACATTCCTTCTGGCCATAGAGCAATCATTTCCACATCTCCACAAACATCTACCAGCCCTAAGAGATAGGTCGATAAGATACGCGTGGGAGCAGCTTTTTGCTTGGGCATTAAACGATTATTTGATAGAGAGAGCTTGAATAAACAAACTAACAAAATTAACGCTTCTTTTTAGAAATGTTCAGCCGGGCAACTATATTGTCAAAAAATAATAAGCTGCAGGACCGCAGCCAAGGTAAGAGGAAAATGCCGGTGGTATTAGCTATTGTATTAAAAATTATAGGATTGTTTATCACTGGTCTACTTGCTGCCACTCCCTGGCAAGCACACTATGCTTCCCATGTACTGGCTGCACCCCCTACTAATGAACCCCTACCATGGCTGCAACAGGTACGGTGTCAGGTGGTATGAGCAGAACAAGACTAGGGAGGGGGAGGATTAAACGTAGCACATATGTTGATAATAATGGGGTTGACATATGTCTTACAGATTCCGCACACGTCTCAAACAACATGTGGTATCAGCACATGTCCAAAATTGGTAAGGGGACAACTGCTATGTGTGCTCACTGATCCCATACGCCATGAGCGCCTCTAGAACATTTGTGGCTACTGAAGTACCAGCAAAATCAGTGGAATGTCTGATATACCTGGCCCTGTTCCAAACAAAAGGACGTTTTCAAGGGAGAATGGCAATAATAAAGTGGCAGACTGTCATGATGCCTACCTCCAAGGAGCCAGGTCCGACCCAGCAACCCCAGAGGCAGGCATCATTTCCCCTAGGGGAGTGCCAGCGGGCCCAAGCTGGGGCCCTTTGGACGCAGTCCTGGCGCCTTAGGTACCAAGCTCATGTTGGACCTCTGTCCTGGCGCCTTAGGCGCCAGGCTCATAAAGCTAGACATGTGTTCAAGTGTTTTAATGTGCACTTACCTGATGCAGACCATGCTGCCACATCCAGGCCCTCTTGAAGCCTGAATAGGAACTACTTTACCTGTGGGACTACTTTCCACCCGGGTGTGGTCGGGGAAGGATACATACCTGATCGGAGGAAGGATACACACTTGGAACTTCTTCCAAAGCTATTTAAACCACACCCGATCAGCAACTCACGTTTCGCGTTGTTCGCTCCTCGCAGCTGGACGCTCACCGTGTCAGCTCCTGCATCTGGACTTCAGCCACGCCTGTCAGCATCCTGGGTCACCTGCAAAGGGAGACAAGAGACATACCAGCTAATCTGCACCACGGAGACATCACCGACGATCCTGAAAGGGAAGACATCATTTTTAAAAGCATTTCGTTATGATCGCTGCAGCGCTGCATTTCACTCACCTTTCCTGGGTTCCTCCATCTTCAGCAGCGATCATCCGGATACACAGCCACTTCCCAGAGCCTAGAGAAAAAGACAAGAATAAGAGGTGAGAGAAGGAAGGGAATAGGAAAAGCTCAGTTTCCTTCTAAGACTTACCTGTTGGGTCATTCCCATTTCATTTCGGGGCTTGCTGCTTCCAAGCAGGACCCCGGCCCCTATGGGGAAAAAAGACAAAGACATTAGATGAGCTAATGCAAAAACATTACCTGAGTGCTCATCTAGGACTTAACAGATCTTTACTGGAACTACACGTTTCACTTCGGGTCGGCGCCATATCTCCGGCATTCCGAACCCCGGCCCCTATGGGGAAAAGACATCAACATCAGCGCTTTGTTGCAAGAAGTCTCCAAAGGAATCTTCATTCATCACCTAAAAAAAGACAATGAACATTATTATTTAAAGCTTGAACTTTTGAACTTGCAACAGAACTTTTACAGCGCCTTACCAGTATAATCAAGCTTACCTGAACTCCCATCCAACCTCAATCCAGTGAAGTAACTGGGTTCCACGCGCCCATGCGTCAGAAGCAGGATGGAGAGCTCGTCCTTTCAAACCCTAAGGTGAGACTTCACGGGGAATCGTGGAAGGGTATCGTGGAGGGTTGGAAGAGAGTGGGAGGCTTGAGCATAACTCAGTCAGTAGGTAATACTCCCTTTTCACGCACAGGGGAATATTCCTGCGAGCCGGAGAAGCCAGAGTAGAGGGCCCTTCCTGTCCATCTTCAGAGTCCTGCGCTTCACCATTGAAGAAGCATCAGCACTCGAAGCCAGACCTGCGCCTCTGTGGGAATCAGGTGAGCGTTACACAGACGAGGGACACATACCTGTATGAGAATAACTTCATCAAGACACTCCATATGTACAACAATTACTGGCAACTAACAGAAGGGCTCCAGTACGTGACGGATGGCCCAGACAAAGGAGAGACAAAGGAAGTAACGTTGAATTACCTACCATGTGAATGGCGTGCAAGTGAAGTTGCTGGAGTAATGGGGTGCTGGGAAAGACCATTGCTGCTAATATATGGGAAAGTATACACAAAGGAAGGATGGACAGATGGAGTGGCGGGGAGCGAAATGGAAACACTAACAAAACCAAATATAGCAAAAATAGACAAAGAAAACAACAAGTGTTTCAACGGGTGGATTAAGACAGCCGGACTGGTGACCTGGTTAGAGAAGGACGAAGACCCGGTATCAATACTTCCACTAACTGCACCGACACTATGTTATCAACACAACGGAGACGTACATGTCGAAAGGAACAGCAACTGCAAAAGAATAGTGACGACAACTAAGGAGGGTGCCAGTATAGCGGTTTTAATGGACCACTATTGGGCCTGCGGAGACGAGACATACCACAGCTTGCCGCCATCCTGGAATGGACTATGCACAATGGTACACATAAACGTACCATCTCTAGTGGTACCACAGAAGGATGTGAACTTGGCGAACTTCCCTAAGATGGATGAAGGGAATAAAAGGAGGAAGAGATCTGTGACGATTGAAGAAGGAAAAGAAAATGACAGCACAAATATATTGTCAAGAGTTAAAAGACAAGGAGAGCCACTGACGGGAAATTACCTGTGGGGAAGATCGGAAACAGCCCTCAGTGACATTCCACCAGGACACAGACTGTTTAGCAGAGTGGCAATGTTCTTCTCATCAATAATACATCCAGGACTGCAGGCGTATGCAAATGCAAAATGGCTCCAAATAACAAGATGGGAGCTAATGATGACAATAAACTCCACAACGGATTTAATGCAATAAAAGAAGAATTGAGGGCAGTATGAATGGTAGCACTACAGAACAGATATGTGCTGGCCCTCCTTACTGCAATGTAAGGAGCAGTTTGTGCAAACTTGGAAAATCATGCTGCACATTCATACCTGTTAATGACGCAGATAACCGCACCCTCACCGAGGCAGTATCACAACTTGACAGGATGCACGCCAAGATGGAAGAAGAAGCAAAGGGAGTGAAAAAAGATGGCAGCTGGTTTTCCTACTTGTGGTCGTGGATGCCATCATGGTTGTCAGATGGCCTTAAAATAATAGCTGGGTGCATTATACTGGGTATGTCTGCCTTTTTAGGATTAAGGTTGTGGACAGCTCGGACAGCACGGAGAACAGATGAAATGATGTAAATGATAGGCATGCACGCCTTAATGCCAGCAGAAGACGACAGACATACAGATATAATAATAAAGGAAAGGGAGATATTGCGTAAGCAAATATTAGAAAATGCCTCGCACCCGCCGTCTGTGAAGGTGGAAAACCCAAGGAACCCGAAGAGTTATGTTGAGAAGTGGGTCTACTGCAAACCCGGTGGTGGATGTGTATATATGTACTGGTCATTTGAAGATCATGTGAACCAGTATGGACACTTAGGAGGGATTACAAAGGTATGGAGACCACACGGAGAGAGCGGATAATTTTGTGGTCGACAAGTCGACGAGTGGGGGGACTGAAGTGGGAAAATGGGAGAATACACTTCCCCCATTCTCATCCCGACCATGGCCTAGAGGATCACGGTCCAAGCACCCCCCGCGAGAGGAGTTTGACCTGCTCACCTCCTTACCAGACGACAAGGTACCATGTGTTTGTGGCCCACATGCATGAGGAGCATGCCCACTGCCATGCCCTGGCCAAGCCGACGCGTGCGATATGGCCCAGATTGACTAAAACAACAGCCACAAGTATCCACATCACTAGAGATGCCATGAAGACATAGCCCACAGACAATAAAACACGTGCCACCATGCACACTGGTCACTCACACACCAACCCACACGAAGAACATACTCAGTGCTATGACGTAGCGGACTGACACACTCACGGACTTGCATTGTTGTTATTTTTCACATAGGCTTCCTACAGCACCGCAGAAACGCAAGATGCCTGAAGAGCTTGTGTGCATGCTTACAGACGCTCTACCCCATAGAGATGCCATCATATATATATATATATGCACACACATATATCTACTACTACTTGTGATACCCTGTCGCACGGCGGCGCCGATGTTAGTAATTATACATCGCCTCCCAGAAAACTAGGCCTGAGTTGGCCGCAAGCAAGAGTCCACAGGCCGGAGCCTCTAAGATGAAAAACCTCTCAAGACGAACAACAATGTGCTGACCATGCAGAACGAGTCTCAGCGAGAGCCCACCGCCAAGGTCACAATGTTGCAACCCACATGCCGTGCTCTCAGTGCCAAGGTTACACCTGCCGCAGCCAAGCTTCCCTTTGGGCCGAAAAACAAATCAAATGCTCATAGTTCTGCTCTAGCTACGGTCTTTACACACGTGACCATGCCAAGCTGACAAGATGCCAAGCTCGCGAGACAGAAAGTCGCCGGGGTCCCACGGCTGGGACGCAGGCTGCAACAACGAAGCAACAAGTTGGACACCTACACAGATGGGAAAGGTGTGATCATCAGCCACTAGAAAAGACCTGTCCATTGTCCGCCACTAACACATAGTTGCACAATGTTGCCAACACCAGGTACCTCGCGGGCTGGAAACAGCGATGGTCCCAGGCTTGGGGGCTCACGAGGGAACCAATCAGAGCATGAGGGGCTCCTCACTGACGCTGTTTCAGTTAGCCAATCACCAAGGGTCCCATGTAACCATTTTATTGTAAAAAGTGCTAGGGAAACCCAAGTGTGCCACCTGACCTGTCCTTATCCACTAACATTTCTCCATATATGTATCTATACTAACCCCACCACTCGGGGGGGCCAACCCGAAGTGGCGGTGGTTTTGTGACGGTTTTTCCCAGGTGACGCGAGTAGCGCGTCATACTACGGTAAAAAGGGCCTGCGAGTCCCACTAAGAATGAGAGCGTCTTCCTGGATGCATACAGGCAGAGAACGATCCCTGCCGTTACTATAATAAACAGCAGTAATTACTTTGCTCTTGTGTGTGCCTCATACTCCTTTTGGGGACGCGGGAGGAGTTGGGGCCTCCCCAGCCCCAGAGGTCCACGGATGGCTCTGCTGGCCCCCGGGAGATCACCCTGACAACATGATCAGATTTGTCTTAGTACGTGAATTTGGCCATAAATGTCCCTTTGCATTGCAACGTTTGTTTGGAGCCATACGCATACATTTTGGGTTTATCGGGTGCCTATTGCGTTTTATGTATCAGCGTCACCATGTGTTTCTCCATCATGTTGACTTTTGTGCCAATGAGCATAGTGAGCCACAGTGGGAGCACACGATTAGCTGCCACGCCCTGGCCATAGGGGGCTGGTTTTGGAACCTACATGGTGGTACTTGTCAGTTACTTGTCCGCTGATACTGGGAGAAGGAGAATGTGCTTAGTGTCTTTAATTATTTGTTATGGTTTTCATTTATTGAGCCGTAAACACCTTTTCCTTTCTGTATTTATTTACTGTCCCTCTTGCTTTCCAATCCTGGGACAGGTGGGGCCCATTGTCAAAACTGACCTTTCAGGCTTGTCAGAGCAGCAGATGATGAGCACCGTGGAGCGACATCACACAGCGGGAAGGCAGCCCTCTATGAACTCCATGGAGCGACTTCACATGGCAGGCCAGGGCCCCTTCACTCTATGACCACCACCACAAGAGCACGCAGAGTGATGTCAAGGGCAGGGCAGGGCAGGGCAGAGCGCCATTTCAAGGCACAGCTGCACACTGTGTCCTTCGGCAAAAGCGCTCGTGCGTGCTACGGCACAGGGGTTCTCCAGGAGGGCTACGCTAAGCAGCAGAAAGTGCAGACTAGAAGGCATATGACCTAGCAATTGGGGTTGGACTGCCCCTTTTGAGGTGGGACCATACCTGATTTGCATATGGTTTTTCAGCTTCTGTAATGGTTTGGCAGTCTGAAAAACTGTGGTCTGGAGGGTTGCAAAGAGCTGTGCCCGCGGTTATGATTGATTCAAAACCTTCCAGCCATCACCTTTTGCTTTAGCTTACTGAGAATGGCAGACTTTACTGTACTTGGAATTTCAAACTGGCAGTTTACTGCAAAGTTCACCAAATCTGATCTACTGGGGAATGGAGCCAGGGGCACACAGTATGTGAGTGTTCTGGGGCCTAACCCCCGGCCCCCTCAGGAAAGGCCCCTCTCCATAGGAGTCCCTATACTGGCTCCCCACTATAAGCTGGAACCCCCCCAGAAAAAACAGAAGTTGGTGCCCATGGATGGAGCTTAACAGTGACAAAGAGGGCTGATCGGAGAGAGAGCACCATGAGTTTGGTGGAGCTACCCGGGCCACCCATCGACACCGGAGCAATTCTGAGCTGCAATAATCAGAGTATGGAGCTTTAATGATGGAGGGTTGGCTAGGTTGACAACACTGATTAATTGTGAGCTACAATCAGGGGAGAAAGCAGGGTATAGTGTACTTGTCCTGTCTGCACCATAATGGCCTCTCCTGGACTTTATATCCTGAATGGGTGTTGTGGGAGCTCACGCTGGGAGACCGGTGTCGTGCCACAGAGATAATGATCTTATTTGAGGATTAACACCAAAGAGGTTGGAAGTTGCAGCTTAACTGGGTATGTTGTGCCAATGAGCCACCAACTGGCAGTGATGACCTTTGCCAAAAGTTAGAAAGTTGTGTCAGCCTGGTGGGGTGCAGGGGTGTAAGGATGAGCCAGCTTCATTTCCATCAAGAACTGGGCTTGTAAGACAAGAACTGCCTTCTCGATTGCTATTAATGATGTCCCTCAAGGAGAGAAAGGGCTTTTCTTTCAGCCCTAGACAAGCCAGAACACAAGATAAAGGAAATTTGCTGGCAATGGAGGAGGGCGATATAGCAAGTAGTCTAAAAGAGACGGTCTACCATTTCAGCATTCGCAAAACGATATATAAGGCAGAGAAGACAGTAAGCTCAATGAGAACTAGGATGGAAGCACAGGAAACCACAGTGAAGGGGACTAAGAAGGGGCTTGGAACAGTGAAGGAAGCAAATCTGGGAGGGGCATAGGTTGGTGTCCAGGATTTCCAAGGTTTTCCAAACCTTGGCAGAGCTATGTTGCTTCAAGGATACAAAAATGGAGAACAGCACGTTGTAAGCGCTGATACAATGGTCCCTAGCTTTGTGCCAAAATGGCTATTAATGTAGTGTGTTCACAATTTCCAACGTCATCTTTACGAAAACTGCTGTGCATTTGCCAGACTGTCCTTATCCTAAGGGAAAGAGTTTTCTGCCACACTCTTGACTTAGCTTTCTTTTGGGTGCACCCCTGACGCTGAAAACTATCCCAAATACTCACGTTAGACAACTGCACTTTTCCTCTCCTAGTTAGTGGCTACGAGTCTCTAGCCCCTCATTACTCTCATCGTCAGTTTTTCGCTGCATCACTGTATCACCATGGAAGTGCGCTGCTGAGACCTGTGTACTGAAAGATGCTGGGTGGTTATGAACGTTGTCCGATGCTTAGTTTGCGATTGCAGTTTCACTTGGTGGTAAGTGCCCTCTGCAAGCCCAGCTCTTTAAATACTATTGCTCATTTAAGCGGTAATACCAGCAGCATTATGTGGACAGTAGGACATTGCCACAAATCACCTCCTTGGTAAGGTTCTATATGTCCATAAACAACCACAACACGTTGAGCTCTGCCTTATGGATGACTATGCTGTGGTAGCCTCCCTTCTTCATGCATATTTCATGAACAGAGATGTTGTAGTCACTATTGGTGATGCAAACAACCTGCAAGTAAGAGCAAGAAATTGCTTATCTCATCAAAGCCTTGGTCTATATGGCCATTACTTTTAAACATTTAGTTTAATGTCATACTGTTGTGCCTTTTTAATGTACACTCTTTGACAATGCGATCCTGGAACTAGATATTTCACCTTCTATACCATTCAGCATGGAACCGTCCTGTCTCAATGTCAGCTTTGCACACCTCGTACTCACTTGTGCAGCTATCAAACCTCATCACAGAAAAGCCCAGCATATATGCATCATAGTCTACATGCATCTTGAGTGCTTTCCCATCTCCCTGTCCCTTCCCCTTCCCCTTATGGGTTCATTCTTACGCATTTGCAAGACGGATGACCAAGGCAGTCTTTTCTTTCTACTCTTCATGTCACTTGACTAAGGATCCTGCTCTTGTATGCTTTCTGAATGTGCACTCTCTCGCGCTATTCACAATGTATCTTTGGCTACTACATCTGTAGCACCCTTTGCTGGTTATGGCGTCACTTCTTTGCTCCTCCTTTCGGATTCTCAGATCCTTTGATGTCCCACCTCTCACTGCATTGCTTGCCAATGGCGTGGCTTCCCCTTTTACCTGACTCCACACTGTGGTGGCCTCTTGCTTCGACACAGTCCACGATTATCATAGATTCTCCCACGTAGAACTCTTTACTCTGTAGCAGTTTCTCGGTAATGTGCGGAATTCTATAACTGACTAATATCATGCATCTTAATGCATTGCCAGTATCCCTAAAGATGCAGACAACAGTTGGCTCTAAGAATTGGTCAGGAATTCTTCCATTGTCGCCAACGCTCCTTGTCTCATTGTGTAGATTTTCACGCTGTGCTACACTTGCATCAAATATTTTCCCAACCGACATGAAAGCCTCTTGTATTTGCATCGGATGTTTGTCCCTACTCAGTTTCCTGGTTAAACATTTCCTGCACATTGCCCTGTCACAAGCGGTTCTTTGGATCCATTCCTGCGCCACAAAACATTTTCTGTCGAGGTTCACACTGGGCCTGTCACTTGTAAGCATACTGAGAGCAGAGAGTATAGCCATTTACCGGGGATATTCCTAAAGTGCTACACAAGCAACATAACACTAGCCCGAAGTCTAAGGACACTTTCTCCAAAACTGAAAACCCAGATGTTCACATGATCCTCAGTCTGAGGGCTTTGAATGCCCCATATGTTTACCCACAGTTTCCTTTTCTGATGGTTCAAAACCCCTCTAGGCTCCAACACCCTTTTGTGAATTTTCCTCAATCGCGCATTCCTAGCCAGGGCAGTTAGGTATGTAGCATCTCACCCTAGTGGCGCAGGTAACCTCTTGCACCAAAATGCCTCAGTACACCAGATTGCACTGCAAAATGTAGCCCAGTAAGCCACGACACTATTGAGGGAGTTTCCTCAAAGCCTTCGGATAGCACCAAGCCCCCTTAATGTGGATGCCCACTCGCACTGGATGGGTGATTTCATCTGTCCCCAGAGAATAGCATCCCAGCCCTAGTGGAAGATCAATGCCTTGAGTGAGCCACTTTCTGCCAATGCTGTGGTCCTGACCTCGGCTTCTTAATCCCTTCCAAATGAAGACGCACATAATTTCAAAGACCAGCTTCTCTCCCATGATATCTGTCTCTTAATATAAACCTACACATATTAAGTGTCACTGCTTAGATCCATTTTTATTTGGGAACCTAACTCTGTCCCTGGACAGTACTAATAAGGTGTCTTGCAAGGGTCATTCTTTAGAGTATGCATTTATCATTAAACACTTAAGGTCATACAATGTGTGACGAGTCACAAGGTGTCATCAATTCTCCCCAGGAAGGAGAACTTTCCCATGAGGCAAGGGAGGTGCAGCCTCTACCCAATATTCCCCTTAGGGGTGGTGCAATGCGGGAAGACCTCACGGGGAGGAACTCCCCTCCTGGGGACAAGAACGACCATCCGGGGTATGGCCCGGTAAACACCATTGCACCAACACATACTCTGGCTCCTCTTTGCTCTGCTAACCTTTTTTGTAACACAGAAAACAGTGTAACCGCAAGTACTACGAAGAAAAAGAACATGGAGCCATGAAGATCACACATGCATGAGGATTGAGGCCAAGAGAGAGAAAAAGGACACAATGGGTCGAATGAGACCTGGCTAAATTGTTTAAAAACTGACAATGGACTAAGTAATGTGTGAAGCCCAGCCGGGATGGGCTGGAATTGTGGAGTTCATCCGGCGCAGGAGTTTCAAACTCTTTTGGAAGACCTGGGGAAGAAGAGCACAGAGGACACCGGCATACTGCCGTGCGAGCATCTGGGCAGGACCATAGGAGCGGGCCTGTGCAACTTGCCAGAGGTAAGGCGAGCAGAGGAAATCTGTCTGTGTAATCACCACAGGATGATAGATGGCAGCCTGAAGAGCCCACAGAAGCAAGCTGGAGGTCTGCTGTCCGTGGAAGCCCAGGTGATGCACCTACACCCAAATCAAGCTAACGGGTGGTGCAGGAGACCCAGAGGGGACGTGTCAGTGCAAGTAATGCAGGTTTAGGCTAACTCCCCTCAACCCTTAGTAACCACAGTGTACAGAGGATCCTGAGAGGCCCAACGTGTATCACAGCTCCTCTTCCGAGTGGCTGTCCCAATAAGTCCACTGACTATCAGGGAAGGGTTGAGGACCCCTACCATCAAGAATACTGCATCTGAGGACCAGTGGCCATACCAATAAGCCTACTGACCACCAAGGAAGGGTCGAGGACCCCTACCATCAAGAATACTGCATCTGAGGACCCAGTGGCTGTACCAATAAGCCCACTGACCACCAGAGAAGGGTTGAGGACCCCAACCAAGTCCAGAGAAGACCGTCCTCATCGTGGTGGCAGGCATAAGCCCACTACTCATAATAAAAGGGTTGAGGACCCCAACATCATGTGAAGTGCACAAACTGTGTATTCAAGGAAGGCTATCTTGGATCAGTGACAAACCTAAAACCACTGACCACCAGAGTAGGTCAAGGACCCCAACAATAAAGAACTGAGTCAGGAAGAAAATCTTCCTCGATTTGGTAGGGAGGTGAGCCTGCTAAACACAATAGAAGAGTCTGGTACCCTGACAAAGGAAGTGTGAAAAAGGATCGGGAATCCAGACAAAGAAAATACCAACAAGAAAGAGTGGAAGTTTGCCTACACTTGGAAGGAATGACAAACTCTGTTAATGACTGTGTAACATACCTGGGGAACCAGAGGGCTCCAGACGAAGAGAGCTATTCCCCCTTATCCCATCAAAGGATGTGGAAGTCCATACCAACCCAAGCAGAATTTCATTCTACAGGATCAGGATCTATTGACTTTGTGTGAACTTTTGTGAAATAAGAAATCAACGTCAGGGGAAGGGAGTCATTCCCCTGGTGGAAGAACTGTTGTGTTATTAGATCCTCTTAGTTGTAGAGTGTTTATTTGCATATATATATATATGTATGTATATATATATATATATATATATATATATGACAGAAAAGGGTATGAGGGTCGCCCTCTGGGTCCCAGCTAGGTGTACCTTTCCACAGTCCAGTTGATGTTCTCCTCCTTGCGCGCTTCCTTGCCTCTTGCAATCATCAGGGAGGCAGTATGTTCAGGTGTTTGTTCAGGTGTTGATGGTTACTACCAGTGATGGCCTCAGGGAATTCTGGTTGCTGTAGTAATTCAAGTAGCCAGGAACCAACTCACCCTCCAATTACAAAGTGTAAAACCCCAGTTGGGGGGAGCGGGGAAAATCAACAGTGTGGCTCTCCTGAGTAGGGGCATGTGTCACCCTGGTCCCGCCGCCTCTGGAGCCCGGGACTCCCAAAGAACATTTGACAGAAAAGGGTGTGAGGGGCGCACTCTGGGTCCCGCGCTAGTAGGAGATCAACTGGACTGTGGAAAGGTACACCTAGCTGGGACCCAGAGTACGCCCCTCACACCCTTTTCTGTTATATATATATATCTTATGTTTGCTTGTGTAAGGGCTAGAGATTAGTTTGGACACAGGGCGGTGACTATTTGTTTGAACATTCTGACAGTTCATTTAGTTTTCGTTGATAGGGCCATATAGTTTTTTCTTTTACATCTAAGTACATTTTTGTGAAAAATGTCACCCCCGTGTCAGCCTCTCTCTCCTGTACCCTAACAAATTATATTTCTTTCATGACCAATAAGGCAGCAAGTAGATAGAAAGGGAACCTGCTTTCACTAAGTCAAGATTTGCTATGTGAAATAATATGTGCAAAGTAGAGCTTAGTGAAGCAGTCTTTGCAGCCTGAATTGAGCTAAAACATCTCCAGAGAGATACCACCGGAGAGCTCTCAGGTGTCACCCATCTATTGAAGGGTGAATTTACCATCCGATAACAGTTGGTACATTTTGGTTCTGCCTTGGAAGTTGTGTGAAATGACAGGAAAGGCTAATGCAAAGAGAGGGGCCTATATCTGGCGCAACAAAAGGGCGACGGATAAGACAGCCTGTGAGGTGGCCTGCCCTAATCCCCGAGTCCAGCCCCGTACTACAGCACTCAGAGGACATGCGCGTCAGCCATGCCCCGCCTATCATGCTGTTATCGGTATCCTAAAAATAACACATGGCACTGGACCATACTCACAGATAAAGGAGGGACGCTGCTGTCCCCGCGCTCTCTCCCATATCACGGATGTCACAGTGCACAAGCCCGCAATGATCAGAAAACACCACGGACAAAAGCTATGCTGGGACAGCAGACAGAGCCTGAACACTGGTATCAACCATGTGGGTGGGAGGAGGAGAAGGGAAATACCAGTTACAGCGCAGCTTTTAGGAAGCTTGCTGATTGGATACAAGTCAGAGAAGGCTCGGCTCAAGATGGGAACGTTAAAACCTGTGTATGTTGTTTTTTTCTCTACACTGAACAGACTGGAGACCCGAATGCCTAGGGAGAGAACGAAGAGGGATTTCATTGGGAGTACTGAGGAGCCACTGAACAGGAGAACCAGAGGACATCCTTACGTCCGACCCTCACTCTCAAACTTTTCTTTGCAATTGACAACTACATAGCTTCACGGAAGCAATTTTCACAGCCTGAATAAAGGCCCCTTGTGTTAAGGCAAGACTTCTCCTGCCTGGTTACTTTACAGTGGTGGCAGAAGTGGGATTTGACAACGGGCACCCCCCCTCCATGGAGACTATTATTAAAACACTGGCAGAAGGCCAGCAACAGCTATAACAGCTGGTTCAGGTTCAAGGGCACCAAGCACAGGCTGACCGTCAGACTTTACAACAGGCGCTTCAGATACAAAGCGCTGCCCAGGACCAGAGCTAGGAAGCCCTTCGACTGCTGGGAGAAGCTGTGGCTGCTAGAAAGACCCAACCAGCCATACCCCCCACTGTGCTACAGAAGTACCAACCCAGAGATTACCATTGTTTCTTCTTTGTGAATTTCAAAAGGATTGCTAGAGCCACCCAATGGCCAGTGGAGAGATGGGGTTTCTTTTTTTGTTTTTTGTTTTTGCCCCCTTGCTTCTAGGGATGATGCAGGGTGTCTATCAAGCTGCCAACCCCACCGGAGACACTTCTTATGCTGACCTCAAGAAGACCATATTACAGAGGTTGGGTATGGATGAAGAGATGTACCGACTGCAGTACAGATAGACTCATCTAAAACCCGGCAATCGCCCATGCCAACACTTTTACAGGATCCAAGATCTGGCAGAGAAGTGGTTCCAAACCAGTACGGCCACCATCGCCCAAATAAGGGATAAGGTCCTACTGGAACAGTTTGTGGAGGCCTTACCCAGACCTATACAAAGATGGATCCGACAACATCATTATTACCTTTCTTTATCCAAGGCTGTTGACGTGGCCATGGCCTATCAGAAGGCTGGGGCCGCCTCGAGCGTTTTCAACCAATTTAGGGAGATCTGGTAACGAACCACCAGCTAACTGCAGTGGTCCACCCCGGTGGGTACCAATTGATCCAAGTTCCTGACACGATGTGCGGACCATCCCAGGAGGACATATAGCAAGACCCTAACAACCCCAGTGTTTTTAATGCAGTGAGTGGGGGCATATCGCCAGATTCTGTCCTAAGAAGATCAAACCTGAGCCTATGGAAATCGGAGCCCTACAGACCCAGAAGTATCGTTGAAAACACCTGCCCTATGTCATCGAAGTCACGGTGGATGGTCACCCAGCACAAGCGCTAGATGCCAGCATCAGCCAACAAACCGCGATACAACCCCAAGTAAGTGATTGACCCAATAACCAGAACCGGGTAGTTCTGGTGAAATGTGTACATGGTGATGTTAGATCATACCCATGTATAGACATAACTTTCGGGATTCATGGGGTTTTGATAAAAGTACAGGCTGTTGTTATTCTGTTATTGCCTGCCCCCGTCCTTCTTGGCACCAATCTCCCTGGTTTTTCCAAATTACTCACCCCCACGGGATGGATACATGAGGCACCCTTCTCTGACATTGATCTAACACTCTTGAACCCTCCTAAAATCTGCACATCCTGGTCCTTCAAGAGACAAATAAAAGCCAGATGGAAAGAGGACCTGTGAGAATGTTAGTTTCTTAGACTAGAGGCTCAATAATTATTTGCTGTCCTTCCGGACCGAAACAGAAATAAACAAAACCCTCAAAAGAGCCTGTGAGCAGGCTCGGGAACCAACGACTAATCCACCCACAATCCCATACTTCAAGGAGAAAAAGGACTGTTGTATAGAGTCACATTGGGAATGGACCAGACTGAGAAGGAACAGCTACCAGTCCCTCGATCGTATCGGAAGGGCCTTGTCCAGTTAGCTCATGATCAAAATACAGGGGGACACATGGCAGAGAACAGGACACAAAAGAGGCTTCTTCAGGGTTTCTTTTGGCCAGGCATTTATTCTGAAGTAGCCAGATACTGTCAGGAATGCCCCATTTGCCAGAAAACCAGCGCCCACGTTCCACCCAAAGCCCCCCTGCAAAGAATGCCCTTTATAAAAGAACCCTTCCAGAGGATAGGGATGGACATGGAGGGTCCCTTGGAACCTAGCAGTAGAGGGTGCTGATATCTGTTGGTAGTAATAGACTGTGCCACTAGATACCCAGAAGCGTTCCCTCTTTGGGGGACCTCAACGAGATGAGTGTGTGACGTATTACTGCTGTTTTTTGCACGGGTTGGGCTACCACAGGAAATTGTCACTGACTAAGGCGCAGTAATTTCATGTCCTTGGTCATGAAACATGTCTGCAAAACCCTGGGGATCGTGCAACTGAAAACTTCAGTCTATCGCCCCCAGACCGATGCCCTCATAGATAGGTATAAAAAAACATCAAGCAAATGCTACGCCGAGCAACAGGACCTACTGGCCTATGTTGGGATTGAGCGCTACCCTGGATATTGATGGTGCTTCGTGATACCCCACAATCCTCCACTGGATTTTCTCCTTTCGAACTTCTGTTTGGGAGACAACCCAAGATCATACTCGAGATCCTGAGGGAAACATGGGGAGCACAAGAAGAAACAAACCTCACAGACTACGTAGGCCATCTACAGGAGCATCTGGAACGTTTAAGTGAATTTGCCCGAGATAACCTAGGATGGGCACAGGATCTGCAGGAAAACTATCATAATAAGACTGCTCGGGTTCGCTCACTTAAGGTGGGTGACAAGGTGTTAGTCCTACTTCCCAGTAGCGAAAACAAACTATTGGCCCAATGGAAGGGTCCATACAAAATGAACAGGGTATTAGAACCAGTGAACTATGAAGTAGAACAGCCCGACCGACGGGTAACGCTACAGAACTATTACATTAACCTGCTGATATACTGGAAGGAACCCCAAGTCCCGGTTCTGAATTCCACCAATGCGGATCTATCAGTGCCGGAACAGCTAGTACCAAGAAATCAACGAGATATCTACAATGTGCTACTGGGAGACCAGTCAAGTGACACCCAAAGGAAAGAACTATTCCATGTCTTAGCCCCTGTGGCTTCCATCTTCTCTGGTATCCCCGGCAGAACCGACCAGGCAGAACACTCAATCAGGACTGAGGTGGGAAAAATAATCTGGGTCCGACCTTATCGAATACCAGAGGCCAAAAGAAATGAGGTCTCCAGAGAAATCAACGAGATGTTAAAATTAGGCATCATAGTGGACGGGTGAACACCACACCACAAAAAGCGTGTGGTGTTCACCCGTCATACTGGTCCCAAAGCTGGACGGCTCTACAAGATTCTGTATGGACTTTCGTCAGTTAAATGCCATTTCCCATTACGAGGCCTATCCTATGCCCTCCATAGATGAGCTACTAGAGAATCTAGACTCTGCCATGTATTTGAGCATGATAGACCCCACCAAGGGTTACTGGCAAATTTGGCTTGGAACGGAAGACCAAGAAAAGACCGCTTTTTCAACTCCACAGGGCATTTTCCAGTTTACAGTACTTCCCTTTGGATTGCATGGGGCACCCGTCACTTTTCGAACCTTAATGGATAGAATACTACAACCCCATGAATCATACGCTGATGCCTATCTAGACAACATCGTCATATACAGCGTCTCATGGGAAGAACACCTTTGCCATCTCCTGAAGGTGACCACAGCCCTCAAGGAGGCAGGATTACACATAATTCCAAGGAAACCCAGATTAGCTGCAGAGACAACAAAGTATCTGTGTTATACTGTGGTACGGGGTATGATAACACCTATTATTGACAAAATCCAGGCCCTACAGAAACTTTGGATTCCCACCACAGGGAAGGAGATACGAGCCTTCCTAGGCTTCGTAGGGTATTACCGCCATTTCATTCCCCATTTTTCAACCATGGCAGCCCCATTGACTTATACTCTTTGAGCTAACCGTCTGACAGTTCTAGAAGACAAGGCTATCCAGGCCTTCCACACCCTGATCGCCACAATATCCTAATGCCCTGTGCTACATTGTCCAGATTACACCAAACCATTCGTTCTACAAGCTGATGCTTTAGGGTGCGGTCTAGGAGCTGTGTTGTCCCAGGGTGATGAAACTGATCTCCGTCCCATAGCATTCATCAGCTGTAAGTTACTCCCCCATGAGATACCCTATTACACGCTTGAAAAGGAGTGCCTGGCAATTAAATGGGCCATTGAATTCCTTTGATATTATTTGTTAGGACGTCATTTCATCTTATACACTGATCATGCCCCTCTATGGTGGCTGGCACTTCAAAAAGACTCCAACCATCGGGTCCTGCGGTGGTTCGTTACCCTGCAGCCTTCTGACTTTACTACAATTCATAAGCCTGGTGGATTCCAGCGAATTGCCGATTGTCTGTCTTGGTCGGTGGATCCGCCTGAACGGCTTGGACTCATGGTGGGGGTATGTGAGGTGGCTTACGCTAGTCCACGGGTCCAGCCCCACACTACAGTACCCAGAGGACATCAGCGTCAGCCATGCCCTGCCTCTCATGCTGTTATCGGTACTCTGAAATAAGATCCACGAAACATCATCATGGGAACACTGGACCATACTCACGGATAAAAGAGGGACTCTGCTGTCCCCACGCTCACTCCCATATCGCAGATGTCACAGTGCACAAGCCTGCAATGATCAGAAAACACCACAGACAAAAGCTGGGCTGGGACGACAGACAGCGGCCTGAACACTGGTATCGCCCATGTGGGTGGAAAGAGGAGAAGGGAAACACCAGTTACAGCACAGCTTCTAGGAAGCTTGCTGATTGGATACAAGTTAGAGAGGGCTCGGCTCAAGGCGGGAACGCTAAAAACTGTGTTCGTTGTTTTTTTCCCTACGTTGAAAAGACCGGAGACACAAACATCTGGGGAGGGAACGAAGAGGGATTTCATTGGGTGTACTGAGGAGCCGCTGAACCGGAGAACCAAAGGACATCCTTACGTCCGACCCTCACTACAAACTTTTCTTTGCAATTGACAACTATCTAGCTTCACTGAAGCAATTTTCGCATCCTGAATAAAGGACCCTTTTGTGTTAAGGCAAGCCATCTCCTGCCTCGTTACTTTACACCCCTGCTCCCTGTTGTGGAGATACAACTATTAACAAATGGAACTATCAATCAGCTCACAGGAGGGGCCTCTAGTGCGCCCTCAGAATCCATAAAACAGTGCGAGAATGGCACAATTACTGATTTTCTGGGTCCAGGGAATGAACTCAATGGCTATGTGAACGGAACGAACACTGAGACAGCGGACTGTAGCTTGGTCCAAAATTCGAATTTTGCAATGATTGATAATAATTCCCTTCTAGACCTTTGCTATTCTCTCCAAAATTAGATTGTTGGAGGATCACACTGCGGGGAGTGAGGGGGCAGGTGGAGGAAGACGACCGAAGCAGCCTGAATGAGAGGGATACTGAACTCCCCAGGCAAGTCATGGATAAAAGTTTGACTGTAACCCCTGACCTGTTCACTGCAAGTAGTAATGCGAACAATGATGCCTTGGCGCTAGAGAGCTTGAGGGTGTTTTCAACATTGATTGGTACGCTACAGTTTGCAGTAAAAATGTTATTGAAATTGTGCAGCAACATACATATGATATGATATGATATGATATGGTATTTGTAACGCGCCTATACACAAGTGTTTCAATACAGATACAGATCTGTGCATGCAAGGTCTAATGATGCAGCGGCTGGAATCCAAAATTGGTAAAGAGGTTCACATGTCTGGCTCAAGGGGGTATGATGAGGACGATGGTCCAGCTGTGGGTGGGGGAGATATGGTAGGGGAGACTGAGAATGAGGTAATTGTTATAACTTCCAGTAGTGCAGCTGATACCAATAATGGTAAGGTTGTGGAAAATGTAGAGGACGATGAGGCGGAATGGTATATCTCACACAGGGAGAGAAGGCGATGAGGGCCTCATTACATGGTACGCGGTAAAAACAACATTTACCGGCATGGTGCTACTAATGTGTTCGCCTTGGCAAGAGGCCGCTAATTGCGTACCATTACGAGTACGCAGACACGAGCATAGCGCCATGCCGGTAATGACCCTGCCGCCATGCTGTTAAAGACCCCAAAAAAAAACCTTAGCGGCACCGACGAAAGCGCTGATAGCACTTCCGACCTCCTGCACAACGCAAATAGCAGTCACCGCTATTAGCGGTCACCGTTAAATAGTGGAACCGGAAATCGCATCATAGCACAGGAACGGGAAAGAGCACGACGGCCATCTTTAAAAACACAATCCATTGCCATCCTCTGCCCCCTGGACCTGTTTCGACAACTGTGCCATCCCAAAGCCATAAGGATCCCCTCACCATGCCAAAGGCCATAAAACAAAACACTGACCGCCAGCGTAAAGAGAAGTTTATGAACAAGGAACTCATAATGCTGACAGAGACCCTAGCAGCAAACTCTGATGTGGTATTTGCCAACGTCATGCGGCGGGAGACCTTGATCCAGAAAAAGGCCATCTGGGCAGAGGTCGCCCTGAAAGTGAGTGCGGTGGGCACCACCACCCGCACCGTCAGGGAGTGCAGGAAGCGGTGGGACGATCGCTGCCTCCGGGTCCGCAGCATACTGTCTGCGAACCGCCAGCAGACCATGGCCACAGGAGGTGGCGCTGATTCACCAATTAAATTGAAGGAGTGGGAGGAGACCTGCGCCAGCACGATTGGCATCGAATCAATCAAGGGAATCGGGAGCATGGAGCATGGTGTGGCCACTACATCTGATGGAGATGAGTGTACACATGAAACAATGCACTGTGAATGTTGAGGCACCCCCCAAATGTGAGCCCAGATTCACCTCATGGATGCGGCCACAATCATACATGCACACAACCCTGCCCATGTGAGTGTCACACCCCAACACACACACATGCACGCATCACCACAGACAAGTGCCACACAGACCCATGCATGGATGACCCACTCAACAGCCCCATCACCTGAATCCCCACCAATGAAGTCCCAATGCACAGAACAGCATGATGAACTGAATCTGCATGAAGCACATTGAACCATCACCAATGCCACCCCCCTCTTTGTCCCCCACAGGCTCACATACAGGCAGCAAAGAACCTGCCACTGCAACTCAGGCTCCCCCTGCCAAAAAAAAACCCAGGGCACAGGAGACAGGGGACACCCCCACCACATCAAGGGGCACAGGGAGGAGTGAGCCCCTGCAGAGGGTCAAACATCGCAAGAGCGCCACTGCACCAATACCGCAGTCTACGCCAGCAACAATTGCCACACCCACTGATGTGAACCCCCCACCACAGGTTATATCCACGGAGGGCCCACCCTCCGCTGCCACAAGTTCCACTGGTGAGGCAGCAGCCACAGCGCCGCTGTCAGATGTGGAGGATCCTATAGAGTTCACCATGCAAATGCACACCCCCACCCCTCAGGAAGCCCAGAAGCAACTCCACGGCCAACTCAGGATCCAGTGTCCATGGCCAGTCTGGCGATGAGAACACGGGAGGGTGCTGGAGCCCACCGGTGGCCTCACCTGATGTCCGGGATGTAGAGGAAGGCGCAGCAGCCACACCACGAGCTGGCCACAGGGGCCATGACCTGGCCACCATCAGGCAGCGAGGCTGCCCATCTCAGGGGGGAGATCACGGAGACTGCTAGGCACTCGAGGGAGGCGATGGAAGCCTGTACCAACAGGCTGTGCGTGGAGATTGGCCAACTGAGGCAGGTCCTCACGCGCATTGCGGACGCGATGGACTGCCGGTTCCCATCACCACCACAGGGACAGACAGCCACCTCATCATCTGCGAGTTCAAGGCAGACAAGCCCCCTCCGCCGCTCCATGCGCACCACGAGGCGCACATCATCCCAACCTCCTAATGGTGGTGGTGGCAATGGGAAATAGGGACAGCAGGGTCTAGCTGGCACGTGTACAGCAGGACACCAACATTGTGCAAGCCACACATGGGGTTGTTGTGGGGGGAGGGGGGAAAGGGTGTTTTGGGAGTGTTGTGGGGGGAGGAGGGAAAGGGTGTTTCGGGAGTGTTGTGGGGGAGGGGGGAAAGGGTGTTTCGGGAGTGTTGTGGGGGTGGGGTGGGTGAAAGAGTGGTAGGATAGTTGGGGACATGCACTTTTTCATCTCATTATACCTTAATACACTGGTGACTAGTTGAAACACAGGCTTGGAATCCGTCATGTGTACTTTATTGGTGACAGGGTCCATTGTGCGCTTCACCACAGACACCAGTGCACTAATACCCATATCCATCCTACAGAGTTAAACCATGTGTCTCAGAATATTTGGTTGATCAGATGCTGTTGCACATCGCGTCCCTCCTGGGCATCGCCTCTTGCATGACCAGCATCCCTGTCACCTCCATCCTCATCCTCATGAGGTGGTTGCATTTCAACGTCAGGGGGCAGTGGCACATTCCGTCTGATACACATATTGTGCAGCATGACACATGCCATGGTGATCTTGGCCACCTTCTCATGGCCGTACAGGAGAGCCCCGCCTGACCTGCTTATGCACCTGAACCGTGTCTTCAAAAGGCCAAATGTCTGCTCAATCACGACACGGGTACGGGTATGTGCACAATTGTAGTCCTCTTCGTGCCTGTTCTGTGGGTTCCGTACAGGAGTAAGGAGCCACCTCTTCAGGGGATAGCCGGCATCACCTGTATGGTGGGAAGAATGGGAACCTGTTACTACTCACCTCAAGAGCGGCCTGTACATATCACACAAATCGACTTTGCATTGTGATGGAAATCCATGATTACCAGCATGCATGCAGACTATCTGTGTGACTGCAATGTGCAAAGGTGAGCTCGACCCTGCAAGTGGACATGCCCGATTCATGCCTCCGACAGTAATTGACATGTCCTGGGTGAGGCCAGTTCTTAGGTGTCCATGGGCCCAGGTAAATTTGGTACCACACTGCTAGTGTACTGCCATTCAGACATCGATGTTGCCATGCTGTGACGCATCACTTCAGTGGTGCTATAGGTGTGTGGTTCAATGCTATGGCTAGGGGTGATCCCTTTGCATGCATTCAAGGGCACATTGCTGTATTGATGTTGTGCAGCGCTAATTCTGTATAACTATCTTGACGCCATGTTGCTGATTTGTGTATTATGTGGTGTGGCATGATGTGCGATGTGGATGGATGTGTAATATTTGGAAACCTGATTGTTCTCAATGTTGTGCAGCTTCAAATTGCATGTGGGTTCTTCTTAAGTACACTGTGCCTTCCCTGATGGACAATGGCATACATCTGTATGTCCATTTGTCCTACAGACGACAGTCAACACCCAGCTGGAGTATGTATCCCCCCCCCCAATGACACCCAGTTGGAGTATGTATCTCTCCCCCCCAATCACACCCAGTTGGAGAATGCATCTCTCCCCCCCAATCACACACAGTTGGAGTATGTATCTCTCCCCCCCATCACACGGCCATGTGCTTGCCCTGCTACTCACCAAGCAGCCATGAACGTTGTCCGGCTTGTCGCTCCATGTAGCATGGTATGGTTGAGTTCTGCAGGGCCATAGAATCATGGGTTGATCCAGGAAATCGGGCACAACAATGTGTGATTATCTTGTTTGCGTCTCATACCATTTGGACATTGATGGAGTGGAATCGCTTTCTGTTTCAGTAGACTACTTCATTGTGATGTGGGACCACCAATTCAACATGGGTACAGTCGATGGCCCTGATGCAACTTGGGATGCCTGCCAGTGAATAGGAGCCAACTTTGGTGTTTGCGATCTCCTGGGCAGTCCGTGGCAGCAATATGTGTTCACGTGCATGCTTCAGGAGGGCATCGAGTACCTGGTTCAGCGTGCGTGAGAATACTGGTTGTGAGATGCCATGCATCTTACCCACTGTATGCTCGTAGGTGCCTGTGGCCAGGAAGTGGAGCACAGTCACCACCTTCAGTAGAGGGGGGATGGCAGTTCTGATGAGACTCACAATGTCGTCATGTATCATGCCCATGATGCTGATGATGGTATCCCGGTCCAGACGGTACAGGGTGTGGATCTGCTCAGGGGTTAGGTTAAATGGACTGGCTCGGATCCTGGGGATTGGTGGCTGCCTCTATGGTATTACTAGGTGCCCTGGTGGTTCTTGCTGCGCCTGCCTTGCCCTCCTCCTCCTCCTCCTCCTGCGTATCCACTGTGCTGCCTGTTGTTGCTGCTGCACTGCAATCATGTCCTCCAGCCCATGTAATGCTGCTAGTATTGGAACCATCTTGGTGTGTGAAGGGGTGTGGTGTGCTCCTTTTGTGCTGCCACAGTCTCCATTGCCTCCACCTGTGCTGATTGTTTCCACCTGTGGCAGGTGGGAACACTGCTCAGTTCTCTTAACGGGTGGTTCGCGATGCCGGTATTAACGCCATGCTGGTAAGGGGTTTTTGGGGCTTTACCATGCTGCTTTTAGCATGTCCGCATGGCTTGTGATGGTGTGCTATTAGCGCCATGCCGTTATTTACAGAATGAAGGGTCGCGTGCCCACGCTAATAGCGGTAATACGGGTCGTAATTGGCATGGGTGTTTAACGATACTGGTATTCCCTTACCGGTAACGTTAATCCCTTACCGCACAATGTATAATGAGGCCCAGAATATTCAAAAGATTTCAACAGGAGCATCTAAGGCCTTAGTTGAACCCACCCCTGTGACCCTTGGTGAAGAAGCACCTACTGTGAATCCAAATCCCAAGAAGCATGAATGAAAGCAAATCGCTGTAATAAACGTCTCAGTAAAAAGGAAGGGACCCTCACAAGCTGGCTACTGAAACTTGTTAGCTCTGATGTTCAAGATTAAAAAATGGGGGCCCAAGCGGATCTAGTAGACATTACAGTGGATGAGGGTGAAGAATCTCCCTTTCCCAGTTCGAATAAAGGGGAACATAAAAACAAGGAGTGTTTTGAATGTCTTAGTCCAGTTTACGCTTCATTTAAGAACGACAGGGACCTATGAAAAAGGAATGGTAGTAGTAAAAAATGGTCACTCCAACCCAAAGTCCTTTTTTAATCAGCTGCATATTCAGTGAGGGGAAGTGAGAGATATTGGATAAATAGATAGCACCTCCTCAATTTGTTATACATGATTCCATCACTTCGGGTGCTTACTTCAGGCGACTTCGAATAGTATGCCAATATTGTGACTTCAATAGTGCACTGCTATTCCGGACCTAATTAATGCACTCATGAAATATTTTCTTAGAATGGGCTATGACATAGGTAGAGATACCATTCTATCTAAAGTGCTGGACTATAGACTATCAGGACCAGGATCTGCTGACCTTAGAATAACTGTTGATGCTCATGGAAGAAAGGTTGCCAGTGAAAGACGTAGAGTTGAGGGAGGGGTAAAGGAAAGTGAATGTGAGTGGGATTGGTTGGCTGGTTTTCTTCCAGTGAAATCAGGCAAGAGATCATGAATGCTCAAAATTGTCTCTTGGGACACAAGGGGACATGGTCGTTTCTGTAATATAAGGGGCTCCCTGCCGTTGCTTTCCGACGCAGACATTTTTTATAATACAAGAAAGTTGATTGGTAGATGGTTACATCCTAGAAGGCTATAGGATATTTTACAACTCGGCAAGTAAGGATCCCAAGAGCCGTCCTTATGATGGTTTAATGATTGGGGTCGCCCATCAACTTGAAACTAAGCCGGTTGAGATCCCTCCAGCTGAGAAGAATGTACTGCTGTGGACGTCACATTTTCTGTCAGGACAATGGTCCAAAAACTTTTGATGATTAATATTTTACCCCTCCCAATGGTTCCTATACTGAGAGTATATAAGAAACTGAGTGTTTTATTGATTTGGATTGAAAGTGACAAAGGTGGCAGGATCTTAATGGGGGCGATTTTAGTGTGCTTTGCATCGATAATGAATTTATCAAAGAAACGAAACAAACAAGGGCAGATAGTATAATGATGCAAACATTTGAAAATAAGCAAGGGGCTTGATGGGTGCGTTTTGTGAAAGACTGAAATGGTTATGCTGAATGAGAGGACAAAGTGTGATGTGCTGAGGAATTATACTTGGAAAGGAGAAATGAGTGTAGCTACGTTTGACTATTTCAGTAATCTTGAGTTTTGTAAATTGGTATCTGCACTGGTGGTACGGACAAACGAGTTAAACAACCATGATATATTAGAACTACATTTGGAGATTGATATCGGGAAAAATACCCCATGTCTGATTGGTGATGCAGAAATAAACGGTGGGGGGATAATAGGGTTATATGGTCTGCAGGTAACATTCGTGCAATGAGTAAATGCATCCTATCAATGGACAGGTTGCTGTGGGCGAGACTGTTTAATGACGTCAAATGAAAAAGAACGCTGGATTGCATCCCTCACCGCCACTATAGCTGTGGACGGCCAGGTGTATTGCACTAGAGATAGTGAGTCCCATAAGCACAGTTACGATAATGTGATTTGAGACGCTAAACGTGTACTTAGAATGAAAACGTCTCGAGTAAAGTGCATGGGCTTAAATAGTTTGGATATATGAAACTTAAAAATGAATACACAAAATGGGTGAAGAGGCGCACTGCAGAATAAGTATGGCAGGAAATGGTGGAGATATTTGACAGCATAACCATCAGCCAGATGTGCAGACTAGTGTAAAACCATCAATCCCATTGGTGGGAAAGTTTGGTATGATTTTATCAGTCATAATCAAGAGAATAAAGATTTTCCATAATGTCTTACTAGAAAGTCTTAATTCTATTAAAGACACGGAGGCGAGCATTATGCTTCTCTTTCTTTTATTAAATTATTAAAGGAAGCTCAGCAGCAAGAAATATTTCTTCAGAATGCTGAAAAATATATATGTAACAAGTAAACAAGACAGGAAAAACACTCTAAAATCTTGAGAGTTGGAAAAAACACACAAAACTCCATTTCCCAGGAGGACAGAGAAAAGTTCAACATAAGGTCACCAACATGTGACTTGAAACGTCCAATGACAAGGTAAGTCTCTGCATAAACAGTCCTGAAAATGATGCCACTTCCTCTTTCGAAGCTGCGAACGTGTCCAAGATAGCCCTAAGCCAAAGTCATCATGTGGCGTAGTACTGGTGTCCTGTATCAGGCTGATTTGTCTGCTGACCCTGTCAGGAAGATAAAACGAAAACAGTCAGTTCATGTATATTACAACCCTAGTTCCCGTATAGGGGTGGGAGAGAAATACATTGTTACTCAATCGACAGTACTGTTTAAAATAAACCATCATTTGCAATATATTCATATATAACAATCCGTAAACATATTTAAATTTCTCGCTGGGTGGGATAATGCTCGCCTCCGTGTCTTTAATAGAATTAAGACTTTCTAGTAAGACATTATGGAAAATCTTTATTCTATGTCAAGACCGGAGGCTCCCATTATGCTAGTTTAAAGCTTACCTACCACAATGGCCGCCGGCTGCTCTACTGGTTTCAGATAAAATTCCTTGAATATCGATTCACTTGCCCAGTCTGCCATTCTCATGATGTCATCCAGGCGAATCCCAACTTGAAAAGCCTTGGAGGCCATGGCTCCTCTGACGGAGTGCGCTCCAAAATGCAAGGTATCAATCCCTGCTTGGGTTAGGGTCCATCGCACCCAGCGCGCTAAAGTTGGGGAGGAAACTGCTTTATGTGGTTTACGTAAGGCTATCAACAGATGCCCGTCTGGCGAGTACCTGAGAGGTGCCGTAACCTCCTCGTAAGCCTTTAGACATCTGACTAAGCAGAGCTTGGGTTGATCCGTGAAGGCAGGATAAGAGATCACTCTAGAGTTGCATTTGGTCCTTCTATGTATGTGGAATACAATGCCATCTGGAGAGAAGGTTCTGCCTGCTATGTCTAGGGCCTTGACATCGGAAACTCTCCTGCAGGAGACGAGACAGAGCAGCGTAACTAGTTTGCCGGACAGGGCAGTGCGGGATAAATCCTTGTTATCTGGCCACGAAAGAAACAGGTTGAGCACTATGTTAACGTCCCAAAGCTTGTTGTAGCGGGACGGAGGAGGTATTGTAAGCCTGATGCCTTTGAGTAGTCTGCAGACTAGATGATGTTCCCCTGCCGGAACTCCTTCTATAGGGTCGTGGCCTGCTGAAATTGCAGAACGGTACGCATTAACTGACCTATATGCTAAACCTCTTTCCACTAAGGATGCAAGGAAATTGAGGATCTCCTCTACAGGTGCCGAAACTGGATGTAAGCCTTTCTGTTGGCACCAGTTTCTCCAGGCGTTCCAAGAGTTAGAATATTTTTTGAGAGTGGCAGGGGCCCAACTCTCTTCGATGAGGCTAACTGCTTTGAAGGACATGCCTGGTACTCTCCACCTTGCCCTGAAATCCTCCAGG
Organism: Ambystoma mexicanum; assembly: GCF_040938575.1. Lineage (NCBI taxonomy): Eukaryota > Metazoa > Chordata > Amphibia > Caudata > Ambystomatidae > Ambystoma > Ambystoma mexicanum. Next base: position 500,014,161 of record NC_090929.1, on the reverse strand, counting down.
CTGCTAACGGCAGAGAGCCGTGGAGGAGTAGGGGGTGGCGACTGCCCGCCGGATCTAGTAGGAGATCTGGAAATCGGGGTAGAAGGATTGGAAAATCCGAAGAAAGTTCCAGAAGAACTAGATACCAGGTCTGAGAGGTCCAGACCGGTGTTATCAGAACCAATTCTGATTGCTCCTGACGTGCCTTCGCCAGGGTCCTCGCAATCATGTTGAAGGGGGGAAAGGCATAATGAACGCCTTCTGACCAAGGTTGGAGGAAAGCATCTGTCGCCGTCGCTGCTGGATCGGGGTTCCAGCTGAAGAACACTGGAAGTTGAGCGTTCAGGCGCGAGGCAAACAGGTCCTTGGACATGGGACCCCAAATTCGTTGAATTTTGAGGAAGACTTCTCTGTCGAGTCTCCAATCGCTGTAATCGGTCGTGTTCCGGGAGTACCAGTCTGCTACTACATTCGTAAGACCTGGTAGGTATTCCGCTGTGACTGAAATCTGGTGTTGCAGACAGAAATGCCAAAAATCTTTGGCTAATTCTGCTAGGGGTCAAGATCTGGTGCCTCCCAGAGGATTGATGTATCTCACTGCCGAGACGTTGTCCATTTTTAATAAGATACAACAACTCACTCTGTCTTTGGCGAATGAGCGTACTGCGAAGGAACCCGCTAAGAGCTCTAGGCAGTTTATGTGCATCTCGAGTTCCGAAGGAGACCACGTTCCTCCTGTGGCTACTGAACCGCATCTCGCTCCCCAGCCGGAACGGCTGGCATCTGACTCTATCACGAGGTCTGGTGCGGAACCGAATATTGCTCGGCCGTTCCAGGCTTCCATGTGAGTAAGCCACCAGTTGAGCTCTGTCCTTGCTTCCGGCGACAGAGTTAGCCGCTGTGAGTAGGAGAGACTGCGTCTTAGGTGTTGCCCCTTGAGTCTCTGTAACTCCCGGTAATGTAAAGGTCCGGGAAAGATCGCTTGAATGGAGGAGGAGAGAAGTCCTATCACTCTCGCTAAGTCCCGAAGAGAGAACTCCTCCCTCTGAAGGAGCCTGCGGATCTCTCGTTTGGTAGAATGAATATTGGCTGTGGGAAGACGAAGTTGAGTTAACTCGGTGTCTACGACGAACCCTAGAAATTCTAAATTTCTAGAAGGGAGAAGGATTGATTTTTCCCAATTTATGAGAAAACCGAGACTGCGGAGTAGGTCTATGGCTAGTTTGGTCTGTTGCTCCGCTAGAGCTTGAGACTGAGCCAAGAAGATCATATCGTCCAAGTATATGATTAGGCGAACACCCTGTTCCCTGAGATGTGCTACTACTGGCCGGAGGAGTTTGGAGAAAACCCAAGGTGCGGAAGAGAGGCCGAAGGGCAAGCTCGTGAACTCCCAGCTGTGAAGATTCCAAGAGAATCTGAGGTAACTCGTGTGGTCCTGGTGTATGGGAACTGCTAGGTACGCGTCTTTCAGATCTAGGCGCGTTAGCCAGTCGTTGGGTCTCAGAAGATCTCTCAGCATGTGAATACCCTCCATTTTGAAATGGCGGTAGACGATAAAATCGTTAAGGGTCTTCAGGTTTATTACTGGACGCACTTTCTCTTTCCTGCGTACCAGAAATATAGGACTGAAAAACCCGCCTTGGCTCATGCAGGGGCGAATCGCTTGCTTCATTGCTAAGCTGCGAATTTCTTTGTCCAAAGCGACATGGTCTTCCTTGGACATTGGAATGGGAGCAGGACGATTTGTTTGGAAAGGATGCGCGAAGAATTCTAGGCGCATGCCGCGTACTGTATCTCTGACCCATGCGTCCCCGGATAAGCAATCCCAAGCATGCGCAAAATGAGCTAGCCTCCCCCCTATAGGCATATGGGGCGCAGGCGCTGTGAAGGGTAGACTGACCTGTGGTTTGTTGTTGTTGAGCTGGGTACCGGGCGGCTCTCCTCCAGCCGCGACCTCTGCTTCTCCCTCTCGAAGGGAAGAAGGTCTCTGAGCGATCTTGCCAGGCGTGATGTTCTCTAGATTGTTGAGGTCTTCTATCGAAGGAATATCGGCCGGAAGAGCGACCTCTGCCTCGTCCGGCCCTGGCAAAAATTCTTGAAGAAAACACTCTTTTAATGGATGCTTGCGCTTTGTCCAGCGCAGTAAAGGTGCCTACGAATTTGGACATTTCCTTCATGAAGGAGTCTCCAAAAAGTAGGCCTTGGGCAGTTGCTCCAAATTCCGTATCTGCTAATTCGCATAGTTTAGCGTCTATTTTGTGCAAGATACCTTTGCGGCGCTCCGCTGAAATGGTACAGTTGGCATTGCCCAGCAAACAAATGGCTCTTTGAGCCCAACTTGAAAGTATCACAGGATCGATGTGTTCTCCTGTGCTAATAGCCGCTTCGGCTAGATCCATTATCTTGGCTAGAGGGCCTGTAATGTCCAGCACCCGGTCTTGGCACGACCTCCAGGCCCGATCTATACCTTTTCGTGGATCTTTAATATTCTTTCCTAGGAAAGTAATCATTCTGGAGTCTAACTCCGGTGTCAGGGCCACTTTATCTGGGATTTCGGGGCGTGGACATTCCGCCCTAAGCTTTGCTCGGACCTCTTTGTCCAAAGGCTTACGAAGCCTGTACTTGATATAATCTGTTGTCCTGGAAGATGACTCCCAATGCGAAGATCTGGGGTGTATCAGATCCTCCGGCACAAACATCCCTTTAGAGGAAAGGGAATCTGTGCTTGACTTCTTAGGGATGGGGGCTGCCACAATCCCTGAGGTAGAGGGTCGCGACCCAATTGAGTGCGCATCTTCTTCAGAGGAAGCTGGAGACTGACTGTGAAAGTCGAGCTCCTCTTGATCCAGGCCCTGTTGATATTCTTCTGGGCTTAAAGATGTGATATCCCTGAATTCTTCCTCCGGATAGGAGGGTTCATCTGTGGAAGGGAGCCCCTTCCTGTCCAAAAAGGCTTTCTTAAACCTGGAGAAGGCGTCTGATAAGGCAGCAGTGGCTGGTTCTGTCTGGCTCGGGGGGGTCGTAGAGTTCTTACTCAGGCGAGCCGGTGTACATCCCCCTTCTGAAAGGTGCTTTCTTTTTTGGGTCTTTTTCTTTGGTAGGGATTTGTCATGCAAATGCTCCTCCATGTCATCCAGGCGCTGCTGAATAGGCATAAGCATTTGTGTCACCGCTTTTTTTATGCTGGTCTCCACAGTGGAACCCAGCACCTTCTTTAGGCTGGAAGCCATAGCCACTTCATCAATATCATAAACTTCTTCCTCCTGACCAGACCAATCCTGGCCCTCCTGAGGGAAGTATTGTGCTGCCATATTATGAGCACCTTTCTATTTACCCTACCTTTTTTTTTTTTTAAATATAAGCGTGTGTGTGTGTGCAGACCGCCTTCTCTCAATGCCCACTTATTAAGATGAGGAAAGTTGTGAAAGCCCTAACCAGAAGGTCACGAAACAGCGATCCGCTGTGTCTGTAAATTCCTCTTTTTTTTTTTTTTTTTTTTATGAGTTAAGTGAAGAAATGCTAAGAGTAGCTCCCGGCACTCGCGATCGCTAATCCTCTGTGAAATAATAACGGAAGCGATCGCGAGCGCCAGAAAACTGAGGAGCGGACCTGCGACGGCAGGCGCTCCCTCTGGTGGCCGTTCGAGGCACCGCGGTTACTCGGAGGACTTCGCTGTTTCCTCCGAGTCCCGAGGACACAGGCCGCTTCGGAAGCGAAGCGGAACAGAGCCGCGGGAGTTACGCCCGCAATAAAACAAGATCAGTATAAATAAACAGCCGAACGAAGGCTGCGAAAGTGAAGTACTCTCCGGCGCCGGCCGGAAGCGGTCGGCGTCGGAGAGAAAACACAGACACACGCGAAGTGCGCTCGGCAACGAAAATGAGAAATTACTTCATATTATCGCGCGCGACGAACGTTGCGCAAATCATGAAACAATTATAAAGAAAATAAAACATCACTTCACATATATACTAAATATGATAAACAGATCTAGAAAATGATGTACTTATCTCTTGCTGTGAGCAGCAAAGAAAGAGGAAGTGGCATCATTTTCAGGACTGTTTATGCAGAGACTTACCTTGTCATTGGACGTTTCAAGTCACATGTTGGTGACCTTATGTTGAACTTTTCTCTGTCCTCCTGGGAAATGGAGTTTCGTGTGTTTTTTCCAACTCTCAAGATTTTAGAGTGTTTTTCCTGTCTTGTTTACTTGTTACATATATATTTTTCAGCATTCTGAAGAAATATTTCTTGCTGCTGAGCTTCCTTTAATAATTTAATAAAAGAAAGAGAAGCATAATGGGAGCCTCCGGTCTTGACATAAAATCCTGGTCCTAGCCTGCTTACTGACCCTCCTCAATCAGGTAGGGTGTGCAAGATAACTTTAGAGTTTGACCGGGACACCACTGTCCTAACAGCTATAGGTAAAGTTAAGATATATAAGGCTCCTGGACCAAATGGCCTTGGCAATGTTGTCCGAAAAAAGGACTGTGAAGTATGGGCAGAAATACTGACTTTATATTGACGGTTTGCAAGGAATGAAATATCCCAGATAGATGGAAGCAGTCAGTCCTGGTCCCTGTGTATAAAATGAACTCTCACCGACAAACTAGAGGCTCCTATTAATGCTGGATGTGACGAGTAAAGTATTCACAAAATTAATATCGAAAGAGCTAAGTAGATGGGCGAGGAAGCTAATATTTTGAGTCCGTACTAGACGGGGGTTTGCAGAGGATCTGCGATAATTCATAACACGTTCGTGATAAATTTATTGATTAGGGCCGTTTGTAAGATTGAAAATCCCCCACTTTATGCCGTGTTTATTGACTTCCGAGCAGCCTTCAACATAGTGGATCGGTGGCAGTTATTGTTGAAAATGGCCAGATGAGAGATCCCAGGCGGACTTCTGGATCTAATTCAATCGCATGAGTGTAACAGTGCTGTTCTTAGGCCAAGAAGCAGGGGGCATGCACACCTTGTATTCCAACATATAAGGGTTTAAAGCAAGAGTGTGTCCTGCCCCTCCCCTGATCTTCAACCTTTAACTTGCAGACTTGCCGCTGAAGATAAAGGGGGTTCGAAATGGTCTGCCACGTCTTGGCAGAGGGCATCTCACTTGGTTGTCCTACGCTGACAACATTGAGCTGCTTGATAATACCTTTATTGGCACACAAAGATTGGGGAGTGCCTTAAGTGACTATGCTGTTGAAAACAGACATAATTAAATAGACTTGAATCTTGATAAAACAAAATGTATGTATTTTGGCTGGCAAAAAATTGTGCATTGTAAATTACATATCCCGGTCGGCACAATAGAAGAAACTCTGCGCTATCACTATCTAGGCCTACCTATTGGCCCACAAATAAAACATGAGGAAGTTATAACGTACAAAAAAGGAAGGCCCTGGTTCTGAGCAGTATGATAAAGAAGATAACTCTGCAGAATGCAGGATATACCCTCAAGGGTGTAGTAATTGTGTATATGCAATGTTATTGCCCTGCCCTTATTTATAGGTTGTGTGGGGCTGCCCGATGACTGAGCGCACGCGGCAGCGTGACGTTGCACGCCGCCGCGTGCAACATAAACGGGCGTTCCCGGCTGCGACAGAGCGACCGGGAAGCCCGAACCGAGAGGACGTCTCTGACTGAGTCCTTCGGGGTTGAGGGCTTACGGAAGGCGCTGGGGGGCCCCGACCAACCCCCCAACAGTGGGGACGAGTGGGGGAAACAATGCCTGGGCCCGGGGGTGACTTGACCGGCAATTTTTGTATATTTGCAGCGAGGTCGCCTTGAGACTTTGCTCCGGCCCGCAAGCCGTGCATCACCCACGCGGCTGGCGGCCATTTTGTGAATCAGGCCGTGAAACTTCTCCGAGCTCCGGTTTGAACTGAGAAGTGCATCCAGGCCTACTTTTTGGAAATCCTGCTAGCAGGCAGTGATACCTTCATGTGACTTTGCCCAGTTGGTGTTTTTGCATTTTCCTGGGTCTCCTACGTCGAGTGCAAGCAAGAAGGAGGGCTGCAATGGCTGGGCCTGCATAGCCCATATTTCTTTCTTGTCCTAATTTTTGGAACAGCTGGAAGCTGAGGCTTCTCTTCATCTTCTTCATCATCAGACTGGTGGCCCCACTGGTCTTCTTCCTCTTCATCATCACAGAGGTGTGGTGCAGCAGCTGTTTTTCTTCAATGGTGCTGGCTGGAGGCATTTGGACTTGGTGTTTGAGTTGCGGCCCCTGTCCCTCACGCTGGGGGTGCCTGTGCGCTCGAACGAATGAGTGATACTGAGGACCAGGACGGAGCGGCGGTGCAGCGGCCTCCACGTGCGCCAGCAGTACCCAAGGTTTGCTACCTCCAGTACAGCCGGCAAAGCAGCCTCCAGGTGGTCAGGCAGGCCCTCAAGGTCCTCTACTTCCAGCGCAGCCTGCGGCAGCACCCGTTGTTCAACAGATCCTCCCCGTTATGGCTCAGGTACGTGCACAAGCGGCTCTGCAGCCCAGCCCGGAGTTTGATGTATCGGGCCCACCTTCCAGCTTGGGGCCCAGATGGAGGAGGTGGGTGGACTGCCTGGACATGTACTTTCGGGCTGCCCAGGTGGTAGATGGTGATACCCGGCTGGCAACCAGTTATGCTCATGGATGTCAAAAAAATTAAGTGGCTGAACATCCTTGAGGGAACATTATGGAGGTGCGTTTTGGGAATCCCACAAAGGGTACCTATAGCCGCCTTTCTGCTTGAGTTGGGTTTGATCTCATTAGTAGGTATAGTTATGCGTCAAATGGGGGTAGTGTATATTTAAATAAGAAAATACATGATTTGCCCCTTGTTAAGTCAATTAAGCAAACTCCTGACAATTAGCTTATTGACACCTTTTTGCAGTATGATAGTGACATTGCATGCAGATGGCTGGAATCCAGACTTGGCTGAGGACTTTTCGATATTGAAACGAGGATTTGTCAAAAAATTGCAACTGGATGATTAGCAAAAGAATTATAACCACCTGGCGTCCCTGAAATCATACTGCGAGTTCTTGCTCGTGGAGCACACTTTTCTTAAAGTACACCATTACATGGTTCTATGTCCAGCTCCTAAGCTTAGGATATGTATTCTACTCTTAGGGCTGGGGGCTTACCAACTCGATCTGTAAAATGCCCACAAATGAAATCCCGGCAGCTGGTAGTCTGCAGGGTTTGCAGATGTTCGAATGTGACTGGGACGTATAGGCATGTCTTGACCTCATGCATGAGTTTGAGTACTGTGCATATATGTATTTTTAGACAGATTTTTTTAACAGTCTGATGAATGTTGCGCCACGTCTCTAAATGCGAATAACGTAGCAATTAAAATTGCGTTTGATAGCGTATGGCAACAGGTGGCATCTAAATTGGAGCCATAGTGTGGAAGAAGGGATGTGGGATTGAATGCCTTGTAAATACTGCTCCATTTCTCAGCTTTGACGTTACAAAGAGAGTGCATGTGTGATGAGATGAAATGATTGTAATGATTTTTATATGCTGTTTTCTATGAATGGTTTTTCATTGTTATGAATTTGAAATACATGTGAAAAGTTATTTGAACTGTTACACATTAATAAAAAAGAAGAAGTAATTGATGCCAAAGCCTCCTCTTCTACTTTTTTTTAATTCTATTTTGGCAGCCGTACATATGCCTGGTTCAAAATAGTGCTGCCCCCTTTAAGAAACAAGCAAATAAGACTACTCTTCCGTGCTTTAGCTCCTTATTCCGATGGTTAAAAACACAAATAAACAAGGCCGAAGGCCTGTAGAAATAAAATAGCTAAACTGTTAGCAACTGTAAAGAAACTTCATTCACATTATAAGAATTCTATCTTTGCAGCTAAAAGGCTCTTTTCACACCACCAGATCAGCTCTGTTGAGAAATCACGGACCCTTTTTCAAATGATCCAGTCAATCTTCATAATGGCAATCTTCTATCTTGATCTATCAGGAACAATGTGTTGCATTACATACACAAGACCAGTACTACTGTTCCTCATTCAATTTGGGCTGTTTTTTCTTCAGGAATGTTATGAAATTTTGCATTTATGATTGAAGAGAAAGTAATCACTAGCCTCAAGTTAATTTTCAAATGACCGGGTTAGGCACCATGAAGAATACCATGAATAAGAGGGAATACCAATGCAGGTGAACCTCTTAGAGAATTAGAAAGGCGTATAGCAAAGCCTTAGATGTGGATGCAAGACAACATGCTGGCATCATAATATAGGGTTATGGTGGTGTTAACTAGGTGTTTGGATTAATTAATTGGCATGTTAATTTAAACTTTTTAACAGTAACCCAGCTGGATTTGAATCAAGGGTAAATTAATTATGAAAAATGTGGCATGCATTTGCCTTATCTGCCCTTTATCCACGTGCCAGATGTATCAAACGATGACAATTTTTTCACTAGGACACTATGTAATAATAAATATAGGTGACACTAAAAGTAATATTTCTGATGAATATTATGCATGGTAGCATCAAACACAAACCTCATTTGTACAAAAGCAGTGCATGCAAATTAGTTAAAAAATGTATGGCATGCATGCCATTTATTTGTCCATTATGCTCCTATTAGCTGTACAAAGGAAGAGTTTTCCCCTGGACACACACATGGGAACATGGTTCATTTATTTTGCTCATTAATACATTAGTCAGATGGGCAAAGCATCTGAAGATGACAGGGTGTTAACAATGACACTGATATAATAACTAAGTACATTTACTGGAAAATTATTTGCATGGTGGCAACAAACTCAAATCTTGCAGCTGCATACCTAAGCCAACTGGAACCACAACAGGCTCATTGTCCAACATTCTAACACAGTCCAGGACTCTGTCCTGGCTATACTGCTGAGGCCTCAACCTTTCCGCACCTCCCTTTAGGCCTCCACACCATGGCCCAGAGCAGCTGGCGAGCAACAATTTAAGGTGCCACGAGCAACATGTTGCTCCCAAGCTACACGTTAGGGATCACTGGGCTATAGCATCTCATTAGGCTCACGGTTAGGTCATCAATGTGCCCCATATCCAAAAGGTGCCTCCCCTCTTCATCTCTAGCTGTTTCTTGTAACCAAACACCCGTGAGCTGTGAATCAGAATCGCCACTCCTCGTGCATACAATGAGCTAGAGGAGCAGTGTCTGTGGCATCCTCATTACCGTGTAAGTGTTGCTTCTGTAGATGCCATTAAGTGTGTTTCCTGCAGGAGAATCAGGTTGACCTTGTGTCTGTGTAGACATTACAATATTTGTCTGGCTTTGTGTGGATTGCCCCCTCTTGAGTACTTTCCCAGTTATCTCTGCTCCCAGAAGTCATTACCAGTCTCTAACATTTTTCCATGTAAGCGTCCCATATCATGATATGGACCCATAAGTAACCCTCTTTTTATATATTTATAGCTTTCCCAGGGCTGTTGGTATATGGCAGCCCTGGATGGTACTCTCTACATCTCTTTGTTGTGATGTACCTCCCTCTGATAACAATAACAATCCCTCATCAACCATTTGAAACACTGTTACTCCAACAGTCAACGCCAATTCACCCAGATTTCCCCACCGTTCCCTCCCTGATTCATCTTCAGGTCACGCAAGCAGTCAGTTGCCCGAGCCAATGCACCATGCCATATGCTACAATATGTCCCAAACAATATCTTGCTTACCAGTCTTCTCTGTAATGTTCACTTTCACAGCACATTTCTAGCTATACACCATAGGTGTTAACTAATCGAACAGTAACACCTGGCCGATGGATCCATTTCAAATGCTCAGATGTGTGAACTATGCCCGCTTCAAAGATTATATATCCAGTCAGGTGATATTAACTTCTCAGTTAGTACCAGCCCTGCATGTCTTCTGTGAGCCCAGCCATTCTATGAACTTTCTTGCAGCTTCTGGATGAGAAAGAAGTGTGTCTTCCCGCTGTGCAAACCACAGCTCCGGGAACAACATTGAATCTGTTATATTCCTCTTTACATTCGCTTCACCCTGGCAAATGATCTGCTAGAGATCTATACCTCTACTGAAAAGTCAGGAAACACCTGAATATGGTTTCCTTTGCAGTGAACATCACCTTTCTCCCCGGCCATTCCTAATATAGTATCTCAGTCCCTGTAGTTTATAATTCTACCAATTAGGGGTCTTGATGGAGTCCTTGGAGCTGGTTTGGCAGATGGAATCCTGTGGGTTCTCTCTACAACGAATATCTGTGAAAGATTTTCATGATCGAATAGCTCCCTACACAGAAGTTCCACAAATGCCTCCAGTGCACCTAGGGCTTGTCACTCCCCTTAGCCACCAATCATGATGTTATTTCTTTATTTCTGTGGGCAGGGTTCTGAAGGTCCTCCCTTTTTGCCTTGACCACATTAAGTTCTGCCTCGACTTTCTTCGGCTGCAGTGACAAAGATGTGAGGGTGTCCTCGATCTCTGATATTCTGGTCTCCTTTACATCCAATCTTGCCCTATGCTTATAGAGGCGTATTTTTAGCAGATCCACTTTACATGTGTATGCATCCAACTTCGTGTCCAGTTCCCCTATACCGGATTTCATTTGAAGTAGCATCTCTTATTTTTGAGACAGTGTATGTGTCTTCCCTCGCTGGTCACTTTCACTGTCTCTGTTTGGATACATGACTGCTGACATTTTCTGCTTCTTGGAAGAGGAGGCTCTTGCTGTCTGGATAACTGTCCTGTCAACAAGGATCACTTTCAAGCTCTTTGTCTTATGTCACTAGGGTGGCCAAAGAGGTCTGCATCTCCCACAATTACCCTTCCATCAGCCCCCTCAGCCTCCTTTACTGCTCCCCTTCCATTCTATGAGGCCTCCGCTCCAGGTGCGGTACCAGCCCACCTATCAGCTTTGTCTCCGGAGCCTGATGTGACCTGCCGCCCAGCTAAGGTCCCTGCTACCTGTCAGCCATAGCCATAGCCTCTGAGTGTCACAAGATCCTCTCAGCAGCCATCTCACCGTCAGCATGGCTGATGTGCGCAGAGCACAGTGTTTTCGGGCTGACTCCCCGCCTCCAGCAGCCCTCCTAGTGGGCCCCTTCTCTGCCACTGTGGACCAGCTTCCCGCGGTTCGGCTGCACCACCGCCTCAAGCTGCAGCAAATAAATCTCAGCGTTTTCTGGCAAGCAGACTTGGATATGCAGCTCCAATGCAGAAAGTAACCAAATCACCTTTTAAACTGGGGCGCTTCAACTTATTCTTCTGTATCTACATAAAGAACCTTATGGCAAGATGGAAGGTTCTCTCATTAACTCATAATTGGACTATGCCAATGTTTTTTGCACTAGGATTCCCAAGTGCCAGCTTCATTCTCTCTAGAGACGAGATTCCTATGGTACAGGTTTGTGAGATTTGAACCTATTTTCCCCTGTCAGCGAGTCATTGTACTGATTTCCTGACAAATCAGGATCATCTTCAAGGTTCTTTGCAAAGTGTTCAAGTTCTTACAAGGTTCCTCTCCCAGCTATCTGCACTCTAGGATCCATAACTACAGGCCTAGTTACTCCTTTCAATGTGAGAATTTGCTTTTGTTAGAAATGCCAAAATCAATCTTCAAAGCTACGGGGGTGGATAGTTTACGGCAGCTGCACTTCATCTTTGGAATCATCTGCCTTTTGCCTTTTATCTGATGGATCAATACCTAACTTTTGGAAAGGCCCTTAAGATTCTGTATTGTTTTAAATATGACTTTTCAATGTGTCTTCTACCTGCATTTTAGCTGAGTTTCATGTGTGATTCATTTGTCTGCCCGGGTACACATTATAAATCACAAATTGAAGCTTAAGTCAGGGGTGTTTGTGTCACCCCCACTGCCCCAAGATCCTTATTTCCTCTCAAGCCCACATGTCATAATGTTTATGCTACCAGGTCATGTGCTTGTGTCGAAGGGAGACCCTTATCCACCCCTGGCAGTCAGTCTTCCATCAGACCACATTCTGGCTACAAGGGCCAGGATTCCTCCAAGTTCTGAGCAGTAGCCACTTCTCTTGGAGCCTCGCAACTGTGACCTCCAAAATGATAAGGACTTAAGTCAGCTTACGAAGGGAATCAGCCGAAATGACCGATAAAAAATGACTGAATGCGTGATTTGGCCGAATGTCGTCAGTTCGAAAATTCTGAGCGGCCAAAAAATTCGACCAGATCAAGCATTTGGTGATGGGGGGTACAGAGGTGTCCCCACACCCTTTCTCACTATATTGTGAGTGGGAGTTGCAGGGGTGACCCCGCAGCCATCCCAAAAAAAAAAAGGAAAGGACCCTACGGTACCGGTTCTCGATCACGGAAGTGAAAGGGAACAGGTGTCGCAGGGACACAATGAGTTGGAAGTAAGGTAGATAAGGGGGTAGGGGTGTGGGCCAAGTCTGAAATGTTCAGGGGAGAAAAGACTGAAGGTTATTTCAGAAAATAATTTCCGGTTTTTTCTCCCTCGAACATTTCTACATCGGTCTTTCAACCCCAATCCTTACGAAGGAGGTATTGTCAGCTCTTCTTACTCTGCTTCTTCATGTTCCAAAGGTGCCCATATCACCCTCAGCTGGCTCCAGAATCGGTGGTAGATCTTTAAGGTCCAACCCATCACCATCTATAGATTCAAGGGGATTCCTGAGATGGACCCAAATAGCCCTTCAAGAGCTATGGATGAGTCAGAAAATGAAGACCTGTCTTCCATTAGATCTTTTCATGCAACAGTGTTTGAAATAATGGAATTCTTGGATCTGAGCGAGAAAAGGAAGACCTGTCTTCCATTACATCTTGTCATGCAGCAGTGTTTGAGATAATGTTATTCTTGGATCTGCAGGTCCAAATCTGTCCTGCAGTGGAAACGGGTGTCTTGGCAGAAATGCATGCATCTATGTCCAGCACAATGGGCATGTATTCATGTCAGACATCCTCAAAAACATCTTTTCCCTTGCTTTTTATGCCCCAGAGACCAGGGTTCAAGAGATGTGATGTGAGTCCTTTTGCCCTCATGGATCCAGATTCTCTCTGCTTATTGGACATTGTGCTGGATTATTTCTGTTTCAATCATGCACCATCACATGCTATTGTGATCAATGATCATCAAACTTGGGAAGGGGTTGATTCCACCGTCCTCTACTGCACGTTCTCTAATGTACAGACTGTGTGTAATTCTGGCTCTCGAGCCAAAGGTCTCCCCAGTCCTTAAACATGGGCAGGCCTGGAGATTTTTTGGCAGCCCAACCCCTTCCTTACAGACCTGTCTGGACCTGTCTGGAGCTATCTTGCACAAGAGTGCACCTGGCCAATGTTCTCAGCTGAGATGGGCCCTGCTGCTGCCTCTTTACATATCATGGTACACAAAAAGGCAGAAGAGCATCCCAAATTCTCTGAGACTCACAAAATGGCAGACCGGCGCTAAAAAAACACCCAAAATCTTGAAAGTGCTCATCCTCTTTGTCCTTCACAAGGTTCTGGCAGAGGAGACTATAATAGCACAACTATCTTCAGAGGAAGAATAGCTAGACTACTTTTCCTGCAGTTGGCACTAGCTTAATAGGGTCTTTGAGGAGCCCATTGGAATGCAGCGGAGTGGTCTAGGCTTTCCACAGCTATGTTATGGGCTACCACCAAATCCATATTCCCATGTGTATCCGCTTCAAGAGCAATTCAAGGCCCACAGGCCCAGAGCATGCATGTGCAATAAATCCAAATGGGCCGCATCCCCAAAGTTTATCAATGCTCGCCCTAAAAGGATGAGTCAATTTCAGCAGTGCACATTTGCTTCAAGGAGACAATATTTGAGGTTACATCTCATGTGTCTTCTTCTCTATCAGCAGCTTTTGCAATCATTGGTTGCACCTCAGTCTGTCATCCACGGTACAACTGACAACACGTCCTGGTAAGCAACAGATCATGTGTTCACACAACTGCTAGCTGTACCACTTCTGCCCCATCTCCTTTACCAGTGGATCATCCACTAAGAGGAGACGCCCGATTTCCTCTGCTACAGGGTTGACTAATCCTTCCTCCTCCACCACAGGTAATGGTGATGGAGAGGATCAGGATTCTCCATCCACAAGTGAGGCATTCAATGACTGGTTTATAGATATCATGGACATTTTGGGCCAAGATCTTCCTTCTTGACAGCAGTATTTCCCACAAAGAGTGAGGAAACGGGAATATTCACGTGTAACAAAACATGGTCAAAGAGGCAAAGTAAATATGGTAACGTTCTCCTCATTCAGTTATAGCTAACAATAAACTGCTTGATGGTAGGTTCTGCCGTACGCCAGATGAAAAATGATGCCTTAGAAGCAACCACCACTACATTCAGCAATAGTAGCTGTGTCTAATTCTGCCCCTCTTTCATGCAAGGAGAAAGAACAAGAAGAAAGGGTATTCAGTCATAATATTGCCATACAAAACAAAGAGACAAATTAGAGTGGAAAAAACACCGAAAACTATTTCATTGCCAAACATGTTTTATTTAATCTTTACTTTATTTAACTCACATTTGTAATATAAATGTAATTCCTAACTTTTCCTTTTTAATAAACATTGGTATTGTAACTGTAATTAAACCAGTAGACGCTAGGGGGATTTCAATGTAACAGTGTAATTATCTATTTGTCCACTAGGTGTAAGTGATTTTGGTCCTTCACTACGCTTTGGACCTAGGGATTTTTTGCCATTTGGGAATTTTTGGGATCATTTTCTCAATGGATTTCACGTTTGCGGTTTTTCTTTTTTACAGTTTTGTCCCTTGGATGTCACTTTTGCATGGATGTTGGGCCTTCCCTGCATGTAGGACCTATGAATTTTTGCGGATTTGGGCATTTTTGGGGTAATTTTCTGGTTGGATTTCACCATTGCGGATTTGCATTTTGTACTGTTTTTTTTTTCCTTTGGATGGATTATTGGCATGTTTCTACAGATGGATTTGGAATATAACTGCAGCCTCAGTCTTTCTGTAAGTACATATTTTACTTTAATTGCGTTATTTAGTCCTCATTTTGCCTTGTCCTTTAGAAAATGGATGACTGTTTCATAGCGTTTCTGCACCCAAAAATCAGAATTGTATACTGAATGTGATGCTTATTTCGCAAGTCCCATCATTTGGAATACATTATTTTAATCTCTCTGCTGCATCTCTGTGTTTTTTCTATGATGCACTTGTTTTGTCTCTGTAAATTTCGTGTGCTGTATTTAAATCTTGGAAGGATTGCTCTTTTTTTAAACTTTTCAAGAAATTCCAAAGCGTGGGATTTAGGGTGCTGAAGGAATGGCATAGACTGTTGTGCCATTCTTCTAATCCATTATTTGTTTTTGGTGTTGTCTCTGTTAGCCACGTAGCAATTCCAGATGTCTTTCTCAAATCGTGGCCATCTTCTTTTTCCACTTCTAGTTAATTGACCTATCAGTTACTTTCAAAATAATCCAAAATATGTTCAAACATTGTTTCGTTGTCAGTGTAATATTTACTGTGTTCTATTATTTCATAATAGTGTTCTACTTTATCCCTGGGAACAAATGCTAATACAAATAACAGTTTTAGATTATATTCAAATTCTGTGTTGCTTGCATATTTTCACTGCAATCCACTTGTTTGTATTATCTTCGACACTACTCTCATAAAATGGAAGAAACATCCCTCTATTATTGTCGATGTACTTGTTTGTGTAATTGCTTTTAATTGCTTGAAGTTCAGAGCAGGGACATCATTTCACCAAAATGCCAGGGTTAGCAGACGTGACATCACATGACCCTTGACCTCTGATGACATCACAGGAAGTGATGTCATTTGACCCAACCCGAAGTAATATCACAGGAAGCGATGGAGCATGACCTTTCACCCCTTGACAAAACTGGAAGTGGCATCACATAGCATTGTTCCTAAGCACACTACGAAAAATATAGTTGGGATATCACTATAATGTGATATACATTTCAAACAAGAATGGATCGCCATATGTATCGTTAAGATCAGTTTGTATAGACCCATATTGCCAAATTACGGTGAATGCAACCAGACGTCCATGACCAAATGATAACGATGTGCTATTATATATCACTTACGCTTAAGTGCTTTATAAAGGACAAATATGCATGTAATATCACCCAACCTGTGTTGGTACTCATTTATCGACCTCAGAAGGATGAAAGGCTGAGTTGAGGTGTTTAAGAACAGACTAAATCAGTGACTCCCACCCTGAAGTGCGACCGAAATAAACCTTTTATGAATCTAGCAATTATTTTATAGAATTCTAGAAAGACAAATTATTTGGTATTCCCATTCTTTCTTATTTAGGGTCACTGCTGAAAGTGTTAGACTTGCGGAACATCTGTTTTAAGAAGCTTGAACTAGAAAGCCAGCCACTTCAGAAGCAAAGAGCCACATGGTTCTCGCCACAGCCCAGGACCTTGCATTTAAAAAAATAAAAACTGTTTTTTTTTTAGGGGTAGCAAGGGAGACCACAGGGGTAGCAAAGGAGACCTCAGGGGTCGCATTTGCTACCCCTGGCGACCCCTAAATGACATTCCTGGTTCATAGTCTGTAATGATTACTTCCGGTTCTGATCGGGATACAGCACTACAGCATGTACTCCTGAAATTCCCTGTATATTTCGTATGACTTTGATGGCATGAACGCATAAATTAAAGGTATTCTGTTATTGTTGATCACCCCATGTATGCTGTCGAGTTGACTAAATGGATTGGGGCACACATTAAAAGTGCCACCTGCCTGGAATGTTTTAGCATTTGTTCCAAATATTAGTAGCCTGCCTTCTGATTTTTTATTGTTCTATAATAAAAACTGTTCTTGCCTCTGTCACTTGCAGTTCCTGTGAAATGACTAGATTTTCGAATGTGAGAGGTGCTGGTTGGTTCGCTAAACTGTCGTTTGAGACATATTTGTCTTTGTAGCAGTTTCACATTAGGCATTTGTCCAGCTACTTGAAATGGTACCGACTCTCACATTTTCTTAATTACACTTCCACTTGCAATTTCACTGTCTGCGCGTTCATTTAATTCCGCTAGTTTATCTCTATTTTAACTCCCTCTTTCAAATGGTTGTGTTACGTCACATTCACAATTTTATTCCCTTGCGTTAATGCTCTCCCTCTACAACAATGGGAATAATAATCTGCACGCTTACAATGAATAAATTCGCTTTTCTCACGCTCCTTGTTAAAAAAATATAACCCTGGTGAATTAACTGTTTTGTTTTCCTTTTTGGGACATTACAAAATCCAGCATGTTAGTTTCCATTTTATAATCTGCAATTAAAGCGCTGTAATTACTCATTTGTGTTTCTCTATTTAAATTGATCTCATTTTCATTTGTCACCATATAACTACTTTCACTTATTAATAAAAAAAATACATTTTCTTGCCGTTTCAGTTTTCACTACAACACATCTTGCCTTTTGACACCTCACCCTTCTGCCTGTTCACTGAAACTCGCCAATTCCATTTTGTCCGTTGAACTGTGCATCTCAGAATTTTCGGTGTATCACGAGCACTCTGATTTGATCCGGGTACTTTACTTGATAATCCAGGTGCTTTTCTCGTTAACATCGACCACTTTATTTTTTCCATTCTGGGTTGCAATGAATAATGCCTCTCTGTTTTTTAGCATTGTTTTTTATTTTTGGTATTTTGGTTTCGGTAAAATCACTTATAACCCAAAAAAGTAACCTTACTTGAATTTGTAGTTTGAAAAATGCTTTGCATCTAGGTCCTAGTGAACCAATCAGATAGTCAGGAGAGCGTATTGACATTATTTATTAAAGAGATGTTTTCTAAAAAAAAAATATTGAAGTCAGGAATGACTCTCACATTAGGTTGCATGGAATTCCCAAAACAAGGGCTCTGTGAAGAAAATCTTCTCCCCCCTCGAGTAGAGCACTAAAGAAGGGATCTTTCAGGAGATTGTTCAGAAGAGTGAAGTTTGGTGGAGATGGGGCGCGGGGGGCTATGGGAGGACAGGGGGAGGGGTGTGTGTGCGTGCGTGCGTGTGTGTGTGAGTGTGTGTCACACTCAACCCTTACGAAGAACACACTTTGGGTGGCTTATAACTTTGCCCCTCTAGACAAATCCTCACGAAACTTTCCAAAATAAGTATATGGCCCCGTGAGATTGCTTCTGCGAAGTATGGCGAGGTTTCGTGCATGGGGCGAAGTTATAGTGGGGTCCCAACATTTGTGGTTTTTCCCATTGACGCAATGGAAAAAAAAGGTTGCTCACGCCTACAGCCCAAACCGCTGGATGGATTTTCACCAAATTTGCCGCAGGAGCGGTGGCTTGGTCCCGAAAGTGTGCTTTTCTAAATTTGGTGTAAATCCGTACAGTAGTTTCCGGTCCGCGGGCAGGCCTCCGATTGGTTCAGAGAGCTGCGTGATGTCCGCGGATGTTGGATGCGCCCGCTGATTGGATGGAGAAAAGCATGACGTGCGTCAGATTTTTGGAAACGCCCACCATGTTGGATTTGCGGACTGCACTCCAGTCCGCAAACATTGCGGTAAAAACATATAAAAAAACACAACATTGCACTTGTCAAACTAATAAAGTAATCGCTGGAGAGGTGAGTGGTGATGAGGATGGGATGGGATAGGGCCTTAAAAAGCCCAAAAAACGGGGTGCATTTCATTTCCGATGTCCGCGAACAGTCCAGATGTCCGGGGCAGTCCTGTGATGTTCGTGAACATCTCAGATGTTCGGGGACGTGTATACATATTTCTGATTTACAGAGTTGGTGAAAAGCAGCTTTTGGATGTCTTATAACTTTAGCGCCACTCAATGCAACTGCATGAAATTGTGTAATTTCATTCTAGATCTGACTCTGAATAGTTCTGCATTGTGGTGCTGTTTTGTCAAGAGGGAACACAATTAGAGAGGTGGTTCCAAAATATTTTAAAGGCTTATAAATGTGGTGGCATTTGACGAAGCTGCACACATTTTTGCAAACAGATTGCAGACCTAGGTATGAGTATTTTTGCAAAGTTTGGAGGGAATTTGTCAAGAGAGGTCAAAATTAGAGGGGGGTTGTGTCAACATTTTTAGATGGCTTCCATCTTTGTTGCTGTTTGACGAATGCCGACAACAGTTTTCAGAATGATTATAGACCGAACCTTGAATGTGTGTGGCAAGTCTGAATGGATTTTGTCAAGTGGGGGCTAAGTTATGACTGTGGCCCTCATTACGACCCTTGCGGAAAGGGCTTTACGCCGGCGTAAAGCATGGCGTACCTTTCCGCCTGACTACGAGTTCCCATAGCGCCATGGTGATTTTTACGCCTGCTTTTTGCAGGCGGAAAAATCCATGGCGCTACGGGACTTGTTGTTAATTACGCCACCGTAATTTACGGTGGCGTAATTAACGCCTTCCCCACTCCCATTATGCCCTATGGGGCAAGAATGGGAATGGGGAAGGGCAAAATGGGGATTGGGGACTTACCGCCCCGCCAAGGTCGGAATGGGGCGGTAAGTCCGCCAACCACCATGGCGGAATTGGCAGCTTAGCGCCATGGACCATGGTGCAAATTGCACCATGGTTCTCCGCCAGGGTCGTAATGAGGGCCAATGTATTTAGGTACATTTTGACACTTGAAAAAATAAAACCTGGGCGGATTTGCAGCAAACTTGTGTAAGGAACATTGGCAAGGACCTGAAAGCATGGTTTTGCAAATGTATCCATGTTTTATTTTTTGAAAAGTGTCATAATGTAGGTACAAAAAATAGTGATATAGCTTTGGTGACCGAGGTATAGCCTTTCGCCACTGGGCAGATTGTCTGGCTACTGGCCATGACCACGAGGGACTAGCAATGGGGTTAAAGTGGGCATGGCCGCCAGGGACCGGCTATGTGGTAAAGTTTTTGGGATACTTTTGAATGAGGAAAAAAAACTGCTCATGGGTACAGGTTGAAGTGCTGGATGGGATTGCAGCAACTATGCATGAGCTTGAAAGCATAGTTTTGCAAATATGTCCAGTGTTTTATTTTTTTGAAAAGTGTAAAATGTAAGTACACAACACAGTGATATAACATTGGTGTGTGGGCAATGGGCCTGGCCGTCAGCAAGGTGAAATGTGTACTGTAATTTGCTTATTGGGGCACGCAGCATGGCTGAAGCGGTAGGTTTGAATGATAACAAAGATTCTGCTTGCGGTCACAGCCTGAAGTGGTAGACTAGATTACAACAAACCTGCGCGACGAGCATTAGCAAGGACCTGAAAGCATGTTTTTGGAAATATCTCATGTGTTTTATTTTTCGAAAGTGTAAGAATGTAAGTAGAAAAACTAGTCGTATACATTTGGTATCTAGGTAGTGGGCCTGGCCCTCGCCAAACTCAAATGTGTACTCTGATTTTCTTATTGGGGAATTCAGCATGGATGAAGCTTATGGCCCATGGATTTGGAGACTGGCCATGGCTGCAAGCAATGAGCACTGTCCATTGGTTACATTATTAGGGTATAGTGGACACTGAGCTAGGATGCGTGGTAGGTGCAGTGAATAATAGGGGAGGTTTGGTTTGGGTGATGGTGGAGCCTTATGCCGTAGGCAATTGAGCAATGATTTCCATCCACAGTATGTGCAGCTGGTAAAGACAGACATAAGAATGTGCTGCAAAAAATAGGTTTCTTAAAGGAGGTTTATAGTTCTTTCATATATATGAAAAGAGGAATTATTAACAACTTATATACAGTGATGTAACACCATAAAACATTTTCACTTATAGAAAAAACTTTGTTAAAGGGATGTTACGGTTAAGATTCAACCCACCCTTGGGACTCCTCTCATCCGGTAGTAAGCCAGTGGTGTCCCACCTTGGCATCCGAAATGCAGATGTTAAGTGTAGATGGGGTGTGGAAGCTTAATATGGTCATAGGGTTATATGTACAGTTTTTGGAAGTGATTGGTGGATGGATGTGTGACTGTTTGAAAGCAGGCATTGAGGGAGTGCTACAAATATAAAATTAAAAAGGGTAGAAGGGCTGCCCTGTGCGATGGTGTATAGTTATAAAGGTCCATCAATTATGGTCCTTATTGTATGTTAGAGAAAACTATTGGGACAGAAAATTGTTTCTGTCCTTTTATATTTTTCTCTAGTATACAATTGCCCATTAGAACCTTGGGTGCTAGCCTTAGAAGTGCACAGTGTGGCGTGAGTTATAGTTACTTAGATTACCATAACTGGTGAGTTTCTAAGATTTTCGGTTTTACTTGTTACCATAATGTTCCTTTAACAATATTTTTTTCAGTGTTTTCATAGGTTTTTTATTAGTGCAGCTTAACCATAACGTCCCTTTAACAAAGCTTTTTCAGTAATATATACATATTCTGCAGTAGAGGCCCTGTAGGTATTGTTAAGTTGCTCAACCTATAGGAAGAGCATGTTTTGGGTGGCTCATAACCTCGACCCCCTGAACAAATCCTCATGAAACTTTTCAGAAAATGTATATGACCCCGCAGATCGATCTTGCAAAGTTTGTTGAGGTTTCATCAAGGGTAGGCAAAGTTAAAGAACGGGGGTCCCAAAATGTGTGGTTTTTCCCATAGACACAATAAAAAAAAATATTTTGCTCACACCTACAGCCCAAACCGCTGGACAGATTTCTACCACATTTGCGGCAGGAGCAGCGGCTTGGTCCTGAAAGCGTGCTTTTGTAAATTTGGTGTAAATCCGACCAAGTGTTTTTTTGTTTTTAAATTGGCAAAAAGTAGGTAAAAAATAATTTGTGATATCTGGGTTCGGTCCATGGACTCACTGCCATGTTTGGTCCACAAACAGGCTTCCGATTGGTCCAGACGGTGACGTGAGGTCCGCGGACATCCGCCACGCCGTCAATACAAAACATGAGGTGCGTCAGATTTTTGGAAACGCCTGCCATGTTGGATCTGCAGACAGTCGCAGCTGACGCGGACAGCGCAATGGGGAAAAAGTCTGGAAAACATATTTTGGGTCATTTGGTGGTGGAAAGAGGGGCTGGGTGGGGTGAGCGGAAAAAAGATGATATGGGGCTGTTTTTGTAGGTTGAATAAGGCTGAGCAGGTGCTGTGGCTGTCCGCGGATACCAAGGTAGTTCGCCGATAGCGCTGTGACGGACTGCTTGGAAAAGACATTTGCGGTTATTGGCTGGCTGGAAGAGGGCGCAGAAATGGTAGAGAAGTGGAATGAAGGTAATGTGGAGCTGTTTCTATGGGTGAAAAAAGGTTTGGAAATTCTGCCTTCAACTTCGGTGTCTGCTGACATGATTTCAACTGCATGGTGGTGAGTTTTATTAGTTGACAGTGTATGACACATACTTCTTATACAGTTAATTGTGTTGTGGTCAGTGGCCATGCTCTCCAGAATATGTGCACTGGAATATATGCATATATCTGCATTTTTTAGACCCTCACAAACAGTACATTCTAAGTACTGTGTTTGATACAACATTAGTGTATGACACACTGCTGTTCTTTCGCCATTGTATAATCATTGGGAAAATAAATCTGTACTGGATTAAAAAAAACTATTACAGTTATGTGAGTGTAAAGGTGATAGTATGTTTGTTTGAAGTATGTTGTAATGAAGTGAATGCTTGAAATAGTTACAGCATACCTGTTGGCGTATTCTTACTACATTAGAGGTTAGAAGCTATATAAGAATTGAGATAGGGTACTTGAAGTGCTTTGCAATGAAGGGTGTTTTTCAAGTAGTTAGATACCTGTTGGCGTATTCTAACTAGATTGACTTTCAAAAGTGTTCTTGCAGTATTATGGATGTAGTTAGATACCTGCTGGCATATTCTAACTGTTAGTTGTGCTATAGTTTAGTGACTAAATTTGGGTTGAAGGAATATTAAGTAGGCATTTGTTAAATTTGCTGGTAACCTATGTTTTGGGGTATTGGAGGCATTGTTACATTCAAACCAACAACTTTTTTGTTCACACATGCAGTGCAATGCCCTGAAGTAGTTGCGGCACCAGCGTGGTATATTGTACCTACTGTTGTGAAGGTTTTCTTTCCAAGAGATACTTGGCCATGTGTGAAGCCTGTAAGCTTACAGTTATTTTCGGTACAATTTGCATTGTACCTTAGAATCATTAGTATGACATATTGGCTAAATGAGTTTATTTGTATGGTGGAATGATTGGAACTGAATTGCAAAAAGGGTATAATATGCCATGATTTGCATTCTGCAGAAGCTAGTGAAATGGAATAGATTCACAATTTGGTATGGATACATATAGAACTGGTTCATTAGGGATGTGGTTTTGTGAAACATGGGTGCAGAGGGTGCATGTATGCTTTCACGTGTATGAAAATTTCCTTTATAGGTATGTTTCTGGTTTCCATTAGTTGAAGTAAGTACATTAGGAATTCTTGTGCATCTTCTTATGTGTTTATGGTCAATTTTACCATTCCTGCACAGTAGTCTAATTGTTGCCTTATACCTAGGACACTGCAAGTGTTGTCAGGATTATTTGTGGCATTTCTGTGAAGGGCGAGCATTTGCAAACTCAACTGTTCTGAGCCGTTTAAGTAAATGTTGTGAACAATTGGTGGCAATTGAAAGAGACGATTAATTGTCACAATAGTATAACAGATTACTCCACTTGAGTTTCTGAATTTAAATGGACCAGAGAGTTCTGTTTTTTGATCGTAAGATGGGCCTGCAAATCGTTCTGGAGGAGAGACGTGTGTTTTTATTTTCTGATGGATGTGAACTTGACATTGTACTAGACAGTTTTGTGGTTGGATTCTTTGATGCAGTATTTGGTCATTGTATTTTTAGTGGTGTTGTTGGGAAATCTGCTATAGCTTCGGTTTCTATCATTTGTCTTTTAAAAGGTTGCTTTTCTTGAGGTACAGGGTACGTATCTAGATGGGGGGGTGGATAGTGCCCGTAGCCTGTTGTATTCTAGGATGCAAGGAATGTCAACATTGACTTTGTTTGCCTCAGTTAACCAGGAATAGACCATTGAGTGTGAAGGTGCTAGTAAAGACTGTGCTGCCAATGTCAATGAACGCTTGATCTAGGCTTAGACCTTGTGATTTGTGAATAGTGACAGCATATGCAAGTGACAGAGAAAATTACTCTCTGTGTATGTACATGTCTAAAAAGAAAGAAACATCCTATTCAGCCAATTTATTTAACTTCTGGAAGTTTGTCAAAGTGGATATTGATAAACTGAATGTTGTTGTCATGCGGATATGTTTGGAAGCCAACAACTGTACCAATTGCTCCATTGACTAAGCCTGTTCTACGCCAAGGTTACGTTTTAGAATTACTCTGCAGTTCAGACACAAAGTTAATATTGTCTCAAAACAGGCTTTGTTGGAGATCAATTTTTCTAAGGTATTTAGTCATGCTGTCGTTTGTTGGCACATAGGAAGTGTCATATAGTGCACTTCTACTTTGTCTGTGGAGCTGATATGCAATATAGGGTGCATTTCTCTTTTCAACAATGTCTCGTTGAATTGTGTACAGCTTGCTAAGATTGGCATTAAGTACATTTTATGTTTTTTGTGCTAATAGTTCCATGATATCAGGAGCAGATGTGTTATGCACATATAGCTCATGGATAGTCTACTATTTAAGATGGATTTTGCATCTTTAGTAAGCAGCCCAGTTCTAATGCTTTTTAAAATGTTAGCATATGTGCGGTCTGCAGACTGGGGCATGTTTTGAGTTAGTTCTCTGTAGTAAAAATGTTGTCAGAGATTTACATTTCCAATGCTGCTGAGAGCATTACAGCATTCTTTGTGTCCTAATGCTTTGAGACTAGATTGCCCTTTCACTGGCGTTGACTGTAGGGGGTCTCCGAAAACAATAACATGTTTTCCTCTAAACAGTTCCTCATAGTTGGATTTTAGGACTTCTTGCATTCTGAGATGAATTAAAGCCAACATGAGGTTGGACACCATGCTTACTTCATCTACAAGGAGCACTTTCATTTGTTTTAGAATTCTGTGTACCTCAGTAGCAGCTTCTGCTGACAATTTGAAGTATTCTAATTTGTTTTGGTGTTCCACAGGGAGGAGTAGTAGTCGATGTAAAGTGACACCACCTATGTTTTAAGCAGCTAAACCTGTGGGGGATGTTACTACAGCCGAAAGGTTGTTGTTTGTTAAGTTTTGTAGAAATGCGCTGATTATTTTAATTAAGAATGTTTTGCCTGAACCAGCTTCACCACTTACATACATCAGAAAAGGTTTATAATTTGTACAGGTACAGGTTTTATTTTCATGTTTGAAACCATGCTCAATTTCTTGAGTGACTTCTAGATAAATGATGAGTCACTCATTTAGCTGAGAATCCAGAACTGACACGTCTTCCTCAGATTGTTTATATTGATACATGGTATTTTCCACCTCAGTCCTGGCTATTTCTGCTTCATTTAGAATGAGTGGTTCTCCAAGTGGGTCTTGGCTTCCTGTAAGGGAAGGTTGACTGTCCTCAGGAGTGTCTTTGCCTAGTTGAGCTTCAATGTCTTCCTCTTGGTGGCGTTCATAGTCCAACATTTGTTTGTATTGTTTGAAATTGTCATTTGTTATACTGCTTTGATTTACTCTAAATGTAGCTTCAAATGAGTAATAGACATGTAAAATTATTTTTCTTTTCTCCAAGGTTTAAAAAGTTGCAGTGGGGCCATGTAATACAGTTCTCTATGTTGCAGAGTTTAAAATGATAACTTTACATGATTAATTAGACTGGGTTTGGTTAGTTTCACTAGGCTTCCTTCAAAAGTTGAAACTGAATATTTAGCAGTTGTCTCA
Source organism: Ambystoma mexicanum (assembly GCF_040938575.1). Taxonomy (NCBI): domain Eukaryota; kingdom Metazoa; phylum Chordata; class Amphibia; order Caudata; family Ambystomatidae; genus Ambystoma; species Ambystoma mexicanum. The sequence goes on along the minus strand of NC_090929.1, from coordinate 499,988,429 downwards.
TCAGGTGTGACATTGTTTTTGTAGGTGTTGTTTTGGGCAATGCCATACAGACACATGTTTTCCAAAGCAGTACTTCTGTTTGCATAGTATGTGTCAAGTAAATAGTTTTTTAAAATGTCCTGGCTTTTGGGATCATTTGTGGCAATGTGCTCTACCTCTTGGTAGGGCTTTAGTACTCTTTTTTGGGATGAGGCTGGCCCAAGGTTCAGCCGGACAATGTGCGCGGATTTGCCATATAAGGCTGTACCTGTTAAATGGTCTGCAGCTTCGTGGGACCTGCATTCTCTATGGGAGAGGATTTTTATACTGAAGCTGTACAATTTCTGTGATAGTGTTTTGTCAGATGTTATGTCATCCCAGAGATCTTTAGCTCTGTTTTCTCAGCTTTGGTGAAATAGGCTGTGACAGATCTTGCAACTGCTGTGGAATGGTCTGCAATGTATTGTATGCCTGCTTGCATTCCACAATAGGGCAATGATTGCATTGTAATCATTGCTGTACTCAGATTCTTCATCCTGTTTAATGTTGCATGTATTTTTAGGGGATTTGCCTTTTATGCTGTGTCTAACAGAAGACCTCAAGCTGTTTACTTGCCCTTTTTTGCACACTGGTCTACGGAAGCCAAAGCGGCATTTGGTATGGTATTTCCCTTTGTTTTTATATATACGTCAGCAGTATTTGCCACATTTATGTTTTTGGAAGCGTACCACCTGTGTATGTATGTAGGTCATTATCTGCGGCTTCTGAAGGGATGTTGCAGGTAAATTAGTTTTCAATAAACTGTAAAAACAGTGGTGTCAGACTCATGGCCAAATTGTGTAGCATCTTTCATCCACAAAAGCATGTGGATGTGTGGTGCTCCTCTGGATTTATATTGTTTTCTCCAAAAGAAGTGTTGCACTTCTCTGAGCGAAAGGGGTAGTTTTATTGCAGATAAAATGCAGCATGGCTATGAAGCGATGGTGAAAGTACCTTGATGCATTTAGAGAGTTAAGAGAAGAGAGTCCTCCTGGTGTTTTTATGTTTATTCCGTCTTAATCTTTGTTTGTAGTGCGTAAGAAGTCGTGCAAGTCATCCCATGTGTACTCTGTATAACTTAAATTAACAACCCAATGTCAGTGGGCATAGGTTCCTTAGCATACAACATACATCAGCGTACCGTCAGAGCCAGTATTCTTTTGTACCACGCATGTTTGCCAAGAGATTTGTGATACTTGATTGCAACACTTCATCTTTGTCTTTTATTTTTTTAAGCTGTTCGGTAGCGGATATTTTCAAAAAGTTAGAGCCTGTTTTTAGTGTGTGTGCAACTCCATAACATAGAGTTGCTAGTTCACTTTCGAAGAGAAGGTGGAAAATGTATTCGACATTTTGCCTGAATCTGGGGTCTTCAAAATACATTCGTAAAGAGCGATATTCTGTTGCACTAATTTGTGTGGACATTTCATCATATCGTTCTCCTTCTCCTGTAGGAAAGAGTAGAGGAAAAGAACGTGCTTCCACACTTTCTTCCCATATGCCCATTGGGGATCCTTTGACTTGATGCATTTCACATGTTTCTAATGCATCATCAATTGTGTCTTTGGAGTGCAGTGATATGATATGGGATGTATAAGTGAGTGAATGGTATACTGGTCTAAAGTGTGGCTGCTGTAACAGGATCTACATGTTGAAATTGGCCAGTTTCTGGTGACTCTTGAATAATGTGGGTGGTTTCTCTTAAGTTTCCCTCTGTTTATATCTTTGTAGTACTCATTGTTTTCTTTTAGATATTGTAGGGTTTGTCTAAATTTGTTTAAGTCAACAAGTTGTTGCCAATCAAAGATTGATCTATTGGCTGTTGTAGCCCTAGAGTTTGAACATTTTCTTTTAGATCCAATGGCAAATATACTTCTTTGCCACGGATGCCCTTTAGTAGCTTGGATGGGGGTCATTTGTCTGATTTTCGTTGAAGGCATATTATAGCTTGAAATGGGTGCACTGTTTGTATTATAATGCTCTCGTACAAGTTAAACTGTTGGAGAGCTTTGGGAAGTGGGACTATTGCTAGGTTATTAGTGATAGCACGTGATGGCATTTGGTTATTGTCAAGAATTGTGTTGCAGTATGTGCACACTGTTGAGGGGTTAGCTATTCCTGCTGTTAGATATAAAACTAATTGGAACCATTGGGATTCTTCATTGTCGTCTATTTTTTAGGCTAGATCTACTATTTTTGTGCTTTTTATAAAAGGTTCTGCAGCAACAGACACATATTTGGTCTGTTATTTCAGCAGATGTGTTGTGAAACTTAGCTATTTCTTTTTTGTATGTCTTTATCAGGAGGTTGGTGTTCATGAGGTTTTTGGTAATGTTTTCTAAAGGTACAGAATTTTCTAAGTCACCTTCAGTTACAAAGTATTTACATTGTGGATGTGCTCTATATCTTCAAGGAGTTGTTTGGCTGTTTCATGTAGGAGAATGTTATTTGAATTTTGCAGTTGTAGAGCAGGACTTTTTGCATAGTATAGTCGATGCACAAGATTTCGTATAGCAGAATGGTGTGGCACTAACAATTTAATGTGGTAGAAAGTGCTTTTGCAAGCAGTTCCTGAAATGCAGGCTAATGAACGTCGTTGCAGACCAGTGTGGCTGTGCACTGCACAGGAGTCTATGGTTTGTAAAGTTTTCATTTTACTTTTGTCCTTTAGTTTCACATAGTGATTGAGGAATTGTAAAGATTTAAAGGATTGTTGGCGTACATTACACATTGATCTGCATGTCCATTTGTACACTGGATGGTTTGTTTGAGTGAAAGGAGCATTTGGTTCAAAGTTTGTTGGGGACATTTTTTCGATAAGAGTTTCTTTTGCCTTAATGGTTTGTTCCATCATTTTATACCCTCGACCATTATTGTCTATGGCAATCTTTTGTTGTTGTTCTTGTTTATAAGCTTCTTCATTGAAGTATGGTCTGTGCTGCTTGTGTGAATCCATTCACCATCACAGAAGTTTGAAAAGGTCTCTATATTGAGACTGCGCATGTTTAAAAGTACTTTTTGTAATTTATTGATTAATTTAGTTCGTGGTTTCATTCTGTTTAAGATCAATATAAACAATTTTCTGTTCAGTAGAAAAGCACCATCAATTAGATGTAACACTGGTAGAGGATTGGGTTTGTTAGTAGGTCTGCTTTTCTTTGTACATAATGTTTTACGTTTTGTTTTTGCAAGAAGGGCCTTACCTTTTTTAGTCGTGGTTGGTTTAGTTTTTTGGAGTGAGGTTACTAGCTCTTTCATTTTCATATTTTCGATAAATTGTTTTAGAGGTGGATGACTATGTGGTGTACTTTCAGTCTTATCTGCTCTACTTTTTCTTTCTTTTCTATGGAGTTGCTGTTTAGTAGGCATTTTGTTGTGTCTGTTGGGAAAAGAGAAAGGGTGTACTGGAAAGTTGTGCAATGTATATGCATTATGGTGCATGGGTGTGATTCTAGAGCTGAATAGAGTGTTTGATTGTGAGGTGGCATATTAGGTGTGTTTATGAAGGTTGTGAGAATACAAGTGTACGGAGATGTGATTGGGGCTGGGTTAGTGAAGAAGGCAGTGGTGGTGTGATGGAATCTGTATGGTGATTGTGATGTTTTGTGAAAGTGAGTGGGTATTGCAATTGTGGTGTGTAGATGGGAATAGTAGGAGTGTGAATGGTGGAATATAATGGGTAGAGTGAAAGAAATGTTGGTTTGAAAAGAGTAGTCTGGGGTAATATATATATAGTCAAACTGTCCTGCTATAATTACATACATATACTTGGTACATTAATGTACTTACTCTGACGGATGCGAAGAGTATTTGTTTTCTGGTTGTTGATTGCAGGGATGTGTTCCTTTTCTGTAATTGTAAAAGAAAGCTAGTGGGGATATGTGGTAATGGCGAAGTACTGTTAGGAAGCAAGGTTCATATTTGCAATGGAAGGAGGAGTGGTGGGGAAAAAGTTAATAAAATTGGTGGACGGTTAAAAATGGATGCTTTTAGGAGCATTTTCATGAAATTTAAGAAATGTGCATTTGCAGAAGCTCTATAACATTTTGTAAAAGAGAAGGAAAGTTCATGGAAAAGAGTTGTAGTACACTTTAAATGGCAGTTGGTGTGTATACGTTTAATGTGTTAGGAGTACATGCATACTTGCCAACATAATGCATTCTAATCCGTAGGTGTTTATGTAGTCATACAGTTTTTGTTTGCATTATGGGACCTGTACTTCGACTTTTACCATTGCGAAAGTTGGAGTACAAGTCACAGGATGTAGAGAAAAAAAGTAGGACTGAATAAGCAGTTGAAGATTGGAATGGGTTATGTTAGGAAGTATAAATGTACTGTTAATATATTAAACTGGCACACATGGAGTGCCAATTACAAATGGTGTGCAAATCAATTTTTTCTGCTTTTACTTTCTTTAATGAAAAAGTGGAACAGTGCTGCTGGAAATGCAGATATGCATATTTTTAAGTTTCTTAAAAAGGGTTCAGAAAAATCTTTTGATAAGCACAGCATTTCATGTTTATTTGATATACATGTCACTGTTTCAAATTGTGAAGTTAAGTCTTTTTTTCATTGCATTCTGGGACTTGTAGTTTCAGTTTTATAATGTGCGAAGTCAATAGGAAGTGACAGAATGCAAAGGAAAAGAGAAAGATTTAAGAAGCACCTATACATTGGAATGGGTGATGTTGCGATGTATGCATGTGCTACCACACATTAAACTGTGAGACACTAAGTGCCACTTCAAAATGATGTCCATGTCTATTTTATCTGGTTTGCCTTTATTTTATGGAAAAGTGACACAGTGCTGCTGTACATGCACTTATGCATTTTTTTAACTTTCTTTAAAATGCTTGTAAAAATAATTATTTTGCATTGCAGAGCGTTCTAATTGTTTGCTGCTTCATGTGAGCAGGTGAGGAACGCTGCACTGCATAGCATTTGGTAGGGTAGAGTGGTTAACAAAAGAGAAAATGCTTATTGAGAAGCTTAATATGGGGTAAGTAGCACAAACCCCCCCTCTATATATAGTTGAATTAGTTGTGAAATAATTGAAGATTTTTTAAAAAAATATAAGCAATATGTAATATGTTTTGTTAGATGCAGATCTTGTTGAATCTGGATATAAAAATCTTGGGCAGTTGGAAACAATAGTTTTTGATGCAGATTGTTAGGAAAGATTCCCATTTATGTGAAGTTTTCCCTCCAGTTGTGTACCCCCCAACTTGTTGCTGCTGTTTAAACACCATAGTCTGACTTTGTCAGTGGAGCAAAGCCTTCAGCTGTAGTCCCCTGGGCTTTTTGCTCACTTAATTATGGGAAAACTGACATGCCCTTAAAGACAGTCAGTACTGGGAGACTTTGTTTCCCTTTGTCCTTTCTAATCTTGCAACTTTTCTGCAACATGTTACAAGTGCACCATGTACCTTACAGTAGAGTGCGCTTGGGTCTTTCTGTCATTTCCAAAGGCTCTAGAAACCCTCGAAGGATTTTTTTAGGAGAGGTGCAGATATGCCTGGACAGGGCTGGTGGCAGCTTATCTTTTCATGTACTTTTAACCCTTTCTTACCATACAAACCGTGTTTACCGCAGTTGGCACAGAAAGGTGTCCTGGTTCCAAAATGGCCATGCCACGAGGTTCTTTGTCCTGTCCTTTAGCCGTCTTGCCCCTTCACCTTCCCCAGGTCGATCCAACCTAGTTCATTCCTTATTTGGGCATGCATTCTGCCACGAAACACCAAGCTTTCGCGGGCTTCTGCATGCCTTGTGTGTGTTCTTCCAGGATGTGGGTTGGAATGTCTAGTTCCAATACACACCCTGGGCGCCAGAGAGTCTGGTGTACTGTGAATGACTGGGACCACCGTGGTCCGTGATTGGTCTACGTCTTGTGTGCATGTATGTGAGCCGATCTCCCATTGAGTCCTCTTCATTTTGGCGCAAAGGACATTCTGAATAAGAGAGGGCTCCAAGCACCCATACCAGGTCGATTTCTGGAATTCTCACTGAACGAAGGATAGGATCCAAGTATCCTGAAACCAAGAAGCCGAGTCGAGGAACCGCTGGTGACACGCTGGAAGGTTTGGCACCTTGAGCCCACTGTTGTCCCGCTGGACCCCTCTGCACCTGATCGAACTAGAAGTTCTGCGAAGATGCTTTGACCCATTAGAATAGTGGGACCAACTATTCTCGGCACCTTCATCAAACCCTGCAAGTAAGCCTTCTCTGAAGTGTCCCTGGGCCAACCAGTGGGCTGACAAGCTTGCGCATGACCTTTGCTTGACACTGCCGCCATTTCTAGGAGACCCTTGAAACTTGGGACATCACAAGCTCTTTGTTCATGGCACTCTCACACTGAATTTTGTACACTTGACATTCCCAGGTCTGGAATAATGAAAGAGCGCCCGAACCGGAGTACACACGGTTACCGTGTCGCCCAGCCATGGTGACGAACTTCGCAGGTGCCTTGCTGCTGTGCCCCTCTGTGCCCTGAAGCCTGCTACAGTGAAACTGGCCTGATCCATCCACGAGGAGCGGAGAAATCGCCACTGTCCCGTTTGGGAATCAACGCTGTAACTTCACAGCTGAAAGCCACAAAGCCGCACAATTGCCACATTTGAACCAGCAATCGAAGTGGACTTGAAGGCTGACATTTGGTCCGGAGTGCGCCAGGGGTCGGTGAGTACTTGCAACCCTTACCGGTGTCCCCTAGTGCATCCACCCATTTTTACGCATGAGTGCCCCCCCCGAGGGCCACTCTCCTTTCCACAGATACCGTGAGCTATCAAACCATTCCCAACTTCTGGAACCTGTTCTGCCCTTTTGGGGAGACCCTCCACGAATAGTAGGAACTTATTCTGCATCACCTCACCCACCTTCCTGACCTGCTAGAGACCCTACAAGAGACCCCAGTTTCGCCCTTCTGCACTATCGCGTGCACCAGCACCTGAAAGTACATTTGAGCACTAGGCTCCTCTCAATGTAGTGACTGGACTGCCTTTCAGTTACGTATTGAACTTTGCAGAACTGCCTAATGATAATTTGTACTGCTTACTTCCTTCCCTTGCAGGTTGTGGACCCATTCTCATTCTATGCAGTTAACCCTTTAGGCCACTTGGTCTTGTATATATGTATTGCAGTAGGATTGTTTTAAAATATTACTGTTGATAATTACTGTGTGTAGAAACTCAAAGGCCTTGAATAATAAATGTATTCATATTTTTTATATATATACACACCTGACTGGGAGTGATTTGTAAATGTCCTTTAATCTGTGTGCTCATTGAGATCTTTCAGTCACTCTCACCGCTCCTGAGACCTAGTGTTGACCACCACCAATGCAACCTTGATTGGTCTGGCTTGTCCAGAAGGTTACCCTGTTCCAAGAAACTATGCTGGTCTTCTGAACCTCTGCCCACCAGGTCAGAGTTCAGAAATCCATCTTAACAAATTAGTGTACAGTGGTGGGATAGGACTGAAGGTATCCAGTGTTGCACACTAGTGAAGGTATTTCAGATTACCCCTAACCAGGACATGTAGTGACTTAGTATTGATAACTGTTAAAGCCCTAGACCTATCTAGAATAATGGAAACAATTACCAATATAACCTTAAATGCTTCAAAATCTGAAACACTAAGAATGATGTGTAGTGAGAGAGGCTTGCCTGCTCAAGGTACACAAGTGGAAATGATTAAAAGAATCATGGAATGGCAACAGTTGCAACTTGATGCCATAACCTCTGATGAGAGTGCCGAAGGAGGTTGAGCTGCTTCCACTGACAGAACTGACAGTTCTGTTGCTGCCTTCATTCATGGTGCCCATGAGGACAGAGAGGATGCATTGTCCCAAGTTTCCTCTGCCAGCTCTGATTCTGATGCCATGTTGGAATTCAAGAAACAAGAACTGCTGTTTAAGCAGAAGGAACTTGATTTCCACATGGCTAAGTTGACGACAGAGCAGGCAGAAAAGCAGAAGGACATGGATCACCAGTTGGAACTGGCCAAGCTTCAGGTTTCCAATGGATCCAAGGGATCTGGACATGGGTCTTGGTCCTCCTCTCATCCAAGATTTCCTAAATATCTGCTCAGTGTGTATGATGAGAAGAATGACATTATAGACTGGCTGGATGCATTTGAGTATGCATGTGAGGTTCAAGAGGTTGTAAATGCTGATATGATTGCATGGTTGTTCAGCACACTACCCCATTCTGGCTGCAGTGCTGTTATGGAGATGCGAAAAGCTGAAAGAGTAGATTTTGCAATGTTGAAGCAAACTCTCATCTTAAAGTTTGGGAAGACTCCTGCCCAATACTTGAACAGGTTCAGAGAGGACAAAAAGAAAGAATGTAGTACTTGAATATCATATGTGACCGATTCTTTAAAGAACTTCACTTGTTGGGTTGAAGGCTATAAGGTCTCCACCTTTGAGGGTATGATATGTCTTGTCATGCTTGAACATATTTTTGCATCTTATTCCCCTGAGCTTAAGCAACATTTGGCAGATCCAAAGGATTTAGATCTTAAGAAGCTGGCCATAGCGGCAGATTTGTGGGTGTCACATAGAGTGTCCCATAAGGACAAGACTCATCCTGGTAAGCAGGAGGAGTGGAAAAAGTCAAGAGTTAAAGAGGGTGGGGGGTCTGATAAAACTTCCTCCAAAAAGAGCCAGAAAAGGAAATGTAAGGTAATGCACAGGGTAGTGGGAGTTATCCTTCCAAGCAGAACTCTGGTTAGAGTAAGCCTCCCTATGTCACAAGACCCAGTGGATCTTGTGTGGCTTGTGGAGCAAGTGACCATGTGAAGGGGACCCCAGATGTAAGGACAAAACCGTGGGGGTCTACTCTGCAAGTCTGGCCTTCTCCTTCTATGAGGAAGAAGAGTTCACATGGGCATCCTTCTCTTCAGACTCCTTCCCCAGTGGGATAGAATCTGAAGTTGTTTTAGTTTCCCTGGGTTCCTGGGAGCCTAAAGTCTCAGAGGATTATGCTAGAATTCCTGATAATACCAAGCACTTTTTAAAGACAGTGTGCTGATAAATGGAGTTGATACTACTGCCCTTAGGGATAGTGGGTGCAACAGAACTGTAGTGGATTCTACCTAGGTATACCCAGAGGAAAATGCCATAGCTCCTCTGTTACCCACTAAGTTAGCTGATGCTCTCCCCCCCTACAAGTTCCCAGTTATACCTGTACATCGTACTATAAATGGTACAGAAGTCATGATTCCAGTGAGAATTCAGAGGCAAGTCCCAGGAAAGCTCCTGCTGAGGAATTATCTCAGAGCTTTAGGGCTTGTGGGTGACACAGCAGAGAGACCTTGCACAAGATCACAAACAAGGGCTGAATTGGCCAAGTCCAATGCCTAGCCCAAGCCAAAGGGGAAACCCAAGGCTAAAGGAGTCAAGAAAGACAAAAGAGGGAAAGGAAATATTTCCCCTACTTCACCTACCACTGAGGTGGAGGTAGTTGGTGAAACACCTGAACCTGATGAGGTAGGTGTTGCCTGAAATCCTCAATCCCTATGACCATCCTGAACGGCAGAATTTGTTAGTAGAAGGTGGTCCTGATAGGATTGAGTTCAGTAAGGGCCAATGTGAGTGCCCATCTCTGGAAGACCTAAGGAGACAGGCCTGCTCCCAGCTTGAGGGTCAACCTCCTGGGAAGCATAGGATTTATTGGGAAGGTGGGCTCCTCTACAGTGAGCCCAAAGAGCCTACAGAAGGAGACCATAGGAGGGTGATGGTTCCCTTTGCTGTAAGACCCTTCCTCTTGCAGTTGGCGCATGAAGTCCCCCTTGCTGGTCACCTTGGAATAAGAGAACCAAGCAAAGGTTATCCATGCACTTCTACTCTCCCAAGATGCGGGTGCAAGTAGAAAGCCCCTGCAGGAGTTGTGCCACATGCCAGTTATCTGGGAAAAGTGGCACAATAATCCAAGCTCCACTGGTACCACTCCCAGTTGTGGGGGTACCATTTGAGAGGGTAGGGATCAACATTGTTGGTCCCCTTGACCCGCAAACATCCTCAGGCAATAGGTTTATCCCGGTGCTGGTTGACCATGCCACCAGGTATCCTGAGGCCATCCCATTGAAGACTGTAACTGCCAAGTCAGTTGCAAAAGCTTTACTTGGCATATTTACTAGGGTTGGCTTCTCTAAAGAAGTTGTGTCTGATAGGGGTTGCAACTTTATGTCCAAGTATATGCAGGCCTTGTGGAACCTATACGTTTTCATCTGAATACCACCCACAAACCAATGGTCTTGTTGAGCGGTTTAACAGGGCTCTTAAGAGCATGATTGGGGCTCTGGAAGAGGCCCAAAGAATAAAATGGGATCTGCTATTTCCATGCTTACTGTTTGCATACAGAGAGGTACCTCAGGAGGGTGTTGGCTTCTGCCCGTTTGAACTTCTTTTTGGTCACCCTGTGAGAGGACCCTTGCCAATAGTCAAGGAGGGGTGCGAGATACCCACTCCCCCTGTCACTACCAATGTAGTCGACTATGTGCTAGGACTCAGAAAAATAATGGTACTCCTGATGGGTCTGGCTAGTGAGAAGCTGAAGGCTGGGCAAGCTCTGGTGAAACATTGGTATGACCAGAACGCTGCCCTCATCAACTTCACACCAGGTCAGCAAGTCCTGATTATGAATCCTATAAAGGCTCAAGCTTTACAGGACAAATGGCAGGCCCTTACACAGTGGTGGAGTCACTGGGTGAGGTCAACAATTTAGTGGACCTTTGAAGGGCTGGACAGGCTCCAAAAGTGTTCCATGTGAATAGACTGAAGGCTTTCATCCTAAGAGTTGATATAGATGCACTGCTGCTGGCTTCAGATGTTGAGGAAGAGGAGTCAGAACCTCTACCTGGCCTGTTCCAGGGTAGTCCTTCAGGCAGCTCCATTGAGGGTGTCAAAGTGGCCCCTCACCTGACTTCTGATCAACAAGATGAGGTGAAAAGTTTGCTGTGGCAGTTTTCCCTCTTGTTTTCACAAGCTCCTGCTTTGACACCTTGGTGCAAACATGACATTGACACAGGACACAGTGTACTAAAAGTAGGGGATACAGAATGTCAGATAAAGTAAGCTCTTACATTAAGACAGTGGTCAACAAAATGTTGGATCTTGGGGTGTTGCAGAACATGCCAAGGAGATGACAGCTTTCTCAACACCAGAGGGTCTTTACCAGTTCAGGGTAATGCGTTTTGGTTTGAAGAATGCCCCAGCCACTTTCCAGAGGCTTGTGAATCATGTCCTTAATGGTTTGTATACATTCTGTCTTGCATATCTGGATGATATAGCAATTTTCAGTGCCACCTGGGCAGATCATGTGAAACACCTTAGGATTGTGTTGCAGGCTCTTCACAAGGCTCACTTGATCATAAAGGCCAGTAAGTGCCAGATTGGACAAGGTTCAGTGGTCTACCTTGGGCATGAAGTATGTGGAGGGAGGATACAGCCTCTACCCAGCAAAGTACAAGCAGTACAAGACTGGCCTACCCCCACTACTCAAACCCAGGTGAGAACATTTTTAGGACTCACTGGGTACTACAGAAATTTAATGGCGGACTGTGGCGCCATACCTGCCCCTCTGATTGCTCTCACAACTCCTAAGAAACCGAAGAAGGTAAATGGTCTGGAGAGTGTGGGAAGGCCTTTAATGGCTTAAAAGACTCCTTGTGCCAGGCCCCTGTTCTCAGGGCCCCTGATTATCAAAGACCTTTTATTGTGCAGACAGATGCCTCTGACACGGGGATAGGAGCTGTACTATCACAAGCAGATGAGAAGGGTAAGGAACACCCTACTGAATTCATTAGTCGCCAGCTTAAGGACAGAGAGGTCAGGCGGTCCACAGTAGAAAAAGAATATTTCTCTGTTGTGTAGGCCGTAAGGAAGCTGAGGCTCTACCTCTATGGAACCCACTTCACTGTGCAAACGGACCATAAGCCCTTAAATTGGCTAATGAACATGAAGGGAGAGAATCCAAAGTTGCTCAGGTGGTCCATAAGCTTTCAGGGCTTTGACTTCACTATTGAGCATAGGCCAGGTGTCCAACATAGCAATTGTGATGGGTTGTCCAGAATGTTTAACCAACCTGAACATGAGACTCATCCAGAGGTGGATTAAATCCCCCTGTCCTTGGTCTAGGAGGGGTGAGTATTAGGAAAGATTCCCATGTATGTGATGTTTTCCCTCCAGTTGTGTACACCCCAATGTTTTGCTGCTGTTTAAACACTGTAGTATGACTTTGCCAGTGGCACACAGCCTTCAGCTGTACTCCCCTGGGCTTTTCGCTCACTTTATTATGGGGAAACTGACATGCCCTTAACGACAGTCAGTACTGGGAGACTTTGTTTCCCTTAGTCCTGTCCAATGTTGCAACTTTTCTGTAACATGTTACAAGTGCACCATGTACCTTACAGTACAGTGCGCTTGGGTCTTCCTGTCATTTCCAAAGGCCCTAGACACCCTCGAAGGATTTTTTAGGAGAAGTGCAGATGTACCTTGGAAAGGGCTGGTGGCAGCTTATCTTTTCATGTATGTTTAACCATTTCTTGCCATGCAAACCCTGTTTATCACCATTGGCACAGAAAGGTGGCCTGGCTCCGAAATGGCCATGCCACAAGGTTTTGGCATGTCCTTTTCCCATCCTGCCCCTTCACCAGGTCGAGCTGACCCGAGTTAATCCTTATTTTGGCATCCATTCTCCCACGAAATGCCAAGCTTTAGTGAGCTTCTGCATGCCTTGTGTGTGTGCTTCCAGGATGTGGGTTGGACTGTCTAGTTCCAATACACATCCTGGGTGCCAGAGAGTCTGGTGTGCTGTGAATGACTGGGTGTCGCCCAGCCATGGTGTTGAACTTCGCAGATGCCTTGCTGCTGTGCCCCTCTGTGCCCTGAAGCCTGCTACAGTGAAACTGGCCTCATCCATCCACTGTCCCATTTGGGAATTAACACTGTACATTTTCAGCTGAAAGCCGCAGAGCCCACAAATGCCGCATTTGAACCTGCAACCGAAGTGGACTCGACTGCCGAAGTTTGGTGCAGAGTGCGCCAGGGGTCGGTGAGTACTTGCAACCCTTACCGGGCATCAACCCATTTTTACGCATCAGTGTCCCCTGAGGGCCACTCTCCATTCCACAGATAGCCTGAGCTATCGAACCATTCCCAACTCCTGGAACCTGTTCTGCCCTTTTGGGCAGACCCTCCACGAATAGTGGGAACTTATTCTGCATCACGTCAGCCACCTTTCCTACAAGAGACCCTGGTTCCGCCCTTCTGCAATATCGCGTACACCGCAAACTGAAAGTACATTTGAGCACTAGGCTCCTCTCAATCTAGGGACTGGACTGCCTTTCAGTTAGGTATTGAACTTTGCAGAACTGCCTAAAGGTAATTCAAACTGCTTGATTCCTTCCCTTGCAGGTTGTATACCCATTCTGTGCGTTTAACCTTTTAGGGCACTTGGTCTTGTATATATGTATTGCAGTAGGATTGTATTGTTTTAAAAGTATTACTGTTGATAATTACTCTGTGTAGAAAATGTATTTATATTTTTGATATATATATATATATATATATACACATACAGATGACTGGGAGTGATTTATAAGTGTCCTTTGCTCTGTGTGCTCATTGAGGTCTTTCAGTCACCCTCACCCCTTCTGAGACCTCATGTTGACCACTGCCAATGCTACCTTGATTGGTCTGGCTTGTCAGAAGGTTACCCTGTTGCACGAAACTAGGCTGGCCTTCTGAACCTCTGGCTACCAGGTCACAGTTCATAAATCCATCTTAACACAGATGTCTTTCATTAACAGGAGATATGTACTCTGAGAATTCAAGTGTACATCTGAAGTGTTGAAGTGAGATGACCGGGTTAGGTGTAGAGGTTTTGGATTTAATTGGTGGATGGGTGTGTGACTCTTTGAAAGCAGCCAATGAGGGAGCGTTGACAAAATGGAAGTGGAAAAGATAGAAGGGGTGCCCCCTGTTCGAGGGTCCGCGGACACCCTGGTAGTCCGCGGACGGCACGTGCCACTTCTGGGTCTTTAGTCGATGCCTGACTGTGGGGATTAGCCAATCCGGTTTGCTAGGTGTGGTATACAGGAAGTGAGGGTAGTAGGAGTTTTGTTTGCAGGAATTGTGAGAGCAGTGATAATGGCTATGGCTATGTGTTTAAGAAAGGCAGACTGTGTGGATTCTGGGGCACTTTTCAATTCAGTCATTGAAGGTATATGCTGAGAATCATGGCATCCTTGGAAATATTGGATTGGCAGAAGCGGATGTTTCCTGGCGTGCAGTTTGTGGCACAAACTGTGCAAGTTTGCTTTCATTCTGCGAGACTATGGCTTGTTCTAAAAGTCCAGATATTGTGACTGTCCATTGTGGAGGGGAAAGTTTGGGGTTTGTGACTCCAGTGTTTTTGCAAGTTGCGCTGAAGGATTTTCTTTTAAAAGACTAATGCATCTGTTTCCTGCTGCTCAGATAACTTTTTCGGAAAAAAATGAGAGACGCACATGGAGATGTTCAACAAACGTTCTCAGTTCTCAAATTGAACGATCAAGACAGATTGTCAATAAAGGTGTATCTGTTTTTTTGTATGGTTCTGTTATGTAATCTTTTGAGAATGATGATATCAATTCTGAGGGTGTGAATTTTTTTTGTCTGGATGGAATTCACTTCACAACTATTGGAAATGCAATTTTCCTTTATAATGTAAGGAATGCACTGAAGAGGAAAAAAACAACATAAAAGAAAAAAATGTGTTTGTTTACAACCCCCCCAAAAAAAGGTTCTTTTCAGAGCCACCACTAAAGATTAAAAAACTTACATTGGGCATAGCGTGGCTTGGAGCTGCCGCGAGTGGCATGGCTCCCTAGTGGCTCCTGGCAGGCTCCCAACATCGAGCGAAACTACGCCTGCTCCTCGGCCCGTTAACCTATATAAATGGAAAATATGGAATGAGAAAGGGAAGGAGCAGGAATTGCCGGCAAATTGAAGCAGAGAAACGCTGGGGTTGAAGAGTAAAATTAATCAAAGGTTTTCGGGACTGGTGCGGAAACGCAAGAAAAATGGCGGCCGCTACTTTCTGGAGTTCCCTGGTGATCAAGAGAAGGAGGAGCCACCATAGGACAGTAAGCGTTGGAGCCTAGCATGGTCGCAGCAGGCAGCAACTCGAACATATCAGCAACGACTTTTGAATCCTAATGCAATTACACACACCTTGGAGCACTAGAGCCCAGCAGCAAACCCTCCCAGAGCCTCCCGGGTCAACTCGTAGCACCGGCCCCTTGGTGCCCCCCACCGGTGTGTGATTTGGACTGTGTCGGGGGGGCGAAGCATTCGCCGACGAGCAATCCGAAGGACGCAGAGGGAGCGCAATTCCTGCCACCCTTCAGCAGCAGTGTGGACGCCACAGACAGGGGGAGTGCTGGTAGGATTGTAGCCTCCACCCCCCCATCCTCCTTCACCATCTATGCCCTGACAACTGCAAGCAGGGCCAGGGGATACGTGCTGCAAGAGCGCAGGGAAAAGGGAGCATCAGCATCTGTCCAATCAGCACGGAAAAGGAATGATTGGAACAGCGGGACATGGCCGATACGGGCACTAGGAGTATCCAGTGCAGTTCAACACATAGAGCCCCCAGCTGACAACAGCAACGTGAGTTTACTGCACTGTCTGGCAGGTGGGAGTTGCAGGGGGAGGAAAGGGGGGAAGAAGGATTGTGAACAACATTCCAAGTGCCCCCCACAACCCACCAGTACTGGAGGATTGTAATTAGTTGTCAAGTGGCTGAGGGAAGAGCAGCCACCACAGAAAACCCCCCGTGGACTGAGCGGACCGCGAATGATTCGCAAACCAAGCCTAAGGTCCTTCCAGGGCTCCTGTAGCTGGCTGGTATACCCGCAACAAAGGGTGGCTGACTCACCGAAAGCCCGACCAATGGAGCAGTAAACACATTCACCAATGCAAGCAAAGTGGGGCTGGAAGGCTCTAAGAAGGAGACATACCAATCAAAGAAACAACAGACCACGTCAAGGAGAACGAGACGAAGCTGGTGGGACTAGCACACGACGAAGCTGCCCCACAGGGTGAATAAATAGGGCGGGAACGCACTGAATCTTGAGCGACAGGCACCTCCAAAAAGAACTGACCACCCACCCTGGGCCATCAGGGGGACACATGTGGAAGTGGAGCCCCCAAAGAAGGGCCACGGTGAAGAATTGCCCTGCAACTATGCAGAAACTACCCAAAGGGGCACCCTAGACCTAGCCTGTGTACCTTGCAACAAAGCGAAGCCCAACACGCCAACAGTCTAGCCTGCACCGGATCCTTACGCCTCACAGAAAGGGATCTGGTAAAAGGAAACTCACCAAAGACATAATTCCCCGGGCTATAGTAGGGAGAACAGACCAAGCCAAATGACAGCAACATCCAGCTACATTGCATAAATGGAAGAGCCAACAGCGTAAGTAGCTTAAGGGGCCCAAAACACCAAGCAACTTCACCGGTTCCCAGTTAGGATACTTGGGAGATTGAATCATCGGAGTAACAAGATGGACTGCTCCCATCCCAATCCCAGCACTAAACAACAGGAAATAATGGCGAAAAGTGGAAAAGCAACCAAGCAAGTGGATATTGCGACGTTGATAAGCAGCACCATCCCAGAGAAGTCGAAGAAGGTGGACGCAACAGGGAAGCAAACATCAAGCTCCAGCCTTAGCCCCGAGGGCCCAGAACCGGCCCAATCAGCCACGAATTCAGATCTGAAAGACTTGCTCACAGCCCTAACGAAGGAGATCCAAAAAGGAACAGAAGAGGTTATGAAAAAGATCAAGTGCCTTCACAAGGGGGTTGAAGCTGTAGAGAACTGGACATCAGATATTGAGAACACTTTATGCGACCAAAAATTTGAATGCGAGAAAGGGCAGGACAGGATGGCAGCCCTAGAGGTGAGATGTGAAGCGCTGGAGGCAAAGCAGGAGGATGCGGGAAACAGATTGAGACGTAATAACATCCACCTCTGGGAATCCCAACTTCAATCTCAAACTCAGATCTGGAGAGTTATGTAACAGATTTATTTAGATTCATAATAACACTCCCAGACAGCTCCCCGTTGGAAATAGACCTGTGCACAGAACGGTCCCGAGGCAGTCAGCTTCATCTCCACCAGATGTCCCCACCAGGATTCACTTTTATAGAGTAAAAGAAGAGATCATGAGAGAAGCCAGGTCAATGCAGCAAATCACTTTCAGAGACTCTACTATCATACTATACTAAGACCTGGCAAACTCTACCCTTCAGAAAAGGAAAACCCTTAAACTGCTGACAGAATGGCTGTGTGAAAGAAAGGTTCCTTACTGTTGGGGCTTTCCAACATAAGTAAAATTCACCTGGAAGGGAGTCCAACAACAGATCTAATCCCTGAAAGAAGCTGAAAAATTCATAGGCGTCGGGGAGGGGAGAGGGGGGGCGGCGTTGGTCGGAAGTGACAAATCTGGAATAGAAGGCGCTGCTTGAGATCCCACCAAGAAACAGGTGGCAACAACATGGACAAGAGTAAGCAGAAGGAGCAGGATCCCAGGTCCTCCCCGAAGAAAGCCTAACCCAGGCTGAGCTGTCAAAGAACTGTACGAACAACTAAGGGCAGTGGATCTTCCCCAGAGGTCCCTAATTTAACAATTGCGAAAGCGGTCAGAAACTTGCGACTGTCCAGGGAAGAGTGGAGAGTAGGGGGGACAGGGGCTGGTGTCAGGGGACTAGGGGAACCCCTATTATCAGTCTAAGAAAAAACTAAAGAAAAGTTGCACACACTCTCCAAAATAAACTAGGAGTCTGAGTTGACAATATGTCCTGCTGATGATACCTTGGACCCAGTTGGCCACATTAGCTCGATGTTGGAGCACTACAAGTTACACCGTTGCATAGGATGGTTTCATCCCTACTGGTTCAAGGGAGAGGGGGAGGCATAGGGAGAGGGGAGCAATAAGAAGGGAGGAGAGTGGATCGAAAGTCCCACTCTCACAAATAGCGAAAGTTAACAACACACTGACATCTGAAGGTATCACAAAAACACACAGCCAGAACAATACCATACAAGGAACACACATGGGGGATGACAAGAAAGTACTGAAAACCAAGCCCTCTAAGGAACCTCATGGGGTTGGTTGATGAGAGTGAAATCAGAATCCTTACATGGAATGTCCAGGGCCTCAATTTCCCGGGGAAGCGTAGATCAGTAGAGCTCAAGCTTAATCTACTGGCGGGAGATATAGTGCTCCTCCCAGAGACTCACCTGCTGCAGACTGACGAAAAATGCATCAGATTCAAAAGCTACAAAAAGACATTCTTCACCACATCTGGGGAGAAAAAGAGAGGAGTAGCAATTTTACTGAGTGAGAATATCCCTCTAACAGGAATCATGGTTAGGCGAGACCCGGGAAGCAGATATCTTTTAGTGAAAGGGCAACTCGTAGAACAGCCTATCACCATTGCGGTTGTGTACTGCCCTAACAACACCCAAGACAAGTTCTTATCGAATCAAATCCCGATTATCTTGGCATTCACTGAGGGATACCTCCTCGTAGGTGGAGACTTCAATCTGGTCCATGATCCACTAATAGACAAAACTCTCCCTCCAACTAGATTAGACTACATCCAAGCGTTAACTCTATAGCCAAGCTCCTCAGGGAAACTGAGACGGTAGATGCATGGAGATTGGCCAATATGGGAGCCAGGTATTACACCCACTATTCCAATGAGCATAGGGGTTTCTCGAGAATATACCTTTTGCTGGTCACAAGTGCACTATACCCATGCCTGGACAAGGTAGAGAAACACACTTGAATGATCTCGGATCATGCCCCAGTGTCCGCTGTCTTATGCATAAGAGGTTCCCCATGCCCCCCACCCCCAGAGATATTGGAAATTATGTGTCGGGGTGTCTCTCCCGGGGTCGGCTGGGCCGTCCGCGGACCTCCGGGCTGGGAGGCCCCAACTCCTCCCGTGTTCCCCAAAAATGAGTATGAGACACACGCAAGAAGCAAGGTGGTTCTGCTGTTTATTGAACAACTGCAGGGATGGGTCTAGGATCGTACGCGTCCGTCCAGACTCTCAAAGTTCGTGGGGCTCGCAGGCCCTTTTTGCCTCAGTATGATGCGCTACTTGCGTCACCTGGGAAAGTTAGCGAAAAACCTATCGCCACTCTGGATTGGTTCCTCGAGTGGTAGGGTTAGTATAGCATACATATA
Source organism: Ambystoma mexicanum (assembly GCF_040938575.1). Classification (NCBI taxonomy): domain Eukaryota; kingdom Metazoa; phylum Chordata; class Amphibia; order Caudata; family Ambystomatidae; genus Ambystoma; species Ambystoma mexicanum. The sequence continues at coordinate 499,969,169 of NC_090929.1, read as the reverse complement.
GAGAACATTATTAGTGGTTGAGGGTCAGTCAGTGGTATACTTGGGTTGTCCCTTCTATTAAATACTTGAAAATTGTTACACGAAGACCCCTAATGATTGGCTAATGTTAGTGGTGTCAGTGATGAGTGCCCCCATGTTCCGATTGGTCCACTCGCGAGCCCCCCAGCCTGGGACCATCGTTGTTCCCAGCTCGCGGTGTACCTGTCACTAGCAACAATATGTAACTATGTGTTCGTGCAGAGAATGCTCATAGGCCTGAGAGCAGACCATTCCCATCGCTGTAGGTGTCCATTGGGTCATTTCATAGTTGCAGCCTGTGTCCCAGACGTGGGACCCAGGCGACTTCTCCCTCGTGGGTCTGGCACCTTGTCAGGTTGGCTTGGTCACATGAGGAGAGACCGTGGCTGAGGCAGAATTCTGCACATTTAAAGTTGTATTTGCTTCTGCGTGCTTGGATTTGCTTACAGGTGTGACCTTGGCGTCGGCTGGTAGCATACGAGTTGTAACATTGCTCCCTTGGCTGTCAGCTCTCGCTGGGCTCGTACTGCATGGTCAGCACTTGTACTCTTGTACTCTTGCTCGTTCAGTGTTCATGGCGGCTCTTGCTTGCGGCCTACTTGGGCCTGGTTTGGTGCGACATGGCTTCATAGGCGGTATCATGTCTTCGTTATATTTTCATCACGATGCAAGGGTCGGGAGAAGCGTCAGCAAGCATGTAAGCGAGTGCTTTGTGCGTCTTGCGTTTCTGCATTTCGGAAAACCTATGTGAAAAATAATAAAGATGCGCGTCAGTGGGTGTATCCGTCACCTACTCATAGCACTGATTATATTCTTCGTGTGGGTTGGTGTGTGAGTGTCCAGTGTACATGGTGGCACGTGTGTTCTTGGCAGTTGGTTAGGTCGTCATGGCATCTCTAACGATGTGGGTGCTTGTTGTTGAGGTCTTAATCGAGTTCATCCATGCCGCAGGTGTCGGCTCGAGTAGGGCAGGCTGGTGGGCAGGCTGGTGGGCATATCCGTATATTCTTGAACCAGGGTATTTGGTCGTCTGGTAGGTAGGCAAATTCATCTCGTGGTGGGTGTCTAGGCCCCGATCCTCGGGGCCATGGTCGCGAGGAAATTGGGGGGAGCTTTTTCTCCCATTCTCCCACTTCAGTCCCCCCTCTGGTCGACTTGTCGACCACAAACATATCTTTTTCTTTATCTCCTCTTACTCTCCATATTTTAGTCACTCCTCCCAGGTGTCCATAGTGGTTGACATGGTCTTCAAATGACCAGTACATGTATACACAGCCCCCTCCCGGTTTGCAGTATAACTCCGATATAGCTCCTCGGGTTTCTTGGGTTCTCAAGCTTTATGGATGGTGGGTCTAAGTGATTGGCGATGATCTGTCTGCGCAGTTTCTCTCTTTCCTTTATTATCACGTCTGTGTGCTGGTCATCGTCAGTTGGCATCAAGGGGTGCATGCCGACCATTTCGATCATTTCGTCTGTAGTGCGTGCCTTCCTGGCCTTCCAAAACCTTATTACAATCAATACAGCTGCAGCCAGTATTATGCATCCAATTATTATCTTCACCCCGTCCGACAGCCATGATGGCATCCATGACCATAACAATGAAAACCAGCTATCATCCTTCTTTACTCCTTTACTTTCTTCCATCATCTTGGAGTGCATCTGGGCCAGTTGTGATACTGCTTCGGTAAGTGTACCATTATCGCCATCGTTAGCAGGAATAAATGTGCAGCATGATTGTCCTATCTTTGCGCAAACTCCTCCCTCCATTGCTGTGAGGAGATCCAATACATATCTGTTCTGTAGTGCTACCATTCTCACCGCTCGCAGTTCCTCTTTTATTGCATTGAATCTGTTTACTGTTGAATTGATCGTCATCATTAGTTCCCATCGGGTTATCTGGAGCCATTTAGCGTTTGCATAAGCTTGTAGTCCAGGGTGTATTATTGACAAGAAGAACATAGCAGCCCTGCTGAATAACCTGTGTTCTGGTGGGATAGAAGTGAGTGCTGTTTCCGACCTTCCCCACATGTAGTTTCCTGTCAGGGGTTCTCCTTGTCTCTTTTTCCTGTTTAGGACATTATTGTTGTTGTTGTTGTTCTCTCTCTCCTGTGATTGTACAGATCTCTTCTTCCTCTTGTTCCCTTCATCCATTTTGGGGAAGTTGGCCATATTCACATGTTTTTGGGGCACCACTAGCGATGGTACATTGATGTGTACCATTGTGCATATACCATTCCACAACGGGGGCAGGGTGTGATATGCCTTATTTCCGCAGGCCCAATAGTGATCCATTATCACTGCCATTCCAGCACCCCCCTCTGGTAATTCTAACCCGCTTCCACAGTTGGTGTTGTATCCCACCTCCACATCTCATCTGTGTTGGTAGCATAACTTGGGCGGGGTCAGCGGTAGTATGCTTATTGGGTCTTCATCCTTCTCCATCCATGTCAGCATGGGTACGTACTTGCCCCATGTCGTCCAACATCTGTCATTGTGTTCCTTTATAGTTGTAATATTTTCTCTTGTTACCATGTTGCTACCGACCACTCCTATTTCCCATTCATTGCTCATGTATACCTTCCCTGTTATTGTTACCAGTGGCCTTTCCCAACAGCCTTGTATACCAGGAACTTCAGTGGCGTACCAATCACATGGTAGGTATTGTAGGGTTACTTTCTTCGTTTCTCCCTTTTCAGGGCCACTTGTCATGTATCTGAACGCTTCAGCATGCAAACTGCTCTTATGGTAACTCAAATATGACTTGAGGAAATTGTTTTCGTATGGGTATGTGTCTCTTGTTTTCCACTCCATTCTCATCACCGTTTCTTGAAATCGCCCTCTCGTTTGGAATAGTGCCAGATATACTATACATCGTGCCGTCTTTTCTTGTATTTCTGTGGCGACGAATGTTCGAGAAGCGCTCATGGCGTATGGGATCAATGAGCAAACATAACAGCTATCTTCTGTTGTCTGCTTACCTATTTGGGTCATGTGCTGGTGCCACATGTTGTTTGAGACGTGTGCTGAATCTGTTATGTAATTACCAATACCCTTGTTATCTGAATATGTGCTGCGTTTAACTCTACTTCCCTCATGCAGAGGGTTGCTAGTACCACCTGACGTCGCACCTGTTGCAGCCGTGGCAGGGGGTATGTTAGGTTTGGGTGAAGCCATAATATTGATAGCATAACTTTTCTGCCATACAGAGAAAGCCAGCAGACCAGTGATGACCAATACTCCTATCATTTTTATTACAAAAGCTAGTCTCACCGGCATTTGCTCTTACCTTGCTGCAGTCCGGCAGCTTATTCTTGCGACGTTAAAGGTGCCCGCCTGAAAATCCTCAATACGCTTGTTATTATTGTTAGTGGTTGTTATTAAGCTCTCCCTATCAAGTAATCGTTCAGTGCTCAGGCGAAGAGCTGTTCCCACGCCAACCTTAGTGATCTATCCCTTAACACGGGTAAGTGCTGGTGAAGATGGGGACATGATTGTTCTATGGCCAAAATAAATGCTGTGTAATATACACGTACCCTCCTTCTTTTCAGGTACTTCGGTCTTTTTATGTGATATACAAATTGGTGTGATAGCGCTTCAGGGGTGCTATCATCTGTGGGCAGCATCTACTCCTGGGCACAGTACACTGTTAGTTACCTATTTTCTTAACAAACCAATTATACACGGTATCTGCATGTGCGAGAGAAGAAAAAGAGAAAACATACAAGTGTTTTACATGTGTGTGTGTGCAAAACAATGTCCTTCAATTGGGGGTGACCTTAGAGGGGAGGGGGTTTGGGGCTCAATTGGCGGAAGTTTGTTTACTTTTCGATCTCGTGACCATGGGATGGGCTGTGGGCAAGTGTCCAGTGTCTATTTCAGTAGTTGCCTCTGGGGAATCTGGGGTGTGATCACATGTGGTGATACTACTGTCATCAGCTGTGGCCGACGTTTCCTTCTCCGTAGCCAATTCTGTTGCTGTCGTTGCTCTTCCAATGGCCCTGTCGTTAACGCTAGGGCGGGTCTGGAGTTTGTAGATCTTCACGTCGTGTAGGTGATTCCAGGCACGCTTATCCTGCAGTTTCACCACTCTGGTAACTACCTCCTCTACCAAATGAGGACCAGTAAAGCGTGGGCCGTTCCACTTTCTATTGAAGTTGCGGAGTAGCACATGGTCACCTTTAGCAATTTTGCTTAGTCCTTCCTTTTCCAGTTCCTTGTCGGTGTCTTCTTGTTGAGAACTCTTCGACCCGCCCCGCGTGCGCTCGAGCTGTTGAGATACAAACGCTACACTAGTAATCAAAGAAGACACATATTGATACATTTCGTCACCAAGAAAAGTTGCAGTGTTTTCATGGTCTGTGAATGCTCTTGATGTAGGCGTTAGAGGAAGGCGCATTTGACGTCCTGTCACCACCTCGTGAGGAGTGAGGTGGTGATCAGACCCTGGCCTATTCCTTAGCTCAAATAGAGCTAGCGGGAGACAGTACAACCAGCTCTTCTTGGTTGTTTGCTGTATCTTTGCTATTTCTTCTTTCAATAGGCCATTCAGGCGTTCACATATACCGTTGGCCTGCGGGTGATATGCACACGCAAATTTATGCCTAATACCCAGCAAGGACGTGTTGTGCTGAAACATTTCATTAGCAAAGTGTGGGCCGTTATATGACCGCAACACTTCACACACACCTCACCTGGGAAAAACCTCTCTCACTAGAAATTTAGCTGCTCTGAACGCATCTGCATGTGAGCAGGGTCCGGCCTCGATCCACCTGGAGAACGGGCATACCACTACAATCATATACCTATTTCCTTGACATACATTGATCATATCAACGTAGTCAATATGAATGTGCAGGAAGGGTCACTCTGGCCGGGGTATAGTACCTTTTATCACTTGCAGCATGTGACCGGCCGTAAACTGTTGGCATGTGAGGCAATTGCTGATAAAATTTGTTACATGAGAATTTAACTGGGGGCAAAACCAGTCTTCCCTAATTCGTGCTGCAATTACTTCCTTTCCTGTATGAGCTGGCTGATGGAGCTGGGCCAGGGCGGTGTTCAATAGTGCCAACGGCATGACCACCTTTCCGGTGTTATTTTGACACCACAGTGCGTCAGTTGGGGACATCGTACATCCTCTTTTTACCCATAGTTCCTTTTCTGCCATTGGTGCCGCCGCCTGTAATTCCATTATCTGTGTGGCTGGGAGATGGGTGTACCCCTCTTTCAGCAACATCTGTTTGGCCATCCCCCTCCCTCTCCCTCTCTCTGACTCTGGGGGGTTCCATATTTCACCAAAGTACACCGCATGTTTGGCATGTGCGTCTGCTGTTTCATTCCCTTTTGAGATATGGTCGTCTCCATTAGTGTGTGCCGGGCATTTAACCAAAGCTATTTCTTGGGGATCATTAATTACTTCAATTAGTTCTGCTAACAAGAGAGCATGTTGCACTGGGGTGCCATCAGCTCTCCTAAACCCCCTTCTCTGCCATTTTATCAACCCCGAGTGGACAGTTGACGTGACATATGCGCTATCAGAATATATAGTAACTCTTTTGTCAACGCTTTCCTTCAACACCAAGATCAGTGCAACCAATTCTGCTGCTTGAGCCGAATAATGCTGTTGTAACTTCACACATTTCATCGGGACATACATCAAATCTTCTGTCATTTTTACAACTGCTGCCCCAGTTCTTCTTATCCTATCACTTTGGTCTATTGTTGATGACCCATCAATGAACAAAATGTCTCCACCGTTGAGTGCATCCTCTTCAACTTTTCTAGTGCATGAATACATTTCGATAGTCTGTGTACAATCATGAGCATAATCACCTTCCTCAATAACTTCCGCTATAAACCTTGCTGGGTTAACTGTTCTACATCTGACAATTGACAGTTCAGGTCTAGACAAAATGATCTCATAACCTGACGCCCTCTGCGTGGTTAGTGTGGAATTAGGCTTATTCAGTATTGCAAACAACGCATGCTCCACAAATAGTGTGGTTGGGCACCCCATTGTAATCGATGATGATTTCTCTACCACAAATGCAGCTGCGGCGAGACTCTGTTCGCAAGGGAAATGACCTAACATAACAGGGTCCAAATGACCGCTGTAGAACGCTATTGGCTTGTGTCCCATGCTGGTTTTCTGAGTCAATACTGCTTTCATTACTGCTGAGTCGCAATGTGAAAAGATAAAGAACTGCCGTTCATAATCTGGGGTGGCTAGTACCGGAGCAGTGGATATGGCGTGCTTCAACTCGTCAAATGCCTCCTTCATTTCCCTTGTCCACTCCAATGTTTTGTCCCCTTTGTGTGCTTCTCTCAATGCTTCAAGTAGGGGTCCTATGTATGAGCTGTAGTCAAAAACCCATGCTCTACAGTAGTTGCACAATCCCAGGAACTGCTGCAGCTCCCTCACCGTTTGTGGTAGTGGCGTGTTTGATATAGCTTGTGCTCTTTGTGGTGCAATCTTTCTTCCGTGTTGGGATATTAGTTGACCAATGTATAATACCTGTTCCTGACAGTACTGTAACTTTTCTTTGTCTACCTTGTAACCTTTTTCAGCCAATACTGTCAGCATTTTCAATGAGTCCTCCCTGCACCTTTTCTCGCTTGTGCTGCAAATTATTATATCGTCAACATATTGCAGCACCGTACTTTCCAATTCAACGTTTCCCAAGTCCATCTGTATTACTCTGTTGAAAATTGAGGGTGACTCGCAGTACCCTTGAGGTAACCTGGTGTGTTTCCATTTTGTGTTTCTGTATGTGAACCTTGTCAAGTCTTGTGAATCTGGGTGCAGGGGTATTGAGAAAAAGGCATTTTTGAGGTCAATCACTGTGAACCGTGAGGCCTCTGCCGGAATTCCACATAATATTGTGGCCGGGTTTGCTGCTATGGGGTATTCTGCTTCTACAATGTTGTTCAAAGATCTGAGGTCCTGGATAAAACGCCAAGACCCTCCTTTAGCTTTGCGCACTGGGTACACGGCCGTGTTACATGGTGATTCTGATGGTACCAATATGCCATTATTTATTAGGGCCGTTATGGTTTCGTATATGCCCTCATCTGCCTCTTTTGATAGTGGGTATTGTTTCACTCTAGGTAGTATTACACCCTTTTTCAGCTTTATTCTTACTCCCCCGATACTCTTTATGCAGCCCACGTCATAGGGACTGGTGGTCCACAGTGATGTTGGAACTTTTGCCATATCTTCCTCGTAAAAGGGAACTGGGGTAGATGCGGGTGCTTCAAGTGCCATGGCCATTTTCTGTGCCACTTGCTTATATGTCACTCTTAGCCATATATCTACACTCATCATGAATACCATTTCACCTTCTTCTTTGTCTTCTGAAAAGAGCTCCTCATCGGACACCTCGGTGAGCCTGCATCCCTCAGCCAGCGCTATCACTGCCCTCGAAGCACTCCCTTCCCGGTCTTGGGCATGTACTGCGATATAATAAGCAGTTGCTATAATACTCTCGATGCTTACCGAAATCACCTTCCCTTCTGGTTCATTGGCTGGTGTCTCGGGCCTGAACAAATATGCTGCTGGCCTCCTCCAGATCTTTCCTTCTATTCCTGGCATCCAGGCGAATGCCATGTCCGTTCCGTACTGGAACAGTTCGCCATCCACTGGCTCAGCCCGAGTTACTGTCTGTCCACAGTATACTTGCAGTATTTGTCGTGCAGTGAGCATGTTTATTCCTGGAGTGGAACAAATTATGCCATCCTCCGTGAAGGAGATTGTCATATTTAGACTGCTCATTATGCCCCTCCCTAGTATGTTCACTGGTGATTCCCTTGAATACAGGAGCGGGACAGACATGTCATAATCTCCAATAGATAAGGAGATGTTATCAGTAAAGGGAACCAACCCCCTAGCCCCAGAGAATCCTTGGGTGTTCATGGCCTCACCTGACATCTTAAATCTACCCTCCCTTATGCAAGACCGGGTTGCCCCAGTGTCAACAAGGAATGATAATTTTTTGTCACCTATCGTTACCTCAAGGCGTGGTTCCTCCGCACTATTAGGTGTTATCGACAGGATGGGACACACCAAGGACGTCTGTGGGCTGTCCTATTGTGGGTATAATGACTGACCACTTCCTGTGTAAGGGTTGTGTCCCAGGACAGTCACCCTTCCCAATTGTGTTTGTTGTAGCTGTGTATCGGTGGAGGTAACCTTATGGTCCTGTATCTGAGTGGGCTGCTGCACTGGCTGCACTTGGTGTTGTTGTGTTATTGCTACCTGTTGTTGCGGTAGTGAATATGTCTGTGGCTGTTGTTGTGTTACTAACTGTTGTTGTGTGCTGCTCTGTGGCAGCCCCTGCAGTTGTTGGTAACCCTGCTGCTCCCTTGTAGGCCCTTGTTGTCCTTGTTCCCCCCATGCTGGTGTGGAGGGTCTCATTCTACATGTACGTGACATGTGTCCTAACATTCCACAAACCCAACATACAGGTGGTTCCCTGGTCTGCCATGGGAAATTTCCTGTATTATCCTGGTACACTGGTTGCCCAGTGGGGTAGAAGCTTCGGAATCCTCCACCTTGCTGTTGTGCAGGATAGCCATATCCCCTGCCCCTCATCATTCCTCCCCTTCCCCTGATGTTATTATAATATCCAGTTCCTGATGCCATGTATCCTCCTCCCATGTTAGCCGTGTATGGTGGGGGTGGTGGCAGCTGTTGTGTTATAATTCGTGGTGATTGTGGTAGTGGTGGTGTTTGTAGTTGTGAGGGATCCTGCACGGCCACTACTTGCGTGGGGTTTGGTGTCATTGTTGTTGGTGTAGTTATTAGTGCACCTTCCATGGTGTACTTAGTCAGTTTTTTCTGCACTAATTTAGCCTCTTCCGCTTTTCTATCTTCTTCCTTTTGTTTCATCTTTTCTTGCCACGTCCTACAATGGTGTACTATTGTCAGTTGTATTTCCGGCCAAGCCTTTGCTTCCATCCCCACTACTTTCTTCAATTGTTTTTGTACTGCCTCCGGGAGCCCTTGTATTAGTATGTGGTAAAATATTGCCGGTGTCTTGTCCCATTGCTCTCTAGTTTCCATACGCCACTTCTCCTGAATCTCCTGGATATAATCAACAGGATCTTCGTTCTCACGCATCTTGCGTGACGTAATTGCTCCTATGTCTGAGGTGTCTGGGTATTGTACCCTCAGTGCTTGCCATAATGCATGCCTGCAATTCGCAAATGGCGCCCCGTCATGTGAAGTGTTCGTTATTGTGACCCCGGGGAAACTCGCTCTCTTCCAGATGTCATCTGCCGCATCCCCTAATATTGATATTAGTAGGCCCTTCACGTCTCCTACTGCTAGTTTCTGTCCTGCAGTGTGTTTTTCCATCTCATATATCCATTTCCCACTCCTCCACTTAGTGATGGGAGCCTACACTTTATATTTTCCTTATCTGCAAGCTTCCAAGGGACGTATTGTGGTCTATTAAATACGTTCCTCCCACTTCTTCTTTACCAATTGCTCCCCTTTGTGCTGATGTTGTTGCTACTTCTGCATCCCTGCGTACATATTTCCTTACCCCACTCTCTCCTTTCTTATCTCCTCTTTCCCCTTCCCTTTTCTCTACTATTTCACCACCTATTTCCTCCCTTTTCTTTTTTAATTCCTCCATCACCTCACTACTCACCCTCTCTAATAATATCCTTTCTTCCTCTCTCCTCCTTTCCCATCTCTCTCTCTCCCTTTCTAATATGCTTTCTATTACTTTCCCTTCCTCGTATTTCTTGGTGGTTTCTGATAGTATTTTCCTCTTCCATATTTCCATTTCCTTTTCTTTCTCTTCTTCCTCTCTTTTCCTGTCACGCTGTGCTGCTCGAGATACCCTTTCTGCTATCGCCTTCATCCTTTCAGCTTCCCTCTTTCGTTCTTCAGTTTGTTCCCTCATTTTTTCTAACTCATCCTTACTTTCCTTCCTTTCCCTCCTTCTCTCTCGTTCCTCCCTCTCAAGCTGTTAGATCAGGGCGTTTTGCTCATTCCTTAACTCCGCCAATCGTTCCTCCAACATCTACTCCTCTGCTCGTAACAGCTCCCCTTCTTTCTTTTTACCTTCTTCCCCTTTTATTTCACTGCTACTCTCATCGTCCTCGTTCATTTTCCTTACTACCTCCTTCTCTTCTCCCGATAATGTCCCTCGCAATTTTAGCAGCACCTGCGCAGCCACCCACTCGTCGTGTCCTATGGTTGGGATTAGTTCTTCACTAGTCTTCCCTTCCCTTGCGTGTATCTTCGTATAAGTTGGGCCTACCGCACTTGACACCTCCCCCCCTGTGTAGCTACCTGTAGCTGTATATGGTGGTGGGCTGTACGCTGGGTTCGAATACCCCTCAGCCGCCGTTAGTTGTTGCCTTACCACTTCTCGTAGTTCCGTTACAGGATATAAGCCCCCTTCCTCATTTTTCACTACTTTCGCTAAAGGCATGTCGTCGGTCCGTTCCTTTTTTATTTCTGTTTCATTTACGATGCTAAGCTTTTCCTCCCTCTCTCGGCCTCTTCCCACGCACTGTGCGCTTTCAACCTCCTTTTCCCCATTTCCTTCTTCCTCCTTAATCTTCTTCTCCTCCTTCGTTTCCTCCACAGTGAACATTCCGGTTGGTCCTGGTCGGGACCCCTGGAACATCCTCCATAAGTTAAACACCTCCACGTGGTGCGTCAACTTCTTCCCCTTGTATGTGTTATGTATATGTGTCAGTAGCGAGTGTTGGACGTTTGGATCGAAACTGCCGTTAGGTGGCCAGGGTGTCGTCATTTTGTTGTCCGTCTTTTGTGTCCATTCTATACTGTATTTGATCAGTTTTTCCCTATGGGGTGATAGTGTTTTACATATATGCTGTAGTGGGGTAGTGAGGGTGTTCCCCCACCCTCCCGATCCTAACCCGTATGACATGGTTACACTGTGTTGTTAGCTCCCTTCAGTATGGTAGTCGTTACCTGGCCCGTAGTTTGGGGACTTGCGACCGTCCGCTAAAAGAAACTCAGTCAAGTATGACAATTGCAGCTGTGTTACCTGGCCCCGTAGTTTGGGGACTTGCGACCGTCCGCTAAAAGAAAAACAGCCAAATATAACGCTTGCAAATATGCTGTTTTTTCCCTGTCTTTGTTTTTCTTCCTTAATACCATTACGGCCCCCTACGGCCAAGGCGCACGAAGCCCCCTGCGGCTGCGTGCCCTGCGTGACGTGCTTATACAGCCGTCCCACTTTTCTCCTCCCCTCCTCCTCCTTCCTCACTCGTCGTGGCCGGCGTTCTCCGTGCACGGTTACTTCCCCCTGTCCACCTGTCCCGGATTTAACGTGGCCGTCAACCTCCGTGCCCACCCCCTCACCACTATTCACTTCCCCACCACTCTTCAACAATGCTGTGTGGTCGAGGTATCCTATGAAAGCCCTACGGGTGACGTCACCAACCTCTTCCAAAACTATCAGTAAGATCTTTTACACTTCAGAAAGCTCGAAATAAGTTTTGCTATTTGTCCCCGTTAACCCCACAGCTGTCCTCTTGTCGCGCCTGGAACAAGGTAACCAATAATATAATCAGACTGCGCACGCTGCGTCGCCTCGCGTGTGATACGCCCCTCAACAGGAGGGCTTAACCAGCCAATTATCTTCCGTATTAGGCAACCAGTTAGCTACCGCCTACAGGAAAACGTCATCTATCTATCGAGTTTCGCTGCTCGATCAATAGGGATCCTCATCTACTCATTGATCAATAACCGCCAATTCGTAGGAAGCCACACACACACACACACACACACACACACACACACACACACACACACACACACACACACACACACACACACACACACACACACACACACACACACACACACACACACACACACACACACACACACACACACACACACACACACACACACACACACACACACACACACACACACACACACACACACACACACACACACACACACACACCCCCCCCCCCCCCCCCCCCCTTACAGGTGGTCACGACCTAAGCCAATTAGTGTCTTCGAGCAGCCGCACGTGATGTTTTCTTGCTCCGCCCACCCTTCTCCGTGACGTAGCGGACGGCTCTCGCACCTGTCCAGCTACCATTCACTTCACCGTCAACACTAATTTATCAAATCTTCACCGCACACCTTAGTAACACCTCCCACCGCCCTTATTTTCACTCCTCCCCCCTCCCTCACAATCTCACATTGCTTGTTGGGTGTGACATACTCACCAAGTTCTCTTGATGCGGGGCCCCTCGACTGCGTGCACCCCTCCAAGCGGCTCGCCACCTCCCCTCATCTGGACCACGTCTGGACACTCGCCAACCGCGGGCGGGATACTTCTCAACCGGCTCCAAAGGGCCAATATCCGGATTGCGCTGTCCGGTCTTCTCGCAGTTCCGCGATGGTCCTGTAGTCCTAAAAAAGGGGGCAGCGGCAGAGGGGGAAAAATAAAAAGATAGATCGTAACCAGATCTCAGCAGTGCCTCCAACTTGTCGGGGTGTCTCTCCCGGGGTCGGCTGGGCCGTTCGCGGACCTCCGGGCTGGGAGGGCCCAACTCCTCCTGTGTTCCCCAAAAATGAGTATGAGACACACGCAAGAAGCAAGGTGGTTCTGCTGTTTATTGAACAACGGCAGGGATGGGTCTAGGATCGTACGTGTCCGTCCAGACTCTCAAAGTTCGTGGGGCTCGCAGGCCCTTTTTGCCTCAGTATGACGCGCTACTTGCGTCACCTGGGAAAGTTAGCGAAAAACCTATCGCCACTCTGGATTGGTTCCTCGAGTGGTAGGGTTAGTATAGCATACATATAGAGAACATTATTAGTGGTTGAGGGTCAGTCAGGTGGTATACTTGGTTTGTCCCTTCTATTAGATACATGAAAATTGTTACATGAAGACCCCTAATGATTGGCTAATGTTAGTGGCATCAGTGATGAGTGCCCCCATGTTCCGATTGGTCCACTCGCGAGCCCCCCAGCCTGGGACCATCGTTGTTCCCAGCTCGCGGTGTACCTGTCACTAGCAACAACATGTAACTATGCATTTGTGCAGAGAATGCATAGATTTGCTCATAGGCCTGAGAGCAGACCATTCCCATCGCTGTAGGTGTCCATTGGGTCATTTCATTGTTGCAGCCTGTGTCCCAGACGTGGGACCCAGGCGACTTCTCCCTCGTGGGTCTGGCACCTTGTCAGGTTGGCTTGGTCACGTGAGGAGAGACTGTGGCTGAGGCAGAATTCTGCACATTTAAAGTTGTATTTGCTTCTGCGTGCTTGGCTTTGCTTACAGGTGTGACCTTGGCGTCGGCTGATAGCATACGAGTTGTAACATTGCTCCCTTGGCTGTCAGCTCTCGCTGGGCTCGTTCTGCATGGTCAGCACTTGTACTCTTGCTCATTCATTGTTCATGGCGGCTCTTGCTTGCGGCCTACTTGGGCCTGGTTCATAGGTGGGGATGTGTAATGCACGGCACCTGTGTTGCGGTGCGACATGGCTTCATAGGCGGTATCATGTCTTCGTTATATTTTCATCACGATGCAAGGGTCGGGAGAAGCGTCAGCAAGCATGTAAGCGAGTGCTTTGTGCATCTTGTGTTTCTGCATTCCGGAAAACCTATGTGAAAAATAATAAAGATGCGCGTCAGTGGGTGTATCCGTCACCTACGTCATAGCACTGATTATATTCTTCGTGTGGGTTGGTGTGTGAGTGTCCAGTGTGCATGGTGGCACGTGTGTTCTTGGCAGTTGGTTAGGTCGTCATGGCATCTCTAACGATGTGGGTGCTTGTTGTTGAGGTCTTAGTCGACTTCATCCATGCCGCAGGTGTCGGCTCGAGTAGGGCAGGCTGGTGGGCAGGCTGGTGGGCATATCCGTATGCTCTTGAAGCAGGGTATTTGGTCGTATGGTAGGTAGGCGAATTCATCTCGTGGTGGGTGTCTAGGCCGCGATCCTCTGGGCCATGGTCGCGAGGAAATTGGGGGAGCTTTTTCTCCCATTCTCCCACTTCATATGTAACGCCATTCTGTTAGACGAGAGCATTGAGAGGGAAACCGGTGAAACATTAACCAACTACTTTATGGAAAACACGACAGCTGACACGGCCATAGATATAGGGCCTCATTATGAGTCCGGCGGTAACTGTGCCGGAAATTCCGGCAGGTTACTGCCGGACTCGTATTAACTTTCTGCCTCCACCCCGGTGACGCAGTAATTCTGGAGGCGGAAATCGGTAAATCCCCATTCCCATGGAGTCCCATAGGACTCGATGGGGACCATGGAAACACCGGCTCCGTCTTTGACAGAGCCGGTGTTTCCATGTCCGCCTGCAGGTGGGTGGTGTTAAACCCGCCAGGTCAGACCTGGCGGGAGTGGCACCTCCCGCCTGCAGGACTCTTAATCAGCCGGTCCAGAAAGAATGGTGGTGGCGTATTTACCACCACTGTTTTTTCCGGACCGGCAGGGTCGTAATGAGGCCTATAGTCTGGGATGCCATGAAAACTGTAGTGAGAGGAACACTCATTAGCGCAGGGGCTGAGCAACAGCGGGTTTCGAAAATCTTAGTAGCCAAACTAGAGGGAAAGGTAATATCACTAGAAAAAGAGTTAATAACCCGCAGGACAAGGAAAACGGAAAGGGAACTGAAAAATGCCAAAATAGCATTAGAGATGTACTGGGCTTGACCGCTCAGCGAAATCACTGGCCTATACAAAACATTTTATTACAGTAAAGGCAATAAAGCAAACCTGGTACTTGCATATAAATTAAAAAGGGTACAAAATAGGAATAACATAACATGGCTTATAGGAAAGGATGGTAAAGCTTGATACACTGAGGGGGACAAAATAGAAGTGCTGGTGAACCGCCACAGGGCAATAATGGTAGGGCCGCCCACATCCCTTGATAAACTGCCCCGTTATTTGCGATCCATCATGTCTCAGCAAAATAGAATGCAACTGAAAGCCTTAGAAACCCCTATTATAGTGGAAGAAACTGTGGAAGCCATAAAGTCATTGAAAAGCACAGCCCCATGCCCTGATGGGCTGACTGTGAAATTTTATAAGACCTACACACACATACTAGCTCCGCAACTGACTACTCTATTTAATTCCTTCTTGATGACAGGTACCATCACAAAATGAATGGCAGAGTCACTAATGATACTCGTCCACAAGCCAGGGAAAGACCCTGAGCAGACATCCTCCGACAGACCAACAACGTTGATGAACAAGGTTGGGAAAATATTTTCAAAAGTATTGGCGACCAGACTAAAAACACAACTCCCAGACGTAATAGCCCGAGACCAGACGAGATTTATCCTGGGGAGGTGAATGCACAACAACATTAGCCGCATCATAAATCTCATAGAAAGTGTGGACAGGATGGGGGAGAAAATTGTGGTCCTCTCATTAGATGCACATAAGGCATTTGACCTAGTGGACTGGGGCTACATTAGAAACGTGCTAACATATCTAAAATGGACAATGGCTAACTATCAGACCCCTACCACGCAGCTGCAGGTTAATGGCATTAGATCGGAGACAATACACATCACCAGGGGAACAAGGCAGGGCTGCCCCCTATCACCTCAGGTTTTTGCCTTATCCATGGAGCCTTTTGCAAACAATCCAACAAAACCCGGAGATAAAGGGACTCACGGAGGGGGGCCAAGAATACAAATTTGCAATATACACAGACGAGGTGCACTTAACCGCAACCAAAACAGACACATCTCTGGGCCTCCTCTGGGAGGAGATTGAGGAATTCAGTAGGGTTTCCGGATTCAATTTTCAATGTTCAATATCCAATTTTGTTGAAAAGTTCTCGATTTGACCATTTATATTCGGGGATGCGACTTCTGTTTCTGATTGTGGAGACTGAAAATGATGAACCTGGGGCGTGCTTTCGTCATGAACACTATGTACTGTAAGAGATATAGAAATAATTATTTTAGTACATGTGTACAAAGTACATTATTTGTTGACAGTAAAATATGTACTGCATTCCATTGGAGATGTTATCGTCGTTCATTTCATCTCTTGGGAAGTTCTCTTCCAACCATCCTAGTGTGCTTGCCATTTCTGTGAGAAAGAAAAGGGTTTCTGTTTCACAAGACATGTTTATGTAATAAAAGCTAATAAAAGATAAAGAAATGCTATGCACTTACTATTTAATAAGAATGTGTTTTCCAGTAAGCAGCTGCTGTTTTCAATCTGTATCCAGAGTTGAACTGGGGAGATCATATGAAGTGTACAGTTATGGTTTGTGATAGGTGCATTCCATTTCAATGTGTGTTACCTGAAAAAAAAATGTATTTTTAAACGTATTTGTACAAAAAGTTATACTTACATGTTGTAAACATTATCTATCATTTTAAGTACATCTGTTTATTGGTAAATGGCTACATTTTTTTGGGGTCTCACCAAAGATTATAAGGCTTGCAAATGCTCTCCGCGGACTCCATAGCTGCCACGTTGGGGTGGGGGGGTCGCAGACTATAAGGGACTTGTAGCAGAGTAATGGTGCACTAGCAAAAATCTATTAAATTCACTGAAAAAATGTTGTTAAAGGGACGTTGTGGTTAAGTTGTACTAATAAAAACCCATGATATTCACTGAAAAAACATTGTTAAAGGGACGTTATGGTTAAGTTGCACTAATAAAAACATATGAAACAACATAGGCGGAAGGAACCCAGCAGTAGCCCTGAAGTTGTTAGAAACGATTTTTCTTCAGGGTGGTCAACACTCGCGGTTTCAAAGGGTGAAGGGGTCACTCCTTCCTTTAAGGCAAAATTATTATTTGCATATCAAGTAATGAGAGGTTCATTGATTGGTGCATGATGTTTAGCATCAATAGTTGGAAGAGCATCCAGCATAAGGTGGGTGGGATTCAAAGAGGTAAAAAGTGGGATGATGGTCCCAGTGCCTTATTGGTGGAACGTAAAAATTAGTTAGCCAGAGAGATACTTTGCAAAACCAAATTAGGGGTGCTAGGCAGTCACTATTACAGCTTGAATTGTCTTAACTCTATAAAATAAATTGGCTAAAAGTCTTAGAAAGTTGTTGCGAAGAACAAATAACTTACCCCTGGTAATGTTCTGTTTAATGGATGTTACTCTCAAAGAGTCCTCTTCTTAGATACATTTTCCTGCTTTGCAGAACTTTCTGAAACTTTTTCCCAGCAGGGTGTGCTATGCGGCCTGGCTTCGAGGATCCTCGAGTCATCGGCTTCGGTGCCAGATGTGACATCGGTACAAAAAGTGTGCACAGCGCCCGTGACTTCAGTTGTATTTTCTCCCCATGCACAGCCCTATTAGATATTAAAAACAAAAGAACAGATGCGTAAGTGTTAAAGGAGAGTCTTAGTAGAACCATAGGAGGAAGCTCCTCAACCATGAGGTAAACTGGGAAGGCAATGAGGAATCCGTTGGAGGGCGGGGAGAGGTGAGCTGCACAACCTGGTTTATTTACAACTTTAATCCATTTAGGGAACCCCTTAATAATTATGTATGGGGTGCAAACCCACTGGTAAGGTACCTCTGTGAAATGGCACTCCAAATTCGAAAAAAAACCAAGACCTTGGCCGGCCGTGAAGCCAGCGGTGTGGGCTGCACTCCCAAATACCACTTCTATGTGGTCTGTATTCTCTTGGTTAATGTTTGAAATATAATATAACACAGGTAGTTGTATTTCAAAAAGCAAAAGTATTTATTCTTTATACTGGTATATTGTAATAAGAGTTCACTGATTGCAGATGCCTCAAAAAGATGGTGGCCTATGCATTTCGGATTTTCACATCCTTCATCTGGACCAGCTTATTTCAAGTCTACATTAAAGATTACCCCATAATTCAAAGCGTTGCCAATTCAATTGCATCAAAAACCACAAAAAATGTAAAACAAAAACACAATAGTTTCAAATATGCCAGAGGAGAAGAAAATTCAAGAATTCCCATCATATTACATGTGTTAGATAGAATCAAATGCATCATATATTCAAATCTCACAGTATTCACCGTTATTCAATGAGTCATAATAAGAGAGAAAGAACGTATATCACATCCCCAGTATTATATTTTACATTGGCATTCAGATATGTGCAAGTTTTCAAATTCAGCAATGCACAAATACATACAGCATTTATACATATGTATTTTCACGATGGGAATCCAGTAACGATATACAAGGTAAGAAAGAAGAAGAGCAGAGATCAGATCGGCTCATACTTTTGTATCACGTAATCACAACTATGTTTAGCTCGTGCTGTCACTAACCAGTAGTTGGTCGTATCGGTGACTGCTCTGTAAAGTGGCAAATATGTTGTAAAATAGAAATTAAGAGTAAAGAAAATATTAACTTGTGGAGGTGTTCTGTAATATTTGGTATCCCATACCGATCCGGTATCCCCTGGTCTTCGGCTGCCTTCGGCTCATCGCTGATTGGCTGTATTACGCCTGAGCAGTGGCCCCTCTTCCGAGCTGTCACAGACATAAGCAGCAGAGCACCGTGCGAGCACGTTGCTGTAATAGATAAAAACACTGTTCATTCTGAGAGAAAGCTTTGCATTAAAACGCGAGGCTGCCCCTGAGGAAGCCGCTGATGTAAAGCTTTCTCTCAGAATAATAAACAGTCATTAATCTACCCACAACGGAACGAAGCTTGGCATTGCATAAACTTTAACTTGTCATTAAAATACGAGGCTTCGACTGAAGCCATTAACGACTCGTTACAGTTCATGAAATGTCGAGCTGTGCTTTGTGATAATAACAAGACAGTTACATCTCACCGATATGATTTTGTCATGAAGATGTATATTACTGCAAGTACATGGTTTTTTGTATGATCTTTGTAAAAGTTGATGTATGTACCCCCTACACACCCCTCTATGCAGTGTCAAGCAAAATAAAATAAAGGTTAAAAAAAAAAAAAACAGTTACATCTTATGAAAAGCCTCCGTATATTATCCTGTAAGTGGAGTATTCAGCATTGCAAGATGTGGTGAAGGGGACAGCCACGGTGAAACGCCTCCTACTTTCCCCTCAAATGCAGTGCACGCAATTCCAGGTTGTCTCATTCGTGCCCACAAACCGCCCACCCCTGCCCCAATCTATTTTTTTGGTAACATTACTAGTGGCATCTCGCATTTTAACACAACAAAAATGAAAAGGGCAGAATCATTACAGATGCAGGGAACTCATCTATTAGAGCTCTGTCCAGGCGCTGTGGGGCAAAATACATACACATCAATTCATTTGCATATGGATTGCACCAACAGAAATTACTTTACAGAAAGCAAATCGCAAGGAGCATCAACAGTCTTTGATACTTGGAGGCGCCATGCAACTGACTTTAGAATAAGTTGTCATAAGTAAGACAAGTGGCAAATAATTTTCTGGTGCAAAATACCTAAATTGCATTGTTATATATGGAGCAAGACAGGCTTTTAAAAAAAAATAACAGCATGATATATTAAAGCTTTGAAGTGAATCACTTACAGAGCTGCAGATAAGACACAGTTTGATTACATGGCCTGCCCAGGATCACACACTTTGGTTAAATGGTGAAACTGGGATGTGGACAATTTAAGCAACTGAGCACTTCTTCACAGTTTTAGTTTATATAGATTTTTATTAATGTTTCCCTTTGCATTTCATCTGCTTAAATACTTTATCTATGTAACTGGAGGGTCAGCTCATGAACAAGTGGAAGGACTTAAGAGCTAATGATACTTGAAACGAAAGGGATGGCGTCCTGCCACTTACTTTTAGTCTCTTGACCTAAACATTTTGGTCAAGGCTAAGTTATTCAGCATGCTTAGTATGGCAAAAGCTATTTCATTAAGCTAACTGTCATACATATACAAAAAAGACGAGCTTTGGAGCCCTTCAAAGGTGCACTGTAGCTTTTTATTTAGCCATTGTCAGTGAATGCAGGGGGAATTTTTTTCCCGCATTTAAGTCTAACATGAAACTAATTCGTTTTCCGGTGTACATAAGGATCAAATTACAGTCATCTTATTAAACAAATGCAACAAAGAAAAGATAGCAAATGCTTAAGGGAAATTAACAAACAAGGCAAATGAATGCACAATCGATGATTTGCCTAGATGTGCAATGGATGCAGCGAAACATGGTGTATTATTTAAACACAAGGCAAACACCTATGTGGGATGTGTGGAGTTCAGACCATGTGTCAGAGAAAAGACTTTCTTTCTTTCTGAGACTGGGTAGATTTGTTACTGGCTCCTAAAGGAAAGGAACCTAGTCGTTGGTCAACGACTAAAAACGGATCGAGTTGTGAAGCGGGAATGGGGGAATAAAGCCCTCAAAATGATGTAGTCCTGTGACGTTTCGGCGGAAAGCCTTATTCATTTGCCTTGACTTGGTCTCCCCTATATGGAAAACAAAGGAAAGAAAAGAAAGAGGGAAATGGGCTCAGAAAATATTGTAGAGCTCGTCTAGGAGGTTCAAATCTGATGCTAGTTATACTGGCATGCAATAAAATCTAATTGAGACCATGTGAGTGAACAATATGTCATTGTCCACTGGCTTGCTGGCACCTGGTTACTGACCTGGACAGTAATCAGAAAGTGGTGTTTTCTTCCAGTTGGTGGCACCAGGGGACTGGGAAAAATGAGTGGCGGACCTCTTCAAGCAGTAGGAGGGGATTTCTGCCGCTAGGTAACTGGTGTGCTGGATGCACTTGGGTATTGGGAAAAATATTTAAAAAAACACAGAAAGCATATATGAATGAGTAAATAAATTGTAGTCACTAATGTGTAGTGGAATGCTTGACTAAAACAGTTGACATACAAGTACCTGTTGGCACAGTCTTGCAGCCGTTTGGAGATTCTTGGCTGTGTTCAGTTGTGCGAGGACCTTATGAATGATGCTTGTAAAAGGCAATCAGGCGGTGGTCCACATATTGGTGGGGCTCCCAGGATTATGGGGTCTGAATTTTGCCACGCCTTAATGTGGTTGCAGGACCCTGGAAATGAGAAACTAGGGTACAGTTTATCGAGAAGACGCTCTAAAGAGATTCAGAAAAATCTGATGCTATGAGACTTCTGAAAGCAAGGGGCGGAAGGCGCCCGCCCATGTTGGGTTGGATCGTGCCGTCGTGAGAAGACAAGAGCTTAGGACACGGGTAGCTTCCGTGGCGGGGGCGGTAAACCCCCGGCTCCTTTGTGGCAAGCCCTGCAGGGTGCTCTTACCTATGTGTCCGAAAAGTGAGTCAATCGCTTTCTTGGGCTGTGGAGGTCGGCTGCGAGAGCCAGCGTCGGAACAGAGACAGTCAGAGCTGTGTCGCAAGTAAGCTCAGCGCAGGCGCAGGTAAGAAGTGTCTGTTCCCCTGCGCATGCGCGAACCATGCCGGTCCAAGGGTTGGCATGGTAACCGAACAGTTTATGCGAAGCGTAATATGCCGTTAAAGGAGTGGGGTGGAATCAGAGCTTCTATCGTGTGGGCTGTATATGGGAATATTGAATAGGGAAGATGTTGGTTGCGATTACGGAGGGCACAGATGTACATCCCCCATATACTGGTAGATTCTTATGGATTGAATAGTAAGGCAGTTTGTTGCCGCGATGACTGTAGGCTGCGTGTTGTTTACAAAATAGACAGTGACACAAGCATTTCAAAACTCAAAGTAAATATGCTCAGCATCAATTGGTGTGCGTATGACGATACAGTATATATATATGCACAAGTGATACCAAATAGGAGTGAACCATGGCATATGCAAAAAAGACAAGGTTGGCACAGGATGAAACCCATTAGCAAATAAACTCTTATTGTGCATAACATTAATTGCTTTGCATGAAATGATTGCGTGTACATTTTCACGAATGGTACATAAGGAAGCACATTGCTAGTTAGTGCTCCACTTTATAGAAAATGTAAAGCACCTAACAATACGAGGACATGATGTGTACTTGTGCGGTCAGGCGTTGATAGCACACCTGGCATATTGCTCGAGTACAGCCACATAGTGGACTGTCCTATTTGTGTGAAGGAAAAGAAGTGGTGGGTCCCCCCACGAGTTTAGTGAAAGGGGTAGGGACTAACCGGTCATCTGAAGGTATTTGGCATGGCCCCGTTGAGACCCTTAGTAGCCTTAAGTTTAAAAATCCACTATGATTCCTTATTGTTCAACGCATTGGATGCATTGGTGGTGTTGGCTACTGTATCTGCAATCCACCAGTATATATCATCCGCACTATGTTGATACTCCATGAAGTGCGAGACTAGTGGTGCTGTGTGGACTCGACATCGAATCCTAGAGCGATGTTCGCCAATTCTTTTGTTGACTTGCCTCTGGGTCTGGCCAACATATCTGAGTCCGCAAGGACATTCAATGATGTAGACCACATTTGTAGTTTTACAATTTGAGAAATGTTTGATCTTCCATTCCTTTCCTTCAATTTGGAATGATGTTGTTTTCCTAGTAAACCTGCACACATTACATAATACTTTATAGCAATGCCTTGGAAGCAAAGCACATTACATAAGAAACTACCCTTTCATTATTAACTTTAACTATACATCATTATAGAAATATGTTGAGGAATAAGAGGATGGATTTAGTTTTATTGTCCCCATCCTGCATGCAAAGTCACAATAGCATCATGCAGATTAATGTGAGCCTAACAAACCCCCCTTGGGTAAAGCCATACTCATTATTTCATAAAGCCTGCAGCAATATGCAACCGTCTCACACCTGATCACTCCCTCCCATGCACATTTCTAAATGTTCCTGCTAATAGTCCACCCTCCCTTCCATCAGTGCCTAATGGTTCACATTGAAATGCTCTTGACACAGAGCAACTTGCGAGCCCCTCTGCTGCTGCCTGGAGCTCCTTGGGACATTATCCTGGCAGAGGCTTCGGAAAGAGTAAGGTGTCCTGCTGCCAGGACAATTACTGTGCTGAGCAGGAATTACTCAGCACACATTGTCCTGCCAGGGGGACACCTTTCCCGTTTGGGCACCTTCATTGAGGTGCCGAACAGGAGAGGTGGCCCACTGACGAAAGTCCCGGTCAGGCTCTCAAAAGAGCCTGTGCGGTGGCAGTGTGCCCTCCCCAGCCCCCGCTCGGTACGCCACTGTGTCCAGGTGTTCTCCAGCCGATCAAGATATGAAGCTTTACAGTCCCTGGTGCCACATCTATGAGTTTATGAACCACCCTTGTGCATTTCTCCCATCCTACGGATTGAAGGGCTTTAACACACCACATAAGACTTCCTCCATTAGGTTCTACACTATTTTTGTCAAAATGTTATATTCAAGAAAGAGCGTGAACAGTAATTTCAACAAAATGATACATATTCATCATATACCGCCACAGATTCCTTACATAAATCAAGAAATGCAACCTTTCAAATACAATTTTCCATCAAAGAGGCACTAATAAAAACAACCACAAACAGCAATACATAAGGAAAGTCGGTGGGTACAAGGTGTGTTTGTGACAGACAGCAACAGGAACATCGACAAGACGGAGCACACTGATACAACAAGCATTAGCAATGCAAACAGTTTGGGCTTTTTTGTAGGCATGGCAAAGGCACTTGTCAGGCACAGTCGTATTGGTATTAACTGCCCATTGGTAGTTGCAGGTGCAAAATGTGGCAGTATCTGGGCATCTAAGCAGTGCCCGGCAAGTTCCTAATATTATACACAAGCCAAAACTGTTGGCTTTGCCAATGCTTGTGCTTAACAGCACTTCAATGAAATCAACACAGAGTGCTTATAAATTAAGTGGCTGGCTGCAGACCTGGCTTCAGCATTTTTATTACACCAGTAGCGTGTTTACAGCAGCAATTAAGTCTGCAAGCTGTGTGACCCTCCTCATATGCCGACACCCAAAGGGTTTCTGTCAAAGAGGCTGATACCTTAAGAGTAGGTACTGGGACAAGGAAGAGGAACATGGAGGTAATATGCCTGAGAGATATGTGTAGAAATGAGTATTTCTACACATAAAGTTGACTTACGACTGTGCCGGCCAGGTAACAGCGGTGCCGGTAAGCCTACCGGCACTGTTGTTACCGGACCGGCACAGTATGACTCTGCGGGCAGGTGCTGTCCCGCCCGCAGAGTTTCACGGAAGCACCAAAACCATTATTAACAGTGACGTTGCTTCCTTGGTCCCCATTCCCATTGAGTCCTGTTGGACTCAATGGGAATGGGGACGAACAGAATTACCGGCGTCTGACTTCCCGGCCACCGGGGTTGGTGTTACTGGGAAATCAGGTGCTGGTAATTTTTGTCGGGTCTGGCGGCAACCCACTGGTTTTACCGGCAGGGTTACCGCCAGACCCGTAATGAGGCCCATAGTCTTGTTATTGTTAACAAGATACAGTATTATTCTTCATAAAGTACCTATGCTGCTATCACACCCGGCTGGTGTGCATAGTGTAGATCATTCCACAAGCAGGAGAGCCCCATGGGAGCAACCGCTCTGCCTGCCGCTCTGTGCTTTTCTGTGCAGCGCCCTGCAAGACCCTCACACGCCTCCTCGACCACGAACGGCGTGCCCTTGTGGCGTCGGGCAGAGCGTTGCGGGCAACACAGTATGCTGTGCCGAAACATCAACACAGTAGGCATACATGGTTGTGCTTCTCACCCCTTACAGCATCTGCAGGTAAGAAGCCCTCAATTCCGAACACAAGTGGGATACTACTTTGGTGCATGGGTGCAGCAGGCACACATTATGTTGCCTCCCTTTTACAATGGCCTGGGCTCAAACCTTGAGTCAGGAGATAAGAGAGATGTTGTGCTGCTGCAAAGTGCCACATCTTCTCTCCTGCATGTCCTTTGGTCTCACGTCCTTAGTTCAGAAGATGTGCATGAGTGGAGTACTGTACTGATGTATTCCTCTTTTGTGCAGATCAATACAGAAGCCCTGCCGGATTATTTGTCAGTGAGTAGGATTGATACAGCCTTCCCTTTCAAACCCCACTGCCACAAGCTGGCTAAAGCATCTTCGCTGCTTCTAGTGCAGTTCTTGGTGTAATCCCCTGGTTTAGCAAAGTCTTCCATACCAGATGATACTCTCAGAAAGTGGAACTGTTCCTATTTCATCAACCTTGCGGCAGTGGAAGCTGCCAATTTCGTCAACGCTGTGAGGCCTCATTAGAATATGTTTCACCATGAAAATATATTAAATAAATAAAATAAAAATTGTACCTACTCCTGCTCACATGGAGATCACGGTAGCAAGTGTATTAATCCTCTCCACAGCAATATTACCAGTCTAACTATTTTATAGGCTGTGTATATCATACATTTGTTAAGAAGGAGATGCATACAGCAGGCGCAGGCAGTGAGGCACAGGCAGTATGTAAAAACAGATTAATTGGCATGCTTATTAATGCCGTTCAAGGGTGCCCCAGTGATTAGTGGTGTTCCACAGGTGGGGATTATATTTATAACATGT
Organism: Ambystoma mexicanum; assembly: GCF_040938575.1. Classification (NCBI taxonomy): domain Eukaryota; kingdom Metazoa; phylum Chordata; class Amphibia; order Caudata; family Ambystomatidae; genus Ambystoma; species Ambystoma mexicanum. The sequence goes on along the minus strand of NC_090929.1, from coordinate 499,943,722 downwards.
GTTTATCCCTTCCATGATGATTTTCTGGATGCCATATTGGGTGCTGGAATGGTAAGTGGGGAGCAGGTGCAAGTGGATCTCGGTCACCTGGCCTAAGCTCCGCCCACCTGGTGCCTTCCTGCCTGCTGCTCTTTTTCACCACTTAGCAAGCCCCGCCCACCTGGTGCCTTCCTGCTTGCCGCTCTGTTTCCCTACTTAAGGAGCCCTCCAGCCTCTTTTCCTTTGCAGATGGGGAGCAGGTGCAAGTGGATCTAGGTCACCTGGCCTAAGCACCACCCACTTTCTTAGCCCTGCCTCTTCTTTCCTGCTCTTAACTATTAGATCACGGGCGTCTCTCGCCTGGGCGTCCTAAGCGAAGGGCAGATGAAGAAAAGGGCAATTCCTGTTTGGGCCTGCTCAGACCAGGAGGACCCAGGGCCCGACCCCCTGCTCAGACAGCAGGTACGCATGCACCAACATGTGTTACCCCCTCTGTCCCCACAGGCCATCCCCACCCTCTCTGGTCCCCCTGTGATGTTCCCTTGTGCCCCAACCCTTCTTGCACACAGGTGTTGCCTGGTTTGCTTGATTCTTCTACCCTGCTCCCCCTACCCCCTTCCAGGCTACTTCTACAGGAGTCTGTCCTGATAAATTCTGGTTTCACCATCACCGTCTTGTGGCCAATGCTGGATTTGACTTTTATGGACTTCATTAATTCACGGTGCGTCACTCTTTCTCAACTCTCATGCTGGATTTCCTTTGCATCTTGTACTCATGGTGGCCCTGAATCATGCTGTTCCCATCTTCATCTTGTATTCTGGCTTGCAACATTATGTGTTACTACTGACTTCTGCAATTCTATTCGCTCTCCACTCTTGCTTCTCCACTCTTTTTGGCCGCTTACTCTCTGTTCTCTCCTCTTTTCCCTTCTCCCTTTTCCTATCTCCTCCCCTTACCTTCTTCTATGCACTTACTCTATCAGAATTGTCCCTGGACCTAATATGATAGCAACCTCGTCTGTTTCCTCCACACTTCCATTACTGTTTTTTCCTCCCCACTCCACCTCCAGCACTATCTGAAATGTCGTCAGGCCTAGTATGATAGTCGCTTGTTTTGTTCCTCCCCTCCCTTTCTGCACCCCTCTCCCTCACCTTTTGTTTTTCTCCGGCTCTACCAGAAATGTCGTCAGGTCTAGTATGGTAGTCGCCTGTCTGTTTACATTTCCTTCCCATTCTCCCCCTCCCTTCCTTATCTATGTCTTAGCTCTTGCACTATCGGAAATGTCATCAGGCCGAGTACGGTAGTTAATTTCACATCCTTGCTGTTCATGGCCTGTAAGAATGTCATTGTATTTTCCCTTGTTCCCTCCCTTGCCTTGAAGCGCTTTGAAACATATTGTGTATAGGCGCTATATAAATAAACTAGCATCATCATCAGTGTTTGTCTTTATCTCTCTCTACCTGTCTCTCTCACACAATCTTTGACAAAACACCCTCCATAAACTAAATGCACTTTTGCCACTGCAATAATACACCTTGACCATTAACCTCATATAATTTCAAGGTCTTTGATAGACCCTGAAAGTATAAAAGGTGCAGTCTAGAGGTGTTCCTCAGATCTCTGTGGTGGGGACTCAACCCACAGAACAACCTTACTGGCTCAACAGATGGCTATAGTCGGCCATGGTCCATAATCGCTGTCCATGATCGGCAAGACTTGACCATGATTGGCGATGCTTGGCAATGGTTAGCTATGAATGGGGATGGTGGGCCATGGTTGGCAATGATTGACTTGGGGATAGGCAACTGTGGTTGGTTTGGACGCTGGCAAATGTCAGCAATGGCCAACTGTGTTTGGCAATGGTCGCCTGCTGTCTGATCCTAAAAAACGTTTGGTAATGTGAATAATGCAAAATGCAAAACCTTTTAACTGCAGATAACCAAGACTAAAGACAGTTCAGCCAAACAAAATCCACACTCTGTATCTGTCTCTGCCAACCCTTATGTCATGCTTTCGCCTACTTGGCGCTTATCTGATCAGGTTTCATTTTGGAAACGCTTTCAAATTGCGTCCCGATCCAAGATTGCTCCCAGACGCTCTTGCCACGCGGTGACATCATCGCGTTCACGTGCTCGGCAACATCTGATACCCGGAAATAAATAGAGGTTTTCAGAAGGCTTCTCGCATTGCAATCGTTTTGTATTGCGGAACGCTAGTTTGCCTTGCAAACTCGTGTTTTCTACTTGTTCCTGGTTCCTGTAAAGACAAATTCCCAGAATAACAATTGTACCTGGAACGTCTTCTCAGCACCTTGTTTTTTTCCCCCCTCAAGGTTTTTTCCCCCCTGGGACCTGGCTCCCGGGGTAGCCGTAGTGCTTACCTGTTATCCTGTAATCGGGTTGCATGGTGGCTACCTGAAAGGACAGGCCTTACCTCTTCCCAGCAAAGGAGTCCAGAAGCAAAGAGGTAAGGACTGAACCTGACGCCTTATCTCCTAGTCATCATTTAGGGCATTAATTTTGGCTCACATGCAGAGGGGAACTAAACCACCACCTGATGGAGCCAAAACTTATAAATTCAAATGTAATCAGTACTCAAATAATTGTACTAAAATAAAAAGTCAAATAAAAAATGAATCAAATAAGAGATAAAAGTAAGTTTGAGTCCCTGTAATATAGCCAGGGGTGTTAATGTCTCTGTTACAGAGATATACGTGTATCCTACGGGTCCGAATTTCCCATTCCCAGTTAGATTGCACAAAGGGTTAATATGCCTGCTCTGATTTGTCTGTTACATGCACTGCACATACCTACCATTCCAAACAATGGAAGAGCTGTAGCCCCTGCAGCCCACCCCTGAAAAACAGAAAAATATATTACATTTGCTCCTCATAAAAACAAATGTCCCTTCTTCTGGGTGCTCCAGCACGGGAGCAGGACTTTTTTCATTTCAATAGGGCACTGCTGCTACACCAGAATGGGACAGCTTTTGAAAAACTGCCCATGCTGGTGTGGCAGCGGCGCACTATTTAAGTGATAAGCTCTCCGCTCGTACACATCAGCTTGGAGCTTTTCATTTAAATAGGACGTTGCTGCTACACCAGTACAGGGTAGCTTCTGAAAGGCTTCCCTGAGCTAGTGTGGCAACGGTGCCCTATCACCCACCAGATACAGAGGGACACCCTGCGGCAGACCGGGCTTACAGCCGCCAGTCTGCCTCATGGGGTAGAGCTTGCTGAGGTGGGTCGTAGAAAGGTTCTGGACCGAACAGGGACTTGCCTGTACTTCAGATTCCTATTCTAGAATCAGAAGACGCTGCTCTAGTATTTGTGTGAGTGGGTGGGGGCTGTGCATGGGGCATGTAGCCGCTTCCCTCGTGTGCTGAGGAGGGACACATTGAAACAATCAGTGAGGGATCCTAGCATTCTCAGTGTCCCAAAAACGAGTCTGTTTGGGTTGTAGCTGAAGACTGTGATCAAGGCTCTGTACGCAGAACCGTTAGCCAGAGTTACGGTAAATGGGTGGCTATCATGTAGATTTAATCTTCAGCGAGGGACCCGACAGGGCTGCCCCCTCTCGCCCCTATTTTTTGCAATGACCATGGAGATTTTGGTGGAATATCTGAGGGGGTCCCCTGATATTCATGGCAGGGAAATGGAAGCAGCATATACAGAGGCCACTCACCCCAGTAGAGAAGGTCTTGCACACGCATGTAGATATGAAAGGTCTCATCTCCCTCCTGTATACGGCGCTTTTGTCCCGCCGTGAAGGAGCAATCAGGGGTCTAAGAACGAGATGGGAGAGGGACTTGGGCTGTGAAATTGGGGACGGTTTATGGGTGCGACTCTGTAGTAGGCCATTTAAGACCTCAATTTCGTGTCAATATAAGATGCACACCATAAAACTGCTTCACAGGTGGAAGCATGAACGGGTAGTACTCTCCAAGATGTTTCCAGCGGTGATTCCCCGTTGCTGGCATGGATGCAGGGAAAAAGCCAATTATTGGCATATGTGGTGGACATGTCACAAAGTGCGCACATATTGGACAGAAGTGTTGAGCTGGATCAAAGAGGCGGACGGAGGATCCCACCCACTAGACCCAATCTTAGTATTATTTGGACTTGAAAGAAGGGATGAGCGGTTGGACAATCTTCCACACCTGTCACATTGTTTACTTTTAGCGGCCAGAGCCTGTCGAGCTAGAACTTGGAAAAGGACCTGCCTCCCCATGAAGAAAGAATGGGTGGCAGTGGCCAGGGATATTTATCTTATGGAAAAGATCACAGAAGCTATACAGGGATCCAGCGTTCTGATAGAGACTGAATGGCTTGGGTTCTTTAGTGCTTTTAGTAACATGGAAAGTACTGGTTGAAATTCCCAGAGAACAGTGACTCGGCCCCACCAAATAGTTAACTTGGAAAACACAGACTTTAATTCAGAGGAATCGGCCCATTTCCGACGATCTAGTGCCCGGTCGGGACTGCCGACAATGGATTGAACAGTATAAGTGAAAGCAGCGATCAGAGACTGTGCCTTGAAAGGGGGTTGGGGGGAGGAGGGAGAGGAGGGTGTATACACCAGGGAATTATATAATTTATTTTTGTATAAGGTTTATAGGGACACAAGTCCCTTTCATGTTTGCTCCGAAGGTTCTCTGTTGTTTCATAAAACCAATAAAAATAAATAAAATTGAAAAAAAACACAATGTCATTCTCCTGCAAGAGACCTGAGCCTTGGAGACCACACTGTTAGATCGTACACATCGTAGGGGATCTCAGCAAAAAAAATGCTAAAGTAAGATGTTATGGGGGTCTGGCGATTTTGATTGAAGCCTCCCTAACTTGTAGGTTTAGGGTAGTGGAGACTAACATGGACTACCTACAGGTGCTCCATATTTTACCCTCTCGGGGGGACACGTTAATCATTTTGAACCTCTATAACAACCCCCATAAGGCTGAGACAGACAGGTTAGCCAAAGTCAAGGCGTTTATTGATGAGTTATTTCTAAACAGGAGGAATCGTAATGAGCAATGCATATGGGGAGGAGATTTTAACCTCAAAATGGGTGTAGTTCTGCCAAAGGATCTGTCAGATCCGCTGGAGGACTGGTCACTGAACATCCCCTTGCCCACAATGAAATGTGGACGAGTGTGTGCAAATGGTCTCCAAATGTGTTTATGGCTCATCGAATAGGGGCTGCGCATGGTAAACGGATGCAAAGCACCCGATATACCGAGTAACCTTACCTTCAATAATCACCAAGGTTGGAGGGGGGTGTGGCCAGCAAGCGGGCAATGAGGACGCGATTCCTCACTGCTCCCAGTCCGCCAGCTAGATCCTGCCTTTATCCTGACAGTTCATGTTGTTAAACTCACAAAAACAGCTTCCAAAAGCGGAACCCTTCTGCAACGGGTCGCTGCACTATGGACCTGAACCGACGTGTGGTTCCGGAGATACACGCTGGGGAATCCAGAAGCGGCTGACTGCGTATGCCAGACAAGATGGCCGCCGGGAATCCGAGCTAAGAGGAAGGTGCGCATTACGTTAAAGGCTCCACTGAACCAAGCACCCCGCGACAGCAACTACCATCACATCGCTGAGGCCGAAATCAGGAAGACTAAACAGTGATCCCGACCCCAAACAACACTGCGAGTAGGTGGCGAGCGCGCCCATGAAAGCAGGCGGGCACTGGCATCCCCTGCTCCGATACGAGGTGGAGCAACCCTGCTTGAGGACGACAGAGAGGACCAGCCGACGTTCCGATCCTGATCCCTGCAGCAACAAGGTGAGCCGCGCTATGGGTCCTCCCCCTGATGGGATCTCCAAGTGCCAGCGAGGCTCGGCTCCTACCTGCTGCCCCGGTGGTCGATGGGGCGGTCCCATCTGAGGCTGCGAGAAGCTGCTGTGGGCCCTTGGGAATGACGCGACCCAAGCTAGCAGGCAAACCGAGGAAGGCTGCCCGAAGGCGCTCCGGTTGCAGGAGAGCCAGGCCGACAGCAAAGCGAGCAGCGCCTGCGACAAGGAGTGAGCGGGGGCAACCAAATCAAACTGCCTACCAACAACGATACGCAGCAGAATTATCCCTGGACCCCAACCGCTCACAGTGGGACCCTGAAAGTGGAACGCGACTCGTGGATTCCAACACACGTTCCACAAAGCAACCGAGAATGGAAGGTAAGCTGCCTACGCTGAGGGCATGGCTGTTATAAGGTGAATGAGAACTGGGCACTGAATCTACAACGCTCCGAGCTCCCAATAAAGTAGTGATGTGGCTGAGCGCTGAGTGTCCAAGGTGAACCCAATAAGACTAATATCCTGTGAATACATCACCTAGCCGCCATAACACGCAGCAATAAACGTGGTTTACACACTTAAAATCGCTTGTGAGCCCAGACCGTTATCAAAAGCGACCACCTGCTGGGAGGCGAGCTTGTACACAACCGGTGCGCCGACCTGAGTGGCAGCATGCACTTCAGAAGCTGAAGGGATTTGAGAGAGCAAAACAACATTCTGATATCACGGGCCCCGATCAAAGACTACTACTGAGGACAACTGAAACAAGCACGTCTCCCAGGAAAGGAGGCAACTGGAGTACTGGCCTGCTTGTCCGTGGCGTGAAGCGGCAACAGGGCCCCTAATCCTGCACTGTATGAGTCTAAGACACACGTTTGAACTGAGACTAATGGAAACACCTCCTTCCCGAAAGATAGGGTGACGACCAAGCCAATCCTCAGGCCAACAAAACAAAGGAGGGAGAGGGCATAGGTGATTACGCAGCGGACTTCTGGGAAGAAAACCATGAAGTGGACAGTGCATATACACCGTAAGAGAAACCAAAAGGAGGGAAGAGGTGTTAGAGATTACAACAGCACCTCCCTAGCGAGATAGAAGCCAAGGCTTGTGGCTCTGCCGTCTTCGGAGTACCGCAGCGGGGTGGTCACGGACAGCACCATTTGGTAATAAACGCTGGACAGTGCACCTGCAAAGGCGGAACAAGTGTCTCTGGTGAACCACTTGACCAGTATCCAAAAGATCCTAAACCAACAGCAACAACTGGATGGTGCCTTGCCGAATCGTTGCGCCCGAAGCGAGCACCCCACTGACCTAAACAGCTACACAAACATAGGCTGAGAGGGAAGGGAGCAACTGCAACTCAACACTGGCTTGACCACCATGGGGAAAGACAGGGCAAAAACGCGACAACGCAGAGCAAAATGGAGCAGTACACAATCACTACCCAAGTGCCCCCGCAGGAGCAGGGCACCATGGCGATGCATTGGGACCGAAGGATGACAATATGTCCCTTCAAGACATCATGAATGCTATCACCAACTCAAGGATCTCCATGGAAAAAAAGATGGATAGCATAAGTACTGAGGTGTCGCTATTGCGCCATGAGCTGCAAAAATTCACGGCTCGTACCGGGGAAGCAGAGGGCCGCATGTGGGAAACAGAAGACAGCCTGAGGACTGTAAATCACCAAATGACCGGAGCTTTGGCACGCCTCAAGGCACTGGAAGAATGAGTGGAAGAGAGTGAGGGCAGAGCAAGACGGAACAACATCTGGATCCTTGGATTGCCTGAAAACTCTGAAGGCCCGAGCATGGAGCTATTCCTAGAGCAATGGCTTGCGGATCTATTCACTCCCGAGACCCTATCAAAATTCTTCTCAGTTGAACGTGCTCACCAACGGGCAGACAAATACCCAGAGCTCCCCCGCGTACGGTAATAGCAAATCTCCTGAACTACAGGGATCGGGACGCCATACTGCAGATGGCCAGCACTAAGGGCTCCATAACATTTAATGGCCCGAGAATCGCCTTTTTCCCAGACTTCACCAGGGAGGTTCAGAAAGCGAGGCAGTCGTTCGACCCACTCAAGAAACGCCTTCAAGCTCTTCACATCTTTCCCAGCACAACTGAAAATGTACCACAACCGTACGACATTGCATTTCATGGATCCCAGAGAAGCGTGGAGCTGGGTGGAAAGAAACCTAGAGGGTGACTGGAGGCCGAATCGGAGGCAGGACATCGACAGGAGTCGCTCACAACCAGAGAGAGCACCACCTGAGCTCCCACAACAGGAGATGGAAGCACTGCCAAATTAAGGCAATGACTTCTGGAAGCAATCTCATCCTTTTTTTTGAAGGGGATACTAAATATTACAGCTAATATAGTGTTGTAATATTTGGTATCCCCTTGATTTTGAGGGGTAACATTTAACAAAGCACTGCTTCAACTATCCCTTGCATTGGGGAGGGGAGTACATCATAAGCCTACACTGTGACAGCTTCTGGAAGCCATCTCATCCTTTTTATGAAGGGGATACCAAATATAACAGCTAATATAGTGTTGTAATATTTGGTATCCCCTTGATTTTGAGGGGTAACATTTAACAAAGCACTGCTTGAACTATCCCTTGCATTGGGGAGGGGAGTACATCATAAGCCTACACTGTGACAGCTTGCTTCTGGAAGCCATCTCATCCTTTTTATGAAGGGGATACCAAATATTACAGCTAATATAGTGTTGTAATATTTGGTATCCCCTTGATTTTGAGGGGTAACATTTAACAACGCACTGTTTGAACTATCCCTTGCATTGGGGAGAGGAGCACATCATAAGGCTTCACTCTGACAGCTTCTGGAAGCCATCCCATTCTTTTTTTGAAGGGGATACCAAATATAATGGCTAATATAGGGTTGTAATATTTGGTATCCCCTTGATGTTGAGGGGCAACATATAACAAAGCACTGCTTGAACTATCCCCTGCATTGGGGAGGGCAGTACATCATAAGCCTACACTTGGACAGCTTCTGGAAGCCATCTCATCCTTTTTTTGAAGGGGATACCAAATATTACAGCTAATATAGTGTTGGAATATTTGGTATCCCCTTGATTTTGAGGGGTAACATTTAACAAAGCACTGCTTGAACTATCCCTTGCATTGGGGAGGGGAGTACATCATAAGCCTACACTGTGACAGCTTCTGGAAGCCATCTCATCCTTTTTATGAATGGGATACCAAATATTACAGCTAATATAGTGTTGTATTATTTGGTATCCCCTTGATTTTGAGGGGTAACATTTAACAACGCACTGTTTGAACTATCCCTTGCATTGGGGAGGGGAGCTCATCATAAGCCTTCACTGTGACAGCTTCTGGAAGCCATCCCATTCTTTTTTTGAAGGGGATACCAAATATAATGGCTAATATAGGGTTGTAATATTTGGTATCCCCTTGATGTTGAGGGGCAACATATAACAAAGCACTGCTTGAACTATCCCTTGCATTGGGGAGGGCAGTACATCAAAAGCCTACACTTGGACAGCTTCTGGAAGCCATCTCATCCTTTTTTTGAAGGGAATACCAAATATTACAGCTAATATAGTGTTGTAATATTTGTTATCCCCTTGATTTTGAGGGGTAACATTTAACAACGGACTGTTTGAACTATCTGTTGCATTGGGGAGGGGAGCACATCATAAGCCTTCAATGTGACAGCTTCTGGAAGCCATCCCATCCTTTTTTTGAAGGGGATACCACATATAATGGCTAATATAGGGTTGTAATATTTGGTATACCCTTGATGTTGAGGGGTAACATTTCACAAAGCACTGCTTCAACTATCCCTTGCATTCGGGAGGGGAGTACATCATAAGCCTACACTGCGACAGCTTCTGGAAGCCATCTCATCCTTTTTTTGAAGGGGATACCAAATATTACAGCTAATATAGTGCTGTAATATTTAGTATCCCGTTGATGTTGAGGGGTAACATTTAACAACGCACTGCTTGAACTAGCTCTTGCATTGGGGAGAGGAGTACATCAGAAGCCTACACTGTGACAGCTTCTGGAAGCCATCTCATCCTTTTTTTGAAGGGGATACCAAATATTACAGCTAATATAGTGTTGTAATATTTGGTATCCCCTTGATGTTGAGGGGTAACATTTAACAACGCACTGCTTGAACTATCTCTTGCATTGGGGAGGGGAGTACATCATAAACCTTAACTGTGACAGCTTCTGGAAGCCATCCCATTCTTTTTTGAAGGGGATACCAAATATAATGGCTAGTATAGGGTTGTAATATTTGGTATCCCCTTGATGTTGAGGGGCAACATTTAACAAAGCACTGCTTAAACTATCCGTTGCATTGGGAGGGGAGTACATCATAAGCCTACACGGTGACAGCTTCTGGAAGCCATCCCATTCTCTTTTTGAAGGGGATACCAAATATAGGGGCTAATATAGGGTTGTAATATTTGGTATCCCCTTGATGTTGAGGAGCAACATATAACAAAGCACTGCTTGAACTATCCCTTGCATTGGGGAGGGCAGTACATCATAGGCCTACACTTGGACAGCTTCTGGAAGCCATCTCATCCTTTTTTTGAAGGGGATACCAAATATTACAGCTAATATAGTGTTGTAATATTTGGTATCCCCTTGATTTTGAGGTGTAACATTTAACAAAGCACTGCTTGAACTATCCCTTGCATTGGGGAGGGGAGTACATCATAAGCCTACACTGTGATAGCTTCTGGAAGCCATCTCATCCTTTTTATGAAGGGGATACCAAATATTACAGCTAATATAGTGTTGTAATATTTGGTATCCCCTTGATTTTGAGGGGTAACATTTAACAACGCACTATTTGAACTATCCCTTGCATTGGGGAGGGGAGCACATCATAAGCCTTCAATGTGGCAGCTTCTGGAAGCCATCCCATCCTTTTTTGAAGGGGATACCAAATATAATGGCTAATATAGGGTTGTAATATTTGGTATCCCTTTGATGTTGAGGGGTAACATTTAACAACGCACTGCTTGAACTATCCCTTGCATTGGGGAGGGGAGTACACCATAAGCCTACACTATGACAGCTTCTGGAAGCTATCCCATCCTTTTTCTGAAGGGGATACCAAATATTACAGCTAATATAGGGTTGTAATATTTGGTATCCCCTTGATTTTGAGGGGTAACATTTAACAACGCACTGCTTGAACTATCCCTTGCATTGGGGATGGAAGTACACCATAAGCCTACACTATGACAGCTTCTGGAAGCTATCCCATCCTTTTTCTGAAGAGGATACCAAATATTACAGCTAATATAGGGTTGTAATATTTGGTATCCCCTTGATTTTGAGGGGTAACATTTAACAACTCACTGCTTGAACTATCCCTTGCATTGGGGAGGGGAGTACATCATAAGCCTTCACTGTGTCAGCTTCTGGAAGCCATCCCATCCTTTTTATGAAGGGGATACCAAATATTACAGCTGATATATGGTTGTAATATTTGGTATCCCCTTGATGTTGAGGGGTAACATTTAACAAAGCGCTGCTTGAACTATCCCTTGCATTGCAGGGGGGAGTACATTGTGTGTCTACACCATGCCTCCTTCTGGAAGCTATCCCACCTGTTATTTGAAGGGGATACCAAATATTACAGCTAATATGGGTTGTAATATTTGGTATCCCCTTGATTCTGAGGGGTAACATTTAACAACGCACTGCTTGAACTTTCCCTTGCATTGGGGAGGGAAGTACACCATAAGCCTACACTATGACAGCTTCTGGAAGCCATCTCATCCTTTTTTTGAAGGGGATACCAAATATAATGGCTAATATAGGGTTGTAATATTTGGTATCCCCTTGATGTTGAAGGGTAACATTTAACAACGCACTGCTTGAACTATCCCTTGCATTGGGGAGGGGAGTACATCATAAGCCTACACTGTGACAGCTTCTGGAAGCCATCTCATCCTTTTTTTGAAGGGGATACCAAATATTACAGCTAATATAGGGTTGTAATATTTGGTATCCCCTTAATTTTGAGGGTTAACATTTAACAACGCACTGCTTGAACTATCCCTTGCATTGGGGAGGGGAGTACATCATAAGCCTACACTGTGACAGCTTCTGGAAGCCATCTCATCCTTTTTTTGAAGGGGATACCAAATATTACAGCTAATATAGGGTTGTAATATTTGGTATCCCCTTAATTTTGAGGGTTAACATTTAACAAAATACTGATTGAACTATCCCTTGAATTGGGTAGTGGAGTACACAAATTATTTCTGTGCACTGTGACTCTGGGCCAGCCCAAGGGGTCCTCGGGGCACCGAGACACAATTAATGTGGCAGGGATTACCCTGATCGCCGTGGTCACACGACAAGACCGCAGCTGCCGTGGGCTCCCGGACAAGCAGCTGCTCTGCGATCACACAGCAGGCCAGTGGCCTGGAGACACCCAGGTTACACATGCTTGTCTGGGGCACCCAGACTGCACCCAGACTAGCAGGGCCGCAGGCCTGTGATCACACAGGGTAGGCTTGCAGGCCCAACACAATGAGACACAGAGACAGAGTGCCAATTTTTTTATTTTTTTTTTTTTATTATTGAAACGTCAGCCGTGGTATCACAAATTAGGAAAGAAAAAGTTGGACACCCATAGCTTTTGTTACATAGAAGACAAAGCTGATCTTCAAGGGGGCGTCTTGCAATCGGGTAACTAGATGTATTTGCAGACATATACAGCCTCCAAGGTTACAATTGCGTGCCCAGCAATTTTTGTTGGTTGGTGGGATCATTAATTATTTAGTGATTGCTTTTGCCTCAGAACTTAATAAGAGAAAGATGGAGTCAAAAAATTTAACAATGGCACATGTGAGTTGGATGTCATGACCAGAAATTGCCCGACACCACCAATTGGCCATGTCGTTGTCCAGAGGAGCATATTTCCCAAGGTGACATTGTCGTTGGGTTTTCACCCCGGCACATGCTGTTATTAAATGATAAGACGATTCCCTGGCGGTGCAGCAAAATCGGCATATGTTGTCGACAGTGTCCTTGATTTTGCGTTGCCACAGCATTTCTTTAGATTGAATGGCGTTCAGTCGAAACTTCAAGAATTTGTCACGATATTGCGAGTTTGGACATTTTGTTAAATATCGGCAGGGTTTGTTCAATTTATGAACTGTGGTGTCTAATTTCAGCGTGGATTTCAGTTTGTTACCTCAATTGGTATGTCAGCACTATGTAGATAGGTTGCCAGGGCAGCTTTCCAGGCACGAAGTAGATGGTTGTTGGTAACTGCGTGTTTCTCAGCCAGAATTTGGTAAGCAGGGGACGGTGTAGCTACGCATATTTTCCTCCAGGCAGTCAATGATTTCCAGATTACAACAGAGTGTAGAGAGTTCAGCGATAGCTCATAACGGATCGCAGTGATGGAAACGTAGTTTGGAAGTCTTAAGACACGTCTCCAGAATATTGCCTCAAGTTTGTGCCAGTTCTGTGCGGCCAAATTCCATCCGGCCTCCGCTCCAAAGGCAATTGCAGGTATTACTTTTTGGACATAAAATATCAAAACTGGTGAGAGACTGAATTTTCCAAATTCTCTGTTTATCTTGGCACCTTGAATTGCGAACTGATTCATTCGTGTGATCAGATCTTGCATCCAATCGTGTTCATTGATGGAATTATTGAACATGATGCCAAGATAACGGATGGACTTCACCGATGATAGTGTGTTATTCTCAATTGTCCATTTAAATGCGTGGTCTTTCCGTGATGTTGTTGTGCCGATAGCCATTATCTTGGTTTTGTCGACATTCAGGGTTAAGTCATTTTGTTTTAGATAGTCGCTGAGATTATTCAGCAGCCGTTGGAGACCTATCTGGGTACGATCAATTAAGACAAGGTCGTCCGCGTATGCTATGCAGTTTATCGGTGTGGTGTTGATTTTTGGAGAGAAGCACTGGACCCGTTTTAGGCAGGCTGGGATGTCTGCAATAAAGAGCTTGAAAAGCTCAGCTGCCAAAGGGCAGCCTTGTTTCACACCCCTATGTGTAGGAATTTTTGGTGACAAGTCGCCTTGGTTGTTGAGCCTTACTTGAATTGATGTACCGAAATGTAAGGCTTGGATGGGTTCCAATATAGATTTCGGACAATTCCAGGCTTGAAGTTTTGTCCACAGCAGGTCACGATTGATCATGTCGAAAGCTTGGCGTAGGTCAATAAAAGCAAGGAATAGTTTTTTCCCTGTTTGCAGAGTTTCCAGCTTTAAAATGGTTAGTATGAGTAAGTTGATTTCAACGCCTACGCCCTTGGTAAAACCTGTTTGTCTGATGTCTAGGATCCCTGCGTGCGAAGCCCAACCTTCAAGTTTTTGACGAAGAGACGAGCCCAGGATTTTTCCGATAGTGTCAAGTAAGGCTATCGGGCGATAGTTGTTTGGAATCGCTCGATTTCCCCGCTTGAATATTGGAACCACGATAGCTTCCAGCCATGATTCAGGCATTTGTTTTGTGAACTGAATCGTTTTTAACAAGGCTTCTATCAAAATGGCCCATTGCCGGGCGTGTTTTTTCAACATGATATTAGTAATCATGTCAGGACCTGCGGCATGGGAATTCTTCAGATTCTTGATCATTTTCTCTATTTCAATAGCCGACATGGTTACCTCCCAGACGACACCGGAAAGCACGAAGTCTGAATTGCGTTCTTTTTCAGGCAACTGGTACACTTCAGAAAAGTGTTCTACCCAGGTAGTACTATTTATTTCGTTGGATATATAAGCTGAGCATCGGGAATTGCCAGAATTTAGGATGTCCCATATCTGACGGGTATTTTTGGTTACTAGTATTTTCATCATTGCTTCAGCCTTATTTTGGTCGATGATCATTTTGTGCGATTTCAACCAATTACGAAACACCTGTCGCCTTTGTTTAATTTCCTTCCTGAGTGTCTCGGCCATCAGGGGTGATTTTAAGAGCTTTTTCAGCTGTCGAATGTCAGCTCTCATCGTTTTCTTTTGTGCCGAAATGATTGTGCTTGACACATGTTTGTGCACTGTTCCCATTGATCGGGCTGCGATGGTGGTGGACATCATATTGCTGACCAGAGGTGCGTAATTGACGTTTTGCTCTGCATAAAGATTATATAAAAGGTTGGTTAGTGCGTGGAGTTTTGGACCATTTATTCGTAGACGATTTCCTGCTGCATTTACTGTGATAGGTAGACCATAATGTCCTTTGAATAGTGTCCACTCAAGGGTGCATGAGAGGCGTAAGAGATCATGGTCACTATTCTGCATTTTTTCGACCTTTAAGTTTGTTATCTTGGCCATCATGTTTAAAGACACCCAGAAATAGTCCAGGATACTATGAGAAGTGTCGCGGTGCCAGGTTGAGGATGGAGGATCATCTCCTTTAACATTTCCGTTCACCAAGTGGCAATTTCGGTTTTGTAGTGCTTTCATCCAGGCCTTGCTTCTGCAAGATAGCTCATGTTCGCCAAGGGGTAGATATATTTGTCGACTCGTGTCAAAACTAAACCAAGTACAATTCAGGTCCCCGCAGCAGATTATTGACAGGTTTTTGTGTTTTAATACAACGTTGTCTATGAGACTAATAATGGCCTTTAGAAACGTGGCAGTACTGATTTTATACGGATTCCAGTAGCCGTTAATAATCAGGAGATTGAGCCGCTCGTCTATGGTGCCTTGCGTCGATTGCATGTGTATCCCCTGAGTGAAGGGGTTCGGATTTGAGACTTCCATGAGTTTCCATTGGTTAGTTATTTTGGTCATTGTTAGTAGCCCAGAGTAAGGGCGACCTTGTGGATTTTTTATGGCGGGGTTTAGGTGAGTTTCAAAACCGTCTTTCGTTGGAGCCTCTACGAGCCACGTTTCTTGTAGACAGATTATGATCACATACTGAAGGTCGACTTCGAAATTGTTGAAGAGGTGGGTAAAACCTCTCGTATTCCATGATAAGATCTCGCTCCGAGGTTCACAGTCAGAAGGTTGTGGCTATTGTTTCGTGTTGCGGGAGCGGGGTAATTGATTTTCCCTGGTTGACTTTCGACTGTTCTGAGGATTTTGATTGTGTCGTAGTGAAATTGCCGCAAGTGACTGCCTTATCTCTTTGCAGCTTATAGAGGCATCAGCCTTAGACGAAGGTGAAAAAGACCGGATGTTAGGACTCATAGTGGGTGTCGGAGGTTCGGTCGAGATATCAAAGCCAAACGCCAGTAACTCGTCGGAGGCACGTAACATAGTATTTCGTACAGAGGCAGAAGGAATATGCAGAATGACCTGGTCAGCAGTATGTTCAGTTGGATATTCAACAATCTTGATGTCGGCTGATTCGATTGTACGTAGCGATGGAATGCATTTGAATAGTCGCATCACGTTTGCACGATTGAGATTGACGTCGTTTTCGTCGTCTTGAATGTTTTGAAGACGCAATTTCCCAATTTGTATAGTCGAAGAGGAAGAGAGATTTTGGTGGACTCTAGAGACATGGTGCGCCATCTTGCTTTGTTGGTGTTTGGTACATTTGGGGTTCCATCTAGATGAGTGTTTGGAGACATAGACAGATTGATCGCTCACCCTATGAGTTTCGTTGCCAGAACGTGAACGCAGAGTCGTTGACACTGGTTTTCGGTCTGTAATGGATTTGGACAGACCTTGAACGTCAGGAGGAAAAGAACGTATGCCGTCAATGGCACTCACAATGTGTCTCTCGAGTGAGTTTTCCTGTTCAGAATAAGTTGAGAGATTACAAAGGTCTATTTCGGGATCACTCTCAGAGCTTTCAATTGTCTCACTTGCCGACTCGGTTCTTCGTCTTTTCAATGGGGGATGAACTGGTGCACGAGTTGGTCTTTCAGTTTGTGCCGGTATAGCGTGAACTTTGGCTGCGTCTTCTTCCGGTTTGGTTGTTCGTGTGAACAGACTCAATTTTGTCGGCGAAGGTAAGTTTCTGATGAATTTTTTTTGTTTATTGCTATTGTTTTCTTTCGATTTATCGATGGTGCCATGTGAGCGTATAGATTTTGTCTTACTGGTGGCTGGTAGGCTCTTCACATTTTTGGGGGGATTGGCTGTAGAAACTGGAAGAGAAAAAGTTATTGCTTTTGCGGCTCCCGTGAATATGCCAAATGAGGTTGGCATCCCCTGCGATGTCGAGATCGTGGAGGGCGGGTTCCTGTCTTTAGGAAGAATTGCTGCAGATTGGGCCATGTCAGAGACCGCTCCTTTTGAAGTCATACATAAAGAATTTGTTTCTTTTTCAATGTTGTCCTTACTTGATATTAGATTTTGTTGGGAGTCATCGCGATGCGACTGACTACCTGTTGAAATAGGCATCACAGTTGAATGGTTAGGTTGTCCAATTTGAGACCCAGTTGAGGATACCAAGAGATTCTTTCCCGAGTTAGAGGTTTGCCCCGAAGCCAAGTTTTGAAGAGCATTTGACTCACTTTCTGTAGGAGACTCTGTTGTGAGAGGTTCTAGATTTTTGGTATGCGGTGGATTTTGCAAGACTGAATGTGAGAGGACGGCGTCGACATTGTGCCGCATCCACTTTAGGGCTTCCAAGAGACCTTCCGATAAGGTGTCATTTTGGCAGTGATGGCGTGCAGCTAGGTCTGTTAGTCGTTCCTGCCATCGCGTTGTAAGATCGGCTTCTCTCGAAATCTGATTTTTCAGAAATTTGTTGAAATTTTCGGTTTTCATCATTTTGTCAGATAAGACTGCGATTAGCGCTGTTTGATCTTTTAAGGCGTCGTGAAGTGATTCGTAGAGTTTTGTGAAGGGAATCATTGCCATCGATGTCGCAGCAAGCACATTATTGTATAGCTGCGTGGCTGCTGCAGCCGAAAGACTGGGTTTCTGAGATGCCGATGAAGAGCCAGCTACACAGGAATGTAAGCTCGAGGAGGTCGCCTCATGTGACGCTGCTTGGGCGCTTGATTGGACTTTTTCCAGATGATCTGATAGATGTTTCTTAGACAGGGAGGGACGTACTCGAGGAGTACTTGTAGATGTCAGATTTGGTAATCGAGGACCTTTGGCCACACTTTTGTTTGCAGACATATTGATAGTTATAGCAGGCTGTTCATCGGCAATGTCAGGTAAATTGCGGCTCAGGTCAGCCCCATCTATAGTTAAAGATGAGTGGTCTTGCCGTGTGAGGTTTCCCTGAGTGACCAAGTCAGCTGATTCTATTGAGTTTAACTGTGGCATTGTACGAGAACAGGTTTGGTGACGTTGATCGTAATAAGTCAGCAGTCTTTCTTTTGCGGCGGCGTAGTCTGCGTCAAGTTGTGCTAGAAGTCGTGCCTCGCGTCCTTCTGTGCTTGAATTTGTGTTTGTTTTTTTTCTACTATAGTTCTCGCACTGTGTTCCTATAGTGTGAGATTTATTGGAATTATGAGGCGACGCAGTTTGGATGTCCTTAGAATGATTATTGATTAGACCTTTGAGGGTATCACATACTTGATGATTGGCAGGAGTTAAGAGTTCCTTGTCGTTGTTTACTTCGGGTACGAGTCTAATGATATTCTGAGGCTGTTTCTGAGGCTGTTTCCTTGGTACTGTTGACGTTCGATTTAGAGTGGAACAGTTTGTGAGGAAATGCGTATCAGGTGGATCACATGAGTTGCAAGGATTTGCTGTGAGTTTTGAATTTAAAAAATCATCGTTTGACAAACGAGGATTTAGAGAGGCCGAGTTTATAGACGTGGTAGTGGAAATGAGTGGTTGTTCGCTCTTACTAGATGTTGCAAGACACTTTGAGGCAGCAGTTGGAATTTCGATATGAGGTGTGGGCGGGATGATCACAGTTTGAGGGTCAGCTTCAATCATTTCGACGTCAGTCACGTCAAAAGGCGAATAGAAGATTTCAGGACTATTGATCAACAGAGTGGGCGATTTGTTGTCTCGTAGCGATGGGACAGGATAGCTGAATAACGCAGCTGCTGTAGATTTTCTTTTGCTGCTAATATGATCGTTCTGCTTATTAGAGATGTTGAGTAGAGAGACTGACGGCGGCAGGCATTTAGGTGAGCGAACAGAAAGGAAAGTAGAAGTTGGAATTAGGAGCTGTGACGGCTCTTCATGGGGCACAAGTGAATGATCACAGAGATGGATTGCGGATGCCTTATTTGCAATGATGGCAATGATTTCTGCGTCTGGTTGAAGGATGTCGTTTACCTCGACTGGTGCGAGTGATATAGTGGCAGGCATTATTGTATCAGTGACAGCAGGATTGTGGAGCGTGGATATGTGCGGAGCTATAGGAATTTCTAAACACATAGTTGGTTCCACGGGGGCAGAAAGCCCGTCTCCCCGCTCGCTTACCTTTACTGTTTGGAAGCCACTTGTCACTTTCATTGCAGACCACGGATTTAGCAACCTTCGATGCTGGAGAGTTTTCTTCCTAGTTTGAGGGCCTGAGTTTGCGGTCATCGGGGGCGCCGCTCCTCCGCTCACCAGCTAAACAGCTGAAACAGTATAGTCAGGTGCGTTGCCCTTGTCTCCGCGTTCGGGCTTAACGCCGCAAGGGTGAACTGGCCCTGTGTTTATGGGCTGGCAGTGACACGTGAGCAGTCACGTGATCGGCACGATGCTCCGCCTCCTCCTGGAAGCGAGCGTCTAGCGAGCGCGAGTTTGGATGAACTCCCAGCGCAAGAAGACGTTCGGCGACACCTGGTAGTTGTTTTTGTAATGGCAAGGGCGAGGGGAGAGCAGAGCAAAGAAAGTCTTCCACTTTGAAAAGAGCGGTTCACGCCGCTCAGCTGCACTGGCCCTGTGTTTATGGGCTGGCAGTGACACGTGAGCAGTCACGTGATCGGCACGATGCTCCGCCTCCTCCTGGAAGCGAGCGTCTAGCGAGCGCGAGTTTGGATGAACTCCCAGCGCAAGAAGACGTTCGGCGACACCTGGTAGTTGTTTTTGTAATGGCAAGGGCGAGGGGAGAGCAGAGCAAAGAAAGTCTTCCACTTTAAAAAGAGCGGTTCACGCCGCTCAGCTGCACTGGCCCTGTGTTTATGGGCTGGCAGTGACACGTGAGCAGTCACGTGATCGGCACGATGCTCCGCCTCCTCCTGGAAGCGAGCGTCTAGCGAGCGCGAGTTTGGATGAACTCCCAGCGCAAGAAGACGTTCGGCGACACCTGGTAGTTGTTTTTGTAATGGCAAGGGCGAGGGGAGAGCAGAGCAAAGAAAGTCTTCCACTTTGAAAAGAGCGGTTCATTACATTTAGTCTACCGCCGTGGTATTGCACGTGCGTGCGCAGGCTCCTTCTTTTCCCAGTCAGGTATGAGGCTGGCATGACACATCCTTAGAGGGACAATACATGTTCTTAAAAGGGAAACAGCACAAATACTCCCACTATGCTATGAGATGTGTAATATATATATATTGTCAGTCTTGTTTATTGTGTGATTTATCTGCATTTCATGTCAACCCTGTAAAATGAAATATTATTTGTATGTGTTTTATGTGCCTGCCATGATGACTGCACCGCTACGTCACACCCTCTACAGTGAACCCATCTATCGGGTCAATTTCCCTAAGGAGGTAGTATTCTGTAGTATTTTTTCAATTTCCAGCCATAGTTTGTGTAGTCATTTTCATCACTGTTGGCAGCTGTGATTCATTAAGCTACTAATTATATAACCCACTAAGTGTTGGCAGCTATGATTTTTTAAGCTACAAATAACCATATAACCAACTAAGTTTCATTCAACTCAAAGCAGTTCGGCTGACTCATCAAGTAACAGTGGCGTACCGAGCCGCGGGAGTGGGGGGGCCAAGCTGCCACCCCACAGGCTCTTTTTAGAGCCTGACCGGGACTTTCGTCAGTGGGCCACCCGTCCCGTTCGGCACCTCAATGAGGGTACCCAATGAGAAAGATGTCCCGCTGGCAGGACAATGTGTGCTGAGTAATTCCTGCTCAGCACAGTAATTGTCCTGGCAGCAGGACACCTTACCCTTTCCGAAACCTCTGGCAGGACAATGTCCCAAGGAGCTCAGGGCAGCAGCAGAGGGGCTCTCAAGTTGCTCTGTGTTCAATGTGAGCCATTAGGCACTGATGGGAGGGAGGGTGGACTATTAGCAGGGACTTTTGTCCCTTTAGAAATGTACACGGCAGGAAGTGATCAGGTGTGAGAAGTTTGCATAATGCTGTATGCTTTATGAAATAATGACTGTAAAGATGTGCTCAGTTGCTTAAATTGTCCACATCCCGGTTTCACTATTTTAACCAGTGTGTGATCCTGGGCAGATCATTTAATTAGACTGTCTTATCTGCAGCTCTGTAATTGATTTACTTCAAAGCTTATGTGTTAATATATGATGCTATTTTTTTTTTAAAAAAAGTCTTACTTGCTCCATATATAACAGTGCATTTTAGGTATTTTGCCTCGCAAAATTATTTGCCTCTTGGCTTACTTATGACAACTTATTCTAAAGTCACTTCCATGGTGCCTCCAAGTATCAAAGACTGATGATGCTCCTTGCAATGTGCTTTCTGTGAAGTAATTTCTGTTGGTGCAATCCATAAGCAAATCAGGAGATGTGCATGTATTTTGCCCCAGAGCGCCTGGATAGAGCTCTAAAAGATGAGTTCCCTGCATCTGTAATGATTCTGACGTTTTTATTGTGTTAAAATGCGATATGATGAGACAACCTGGAATTGCGTGCACTCCATTTGGAAAGTAGCGAGTTTTAAGAGGGGAAAGTAGCGAGTTTTGAGAGGGGAAAGTAGCAGGTTTCACCGTGGCTGTATGGAACTCGGGCGTTATGCCGGTGTTATGCAACATTTGGTATCCCATACCGAGGCTCGAAACGCTCCTACTTTGGTCTGTGATCTACGAAGACAGCCGAAGACAGGGGGCTACCGGATCGGTATGGGATACCAAATATTACAGAACAGAGGTACCAATAAAGACCGCACAATCAACGTGCTTCTAACCAGTGAAAACGCAGTGTAGAATCTCGCATGAATCGAATCTCGGAATTCACGTAAATAACAGCACGAATGATGTACTGAAAAAGTAATTAAATCTGCATCAGACTACTCATAACTTTTGTATGTGCTGGAGTCGGCCTCCAGCCTTCACACACGCATACAGCCACACGCACCCATGCATGCAAGGACGACACGCCGGAGACGTGTGATGGCTCCGGTCTCCGGTGCGAACTGCCGGGCACCGCCTTTATTCAACTAACGCGCATGCGCGAGCCCCGTGGCTGCTCGCGCATGCGTACTTCGTGTACGCAGTAAACAACATCCCTCCTTTTCCCCCGGAAATAAACAATTAACACTTCCCTGCAGAAACAATAACAATTAACAACGGACTGCAGAAGTACAACCTGGTTCCTTCTTTGGATTTGCAACGACACCTTTCCCCGCCTATGGTGCAGGGTCCATGATGAAGTCTCTGAACCTCTGGGGAAGTCGTCGTCCGGCCCTGCTCGAGTACCGGGGTGCCCCGTCACTAGGGGCCTCCGATGTCTCGTGATCTGCAGTTGGGGTGGCTTCTTCCACCCTTGTCTCTTCCCCTTGTTCCGGGACTTGTTCTGCTGTTGCCTCGTCACTCGCGGCCTTGATGCGCTTGAAAAACGACACGTTTCTGGTGACGGTTCCTCTGGCATTGGCTGCGGTGACCATTGTACCTTTCACATGTGTTACCCCCAGTGGTTGGGTCTCATACGTTGTCGGCAGCTTTCCTTCTGCTCTTCTATTTCGTACCAACACAGTATCCCCAACCGCGATCTGTTTTTCTGGCAGTCTCCTCCGCGCTGTTTCATTCTCGTTTCTCCATGACCTTTCTAGTTGTACTAGGTCATTGTCGATCACTCCTGGTTGTCTCCCCTCTGACTCCGGTATGAGTCCCCTTGGGATCCTCTTGAAAAGTGTCTCAGCAGGGGCTATTCCAGTTGATCGATGCAGTGTTGTGCGATACTCCCGGAGAAAGTCGAACAAATTCCGTCGGAGGTCTTCACCACCATTTTCGGATATGCGAAACACCTTGTTTAGTGTCCGCATGAAGCGCTCCACTTCTCCATTGGCTCTTGGCCATAGTGGGGTCACCTTTCGGTGTTTTATGCCTCTCTCTTCGCAGTATCGAGCAAACGATTGATCTTGGAAAGGTGACCCATTGTCGGAACATAACTCCAGGGGAAACCCATGGGTAGCAAATATCTTGTCCAAGGCCAGGGTGGTGTGGTCAGTGGCCTGGGACTCGACCAGTTCCACCTCTGGATATTGGGACCATTGGTCAGTCACTGCTAGGAAGTGTAGTCCTCTTCCGGTCGAGCCAAAATCGGCATGTACTGTCCCCCAGGGTGAATCGGGGGTCCCTTCTCCGCCGGGCTCTTTGCTTGGCACGGGATGCAGGCCCTTACATACTCTTCCACTCTCTTTTCCAATTCGGGGAACCACACTTTGAGTCTGAGACGTGCCTTCATTCTGGTCATCCCTTGGTGTCCGTTGGTGCCCAACTGAAGGGCCTTCGGCACAAGTGACCTGGGGATCACAATCCGGTGCCCTCTCAGCAGGAGACCATCGGCAGTCACTGACAGTTCCTGTCGTGCACCCCAGAGCAATTGCAAGTCCCTTTGCGTTTCTGCGTTTCTTCGGGCATTATTCAGAAGGAGTTCCCGCCATGCTCCTGAGGCTACCGCACCTTTCACTCTCAGAAACGCCTCATCCGAGTTCGATTCGTTGGCAATTTCCTGTCTCGTCAGGGCAATGGGAAGCGCCGACTCGACAACCATGTGAATGGTGTCCATACAGTTTGCCACCTCCGTAGTGTCTCTGGGTCTTCCTGCGCCGGGGTGGCGAGACAAATAGTCTGCAGGGTTGTGCGTACCTGGGCGGTATACCAGCTTCACCCCGTACTCCATGAGGGATAGCATCCACCTCTCTATCCGAGGTGGCGGTTTGGACGAAGCGCCAGCCAGAATGGGCAGTATGGGCTTGTGGTCCGTCACCACAACAACTGGTTTCCCCAGAATATATAATCTAAAATGTTTACAGCCCCATAGTATTGCGAGGGCTTCGCGTTCAATTTGGGAATATCTTCTCTCTGTGTCTGTAAGAGCCTTGCTGGCGTATGCAACGGGTCGCATGGATCCCTGTTGATCCGCCTGCACGAGAACCGCCCCAAGTCCCACTGGACTGGCGTCCACTATGATTTCGGACTCCCGGGCTGGGTTGAAATACGCCATGGTGTCTTGTTCAGACAGGGCATCCTTGATGGCCGTGAATGCTCTCTGTTCCTTGCCAGTCCACGTCCATGCCACTTCGTTCCTCGTGAGTGCTCTCAGGGGTTCAGAGAGAGATGCTAAGTCTCGAATAAATCGCCCACAGTAGTTCACCATCCCTAAGAAACTGCGGACTTCTGCCGGGGACGTAGGAGGTGACGCTTCTCGAATGTCTCTCACCTTCTCAGGATCAGGGGATATGCCTCCCGCATGGAAGACAAATCCAAAAAATTCCAGGCTGTCCTTCAGGAATTCACACTTTTCTTGGTGCAGCGTCAGGCCGAGGTTGTGGAGCCTTTGAAAAGTGTTTTCCAGATGCTTGATGTGCTCTGCTTCAGATTTGGCAAAGACTAGGATATCGTCTGACATGTTTATTACTCCTTTTAGTCCGGACAGAGCCCCCCTGATGGCATTTTGGAAGACTTCTGCCGCCGAGGAAATTCCAAAACGGAGCCTTTTATATTGGTACAGTCCTTCGTGTGTAGTAAAGGTTGTAATATATTTAGACTCTGGGTGGAGCTCCAACTGGTGATAACCCGCTCTCAGGTCTAGTTTCGAAAAGAATTTTGCACCCTTAAGTTCACCAACGATGTCGTCCAGAGTGGGAGTGAGATGACGTTCTCTTTTTATGGCCAGATTAGGAAGTCTCATGTCTATGCAAATGCGTACAGCCCCAGGCTGTTTGGGCTTTGGGGCCACTACAATAGGAGAGACCCACGGGGTGGGCCCTTCCACCTTTTCAATGATATCTCGTTCCACTAGGTCTTGCAGCTCCTTTTCCACCTGAGCCCTCAGATGAAACGGTATGCGACGATGTTTCAGCGCCGTTGGTCTGACTGACTCGTCAATGTGGAGCCTTATTGGCTCAGCCTTCAGTTTCCCTATGCCCCTGAAGAGCTTCTCAAAGTGTGTCAGCAGGCTGTCCAGATCTGTGTGATACACAGCAAAAGTGAAATGAACCAGGTCGAGTGCTTCAGATGCTGCGCAGCTTAAAAGAGAGTGCGGACTGACGTTGGTTACAAAAAACCTCGCTTTGATGCTGTTTTGGCCATGGGTCACTGGGGCTACAAATACCCCTTGGATGGGTAGCGGGGTATCTTCACCAAAAGCGTATATCTGGGCTCTGGAGGGCGATAGGGTTGGTGGGCCTGCCAGTGCGTTGTAATGTCTGTCCGCCAGTACACAGACTGAAGCTCCCGTGTCAATGAGGACTGGGGTGGGAATCTCTCCAATGTCCACAGTACATATGGGCCTTCGTCTGGTGCCAGGGCCATTTGCGATGCTGGAAATGAAGAAAACTTCTTCCTCCTCTTCTTCCTCTTCTTCGGCAATGTTTAGGTCGTGCACGTCCTGTTCAAGGGAGGATATGCCCCTTGCCGTGCGAGCGCCACCTCTACCGGCCCTCTCTGGTCCTCTGTTTGCTGCTATGGGCATGGCGGCCCTACACATCCTTGCGTAATGCCCCGGTATCTCACACCTGCCGCATGTTCGTGATTTGGCTGAGCATTCGCCCCTGTGTGGGAGGTCATATCCACAGTAGGAGCACGACTGAGGGGTACCTGAAGTTGTGGGTCCTTCTCCCTTCTTCGGTGTCTATCTGGCCTTCCCAGGTGTGAACCGTCCGACTGCTAGAGCCTCCTCCTCATTCTTGGGATGTGTGGCCGCATCCATTTTCGATCCTCTGGCCTCTGCCAGCTCATACGCTCTTCCCATGTCCAGGATTTGCCGGAGGGTCAGCCCTGGTTCCCTCAGGACTTGCCTCCTCAGTTTTCCTGAGCAGCAACCTTGCAGCAGTTGGTTGCGGACCATTTCCTCTTCGTTGACCCACCTGCAGGAGCTCGCTAGGTGTCTCAACCGGGCACAAAACTGGTCCAGTGACTCTTCGCTTCGTTGTTTTTCTGCCCCCATGACAAACCTGTCGAAATCAACATTGGCTAATGGTAGGAAGTGATCCCGAAGTGCTTGCTTGACAGCGTCATACGTTGCCACTGGAATGTCAAGGGAGTCATATATTTTCTGGAATTCAGTGCCTGCAGAGTACATCATGATGGCGGTCTTTGCCTCGTCTTCAGTCTCCCCCGAGGCTCTGAACATCATTTCCAGTCTTTTGACCCATGTGAGCCATTTTGGGCCAAGTTTTGATGGGGGCCCTGTAGTATCAAATTCGGGCATGGGAGCCAAAGTGGTGCGCACTCTGCGTGGTATTGGGGCAACGGCGCCCTCATCATCTGTTTCTTCACCCATCACGATAGGTACTCACAGTATTGTCTTGGCAGGTTGACGGATGATCCGACTCCCAACTGTGGCAGAGTCTACCTGTTGGCTCTTCTGCCGCTTTCTGTGTCACAGCCCTGGTTCAGCTGGGCTGTGAAGTGTCCAAAAATTGCTGCAACTGCTTGCAGCGGGCAGATGGCGCACGAGCACCCGGAACGGGCCGCAACCACTGCGTGTGTCGTCGTGAGTGAGCACTCAAAATGGCCGCCGGCTGTTAGAGCGGGTCCGCGACTGCGGAGTTGTGCTTCGTTTCGCCGGTGTCGTCGGAAACAGGAAGAACAGCTCCGATCCCGCCTCGTCGCCAATTTTGTATGTGCTGGAGTCGGCCTCCAGACTTCACACACGCATACAGCCACACGCACCCATGCATGCAAGGACGACACGCCGGAGACGTGTGATGGCTCCGGTCTCCGGCACGAACTGCCGGGCACCGCCTTTATTCAACTAACACGCATGCGCGAGCCCCGTGGCTGCTCGCGCATGCGTACTTCGTGTACGCAGTACACAACAATAACCATGGACCAAAGGGACCATACTTCTATTGCTTACAAGCTTACCTTGCTCGAACTGAAAAGCTGCAGAGTCGAACGCGGCGAAAGCATGCGCACAATCGCAGTGTTACTAATGTTAGGTCGGTTGCCTAGGGAACCAATGTTTGCATTGCTATTTGGCGGTGGCCATCTTAGAATGGTCAACTTCCTATTCTATTCTTCCAATGTTGCAATTTACAGGATAGATGTTGTTTATAGGTTATTGTGAATGTTCGCGTATCTTATGCCTTAAGATATGGATCTAGATATCGCAGAGACCGTGCTGCCACACTCATGCTTACAACGTATTCTGTTTTTTGAATTTGTATGTTTTTTATTTAATGGTCTGTGCTGCCAAAATTACGCTTACAACATATTATGCTTTCTCAGTGGTTACTGGCTAAGCGCTGCTTGAAATAACGTTTGCTATAAGTAACTGTCTTGACTTGCATAAAAGAATTCTAAATTCCAATCTATAGAATGCATGCAATATAGTGTGAAATAGATGATGACTATATATATATTATGACCAGAACAACCTCATATATAATATACAGTTTTCATAGTAGCCTATGATATATCTTTAAATGGCATTGTAAAGCAAAAAAAAAAATAATAATAATAATCTTCGTTGTTGGCATTTGAAAGAAAAAAAAAAATCAGATAAACAGATCTTCATTGTTACCAATACGGTGATTGGTTGAAGTCTTCATCATTACCAATATGGTAATTGACATAAGTACATCTTTGACAGTGTGTAAACTGACAGCAGAGTCAAAAACCTTCCTTATTACCAATAAGGTAATTTGTGGGAAGTCCTCCTTATTATCAACCTAGTGCTTAACTTTGACTTGAATACAAAGAATAGTCAATCATAGATAACTGGTAGTATCAAAAACAGGCTTTTAGATATTGCATCGAGGATCATATCCAGACTTTCAAAATCGCTTGATCTTTTTGTCTGTCTCGGATCTATAAAAAGCAGCTTAGATCAAACTCCTCCTTAATTCCACCTGGTGTCAGAGAGTCCAATCTCTCTATCCAGAAAGCTTCTTGTTGTGCTCTCAATTTCTTGATGTCTCTATTTTGACCCTTAGTCCGTACCACTTCTAGTACCAAAAAACAACGCAACTGTGTGATGGAGCGTCCATTTTCCTTGAAATGTCTTGCCACAGCTGAAGCTTAATTGTTATTTCTGATGCATGATTTGTGTTCATTTATGCATACTCATACTTTGAGATGTTTCGCCTACGTAGTATATCCCACATGGGCACTTGATTGCATAAATCACATTTTCAGATAGGCATGTTGCATGGTGCTTGAGCTTTAATTTCTCTCCTGTTCTTGGGTATGATACCGTGTTGCCTTTCATGACGTTATTGCAGCTACCGCAACTCATGCATGGGTATGTTCCTGGATGTTTATCTGGTGTTTTACATGATGACTTCCCTCGTGTGTTCACTAACATGTTGCGAAGATTACTGCTTTTTTGATACCCAAACACTGGTGGGTGTGGGAATAGATCTTTTGTTCTGTTGTCACTGGTGAGGATATTCCACCGATTCAGGATGATTTCTTTGATTTGTCGTCTTTGAATCGAATACTTTGTTACAAACACTAGTTCGGGACTCTTATGGTCTGTTTATTTTTTTTTTTTTACAAGAGTTGATTAAGTTCTTGTGAGTCGGTTTTGGTTTGAGCTGTTAATAGGTCTGTCTCTGGATAACCTCTTGATTGTAACTTCGCTTGTAATTTTTGTAATTGTGCTTCACAATCTTCAGGGTCACTAACAATCTGCTTAATCCTTAACATTTGCCCAGAGGGCAACTTACGTAGGATGTTGGGAGGATGAAAGCTCATCCGGTGGAGGAGATTGTTGCGATCAGTTTGTTTGGTGTGAAGAGTTGTAGTTGTTCTAGTTCCTTATGATGACTGTTGGTACATCCAAGTAATGTATGTTCGGATTTCTGATTTCCAATGAGAATTGTATCCGTGTATTAATGTTGTTAAGAAATTCTTCCAGCGCATTTCTAGTTCCTGTCCATACACCAAAAATGTGGTCGATATAACGCACCCATTTTTTCAAATGTTGGTTCCATCGTTGGTTTTCCATGATGTGTGTAACTTCAAAACAATACATAAACCTGTTTGCATATGTGGGCGCCATTATGGTGCCCATGGCCATTCCCGATGTTTGTAGATAGTACTTCTGATTGTGCTCAAAGCATGAAAGCATTGAAATAAAGTTCAATAGAATCATTAGGAATTCTTTGCTCGATCCTACTGGACCTGCTTGTAGTAATAACTTCTCAACTGCTTCTTGTCCCAGATTGTGAGGAATGCTAGTGTATAGACTAAGAACATCAATGGTCAATAATATGACATTCTATGATAGTACAATTTGATCTAGTATTTGAAGAAAGTGTGTCGTATCTTCGACATATGTTGAAGTCTTTTGGATAATAGGTTGGAGTGTTAAGGATTTCAATCAGACGACACACACCTTGGTCCCGGCCTAGTATGCAGCGCACGACTGAAATGCTTAGCTCTTTATATTATATAGATTCAATTTGAGATGGTACACCACCCATATCACACCCCCTTTTCAAATACCCCGGGTCGCTATGGACCATGAACCAGGCTGGTTGGTAAAAAGCAATATTTATTTAATTTAAAATTCAAAAGAAATCATGCACTTTTTAATATGGGTCAGAAATCACCAATGGGGCGATAATTACAATGAGAATGTGAGCAATGCACGGGGTTTACCCTTCCGGTGTAACTTACACAGCACAGCGGTATAGGAGCACTTTTGATTTAGGAAAGATAGCACCCAAGTTAGAATGTTCCCCTGCAATGTTTGCTAAAACCACAAATAATCAATTCTGAGTGGATAAAAAGAAGCAGCAGGTAATCAGGAATAAGAAACAGGAAAAGAATCATAATCTGACCTTCCCACCCCAAATAAGAGAGAAAATAATTGATTTGAAACCCTTTGCAATGTTAAGAAATGACACTCAGAAATGGACAAATAAATAATGTGTGTTAAAAACCTTGAATCAAATATAATTCCTCACTAAAGCAACAATGCAAAGACACTACTAATCACAAAGAATGGATTACCAAGAGCGTACAGTTCGAAAATGAGTGGAAAGTTTAAAACAGATTGCAGCAGAATGACACGTTGGAAACTTTGCACATTTTTTCAATTCCCTCCTGAAATTACTATTATTTATTTACTTGATTTAATCAAATTCATTGATTTTTACAAAACATTGTAGAAAAGACGACTACGAAAAGGAGATGTAGAAGACAGGGAGAGAAGTGGAGTAGAAGAGGAGAAAAAAAGTAGAAAGTAGAGGAGGAGAAGAGAAGGTAGATTAGATAAGTGGTCAGAAAAGGCAGCGCAGCAAAGAAGCTGTAGAACAATTTCAATTTCAGTTTCGATTTCAAACCCGAACAGGGCGATTCTCAGAGACTCCGTATATTAGCATCTTTTCGAAACAAGTTTCTGCTGACTTAGTTTTGCTGTTTCACATTGCAAGTCTACAAGATTTGAGTTTCTGAGGCTTCTGACCACGTTGACAATATAGATTTAAGCACTTGTGTTGTGGCAATAGTCAAGGTTGTTTTTTCCCCGCTCATCAGGCGGCTCCACCATACTTCCTCTTCCTTCATGTAGGACGCCAACAGGTGTGGTAACAAAAATTTCTCACCTGTTGCTCTTGTGGCCGGGCAGTTTAGTAACAGATGACGTATTGTTTCCATCTCTTGTTCATTTTTGCAAAAATGACATGTATTCTGCTTTGTCCTCTCAATTTTAGAATCTCATTTGTTTCCAGCAAGTTAAGGCGTGCTCTCATAAACAGATTTCTGGCTGGTCTGCTAGGGAACTTGGCTAGATAGTTCGGGACCAAGTTCAGTTTGGTTTGATAGGGCGGGAGATGGCTGATTGATTTTGCCTTAGTAGCAATGTCCAAGGTTTTGATCCAATCAAGCTCAGCCATTCTCCTTTTTATTTTTTGCGGGTGACAAACCAGGTCTTTCTCAGACGACTGAATTTCTGACAGTTTTGTTTTTCACGCAGCTTCCCAGGTGTTTAGGACTTTGCAGTACTCCGATGTAGTTTCTGCGCGTATTATGCAGAGTAACTGAGAACAACCAGGAAGCAACGTTTTCCTATAGAGTGCCATTGCTTTGATCTCTGTGGTTCCTCCCAGAGATAAAAGACCTAACTCTCTTCTGATTAAAGGCATCGATGTAGTCTTTGGGAGACCTAGTACCGTACGCCAGAAAAGACCTTCTAGCTTCAACCAAAAGTTCACAGGCGTATGTGGCAGGGCTTCCGCTGCATAGGTGAGAAAAGGCACCACTATTGCATGATAGAATTTGAGCTCCGGAAGCAGCGAGAAGAGTCCGAATTTGTTATTCAGAGCGCGGGCTTGGGCCGCCAGTTTAGTCGTTTTGGATAACAGCGAACTTTGTAGAGTAGAGTTTATGCTTGAACAGTCGAATATTATTCCCAAGTATTTGAAGTTGTATACTTGTTCTAAGACGCTCCCCTCCAAATACCAATGCAGTTTTTCTTTAGGTCGCTTCCTTTTTTCTAGGACCAGAATTTTTGTCTTTGATGCATTTATTGTAAGATCATTTCCTCTGATGTATGTTGCCAGATTATCTAACTGGTGCTGAAGGCCAATCGGCGTCATGTCCATTAGTATAAGGTCATCAGCGTAGAGAAGTCTTGTAGCTTTCTGGGATCCCATGGACGGTGGAAAAGAGCGAATGGCTAGTTCAGATTGTTTAAAGTCGCCAAGATAGGCGATAAAGAGGGCTGGGGCTAATGGAGAGCCCTGTTTTACCCCTCTTTCCACAGGGATTTCTGCTAACAGGAGCCCGGCTTGATTTAGCCTTACGCGTAGCTTATTGTCTTTGTGGAGCGCTTGAATAGGTTGAAGAATGTCTGTCGGACAATTCCAAAGACTCAGCTTTTTCCACAAGGTTGCTCGGTTTACCTGATCGAAAGCTTGCGCTAAATTGACAAACGCGAGGAAGACTCGAGGGCCCCCTCCAAGGACTTTGTCTTTCAAAGCGCTAAGGAACAGGATGTTAGTTGCCGTTCCATTGTCTTTCGTAAAACCCGTTTGGAACGGATCGACACACGCCGCTTGTTTAGCCCATTGCTGGAAATGTTGGAGAAGAAGAGACCCAAAGACCTTGCCGATGGTATCAAGCAGCGCTATGGGGCGATAGTTTTTCGGGTCTTCCTTTTGGCCTTTTTTGTAGATTGGTACCACAATAGATGTGGTCCATGACGCCGGAATTTGCCTAGAGTGTTTGCAACGTTTCAAAATCTCACTAATTAGTGGTGCCCATTCTTTTACATTTTGTTTTAAGTCCAGATTAGTGATACCATCTGGACCCAGTGCTCTTGCTGGTTTGAGCCTTAGGAGGACCTTTGTTATTCCAGCTGTGTCACTCAAATCAACCCAGGGCTTCAATTTGGTGTCAGGTTCCAGAGGGGTTTGTGCCCGTGGAGCCTGGAACAGGCTTTTGTAGAAGTTAGTCCACTCTGTTTCACTTATAGGGTTGATTTGACTTATTTCAAAAGGGATAGATGAGGACCTTAACAAGGCCCAAAACTCCCGTGGATGGTGTCCGCATACCAACTTTAACATTTTTTCTGCGTCCTGTTGATACAGCTGAAGCCTGTGATGTCGAATCCAGGCTTTGTAAGCTTTCGTGATCTTCACTAGACAATCTTGAGTCTGTGGCGACGGATGCGTGGTAAACTTTCGTTTCGCTTGTCTCACAAGTCGCCTCTGCTCCACAAGTTCACGACTGTACTCATGTAAGTGTGGTTGATTTCTGCGTCCTAAACTGTTAGGTTTTCGTAGAAATGATATCAATAAAGGTTGATAGTCTGGCGCAGATGGTGCTTCCCGTCCACTGGAACCCATTCCTTTCCTTTGATAGTTGTCTTTGATTTTTAATATTGAGGCCGCCGAAAGCTTTAGGCGGGTTTTCTGATTGTTTGTCTCTACTTGCACAATCATGTGCAAGTTTTCCTTTGGGGCCGTTTTCCACTTTAACATCAGTAAATTATGGTCACTGGCTGTGGACTTTAAGACATCGAAAGAAATGGTTTGAGTTACCAGGTGTCTGCTTATAAAGATGTGATCTATGTCTGCTTTCGAGTTTCCTCGTTCCCAGGTCGGGGATCTATTTTCACTGGGAAAAAGTTCAACACAGAGCAGGCCTCTCGAAGACATTAGGGTCAGCCACTTTGATCCACGTCTTTTCCTGGGCGATTGAGGAGATGTAGTAGAGGAAACTGCCCCCTGCGGGGCCCAGGTGGCATTTAGGTCCCCGCAGAGGATCATCAAGGCCTCTGGAGACTTTATGCGTGCTTCATCAATAGTCTCTCCGATCAAGGCTATAAAATCCGAGTCCTTCTGAGCAGCAGGATTCCAGTAGACGTTCATAATCATCAGGAGCTGTGGGGATGGAACATCTTCTTTTCCCACTGTGCGATCCCAACTTATCTCGGTGGCTAAAAGGTAAGTGGTCGATCTAAATGTGGTTATTAGCTGTAATCCACAACCTTCTCGGATAGCTGTTATAAAACCGGAAGATGGTCGCCCAAAAATTCCTTTAATAGCGGGTGCACAGGCAATAACGTATCCATCCATAGCTGGACGTGTTGTCATCCACGACTCCTGTAAGCAGAGTATATCGAACCGTCCAAGGTTGAAATCTCCTTTTTTTGTGAGATGTAGAAAACCCTGCGTGTTCCATGACCCCAAGGACAGCTCCTCTTTCTCGGGGATGGATCTGGTGGAGAGTGGAACATCCCGATGTCTGATGGATTGCTATTGTTTCTTGTTGAGCGTCAGGGCCTTCGGTAGCCAGGCCCAAAGTTGCGATAATGAAGCATATTTAAGAGGTTTTTGGAGCTCCAAGTTGTTGGTTCTAGTAGGTTGGGTCAATTCCAAAAGGATCTTTATAAGCAGATTTACTTTGTTGTTCTTTTTCCAGTAGTCGCGGGGTAGCTGATTTGGATCCCGAACTCAGAGAGATGGTTCGTATATTTCTGGCCGTGGAGGATCGTTCAAACAAGGTTTTAAATTACCACACATTTGCTCCGAAGATCTCGCGGTCTGTTCCCGTTTGTTGCTTTCTTTCGAGTGCATAAGAAATTGCTTGGCTTTGCCGTCGTTGGAATGTTCCTGTTTGAAGAGGCGTCGAGACTATCTTCCAGTTCAAACAGATCAAACCCTAACTTCAGAAGGTTCTCTGCTGCTTCCGAAATCCGGATTTTCGCCCAGTTTGTCTTTGCATAGAGGTAAGCACTGGCGATTTTTCCTTCATGAAATGGTTCAACTCGAGCAAGGTCTTTGGTTTCCACGTGTCTAAGTGACGGGACACACTTGAGGAGTTGAAGCACATAGCCTCTGTTTAAGACCACATATTTCTTATTGTCTGGGAGTTGTTCAATCTTGAAGCTTCGAGCTGTTTTTGGTAGACGGATCATTGTCCGGGAGGTTTCCCTTGAATTGTGACTTGGGGAACTTCTGGTCTTTTTGTCCTTTTTTTGATGTTCGGATAAGGTTTGCCTGCCTAATGGGCCTTTGGCCCGGGTTGCGTGAACCCATCGTGTTTTAACACCCGTATCAGCGTCTGGAGGAAAAGCGGGACTTGAGTTCCTCCTACAAGGGGAGACAGAAGGGCTACGCTGGGCTCTTTTGCTTCGTTTATCGACGTTATATTTATTTTCCTTTTCTTGATTTTTGTGTTGACCCTGCCCCAACAAGGATTATTTGTGAGCTTCTTACATCTGCTTTCTAGAGTGTGAAAGGGTGAAGACATCTCCTTGTCAGATTGTGGTTGGCTGTTGGCTTCCTGGTCATCGGGTAACGAGTAGACGCTGAGATTTAGCAATTCTTCATCCACCTCGGTATCTGTGTCTTTAGCTCTTTTAGGACTGGGTCGAGATGGTTCTCCTCTTTTACTGTGTAAGCTGTCGTGGGGAGCTGATGTTTCCGATGCTTTCGGGCATGAGTGGTTCTCAGTCCAAATGCAAGGAGCCGCTTTCTTTGTAGAGGGCGCCTCGTATAAGATGTTTGGTTGAGTAGAAGTACAGCGTATTGATTTCACCAATTGCAGACGCCCCTGCCCTTTCTGTACAGGGATTTTTTCATATCCCAAAGTTGTTTGAGGCGTGTCCGTCTCTTGCAAGATTATGATGTTATCATTGCAGACTGCACCGTTTGTAGTGACAGTTTTCTTTTTTGGGTTTATCCCCGAGATGCTTGTCGCAGGGGAACCTGCCCCTGTGGTGTCCATGTGGCTCTTAAGTGGCACGGTCGGTCACACTTTTGGAGTATGGGCGCAAAGGTCAAGTGGCGGTGCTTGTTTCGATCTATTTGGGCTCAGACTTCTAAAAATGTCCAGGCCGTCTTGCACTAATGTAGCCTGCTCGTCCACAGAACGTTTTGCCATTTTGTTGTTGAGCGCTTTTATATACCCTTCAAGAAAAATAAGACGACTGTTCATCATGGCTATAATTGAAGTATGGTCTTTCAATGAGTCATTTATTGACTCATAATTTACAGAATGGTGCCATGGCCAGTGTTACAGTCGACATGATTAGCCTTAAATCTGTCTTTTTTGGTGAAGAATCTTTTGGAGGGCAGCTAGGACACTCACTTGAACGGCGAGCTCTCGTTGGACTTGGTGAAGTCTGCGAGCTTGAGTTTCGGGCCCCTATTGTGGGACCACACGGAGCTAGCGGGGTCAGAAGCCACTAAACTTGTCTCTTGTCTGACAGGTCCCCTGGTTTCAAGTTCTTGAGTATCCAGAGTTTCAGGTGAAACTTCAGGGCTTGTCAGGTCCACAAGTCTGGATGTCTCCGAGGAGGGAGAGGCCCATGCTGAGTCAGTAATGGCTGGTTCATTTGTATGCTGCTCATGAACAGGTGAAGACCAGCCAGGCTGGTTACCCTTTACGTCTTTTCGCACAGTTCTTTCTTTTACCAGAGGTTGCTCGAGACCCCTGTTTCCTGGTGGAGACGAGAGGAGCGGTGGTTTTTCCCAGGGTGCGAGGGAGGCACCCCTGAACTCCCTCGCTTGCAGATTTAAATTAGATGCGCCCCTTCCAGAGTTGATGGAGTCTCTCGAAGTGGGGGAATTGATTTCCTCATTCCCGTTGTTGTGATTGTTTGAGGATTGTCTAGACAGAGTGGATGGTCTAAGTTGTGGCGAACCGAAGTGCCATCTGACTCTGGCATCAGGTTCCATGTCAGAGAATCGAAAGCAGGCAGGATCCAACGGGAAAGTTGGACCCTGCGCCGAAGTTTTCTCCAGTGGTTTTTGCACAGACATTTGAGACAGCGCTAAGCATCTCCGCATCTGAAAGTTCTTCCGTTTGCGATTGCCTCTTTTTTAAGAAGTTGCCGAAGAATTTATTGCTAGTCGCTGACAAAATCGAGACCCCCTTTTGAGGGGATTTTGATGCACTTTCTGATGTTTTTAGCGATCTTGGACGTAGATTAGATAGTGCTTTGAGAACCGGCTTCTGACGCTGGTGTGCGCACCGTCTTCTACGCGCAGGTGCAGCCTTTTTCTTTTGAAGCAGGGCATTCGTAGAGACATGCAATGGTTTGCTGGTTTTGCCCTTACCTGGGTTTGTTACAGGTGCTTTCGGGTGAACAGGGACTTTTTGAACCATTTGTTCTGGATTCTGGGGAGCTACTTCCTGCTCCCGCCCCCCATTTCTCTGGTCATGTAAAGGTGACGCGCCCCCCTTTAAGTTGATCCCCGGCGGGGTACTGGGAGGTGCAGCATTGGTGCAACTGTAATAATGTTTCAGTCTGCACTTTGGGGTGCGATAGCTAGCAGAGTGGGGTGCCCCACCGCCCTGTCACAAGCAGGGAGTTCCCACCATACAGCGGGGGAAATTGGCGAGCTGGCCGCTGGTTCCAACGTCAGGTTCGCAGCCACACATGCAGGTAATGAAACATCAGGCTGTATGTCCCCGACTGGCTCGCTTCGTCCACCCACACACCCCCCCCTCCCCTGAGCGCCAACTCACCGTTTGCAGGCGGCATCTCCTCTCCTCCGAGAAGCGACGCAGAAACCGGCTCACACGGCGAGAGGCTGCAAGCGGGAGAAAGGAGCTCCGGCGGGACTGAACGGCCAGTGTCGGTAAGAGAGTCCGGCAGCTCCAGATTGATTGTAAGTTTTTTGGGGCGGGGACAACATTCAATTGTGGTGCGAGGCACATGTCGCGCTGCCGAGTGATCCCCTTCTCGACCTCGACCTCGAGGCGACGAGCTGGTCTCCGAGTGGGCCATTTCTTTTATTGCACTTCTTGAACTTTGTGAACTTCGTAGACGAGGGCCCTTCACCTCGGGCTGCGAGAGGACTAAGTTTGCCTTAGTTGCCTTAGCTGCCATAGACTGCAGAGACTGCCACTCTGCAGCCACTCCGCGGCCGCTCCATGGGAAAAGAGGGATTTTGAAGAAAGTCCGCCCTCAATTCAGCAACCACAGTAGAAAGACTGCAAAACACAGAGTCACCGGGAAACAAGTAGAGAACACGTTGAAGGCACTGCAGAGACTTCCACTCTGAAGCCACTCCGCCGCCGCTCCGCAGGAAAAGAGGGATTTTGAAGAAAGTCCGCCCTCAATTCAGCAGCCACAGTAGAAAGACTGCAAAACACACAGTCACCGGGAAACAGGTAGAGAACACGTTGAAGGCACTGCAGAGACTGCCACCCAAATAGTTTTTAATACAAATGGGTGAAATACACTGATTTGGAGTGTGGTTTGTGGGCTGGGGGATAGAGGTATATTGTAGGGATATTGTGGAAGTAAAAGTAAGTCTCTAGCTGGTAAATTGGAGGAGTTAAACAAGATATAAAAAGGTGTGCTTTGAGTAAAATTAAGCTGTGAAATAGGAAAGGAAATCAGTTGTGACAAGAACAGTTTTACTTTAAACTAGAGTATTCAGGCTAGCCCACAAAAGAGGGACACAGTAAGATACAGGGTTGATTCGCGATTTCAACCCTGTCACCCCAGCGCCCAACCATGGTTTAGGATTACACAAGACAAAATTACTAAAGAGATGGTGCTAGCACTAGAAATCAAGGGCAGGGTTGCACAGATAATTCTGACAGTCTTAACAAGTTATCAGGATATGGGTAGGATGCCTTAAGGAGTGCAATAAGGACCAAGGCAAGACAAGATATACTATGGATTTCTATGGAGTGGTGATTTATACTCACAGTCCACCTTTTAGTTTTGGGATTTTTGGACCGTCAATAGGTTCTGGTCACCAGACGGCGGCGCGCCTGGCAAACAGCTGGGCAGTTCTGGACTGACAATCCTGGTCACTGGATACTAAAGGTCAGCTGGATGGCAGGATTGCAGCGGGCATGCAGTTAGGGGGCAGCAAGCCAGGCTGGTTCAGGATGCAAAAAGGACCACAGCTCGCCCCTTTTTCATGGGAGATTAGTGGGTTTCCAGAATTGAGTACTTGCTGGGAATAGGATCAGCACTGTTTGGGTTTTGCAGTGGGCCCTGGAGTAGGGTCAGCAATGCTTTGGCCTTGTAGTTGGGATCTGGAATCTGGATGGATGGAACAGGAATGCAGCACTTGAACGCCAGGAAGAGTGTGTGTCTAGAGTCTTGTCAGGGACTCTTATTTATAATGCATAGTGACAGCATCAAAGTATATGGATGGGATAGGCTTAACTAAACACGCCTCTAACAACGGGATTAGAGAAGGGCAAATCCAGCCAAGGCGGTTTAAAACCTTTATTTTCTGATATTTGGTCCTGAATTAAAATGAGCCTGTAGAATAAAATAGCCCAGGTGTGTATTATCACCAGCCACAAACCCCTTCACATTGCTAGGCAATGGCAGGCTTTCCTTCAACAGTTTACTTTTTAAATGGGCATTTTTCTCCTTTCGTTTTGCAAAAGCCCATTTTTACACATGTGGTGAAAACTGCTAGCATTTCCTTTCAAATTCAATTTTGCTATCTGACTTCCCAATATTGCCTCGCAGCCATAGTCATTTTCTTCTAGGCAGTAGTTTAGTTGAAGCACAGATACATTGAAACTGACATGGCTCAGATAGCTGGAGTATCTTTTGAACTACTGAGCTATGTTACATTTGTAAAGAAATGAACGTGTTTTCCCATGCAAGTAAAAGTGAAGCTCCTTGTTGATTTTTTTTTTTTTATTGTATATGGTTTACAAAAGAAACCTTTACAAATACATTGAATAAGAAGAAAAAAAACATACATTACAAATAGATTTCATTACACTTATGGTAAAAGATAAATAAAGACCCAAATATCCTTTTTCTAAGAATAAGAGACATAGTGCAAATCAATTTAAAAAATGTCAGTGCAAGTTAAAATTCAACACAGTGTATAGTGATTAAAAAGCAACTTCCCATTACGTATAGACACATTTTAGCAAGAATGTCATAAAGATTTCAAATTATTAAATACATACATAATATAGTTTGTGATATAAGAAGGTAAAATTCATCATACAAGTTAATCAAAGGGAAGAGACATACAGATCCAATGATTTGATAAATCCCACCACAGCAAGCCCATCTTTGATTTTA
The DNA here is from genome assembly GCF_040938575.1 of Ambystoma mexicanum. Classification (NCBI taxonomy): domain Eukaryota; kingdom Metazoa; phylum Chordata; class Amphibia; order Caudata; family Ambystomatidae; genus Ambystoma; species Ambystoma mexicanum. Next base: position 499,904,231 of record NC_090929.1, on the reverse strand, counting down.
GAGATGGCAAGACACTTAGACCAAATAAGGTTTCTGCCCCCAGTAGAACCAAAGTGTTGAATCTACCTAAATAGATGTGCCTAGGACCTTTCAGAGAAACGCAATCTAAGAAGAATTGGCGTGTGGATTCAATTACCCCAGGAGTGTGACAGAAACGGAATGAAAGGTCCAGATCACTAATCTCCTTCCTTCTATGGAGGACTTCCCTAGGAGGGAGGAGATTCCATCTAAGCTTGAGGAGAAGTGAGCGATAGTGGCTGTTAGGGAATTGAGTCAAAGGACAAGCAGCCTCTCTTCTTATGGTCAAATTGTAGGTCACTGAGGGATGGGTAAGCATGCAATTTTTCAAGCGTATTACTCCAATCACAGCTAAAAAGACATTCCTTAACTTTATTAGGGCTATTTAACAGGGTATCCCTATCAGTGGAGAGATCTAATAGCGTCTTGTCGCAGAGGTCACAGAATCTTGAAAGATATAGATTTTGGTCTAAGGATCCCTGCGAGAAGAGCGTTTTACCCACATCAACATAGAGGGTATCGGGTTTAGGACAGAGCAGGGCAGAAACAAGTGTAAGAACTCTCCAAAGAATTCTAGCTCGCAGAGAAACTAACCCCAGTTCATATCTTATGGCCACTATTGGGACACAATTAGGCAGTTTCATAACTTTTCTCCAATAGATACCCTCAAGGTTGTCCCAAAAGGTCAGGAGGTCTAAGTAGTGCAGTTCCATTCCATATATTAGTTTTGGGATCACCTTTCCCTTGAAGAAATCTACAATAGGTTTAAAGGAAAACATGCCATATTTATTGTCTAGCTTAATAGATTGAGGAATAAGCAGAAGTATTTTGTGTCTAAGGGATTATCTTAATTCAATGGCAGAAGGTTGGGCCAGAATAAGGAATCCCAAATAGACAATTTTATGTGCTCTGATGATATTTTCACCACCAATTTTCCACACTTTTTTGTTCCCTTTTCTCCCCCTGGAGAAGACCATCGTTCGGGTTTTACTCGGGTTGATTTTTAACCCGTTAAAAGTGGCATATTCTTCAAATTTGCAGATAAGCCTCTGCAGGCCAACTTTAGTGTGGTCGAAGAGAAGAAAATAGTCGGCATATGCCAACCATGAGAGCCTGAGATCCCCCAATTTTGCATTCACCATGTCTGTATTTCCAAGAAATTCCCCTACATCTGCCAGATAGAAGATGAAAAGGCATGGGGCTAATGAACAGCCCTGTGACCCCAATTCGAGTTCTTATCCTTCTAGAGAGTGTTCCTTCAAGATCTATCCTAATATGGATCCCTGAGTTCTCACATATTGCCATGATTAAAGACAGAAGACCTGCCGGGATCCCCCACTTAGATAGTTTTTCCCACAGTCTCGACCTAATTACCAGATCAAATGCATTCGACAGATCGATTGAAGCAACATAGAGAGAACCACCGTATTTTCCCCAGGTTGAACTTTGTAGGGCAGTTAAAATGATGCCATTGAGATTGGTTGAATTGCCAACCCTGAAGCCTGTTTGTTGCTTTGGGAGGATATGATTTTCCTTAATCCAAAAAGTCAGGTGGGAGAGAAGCATGGAGGCAAAAAGCTTACAGTCCGCATCGATAAGAGAGATTGGTCTATAGTTCTTGACCAGAGTTCGTTGGCCTCTCTTAAAGATGGGGCAATGTGTGCGGTCTGCCAACTGGTTGGGACATTAACAGAATTAACAACATCTTGGAATAGCAGACACAAGAGTTTATCCCAGATTTCTGTTTCCGCTTTCAATGTATTATTTGTTAGGCCATTAGGCCCGGGGGCCCTTGAGTTCTTAGCTTTGGCAATAAGGCCAACTATTGTCTCATAGTCAATGACGGGCTCCCAGGTATCATTTAGAGCATTCTCCCCCATTATACAGGGTTCTAGTCCCTCTCCCCCTGTACCAAAAAGTTTGGTGTAGTGCTCTACCCATTGAACCTCTGGGATAGCATTCAACTGGTCAACCACCGCCACATCATCTTGGCTGGAAAAAATAGCCCAGAATGCCCTAAGATCTCTTTTGCCAAGTACTCTAAGCATAAGCTCCGCATCATTTTGTAGCAAACTAGATTTTCTTGATTTGCAGTAGTTTTTATATTTTTGGAGGATAGCTTTAATTTTGTTTTTTTTGTTATCCCAGTCAGTATCGAGAACTTGAGCCTCTCTGATAAGTTTCCGAATGTAGGCCTTTTCATTGGCCAACTCCTGATCAAACCTATGAGCATGAGATTTTTTAGAGATACCCTTCCTAAGAGAGCCAGGGATACTGCTGTGGAGAGCATTGAGAAAGCTATCAAAATACAGGGTGTTGAATACTGCAAGTTTCCAGGAAAAAGAGGTATGATTAAATGAAGAAATCAGTTTACAGTTGAGGAGACTGATATTGGCAGGTGACCAACGTACCCCTGTCCCTTGTCCCACAGTTTTAAGATTACGTGGCCCCCCAGCGGGCAAAATCTTCATGGGACAAGGAGAAAGAAATGTAACCAATAGTGACCCATGGTCACTCCATGGGTTGAAGGAAACCTCGACTCAGACGAGAGAACGGACAGAGAGTGATCTACATAGTCTAAAGTAGACGTTGACAGACCTCTATGCCATGTAGGGCAAGGTGGAAGAGTAGCATCATAAGAGCCATTAAGACATGTTAGACCAACTGAATCCAAAGCGAGATTCCACATTCTACCCCATACAAATGTCTGGCCTCGCGGATTGTCATCCTCCAAAGCCAAACCCAGGTCGTCATAGTTGGCCTCGGATGAAATCGAACAGTCGGAGTTAAAATCACCAGCCAAAATCAATTTCCCCTGCGATATACAGATCTCCATGCAAGTACCATATCCGTTTGACTTTCCAAGAATGGCTCGAGAGCGGCAGTGCCCTTGTGCCAATATACATTAATCAGAAGAAGGTTAACCAGTCGATCAAGGGAACTGACCTCCAGAGCCAAAATCCCAAATGGCGTCTCCACAAGGACCTTGTTCCTGAAGACAAAGGAAGCTCTAATTCCAATGAGAAGGCCCCCAGAGGCCCACCCCCCCGAGCTAGATTTAGCATTTTGAGAATGGATATCAAATCCATCTACAACGGGAGGAGAGAGCAACCAGGTTTCCTGTAGGAAAAAACAGTGTGAAGCACTGATCATAAGTACTGTGTCAGTATTCGTGAAGAGATGATTATTTCCCCTGGAATGCCAGGAAAGAAAAGTAAATTTATTCAGGATCAAGACATTAATGGGTGCAGCAGAGCACTTGGAGGAGTGCTCATTTCCACAGACCTGAGGTAACCTGGGCCCAGTTCCTTGAATTTCCATTGAATCTGGGCGTAAATTGCCTCTGTTGGTGCTGTGGAGCTCTTTCCGGGTGATACACCATTGTATGGTTTCCCCTATACTCTTCACACCCTCCATATTTACAGGGAGGCTGATTAGATTGTAGCAGATTTGCTTCAAAACCAAGCTGCATTAAACTTTCCCTTTGGCCCATTATTAGTTCTAAGACCACTCTTGATTTCAGAATAATATGCTCATATCTACAAGTCCTTGAGTGGGAAAGAAAATCCTTTCCATATCGTAACTAGAAATTAGTGAAAGAGAAGGAAGTTGGTGGAAGATTTTTAATATATTTCCACAGTTGAGACAGATAGTCATGTCTTGACCCCAAAGGCTAGTAAGCTGCAGGGTGTCCAAGGGATCTTTAGCCTCCACTGAGTGAGGAAATGAATCAGTTATACTTTTTGTAAATTGAGTTAAGGAGTCAACTTCCAGATCAGTACCCCTTGCACCCCTTAATATGGTCCTATTTTGAATTACATGTGGTCCCTGAGATGAGCCTGTAGTTGGGTTAAGAACCACCCCAGTGAGTGAATTTGTGCTAAGGAGCTCCTGAAATAGTTGTTTCACCATGTCGAGGTTAACCATATTTGCCGGAATTAGAGTGGTAGTAGACTCAGGGTAGGTAGGATCTAAACTGGATAAGGAATTGCACGGAATAGTTGAGGGTTCTGCGTCCAGAGAGGATTCCATCGACTTACATACGGTTTGGGTGTTCAATATAGTTGGAGCAGAGTTGTTTATAGGCTCCAGTTGAGTTGAGACTATTTTTGGATGACAGGTGACAAGAATTTCCTCAGCCAGCCCAATATTGCCCAGCACCGCAGAAGGAATATTATCCTTTGGCATAGAACTGACTGCCGAAGTATTGGACTAACTGGGTACAGCTGGAGTAATATGCAGAGAGGTTAAAGCAACAGAAACGGCAGCCGCGTTAGGTATAGCGGTCACAGGTAGCGCTGGTTCCACCAAAATCTTAATCTCTTTAGAAGGGGTAAGAGTTGTTGCACACACAGAAGCACTTGCCAGAAAAAGATTTTTAAATAATTGATTGGAAAAAGAGTTCATTTTTTTCATATTCTTCTGATTTTTAGTTTTCTTTATTTGTTGGTTATGTTTTTTTTAACTATGTTAGCAAAGCCCTTTAAGTGTACCGCTTCTTTTGTGAGGTCAATGAAGTCAGGCGGCTTCTCCAGAGTAAGATCAGATTTAGAAACAAGAGAGGAGGCAACATTGTCTCCCTTAAGTGATTCAACCATTTCTAAAGTAGTAGGTTCACCAGATAATCCCTGGGAAGTGGAGGAAGGAGAATCAACGATCAACCCCTCTTGGGCTTTCTCCACCAGGGGTTTAGTAATCGCTTTTATGGAAGTGATAGAGAGTTTTACATCTGGGGCGTGGTCCGCTTGGACGCCCCCAACGTTTGTGGGGGGAATCAGAGAAGATTGATCACAAGTACCCCTATCCGAACAATGAGGGTCAGTAGTACCTGGGACCATATTAGGAACGCCCCACGGGAAACTATCCTTTTCCACATTAGTGGCTTTTTTAACCAGAGGCCCTTCCATAATGGGTTGGCTTTGGAGGACAGAGTCTGGAGACTGTTTTATTATTGAGGGATGGTCTTCCTTAATAATTTTAACCAACTCTTCAAATCTGTCTAGTTCTTCTAGCCTATTATAGATTTCAGAGAGTAAGAGGGAGTGTGATCTAACCTCTGACCATATATTGTCATAGAGATTCACAAAGGAACTAAAAACCATATTCAATGCAGAGAGTGTAGGTTGAGTTAGTTTTATTCTGTCGTCCGCTTCTTTAAGGGTATGATGCAGAATAGACTCGCTGACATGAACCTTTTTATATCTGGAAGTAAACCCCTTTCTCTAAGCCAATTTTGCTTCTCTGTATACTCATCAATAAAATTAGTGAGTTCAGAAGGAGAACCCACGTAGGAGGCATCACAAGTTTGCTGGGTTACATTGTTTGTTTTGGTGGAAGTAGGATCCAACTGACTCAGCTATTGCCCTATCTGCACATTCCATAATACTAATGTCATCAATATCATTATCTACAGGATCTTCAGTCTCCAACTTCTTTGCTACATCCGCCAGATGCATATGGTCCAGGGTAGCCACTGTAAAAACTGAAAGCGGAGGTTTGATGAGGGTACTAGTGGCACTCCTTTTACCAAAGAAGTTAAAAGATTTTTTTCCCTTGGATGGGTTTACACTGAGTACCCATGTTAGATTTTATTTTAGGAGTATAAATTGGGGGTTTTGTGAGTGGAGTTTTAAACACTATGGATTTCACTGTGGAAGTATTGGCAATACCATCAGAAGTAGCAGAGAGATTAACGTGAATAGAAGAAGTATGGTTAACCCCCTTACCAGAGGAAGATACCTCTGGTGATAGATTGATGGGAGGAATACCATAGTTTCTGTTGCCCTCTGGTGGGGGAAGTTGTTGAACAATAACCTCTTTAGACAGGACAGGAGATTCTGTAGCACTTGCAACAGTCACCCAGCACTGAGACAGGTAAAGGCAGCCTAGGTTGTAATGGGACGGGGGTTGGGTGTGCAGAGTTCACCGTACTGTTATTCGGGTGATCAATGGGCACCCTTGCCTTTGGTAAACTACCCCCTTCCTCCAAATTCAAAGCTATAGTAGCTGCTAGGCGTGCTTCCTGCGCATCTATGGATATATCTTGTTTTCCACTGAAGATGCAGCTGTTATTAACTGGAGTGCGTGAGATAATACACATCATATTAAATAGATCAGTCCTATCTTGTAAGTGGATTTGGGTATGGACCAAAGGTTTTTGAAGAGAAGAATCCTGGGAGCTGTCTGCTAGTGTATGTTGTGGCTTGCCCAGAGAAACAGGGATGGGATTCACTGGTGGGATACAATCTATCAAAGGAGGAGAAGGAGCCACCACAGCAGGAAAAGTAGAATCAAAAGAAACCTCCATAGCAGCCTGGCTCCTAAAACCCTTACGTGTCATCCAAACAAGTGGAAAACCGGCAGGGGAGAAAGGCAGGTAACAGGAGGGGTAAGAGCAGAGTAGCTCTATGGACGATAGAGTGTGGAAACTCCTAGAGGTAATGTTAAAATAGATATCACAAGCAGGAAACATCACAAATACTAAGACCTATTGAATAGCAGACCGTAATTTAAAAATGCACTGAATACAAGAAGTAGCTAAAACACATCAAACACTACCCCAGGTACACTTTAGGATATAATACAAATAGATATGGATCTCTTTCTAGAATCGAGAGGATAAGGTATAAATGTATCATCAGGTATGTCCTTTAATTATTTAGATGAAGAACTCATTAACTGAGTAATAGTCCCATAAATCAGCATAGAACTGAAGGCGCACCTAGTCTCAGGTAAGGAACGCCTGATAGCTTGAGGAGCCGCCAGAGTCCGAATCTCCCCCCTTACCCTTGAGACTGGTTAAAATGTTGCAAGTAAGGTGGCAGCATATGACCTCAAGCTGGGTTACTCACAGTGCCATTGCACAGACACAGGTCACAGCCAAACAGAAGCTCCAGCCCTTACTGCCTCCAGGGCTTAACGCTGCAAAGGTGGTTGGGCTGGCAATTTGTGCAGGCTGGAAGTCACGTGGTCCGTCACTTGCTCGGCAAGGGTTCCGCCCCCTCCAGGAAGCGAGTGTGGCAGCAAGAGCTCAGCTCGCAGTGCTGCTGTGATGAGGAAGACTGCAGGCAGGAGCGTTAGTTTGGCAAGTAAAGCGCTCCTTCAAAGTAACAGGATTTGATTTTTCTCAAAGTTGGTTTGACAGGGCCTGTCATTCAGGAATCATGCCTGGTTTTGCTGAAGCACAATGAGATATCCTGGCCAAGGCAGGGCCTTATTGATCACAGTGGTTTTAAGAAAGCACAGATGGAATTAGCGTCAAAGCAGCATTTTTTTTAAAGATGAAAAAGTTTCCCTTTCAATGGAAATGTTGTGGTTTACAGCAAAGCAGTACTGACTTTTCACTTTCTTCCTTTTGTATATGTCAGAAAACACTGGCCGCTCTTTCGGTGTGTCCCCTTGTTCCATCCTACCCAATGTATGCTTGGCAAGAAGGTGCAGCCATCTTTGGAGTTATTGCAAAGGGTGGTGTGGAGTCTCAACTATGATGTGTTCCCCCTGGTTGAACGGGCGGTAATTTTTCAATCCCCACACTGTTGCCAAGAGTGCCTTATCACAATAGTTGAATTTTTCCTCCACCAAGGATAAAGTCTTGCTTGCATAGGAGATGACTTTATTGACCTTGTCATGCTTTTGATATAATACTGCTGTCAAGCATGTATTCGAGAACCCTGTCTCCAAGATGAACTCCTTGTTTCTGACAGGGCAAGCTAAACAAGGCACTTGTGAGAGGCTTCTATTGAGTTGCTTTACTGCCTCGGCTTGTTCTGGACCCAACTCCCACTTGACCCCCTCTTCAACAGATGGATCAGGGGTCTTGTGATCTCTGCGTAATCCTCAATGAACTTGCTACTATAATTAGTCAGTCCATGGAGGCTTCTTGGCTCCCGCAGAGTTGTGGGGTTTTTTAAGTTTTAGGAGTGCTTCCACCTTTTTCTCCTGGGTACAGAAACCCTCAGGAGTTATCTCATGCCCAAGAAGTTGACACAGGTTCTGCACCACTGCGCCTTTTAGAAGTAGAGTATTTCTCTGGCAACCCTCAACTGTGTCAGAACATAAAGGATTTCCGCTATGTGTTCCTCCACAGTTGAGATTTTCATCAGGACATCATCCACATAGGCCAGGTTACCCCTTTGACCCAAGTCGGGCATGGATGGTACATCTGTTGCCGGAGTTGATGTAGCCGAAGGGAGTCCGGGTCCACGTGTATTGCTGCCGCCGAAGGTAAAGGCCAGCTTGTATTGATCCTCCCTACTGACAGGCACGGTCCAGTACCAATTGGTCAGGTCAATGGCAGTGTATATCTTTGACCCCTGGATTTGGGCCAGCCCCTGGTCAATGTAGGGGAGAGGCCATCGGGACATATGGACCCATTGATTTAGCTCCGTAAGGTCGGCAGAGAGTCTCCACTGGCCGTTCGGATTTAAAATCCCCAGCACCGGATTTTTGAAGATTTCCATCGGGGACTCCATGGATGCGAGAGGCAACCGGTATTGCTTCACAAACATTGGAGTCATTCCAGGATCTGTGGGAATGGTTGTTGTATGGATTTCAGTGCAAACACAGTCATACGAGTCCACCGCAAAGAGATCTTGAAAATCTAAGAACACCTGCTTCAACTTTTGCTCTGGAGTCTCACAAGCATTTGCTAGGTTGACCCGCTCTTCAACCATTTGCCTGAAGCCTGGAAAGACTTCCGGTTTTGCTATCTCAGTGGCCTCCTCCAGCTGGGTGGAGAGGTCCTGGGTTAGAGTATTGACTGGACAGAGGGTTTCAGGTAGGAGAGGAAGTCATTGTGGACCTGAAATATCACCTCCTCCTGCCTAATGCCACCTCTTCCTCACCATAAGGGCAGGAAGAGTACACCAGGAAATTCCCTTGCCGGGTGAAGATCCTGTCTGGTGGTAGGTCATTGTCACTGTCACTATCAAAACAGTCATGGGGGATTGGTCCCATCAGTTCATTACCTAGATCCATGGAAAAATGTCTCATCAACCGCCATTCCAATAATGGTGTCTGCGCCCAGAGTGATACGCCTAAGGTTGCTGTTATCCCTCAATATTGGAATGGAGTTGTGTTCTACATTGCCTAATGGCGTTGGATTTAACCCCAACCCCTGCTGCTGGAGATGGGCGTTGAGGTGTACATATGCATCAGGATTTTGCAGTTTCTGTCCTCTTTTAATTTTTAATTCAAGTGGGAATAGTCATGTCCATCCTGGGATGGCGACCTCCTCTCCACTTTGAACTTCAACTGCATACGGCAGCAGTTGGGCTGACCGAAATGCTTTTTCTGAATCAGTCGGGACCAGGCTTTATAATTTATCAGGTACAAATTAATGGCAAAACGATTGAGAATGTTACTGCCAAAATAGAATGCAGCAGAGACATCTCGCACGACCCAACAATTATGTACTATGCTTTTGTTTCCTATAGAAATTTTGAGCATACACCTGCTAGGGATCCCATTAGGCAGGAGATGTTTGGAATTGGGAGCTTTCAGGCCCATTTCCCAGTTATTGATCAATTTAAATGTGGGAGGGGCTGGATCTTTTGCGAGCTGTCGGAACATGGCTTTCCTGATGAAGCTCTTACCGTTGTTCACGCACACTTGTGCGAGAACAGATTCCTTCCCCTCATTTAACTGTATAGGGATGAATAACTGTTCTCTAATTTTCTGAATGTCAGCTAAACTCTGAGCTGGTTTCTCATCACTCTTGGCTATGGAATTGGGATTTTCAGATTGTGAATTGGTATAAAGTATTTCCTTCCAGTGTGGAATGCCACTTGAGACTGGAAGGAAGGTTGATTTTCAGGAATGGAGAGGAGTTCCCATCACCAGTTTGTGGTCCTATAGCAATTACTGTCACGTCGGGTGTTTGATTGTTCTGAAAATGAAACTCAATATGATCAGGTTTTTGTTCAACCATGTGGCATATGCCATTTAAACTAACTTTCAATTTGATTGGCCTGTTAGTCTGAGTCCAGAGGACCTTGTTCACACAGTCTATTAGGGGGGGCAACCTACGCAGGATGTCATTCCCCAGTAGACAGGGTGTGCCCTTGGGAGTCACGACTATGAGAGGGTGTTTCACCTTATGTCGCCCAATTCTTATTTTCAAATCTGTACTCCCCTTGACAGGAATTTCCTTCCTGTCAAAGTTTTGGAGTTGTCCAGGAAGGGGGGGGTGAGAGGGATCTGGTATCTCTGCCCCCTTCCTGAATTTAGCTGCTCAAAGACCCTTTTTGACAAAAGAGTGGCTTGGGATCCAGTGTCCACCAGCACCGAAAATGTACACTGCCCTTGCACAAGGACCGGGGCATAAAATCTACCCTCTTTCTCCTCCAATGGGCAAAGGTAATGTGCATTTTGGGCAAGCTGGGTGGTCAATTTCATTATTTCTGACTCCGACACAGGGGTCATTTGGGCATAATTCTGTGTGGGAGTTTGGGGATCCGAAAGAAAGATTTGACATTTGGGGAGTTTCGAGCTCACATTTTTCTGATTCTGGGCTGCCCCCCACCCTTTTTGGAGGCAGTCATCAGAATTGGTGTGTGAGGTTTGGGATCCCTCTGTTACTATTGGGTTTCCTGGATGCTCATTCTGGGTTTCAAGGATGGGCGATTCTGATTCAGCCCCACACCTACCCAGTCTTCATTTGGATCTCCTGGCACCCATTTTTCTTTGGGAGGGGTTCCCCCGTCCCTGAAGGAGAACATCTTTTTCCCAGGATCCTCTAAGAATTCTTCCCCTTCAAATTGGAGGACACTAACTTCCTCCACAAAATGGGTCTTTTTGAGTTCTTTATTTCTCCTACCCACCCTCTGTTCGTTGGGTTGCAGATTTTCGGGGGCAGGAGATTTTTGTTCGGTTCCTGGGTGTCCAGAGGCTTTTCATGAGTAAGGAAGGAAGCTTCCTCTAGGGCTTTGCACCTCCCTTCCTCCGTGCCTCCTTCTCTGGAACCAGTGAGTTGTCTGGGTTCTCTCCCCGTCATTGTTCTCAGGTACCGGACCCTTGGTTTGTGGGGTTCTGAGCCACCATGTTCATCTGAGGGTTCTGTTGAGCCCTCAACATGCGACCCAGATCGTGGGTAAGGTTTTGGACCTGGCGCTCCAGTTGGGACACTCGTTCCGGCTGGTACGGGGGTCTATGGACAACTCTAGGTGGATCACGGGAAGGGTAACTATCCCTTCTCCTGTAGTATCCCGGATACTGTGAGTTTTGGTAACCCTCCACCCTTGGCCTCCCTTCTCCCGGATTGGGTTGTCTGGTTTCCTGAAATCGGGGAATGAAAGGAAGGTTGTCCTGCAGGTTGGGATTTTGTGAGTATCGGGGGACAAAACTTAACCCAGCATTTGGGGAATTACTGCCCTCCTGAGGGAAGTTAGGAGGGAAGTTTCCCAGGGTAGTACTTACCCGATTGGATTCCCCCCCCCTTGGGCGGGGGAGTCCATATGTACCCCAAGATTGGTCAATTGCCCTTATATCGGGGACTGATATAATCAGGGGAGTTAGGGGTCCATTAGTGGGATTACCTCCCTGACTGCCACCTGTTTGAGATTGCCCTGAAGGCCTCCTGGGTCTCTGAAGTATTATGTGTTGCCTTACCTTCTTCACCTCTTGAGGGTCTAGTGAAGCGTTTCTGGCATTGCGGGTGGTGTCTTATTTTTCCTTAAGCCATAATTTTAGTACCAAAAGGGCTTGGCTTTTCCACTGCGTGGAAGTCTGAGCAGGATGCCTTACCATAGCCGCTAGCGACTTTGCTGCGGCCTTGGAGGCGTGTAATTTCTTCAGGCTGCCGTCTGCCTTGGGTCCAAATAAATGGCATATCGAGCAATTTTGCTTGTACATCTTGTGCAAAAACAGTTTCAAGAAGCCAGACAAATCTTTTAACAGAGCTCGCCGCCATAGACCTTCCGACACGGTCAGCTGTGTCAAGTTCCAATTGTAGGGTTTGATGCATAGCCTCCTTTTCATCCTCCACAATATTAAAGAACCCGTCCCTCATTTCCCCCTCAGGGATGTACTCTGCTGCCTCAGCCACAACAGACCATAGGGTATTTGTATTTATTTTATTTCGATTGCGCACCGGGCCCGAAGGCATCTGAGCGCATTTCTTCAAGGATCCATGGTTACAGAAAACAGTACAAGGTAGCGAGCGCCGCTCTAAATACAGTCAGAAATTTACAAATATACAGGAAACGGAGTACATTTAAAGAATTACATTACATCACATTACAGTGCAACCTAGGTATAGATAGCAATGCAAGAGAGTACGAAGATCAGTAGAGCGTAGGTGTGCATGTAGTTCAACAGTTTACAGTAGGGTACGGATATTATGTAGTAAATTTGCATGGTGATTACACGCATGGGGGAGCGTGATCGTGGTCAAAGAACCACATTTTAGCCTTACTCTTAAAAGAGTGGTAGGATGGTTCGGCTCTGATGGAGTTGGGAAGTGTATTCCATAATTTGGCCGCAAGTAAAGGGAAGCTAGACCCACCTGCTTTGTGTAGCTCAAATCTGGGCATGGATAAGGTGTGGGCTTGAGCTGATCTCAGCAGCAGGAAGAGGAGTGGGGGGTGAAGCGGTTGGCTAGGTATGCAGGGGCCAGGTTGGACTGGCACTTGTGGGTAAATGCAAGAGTTTTGAGGGATATACTGTGAGTGACATGGAGCCAGTGTAAGCTGCACCTGGTGTCAGAAATGTGGTGTTTCCTAGGAATATTAAGGGCAGCCCTGATAGCATTGTTCTGCGTTACCTGTAGCTTATTAATGTTTCTTTGGCTGGTCCCAAGATAAAGAGCGTTGCAGTAGGCGATTTTGGCCATGATAAGAGTTCTGGCCAGGATGATACAGTTGGCAGCAGTGAGGAAGGGTCTGGATGCAGTGATAGTGTCCCGGGAGGATAGCTCAGCGGCAACGTGCTCGCCTTGGAAACAAGACAACATGAAGCAACACAGGTTCGATCCCCGGGTCCGCGCCTAGAAACCTCTGGGTATTAAGCACTTTATAAATACGGAACTAAAAGACATATTGCTGTAACAGCGCCATGATGCCGCCGGCCTGTGTGAGCGTTTTAAAAATGCTAATAAATTAATAAAGTAATTAATTTGAATGTGTAGACTGATGCTGAGACCACCGCATTGGTGTGTCTCATGAGGATTAAGGTAGAATCAAGATAGATACCTAAAGTTTTGCATCGTTGGATACCTTGATGGTATTGCCGACAATGACAAATTATTTGAAGGCAGGATCCAATTTATTGAGTCTGTAGTGGGAGCCTAGAATGAGTAGCTCTGTTTTTTCGTCATTTAAGCAGAGCCTATGATGTGCCATCCATGCCCGGATAACTGAGTAAACATCATTGAGGGCTTTCGAGTCGGTCATGTAGTCACTTGTGATAGGGGACTTTCGAGTCGGTCATGTAGTCACTTGTGATAGGGATGAGTATCTGAGTGTCATCAGCATAATTGGTATGGGGGACACCCAGATAGTCAAGAATATCGAAGAGTGGCTTCGTGAAGCCATTGTATAGTGTGGACGAGACACATGACCCTTGCGGGACACCACACACGACTGGAGAAGGTTTGGCAGATGCAGATGGGGAAAAAACCTGCATAGTTCCGTTTGTCAGAAAGCAACTGATCCAAGATGTAGGTTCATCAGAGAAGTGGGCAGCATTTTTAAAGGTGGTGGCAGAGAATTTGGTAGTTGATCAAATCAAATGCTGCAGATAAGTCTAACAACAGTAGTAGGGTCAAAGAAAGCGGTTTCAGTTCCGTGCCTTGGTCGGAAACCAGATTGTCGGAGGCCGAGGAGTTTGTTATTTTCTAGGTATTCCTGAATTTGTAAGTATGCAGCGCGGTCCAAGATTTTCAATAGGAAGGGAACCGTGGTGATAGGTCTGTAGTTAGAAGGGTTGCTTGGATCCAAGGTGGTTTTTATAAGTGGGATGACCCACGCATCCTTGAGGTTGTCAGGGACTATTGCAGATTTGAAAGAGGCATTAATCAAGGCGGTGATGAAAGGGGCAAGGTCATGGGCAGCTTCCTTGATGATGGGGAGGGGCAGGACTCTCCTTGACAATTCGATGGTTTCTGTTTTTTGACCTCAGCAATAGAGAGAGGTGTAAAGCGGAAAGGTTTGAAGGAATGTGTCATAGGCGGTATTTTGTTGAGGTGGGAGTTGGGTAGCGAGTCTGGGTGAAGGCTGCATTTTCTGACATTGATTTTGTATTGGAGCGTGGATATTTTATCAAGGAGGGCTTTTTGGATATTAGTACACCAGTTGTTGTCAGAATTGCAGTTGTCAGGAGGGGCTATGGGAGATTCAAATTCTTTTAGAATCTTGAAAAGCTCTTTAGTATTAGATTCAGCCTGAAGGATGCGCTTATTGTACGTATCTTTTTTTGCAAGGAATATTGCTTCTTTGTAGTTGGATAAGGGTGAGATTAAGGAGCTTTTGTTAGTATCTGTAGGATGAGTTTTCCAGTGTGCCTCAGCATTTCTTTTTGTTTTGCGTAAATCTCTCAAGTGTGGTGTGAACCACGAATTAAGATGAGCTCTGGGTTTGGGTTTCTGCAGTTTCAATGGGGCTATGGTATTTAATTCTTTTAGGATTGGTTGGTTATATGTAGCTACTAGTACGGTGGGATCTGAGCAGGATGATACTTTTTTTGAGGAGGGGAAGGATGAGAAGGAACAGATTCTCTTTTGTAATGTTGTTCTTGTTTCTGGTGCAGATAGGTTTAAGGCTTTGCTGACAGGATTTAATGGAGAAGGTAATTTTGTGATGATCGGACCACATGCACGGGGTGACCGACACCGAATTGCTACTACAATTCAGATCAGAAAGCCAATCAAGGGTTCTACCTTTGTTGTGCGTAGGTATGTGTATATGATGGGTGAATCCTAAATCTGTTAAGGTACTGACTAGATCAAGGGCTTTGGGATCGTTTGGGTCTTGGAATCCCAGATTGAGGTCATCCAGTAGTATGATTTGGGACTTAGGTTTGGTGTTATTTGCAAGGAGAGATGAAATGTCATCAGTAAAGGTGTTAACTGGTCCTGGTGGTTGATAAATAAGATGAATGGTGGCAGTTTCATTAGGTGATATCGGTAGATTAACTGATAAACGTTCAGCTGAAGGGATCTGCTGATTAAGGATGGGCCCAAATTCAAGCGATCTTTTGAAAATGAAAGCAACACCCCCTCCTTTAGAGCTATTAGAGTTCCTGTCACATCTAGTGATGGCGTAGTTGTCTGGGATGGCCAATGAGCTAGGATGGATCTAGCATTGACAAGGGCTCCTTTTATGATCATGATGTCTTTTGTGGGGTTATGATTGTCAAGATGGAGAATGGCGGCGACTGTGGGGTTAGGCATTGTGGTAACAGTGGGAACAGGTATTGGTGTAGGGTGTCCCTCGGCCAGATGGGGTTTGGTAGCGTGGAAGTTGATATTTATGGCACAATCTTGAACCTAATCTGAGGTTCCTGAGGTGGAGAGAGCAAGGTTGATTGGACGTAGGCTTGATAGCGAAATGTTCCAACCATAGGGCTGGTGAGTTCAGATACGGGTTGGAGCAAGGCATGGTGCACGGGGGGTCAATAGGATGTATGTACTGAGTGGGTGAAGGTGCGGTTGATGCAAGGTGGTTGATGTGGGGAGATGTGTAGGAGGGGCATGCAACAGAATGCTGTATTTTGGCTGTGAGCGACATGTGGTGGTTGAGGGCAAGAGGCTTGATGTTAGAGAATGTGGTGAGTGGTGCAAGTGTGGTACAGAGTGTCAGAAGGAGCCAATACATTGTGAACAGTAATATAGAAGTGTAAACTTGGGGGTTCATAAGCACGTGCCGCTAGGCTATGTTGTTAACAAGCATGTAGTTATACATTCGCAATACAGCGAGGTAGCAGTGCAGAGCCGTGAGGGTAGTTTGGCTAACACACAGTTAGCCAAAGTAGCAAGGTTGACTTACCACGGTACGTTGAGTGAGGTGTACAGTAATACAAGTTTGCAGCAGCATGTGAATGTGATTTGCAAGGAGAATGTTTGAAGGTAGTGTACACTTGGCAAGTGCACAAAAGACATGTACTGCCTTAAGTGCCATGCTGCCAGAGGGAAAGCCTTTTTTGGCCAGAGCGTCATATCTTTTATCGTCCCTGCCTTGGGGCAAAGAGGTGTAGGAGCTTGCCTTAGTGCCAACAGTAGCTGCTTGTTCCACAAGACTGTCATGTGATGGGTTTCTAGTGAGGAATTCTGAGTCAGAGGAAGCTTTCTGTATTTCCTGGTGAAATCCTTATGGACTGCTGACCCTGAGCAGAAGATTTTCCACAGCTCTAAAAGAAGATTTTTTATAGTATTGTGAAAAGGGAGAAGTTCAACGTGTGTGCCCTTGTCCAGAATGTCTGAGATCACATTCCACAATGTACCTTTTGCTGGGGGGCCCCTAGCTAAGGCATTGTCCACCTTGGCCATCATCCTTCTATATGTCACACTAAGTTGAGCTTGAAGATCACCTTGAAAAAAACTCCAATTCAGGGGAGGTATCCAGACCACTTGCATCATGTAAAATGGAAGCCAGGTCAGCCATTCTATTTTCTTCAGCCTGAAACTCCTCAGGGTATCGAAAAAAGGCACATGAGTTTGAACCCAAACAGAACCAGGGCATCATCTTTAACAAAGATGCCCTGGAAGGAAGACAGTAAGTCCCTTCTTGACTTTGGCGCAAACCTTGAAGTCGCGAGGTCTTTGGCCATCAATGCTGAAGGGTCCTTGGAGGCCAACCCTGACAGAGCATTGAATGTGGCACTGAGGAGGATGTCAGTGGCGTTGATAGCTGTCGAAACTTTGTCGAGGCCTTCACCGCTCCCGGGCTCTTCGACGCATGAGGAGGTTGATGATGTAAGACCCTCCTGGCTGTTTTGGGCATGGTGAGCTCTATGATCTTTCTCCCAGAGGAGCCCAAAATGGGTGGACCCACCTTCTCAAAGACCTGAATCATTTTGGTACAAATTGTTCCCATTTTTACGCCAAAGCGGTTTTCGAGGGAAAGCATAACTTTCTCTCTGGTCCCATGTCTGTGGACGAGTGCCTCCTCATTCCCTTCTTCTTCTTGGATGTTGAAGAAGGCGAATGACGGGAGTTGCTCCTCGAATGGGATCTTTTACGGTGCTTTCGCAGAAAGTGTCGCAATACAAGGGTCAGGCAGAGTCAGGCAATTGACCAGAATCACACACACCTGATGGCCCTTTCCCTTCCCAAACACGGAAAAAATGTGGAGCACAAGAGCACAAAAGAAGCACAGTAGATCGCACAACGAGAGAGTTAACTCAGCACGGTAGTTCAAGAGGAGGAGAAAAATGGTGCAAACAGAGGGTGACAAGGGTGAGAAGCAACCTTGCCCTTTCCAAGCCAGGCCTGTGAAACCTCAGCAGAAGGAATTGTAAAACCGTGAACAATAGCCCAAGTGTGTTGCAGCAGAGGTCAACGGTGCACAGAGCATGCCCACGCTGATAAGCAGGACAGTTGTACCGGCCTTGACTCTCAATACGAAGAAAGCCAAGTGGTTTATCACAGCCAGTGAGTCAAGGGGAGAACCGATAAGGAAACCAAACTGTGTTGAATGAAAGTCGCAAAGTGGCACGTTGAGCAAGTTCAAAGAACTATTAACTGTTTAGGGAAGACCAACTGCAGAGGGGTCTGGCAGCTCGTAGGTGCTCACTCAAGAGACTCTGGTCGATGCCATGTTTGAAGGAAACTATTGATACCAGAATGCCATGGGAGAGCCACCAGGAAAGGTCAAAGTGGTCATACAGGGGTCTAGCAAAATCCCTGAGCAGTCGAAATTCTTTGGCCGAAAACCCATTGGGAAGTGAATCCCACAGGAAGAGAAAGGAATTGTGAAATGGCAGGAGTGAATCTGAGGGAAGGGTGCAAATAAAGAGGGGTGAAGTCTAAAGTCCCAAGAAACCGAGTGTTGACAAAAGTGAACCCGGCAAAAGGGATGTCCACACAGAACTCTTTAAAAAGAAATTAAGATTTGTGAATGCCAAGGAGAATAAATGTCTTTGCAAAAACCAGAGTGAACGCGATGAAGGGAGGCTAATATTCAAGAAGGGTCTGAGCCCGGCAGAGGGAGATTCAGGGGGTAGAAAAGCATTACCCCAACGACACATGAAGGCAAGAATAAGAGATCTTTAGAATACAAGCCACAGTGAACCCGACCGGAGGGAGACTGATATTCGGGAGGAGTTTGCGCCCGGAAGAGGGGGGCCATGGGGTGAAGAATCGTCACCCCAAGTGCAATTCGAAAGAACTTTTTGTTTCTTGTTTGAACCATTCAGATCCTCGGAAGCACAAGAGACAACCTCGGAAGATCCTGATATCGATACGAACTGTTTGATGGGTAAGCACCCGAAAGAGGGGGACCCAGGGTTGAAACCATCACTCAATGTACATTTGGAACATAACTTCTTTTGTTTGTTTATTTGTTTGCATCAGGTCCTTGAAGGCAAGAGATTTTTTAGGAGAAAAGAGACTTGACCATTGATGGTCCTGATAGCTGAGAACGGAACTGTCGTCTCGTGCTGGGAAAGCTTGAGAGTGCGCTGTGCTCAGAAGTTTCATCCTTGTCCCGTGCTCAAAACATGGGGAAGGGAGACCCCGGTTACACATCCTGACTTGTCATTTGTGAACACTTCTTTCTTTCTTGTGAACCTTATCCCACACTCTAAGACGCCACCAGGACGGCCTTATTTTTCATTTGATGGTCATAGCTGGTTCCAAACTTAGCTGTTGGTTTAGATTAGGCGTGTTTCCAACTTGCATATTCAGTTTAATAAACTCTGTTGAACTGTGATAACTTGTGTCCGTCTTTACTGTTGCAACCATGAGTTCCTTACACCTGCCACTGCGACGAGGATGCATTCCTCGGATGCTCAGTTCACTTATGTTGAGGTCTCAGACCATTCTCTGGTGGTCAGTGGACTTTTCCCTGCCACTGCGATGAGGATGCTTTCTTCAGATGCTCAGTTCACTTATGTTGGAGTCCCAAACCCCTCTCTGGTGGTCAGTGGGCTAATTGCTGCCACTGCGACAAGGAGGTTCTCCTCGGATGCTTACTTCATTCTTCCCAGTCGTTTGGTTGTTACTACTGGGCCAGTGGAGAACCGCTGAAGTCTGCCTCTCTTCCACCCCTTTGTCCCCTCCCGGTCTCTCGTACCTCCTGTTACCTTCTGTAGGACTTTGGTACACCACTGGGTCTTCCTGGGACTGGAGTTCTTCTCTCTGGGCGTCTCTCCTCTGTTCCCATGGCGGCTCCGTGCTCTGCTGTATTGCTCTGTTCTCTTTTCCTGCTTGGTGCTTGGGTCTGCTCTAACTGCACCCACAAATACCATAGTTTTGTTTTACTTATGTTTATATGTAAGCCATTGGTTTTAGCAAATTGACTTAATGCGTCTAACATATGTTGCAGGCCGCGAAGTGTGTGGTCCAAAAGTGAGAAATCATCAGCATAACCCAGCCATAGAATGCGCACATGCCATAAATGCTTCTGCTAGGTCTGCCAGGTAGAGAATAAACAGTGTTGCCGCCACTATGCAACTCTGTTTAACCCCCCCCCCCTAGAAATGGCAATCTGTTCCGAAAGACGACCATCAGCATTAAGGCAAATTCTAACAGATGTCTCACAGTGTAACTGCATGAGCATGGTTAACAGGCCATGAGGAATCTTCCAAGCCACCAGTTTGGACCATAGTCGATTCCTCATGACTGTTTCAAAAGCAGCACTGAAATCTATGTAGGCTCTGTATACTGGGAAATTGCCTCGGTGCCATGCGTATTCAATTGCAGACACTAATATGTTCAAATTATGCACTGTGCTGGAGAGGGCTCTAAACCCCAGCTGGTTTGGTGGAAGGATATTATTTTTGTTAATCCAGAGAGTGAGTTCATCTAACAATACTCTGGCAAATATCTTTGCTGGGATATCGAGCCTTGCCAGCATTCTGTAGTTGCTCTGATCCATACGGCTTCCTTTCTTGTATACTGGCAGAAGAACAAGTTACTTACTCCTAGTAACTTTCTTTTGACTTGATGTTCCTCCCACGTATTCCTCATCTTTTGACACAAGTTGTCTAGCTTCAGCTGCTTCAGAAAACAATATTCTCGGCAGAGGGCGCTGTGCGTTGATGGTGTCGACTCGATGTCCCTTGAAGGCCTCTGTCGAGGATGATGTAATGGAAGGCATATATAGCATGCACAGTGCCCGTTGGCTTCAGTTCTGTTTTTTCCCATTTAACAGCTGAAATACCCGCTAAACACGGGAGTGACTGCACTCAGCCTTGATGGAGCATAAGCTGGAATAGCATGGAAAATTCTACTAAGGGGTAGGATGGGTGGGCGATGAGGAAGACGTGGGAGTAACATCCAGTCGAAAGAACGTTACCAGGGGTAAGTAACTTGTTATTCGAATGGATTGTGTCCTCCCATGTATTTCTCATCTTTTGACTGGCTCGCACAGCAGTATTAGGTTTGGAGGAGAGAGTAGATTTAGACTTTATACGTTTTCATGGACCGAGTACAGGACCGCCTTACCAAAGCTACCATTCTGGCCGAGGAAAGGTTCCATCGCAATAATGCTTTGTGAATGTGTGGATAGTGGACCACGTTGCTGCTTTACAAATGCTCTTAATTGGTACGACCCTTTGCAACACTGTAGAGGTAGCCATGCCCCTGGTGGAATGGGCTCTTCAGCCTTCAGGAGGATCCTTCCCTGCCAGCCTGTAACATTCTGAAATGGCCTTAATTATCCATCTGGATAAGGTCTGCTTAGAAACAGCCCGACCCAGTTTATGACCTATATATCCAATGAAAGGTTGGTCATCAATACATAGCTTTGAAATTCTAGAAATATAAAAGCTTAACGCTCTTCGAGGGTCTAACATATATAGTCGTTCCTCCTCCTTGCCAGAATGAGGTGGGGGATAGAAAGAAGGTAGAACAATTTTCGGACCTATATGAAAATCAGAAATTATTTTGGGCAAAAATGAAAGTTTGACCGTTAGAACAACTCTATCCTTGTGGAAGATAGTGGCTTGGATGAAAGTGCCTGCAACTCGCTTACTCTACAGACTGATTGCTACCAATATAATGGTTTTAAATGTTAGCAATCTCAAAGGACATGAGTGTAAGGGTTCAAAAGGTGCACACATTATGAATTCTACAACCAGATTAAGATCCCAAATTGGATCCTGGAAAGGAGATGGGAGAACACATTGGTGAGCCCTTTTAGAAATTGTGTCACCAATGGAATTTTGAAATAGGAACATTCCTCTGATGAGCGCTTAAAAATGGATAGTGCTGCCAAGTAGTCCTTAATACTACTAATCTGGAGCCCCAAATTGGCTAAAGATAACAGAAAGGATAGAACATCTGGTGTTTTAAATTGAAAAGGGTCTACATTCTTTTCTGTGCACCAGTTGCAGAACTTATCCCAACGGCAACGGTACAAAGACTTTTTTTCTGGCCTTCTGGCCGAAAGCAAAATCTCCATTACGTCATCTGGGAGGTCCCAATCCTTATAGCTCAGCCACCAAGCATGAACGTTGAGTGTTTTGACCTTTGGATGGAGAACCTGACCCTCCTCTCGCGAGAGAAGATCCTCTCTCTGTGGAAAACACATTGGAGGAAATATGGACATGTCCAGAAGGTCTGGGTACCACGTCCTCCTGGCCCAATCCGGAGCAATTAAGATCATGTACTTCCCGAAATTTCTCAACCTCCTGATCACATGAGGAATGACGGGGACTCGAGGAAATACATACAGGAGTGGAAACTCCCAGTCCACTACGAACGCGTATCCTAGAGCTCCTCTTGGGAGGGAATTCCCTGAAGCAATACATTTTGCATCTTTGGTTGACCCTGGTCGTGAACAGAATCACTTGACAGGTTCCCCAAAGGGTGAAGATCTCTTGAAGGACTTCCTGAGCTAGTTCCCACTCGTGGGAGATTGATATGCCTGCTCAGAGCGTCCGCTGCCGCGTTCTTCTCTCCGGTTAGGTGAACTGCCGATAGAGAGATTCCTTCTTGAATTGCCCGATACCAGGACTGCATTGCCTCTCTGCACAGTGGTAGTGACCTTATACAACCTCTCTTCTTGAGGTAGTACATGGTCACTGTGTTGTCCATCATTATCAGGACATTCCCCATACAGGGGGCAGAAAGGCCATCAGTGCTAGTGTGATTACCCTCAGCTCCAAAAGATTGATATGTAGTTTGAACTCCGATGGAGACCAATGACCGCTGACTGTCAGATCGTTGGTATGGGCTCCCCACCCCGTGAGTGAGGCATCCCTCACTACGGTTATCTCCGGCCATGGTTGCCAAAAGGGTTCTCCCTTTAGTATATTGTCCTCGTAGGCCCACCACAGAAGATCTTGTGCGACCCTGGTTGAAACCTGAAGTAGGTCCGACATATTTCCAGAGAAGTGGGACCATTGAGTTCTTAGAGGCCATTGAAGGGATCTCATTCTCAGGCAGGCCTCTGGCACCAGAAAAATGCAGGATGCCATGAAGCCGATCAACCTCAAAAAATCAAAGGCCGGTAGACTGGGGATATTCTGAAACCTGGTGACCATCTGAAGAACGTCTTGAGCCCTCCCCTTGGGTGGCGAGCTCTTCCCCAAGGAAGTACCGCTCCGATTAATTGGAGTTTCTGGGATGGTGTCATATGGGACTTCTTGTAATTGAAGGAGAAGCCAAGTCTGTGGAGAGTGTGGCAGGTGACGCTGAGATGACATCAGGCTTGTTCGGGAGAACGCAACCTGCTCAGCTAATCGTCCAGGTAGGAGTAGACGTGAATCCCCCCTCCCCTGAGACTCGCTGCCACCACTGACATCAGTCATGCTAGCCATGCTGAGGGCACCCCTCCCCCCAACTCGGCAACAAATCACGGGTCCCACCACACTCTGGTCCGGCTTAGATTATCACATGTGCGCAATACGCAGTAATGTGCTACGCAAGAGGTATACCGCACACTGCACTAGGAGAAAGATATAAATATGTGTTTCAATGCAATATGCAGCACACTTTGAGAAAAATTGGCTAAAAAGCCAGAGTGTTTGGATTATTTTGTAGGGTAACACCAATCCAATACACGCAAGTCACCAACAGTGCACAGGAACATTAATGCTTTGCTATGAAATATGCCATGCCACAATGAAAACATGTTCCACTTGCTGCACAATGTAGGCCAGTGTAGACACGTAATAACATTACAGTGAAGCATGCTAGGCCACATTTAGATATACCTAGGCAGGTTGCACCAAAATGCCAGTCGAAGCAATAACACTCATCAAGAATAAAGCATATATTCAAGCCCGCATCTCTGTGACCTCTAACAATACGGCCAAACTCTTTAAAATCTGCAAGGAAGTGGTCAATTCTGTTGTGGTCTCTACCTCTCTTGTTCCCTCCCAGGCCCTCTGTACGGCCCTGGCCTCTCACTTCTCCACTAAAACTCAGGACATTCTGTCCTCTATCTCGTCTTCCTCACCCTCTTCCTCTCTCTGCCCCCCTTTGGCCATCTCTAACACTCCTCCACCTTTCTCCTCTTTCTCTCTGACAACACCTGACAAGGTTTCTAGACAAGTCCGATCTATGAAAGTGTTGTCAAAACAGGTGCTCCCCTGCTCCTCCAGAACCATCAAGGACCATATTGACACCCTCGCTCCAGCCTTGGCCGATTTCTGTAACCACTCTTTCGCCACTGGGAGCGGAACATTCCCCTCTCTCCTTAACAACTCCCTTGTGCACCTACTCCTCAAGAAGCTGTCTGCCAATCCTTCCTGCCCGGCAAACTATTGCCCAATCTCCATTACCCCTTTCCTGGGCAAACTCTTGGAAAAGATGGCCATCTCCCAGCTTACTCTCCACACTGGATCTGTTGGTTGTCTCCATGACCATCAGTCTGGCTTCAGAGCTGCCAGAGGCATGGAAACTGCTCTCCTGAAAACCTGTGAAGATCTGCTCTCTAACCTTGATTCCAGCATTCCTTCTGTCATCATCCTCCTTGCTCTTTCCTCTGCTTTCGACACGGTCAACCACGCCATCCTGATCAATCGACTCCATGAAAACCTGGGCATCATGGGTCAGGCCCTGGAGTGGCTGACCTTCCTCTTGGACCGCCCCTCCAACGTCCAACTTTGTCCCTTTGTCTACGGCACCTCTCGCTCTACCTGTTGTGTTCCCCAGAGCATTCCCAAGGGCTCTATCCTCTCACCCTGGTTTTTTAACCTCTACTTAGCCCCTTTGGCCCACCTTATCCTCTAACTTTCAGTGCTATGTGGATGACACTCAGCTTTCCTTCAGGCTTCCCTCAGCCTCCTCTCCTCTCTCGTTCATTCCTGATGACTGTCTTTCCACAATTCAGGATTGGTGCCTTAATGCCAGTAAGACAGAGATCCTTCTCATTGAGACCCCTACCCCTGCTTTCCCTCTCTCACTCTGGCCCCCCGCCTTTGGCCCTCTTCCTCCGCCTTCCAGGCAAGTAGAAAACCTTGGTGTCATCTTTGAATCCACTCTCTCTTTCTCTCCTCATATCATGGATGTCGCCAAGAAGTCCCACTACCAGCTGCTCCTCCTCAAAGGGACTGTACCCTTTCTCACTTATCCCCAGAAGCTCACTGTCTCCAGAGCCATGGTTCTCTCTAGGCTGGACTACTGCAACAGCCTCTTTCTCGATCTCTCTTCCTCTGCCCTCCGCTCTCTGCAACTAATCCAGAACAGGGCTGCAAGACTTATCCTTGGCCTCAAGCCCAGGGATTGTATCTCTCGAGCCCTGAAATCTCCCCACTGGTTCCCAGTGCCTGCAAGGATCAAGTACAAGACACTTTGCATCGTCCACAAGGCTTTCTGGGGCCGGGGCCCACACTACATCCAATGCTCTTCCAAAATACCTTCCTTCTCAAGCCCTTCGCTCAGCGACCTCCAACTCTCTAAGGGTTAGACTCTTCTCCAGGCAGAGAATGGGGGGGGGTAGATCTCTCTCCTCTGCAGGTGCTTCCCTCTGGAATGGCCTCCCTGCCCCTCTCAAATTTGAGCCGGACCACCTGAAGTTCCGGAAGCAGCTCAAAAGGTTCCTCTTCTCTTCTGCTTTTTCTCTCTCCCTCCCCTGCTGACCTACCTGTCTGCTGTACCGACTGGTTGCTTGGCTACCTTCAGAGTCTCACTGAGTCCAGGCTCTTTCTTGATCAGTCACCCTTGCACTGCCCGCGGGCCTACCACGCACTTAGGGGCTATAACTGTAACCCTACAGTCACTTGTTCTCCTTGCACTACCCAGAGCCGTGCTGACCCTGCTGCACTTACTCTGAGCATTGCTGCCCTGTTTTCCCCTCCACTATCCCTTGAACCTCCCGCTCCCTTTCCCCTTGCACATCTCGTTCTCGAACTTGCACAATCTGAATGGCACAAGGCCTTGTAAGATAATTTGTCCTGTCCTCCCTCTATCTTTCCTCCCTGGTCTTGTCACACTTAGAAACACGTGTGTTATAAATGACTTATATAATATCATATCACATCATTTTACAATGCCGCAATAAGACATGGCTAGACTGGCAGCACCCAAATGCAAGTCAAGCTAGGTCATTACATTTAGCAGGACTGCTTTATCAGAAATGCCCAGTTAAAAAAAAGTTATTTCAAACTGAAGAATAACTAGACTGGCTACACCAAAATGCCTATCTAGACACTAGCAACACATAGCATGCCTGCTTAGCCTGGACATGGACAACCATTATGATTTATCGCACACTCCCACCCCCCCCCCCACAGATCCCTCTCCCTCCCACCCCCTACCCCAACCTCCAAAATCAGCTCCTTGGCCCAGAATTACCTCCACGTCCCTCTTCCTTGTCAATGAGCTTATGTATGAGGCTCCTTGCCTTATAGGTAAGTACTGGGATGAGGAAGAGTGGGACTGGGAGTAATAAAGACTACAGGTAGCTAAGTCAGGCATTACCTCCATGTACCTCTACCTCATCCCAGTACTTATGTATGAGGCAGAGTGCCTCACACACAAGTACTTGGACAAGGAAGAATAGGGCTAGGAGTAATGAAGCATTCCAGTGTTAGTACCTACATTCAAATGCTGCATTTCTTTAGGCAATTGAAATCGTGATGTGGGTTTAGTACTTGCATGTCAGGGGAGTGATTGGAAGGGTAGAGAGAGAACAGGAGACCACTCATTCTCACAGCAGTCCATAGGTGGGTGTGTTCAGACTTAAAGGAGAACGTTAACTGCTTGTAACATTGAAGCTGCACTAGATAGTCTTATTAAAATGTGTAAAGAAGTTAGATGCACCCACACACATAAGTTTGCCCCTGCCCCACCACCTGTGAAGTTAGCGCCTCTCCCAACATTTAAAGGGTTAGCCTCCCGAAATGTAGGTTTTGTTGCACCCCTGAACACAAGCACACACACCATTCACCATACACACACCCAGCCATCCATGCATTTAAGTGTGCACCCTTTCACCATACAGGCACGCCCAGGTAGCCACCCGTACATTTAAGTGTGCACCCTTTCACCATACATGCAGACACACACACCCAGCCACCCATACATGTGTGTGCACCCTTTCACCATACACTCACACACATCATGGGGTTGAGGGGAGCCTCATTACTTCAAAAAGAAATTGTTTCTTTTTGAAGACACTGACTTCATAAAGAAATTATTTCCATTAAGGACCGAAACATAACGGAAATAATGTCTTTATGATGGCAGAGACTTCAAAAATAAACTTCTTTTTGAAGTCAAAGGGCTCCCCCTGCCCCATGAAATGGAGGCCTCCAGCAAAGGGTCTTCCATGTCATGGGGTTGAGGGGCGGGGAGGGCCTCCGACTTCAAAAAGTAAAGTTTCTTTTAGTAGTCACTCTGGCTTCATAAAGAAATTATTTCTGTTACATAAATTATTTCTTTATGAATGCATAGTGAATTCAAAAAGAATGTTTATTTGAAAAATAAATTCTGAAAAAAAGAAAATTGCATTTTTTTTCTCCAAGTGGGGCCCCCTCCCAGGACATGTGCCAGTGGGACCCCCTTACGCCAGTGCTTGCACCTCCTTATCAGCGCTCTGACCCTCTCTGCCGGCAGGCCAGTGAGTAGAGGTAGCGGTCGTGTCAGAAAACAAGTTCTTAACGTCTTCTAGTACAGTATCCTTAAGGCCAACATCTACCCGCTGTTTGCGCTTTGTCCTCACTTTGTGCACTGCTGCTATGTGAGGATGTTTGCTGTATTCACTTCCTGTCTCCGCATCATTTGTAGGTGTGACTAAGAATGTATGTATATCGTTTATAGGTAAGGATTCAGTTATTGCTACTTTCCTTTTAAGCACCGGCAAGATTGATCTTCTATGTGCAGGGGATTCCTCATACTGATATCATTTGTAGCTTTTACATCAGTTTCTGATTCACATATTGTCATACTCAGTTCACTTTCCTTCACAATACAGGGGTTAGCCTTTGATTTTAATGGCCGATTCTTGTACATTATCGCTTGATAGATTTTCTTTTTCATTGTGTTGTTATTCTTTTGTTTTTAGCTTCATTTCACTTGGGTACCAGACATAGATGCTTTGTTGTCCTCTACCCGTACTGTGCATTAAGCTATGTTATTAACATTTTCTTTTGTCGGCAGAGGTTCCTTCACTATTATACCATTGTTGATATGGGTCTCAGTTCCCTGGTCCTTGAGTGTTTTTCTCCCTTTGTTAATACTATTATGTAGCAATAAAGGCTGCACATCAATTTTTTTTTCTAATCTGGCACAGCATTCTAATACCGTGGTTAGCATATTACAAAGTTGAGCAATTATAGCTAACATGGCTCCCCATGGTAATATCCACATCATAGATAGGGGGCGATTTACAGAGTGCGGGGGCTCTATCAACGTTAAGCTCATCGGTGTGATGCTTGCTCACATGTCCCCATTCAGTTCAGGCACTACATGAATGTCCATGATACCAGTCATGGGTGGAAGCTCATATTGTGTCATGAAGTTAACTAATGATGCATCTTTGGTCGGCGCATTGGAGCCTACAGGAATTGTATGACTACTAATGCCAGAGCAGGTGGGTCGAGTAAGGGGGAGAGCGAGGGCCACGCTCACTTCAGACATACTACTGTGCACCATGACAGTTTGTGTGATTGGGTTGGCTGTAATTATAGGCTGTAATGGTAGTTGACGCACTGGTAGGTGTCCTGTCGGGCAGGGAACATTCACTAAAAGTAGATAAGACACTACTTTCAGAAACGGGGAGGACATCAGCTATTAATTCAGAAGAGGTTCTGAGCGAATGTGTAGAAAGGATTGTATTGGTCTCAGTCGTATCATTTCTACTGCCACTGGCAGGGCTAAGGACCGTTTCTAAGAGTTTGGTACCAACGCATTGAATCGAATCAGATAGTGCAGCAACTAACACTTTCACAGCCATTTCTTCCTCCTTGAATTCCATTGGTCGCAATTTTGAAAGAGGGCAGTTAATGCTGCTCATTTTGGATACAATGTTGTGATACGTGTAGTTTTGGAATCATTAGCTTTTCTATTAGTGGCAATAGTCTTAGGAATACATGTCCTACTGTGTCTCAAAGGATAAGATCAGAGCTGAAGTTTACTATTGATCTGTTTTGGCTCGGTTAGTTTGGTCTTAGTATAAAGATTACTATTGCCCAAGGAATTGGCACTTTCACGCTCATGCTCACATAATATAGTCTCATGCATCAAGGTCTCAACAACCACAGAATTCGGCGTGTTTACCTCTGGTTGCGTTTTTGGTTCCTTGCAGTGCACAATCATGGTCTCAACGCTCTCTTTTGATCCCTGGGTGGTAAAGTCAGGGAGGGCTTTGCGATAGATGTGCTGACGAAGGAAGAAGCCGAAAGAAAAGCAACATGGTGACCCTTGGTCGCAGATTAGCTAACATGCTTTGCGAGTTACACTCTGTGAACACGTAGTACTCAGCAAAGAGGGACGGAAAAGGAGAGAGGAGGGAAAGATTTGCTAATTCCCAATGGCTCAAGACGCGCGGTCATGGCGTACTACTAGGGGAGATAATGCAGAGGGAGACAAGCACCGGTAGGGCACTGCTTGCCTGCTCAATCAGCGAACAGTACACTTCTGAGTGCACTTCCCGGTGCACGCGTGCCAATGCGTGCATTTCTTCAACTATTATAGTGCTTCCTGGGTAGAGTGGGAGGGGCCTGAGTCAGTGCTACAAAAATAAGAAAAACACTATATTAGCACTACCATAGCACTATATTAGGGACACAAAAGACTTTCAATGCTTCCTGCGCTATCTCTAAAGTGACTGTGATAGCCAAGAGGTTTTTTGCAAATGTCCACCTTGAATAGCGTGATCCTACAGCACAGCTTGCAGTGAACAGTACACTTCCTGATGCGCGCATGCCGATGCGCGCTTCCTTCAACTATTATAGTGCTTCCTGGGTAGCGTGGGAGGGGCATCAGTCAGTGCTTGAACTGCGTGATCCAACAGCACAGCTTGCAGCAAAAAGTACACTTCTGAGTACACTTACCGATGCACGCACGCTGATGCACGTGTCCTTCAACTATTAAAGTGCTTCCTGGGTAGAGTTGGTGGGGCCTCAGTCATTACTCCTAGTAACACCTTGTTCTCCAATCCACTGTTTATGCCATAATCCAACTGCTACTTTTACAAAGGCGGCAAGTTCTTAATTCATAAGGTACACCTTTCCAGGAGCCAGGCTGATCTTTGCGGAGACAGGAAGTCACAGGAACTGTAGGGGCAGGAGCTTCAGAAAAAGGATTAGATTTAACAGCAAACAGGGCAGGAGCTAGAAAGCAGCTACAGCAGGTAGTGTTCAGTAGCCAAAAGCAAGATAGTATGGAAAGGTAAAAAAAACGCATAAAACAGGAACTTCAAGTAAAGGCAGTTGATGTTCACTTACAGTAGCATCATAGGATTAGATTATGTGACCTACTTATTGACCATTGCAAATAGGTATCCACTTGAGTGATGGCCACAGGAAATGGAACAGCAGATGTTGTCTGCTTGATCCTCTGTCTCAAGTTGCCATACTCTGTGTCTCAGATAAACATCCTTTCTAACCAACCTAGGAATCATGGCGCTATTATCCTGTCGCCATATCTTTATCATCCTGTCGCCATATCACCACTCCCAGGATGCTTGACACATATTATGAAAATGATTATCTGCAGACAGGTTTGGACCAAGGATGAACAATTCCCTTCATAGGGGAAGTATTCATCACACTATCAACATTTGTTCTATCAGCCCTTTTTGAGTGTAACCTAGCAATCACTTTACAGACAAGCTTTTAATGTGGCCTGACCAGTTTATGATTTCAGCCTGAAAGCCCACTGTCAAAGAGGTTCTCGCCATGGCACGAGTCTCATATCATGCATACTTCTTTCGCAGAAATGTATCGAAAGCACATGACCTGTACGACACAATTATCTAAGCGTTGTGAGCGTTGTCTCTAGTATTTTAAAGGCTCTAGAGTTTAATACTATCAACATCCATAGCCTTTATAAATATTGATACTCTGAGTTCATCACAAAACATCACATTATTTCTGTACACCATTTTGCATTTATATTGTGTGCTTTTTCTATGGTATGGAGTTCATGTATTTTTTTATATCACACCCAAAATTCATAATCTATACTAGGGCTCCCATCTAAATATGCAGACTTATTTCTGAAAGAATACATTCCGAAAATGCAATCTTTTGTTGAAGATCATGCATACATGATC
Source organism: Ambystoma mexicanum (assembly GCF_040938575.1). Taxonomy (NCBI): domain Eukaryota; kingdom Metazoa; phylum Chordata; class Amphibia; order Caudata; family Ambystomatidae; genus Ambystoma; species Ambystoma mexicanum. Next base: position 499,873,392 of record NC_090929.1, on the reverse strand, counting down.
AAGACAGAGAAAGATCTAAGAATTACTAAAGAGAATTTCTTGAATAAGTATGGACAACAAATTTTATATAATAAAATTCCACAGACTGAACAACTATGGATTGTTGCCATTAAACTGCACAGTGACCCTCCAAAAGGTGCCTCAGAAGAACTTATCTTTTGGTGTATGGGGATACTACTGGAGAAGAATTTAGTTCAATTTGATGTGAAATTCTTCTCACAAACAGAAGAAACAGCGATGGGGTCACAGTAGCCCCCAATAGTGTTGATCTTTATATTGAATCATTCTCAAAGGCAGTCATAGCCAGTCCTCTTAGTTTAAAAAATATATACATTTCTTTTTATTTTATTGTTTAAAGTGTGGACATCGCTCGAGAGCAGTGACGCGCTGTAAATGGTGTGGGTAGCTGGTGTTTGGGCTGGCATCTTTTAAGAAAGAATATGTAGTTCTGGTAGAGAAATCCCATAAAACCATAGTTGATTAATTGTTGGAATAGATCAATAATCCAGAACCCGCATCTGAACTATATGGAAACTCAGAGCATAAACCAAATTTATTTTTGCATCACCAACTTTAAATTAGATGAAGGACTGAAAGTCAGTCTGTACAATAAAACCATGTATTAGAAGTCTTTATTAGGTTATAAATCATTCCACTCAAACTACTGAACATGATGTTAGAAGGACTCAGATTTCCTTTCAGATTAAGTAGCGCTGAGTTTGCGAGATGTTTTTCAAGTATAGTCTTCTAATGAAATTTCCCCGTATGGGACACCAAAAATGTACTCTGGGTTGCTTCGGAACTCACCATTAAAAATTACAACAATAATCCAAAAAGGAGTGTACACCACGCAAGAAAGAACACAATTTTATTCTGGGTCACCGCTGGAAAGGCAAGATTCTGCATGAAAGGCGCTGTCAAAGATACACCCCTAAAATGAAAGCTTTTATGATCATACAAACTAATTAGCATCAATACAAATTGCAACATTAGGATAGTCCTCCGAATGAAGGTGATAGCTGGAGCTACGTCATTCCCTTATAGTGGGATATACATTATCCTGAAATTATTGGGTACTGCAAACCTTGCCACACCAACCTCAACCCCCTCTGTGACATCAGAGTCCAACCCACAATTTCCACATCATAGTTGCAAAACATTGAGACATTTGAGATGACCAGCAGATCTTTATTCACCTGCCGCTATCGCCATCTGTTTCTCCTGGGAATACAACTGATCATGACAATGCAGGAGCCTTGAACGATTGACGAGTTACCATTTTAATGTTGCATTTTAGGAACTCTTCAAACCTCTTTCCAGGCAAACATATGTAAAGGGCAATTTTAAACCGTCATAAGACATTTTGAAACCATCAGTAGACCAGTTTCCTAAACTATGATGCCGAATTATAAAATTATTGTCCATCATTTTATAATGAATATAAAATTCATTATATTTTATATAATAAAATATTGTATTTTATTGTATAACTGATGACTGGGGACAGGACATGGAAGAGGTTGAGCCAGACACAAAGAAGGTAGTAATACTGGTTCAGACTGGGAGGACAGCAGTGAGAATGACACTCAGGATGACGAATTAGACCGTTGCGATTTAACAAGTGTTTGTAGAGGAAGGAGGCAAAAAGAATGGGAAGAAGAGGAAAGAGAGGAACAAATAGGAAACTGGGGTACTAGGCTTAGAAGCAAGAAAGCAAAGATGGCAGTTGCAAAATGACAACAAAGGGGGGTAATTCCAGAGCACAAACTCAGTTGCCCCTTCTACAGAAGGCAAAAGGGGAAGTACGTTACGTACCGTGGCAGACGATGGATATGGATAATTTGGTCTACAGTTTACCTTCACTAATGGCAGGGGCCGATCCGTGGATATTTGTATTCGAGAAGGAGACATCAGGGATCCCATTGGCCATAGGGGACATCAAGAGTTTGGTCTGTGAACTAAGGGACAAGATTTGGCAGCAAGCGGGGTGTACAGGGGTAATATTAAGCACCAACATACATGATGGGGCACCTTTTAACAATTACCAAGGACATGTGTGGAAAGCTCTGAGAGCGCTGTATCCAGATACATCAGATATGGGATCAATATTAGCGCATAAATGAAGCCAGATGAGGACCCTGCAGAATATATCTGATCAATACAAGAGATGTGGATGCAAGAGAATAAACAATCACATTCTAGTGAGGGGTCTCCCCAAAGATGTACAGGCTTCCCCAGAAAAAGTAGTAGGCATAGAAGCAAAAGGATGGCCCGAGATACAGGCGACTATCGTACATTATTGTAAAATGAAACAGGAAAAAGATAAGGAGGCAATAGACAATGCAGTACAAGTGTACTGCAGGCACCAGCGCAGACACATTCACAAGAGAAGGTGAATATTGGGACAGAATGAGGTGCCCCATTACACCGGGGTTGCAGTGGTGGGTGGAAATCCATTCACATCGTCAATCAATACGTTTTCAGGGTGTGCACAGGAAGTACGAGTGTGTCCTGTCCTATCAGTAACTGAAGACCCTGAAGAGGAGCCAGAGGTAGCAGTTCAAATAGGACAAAGGGCCTTTTCCTATCTAATGAATACTGGTGCAACTAAATCCTGAATAAAGGAAGGCGAGTTCCCATAATCGAAGAAGAAATTAGCTATGCATGATTTTCGCAGACCATCCAAATGGTTCCTCTAGCAAACAATTTTCCACTGACAATAGGAATGCAACACATTGTAGCGCCATTATTGTATCCAAAAGACACTCCTATCAAAATATTAGGAAGAGATTTGTTAAGCAAATTGAATGCCACTATCTCATTTTCAAAAAAGGGGATGGTGCACACCACACCTGGGATGTACCCAGCCAGGGTGGCAGTGTTGATACAAACATACTCAGTGCACAGCACATTGAGAGGGATACCCACACACACAGATATGTTCTTGTACAGAGTGAAAGTACTGCTAGGATGGATCCCAGGGATACAAGTAAAGGTCTTTCAACTGTCAAATGAATTTGTATTCAGACCACAGTGCACTTCAACCATCACATCAGGAACACACACACTGCTATACCTAGAGGAAGTAGTAGTGAGAAAAGATATGATCAGACTGGTTGCCACAGATGACGATAACATGGAGTGGCGATCAGTACTGTGTATCGATCCCACACTAACACTGACAGGAGTAACAGACACAGAGTTGTTCGCTACAAAAGACGAAGAGGAGGAAGAGATAGTGTTTCAGTTGAGCATACCCTGTCCAGTGCAGATAAAGGAAAGAGCAATGCCCCAGATGGCACAACTGGTGATAAAAGAAACAAAAAACATGCAAGAGGATTTGGAAAAAGTTCCAAAGAATATATGGACCAAGAGACCCCATGATGTGGGAATACTGAACGGGGCGGGGGCAGTGCGCAGCAAGATAAAGGGAGGAGCACTGCTGCCACCTTTCACGAGAAGTAGGTGAGGGTATATACGAGACACTGCATGCCTTATGGAATCACCGTGCAATACAGCAATACGGCGATCTATCCAAAAAGAAATCAAAGGGTGCGGCATGGAGATTCATAGAGGATCTCCACCCTCTTAACCACGTCATCGAAGCAGAATTTCCACTAGTTCCAAATTCTGCGACAAATTTTCTGCAGCATCCCAGCAGAGGCATGCTACTTCACAGTAGTGGATTTGAAGAATGCTTTCTTCTCCATTGCCCTGCACCCAGACTCCAGGTATCTCACCACGTTTACGTATGGAAGACCAGATTTGAACACACAAGAATGCCCCAGGGGTACTGTGAGGGACCCAGCATATTTAACAGAGTAATACAAATGGACTTGAGCAATTTGCAAGTAGTAAGTACAGTGATACAATACGCGGGTGACCTTTTAGTGTGTAGCACAACAGAAGATGAGTGCAGGAAGGACTCAGTGACACTACTAACATTGCTGGCTGATAAGGGGTACAAAGTGGAGAGAGAAAAATTGCAGTGTTGTCAAACAGAAGTGGTTTACTTGGGACAGATTGTATCAGCAGATAGGAGACAGCTTAAATGAATGAAAATGTTGATGAGCTCAAAAACGAGCTGGCACATGCACCACTATTAGCCACACCCAATTACGAAGAGAAGTTTAATTTGTTTTCTCACCCAGACGGTAAAGTAATGACAGCCGTACTGACACAAAAGAAGGGACACGGACATAAACCACTGGCATATTACATTGGGTCACTAGACCCAGTGATGCAGAGAAACTTTCGTAAACATGTACGTGGAACATGCATTGTTTGCAGTACCAGAAAGATCCAAATCAACAGTGACAACTTAACATCAGGTTATGAAATCATACTGACAAAGCCTGCAATAGAAATGGTAAGATGCACAATGGTAAACCCAGCAGAATTCATTGCAGAACCAACAGAGGATGGAGATTATACACATGTTTGTGTGGCGTGCATGGACATGAACCAAGGAAACCCCCTGGTAAAAGAAGAACTAATTGAGGGGGCATGATCTTTATTGATGGGTCTTCAAGTAGCGACCAATATTCGGGACAGAGGCATTCTGGTTCAGCAGTAGTGGGACACAAACATGGAATATACACGGAAGGGGAATTAACAGTCTTCTCCCAAACACGACTGCCATCACACTACTCCACACAAGAGGCAGAATTGGTGGCCTTAATTGAGGTACTAAACATGTCAGAAGGACAAGCAGTAAATAACTTTTCAGATTCTGCATACGTCACATTTACAGTACATTCAGCATTAGCAAAATGGGAAAGGAGAAGGTTCAGAAGAAGTGATGTCACATGGGTACGACATGAGGCACTTCTGAGTAAATTATTGGAAATCCCACCACTCCCAGTAGAATTGGCAATAATTAAGTGCAAAGCCCATGCAAGATTGTATTTCATTAGGTAACGAAAGAGCAGATAGAGCAGCAAAAGAAGCAGCATATTTGCCAGAAACGGCACATGTGCGGTTGTTCCATGGCGAGAAGGAGAAAATACCACTTATAGCATTGATGAAAACAACTAAAGAACAAAATTCACTGCCAGAGGACTTTAATGCAACACCATTAGTGCAGATAATAGAACTACAGGGAGAAGCACAAAATCATGCAAAAGAGCTTTGGAAGAAAAGGGGGTGCTCTCTGTTGCCAACAGATTTGATTTCACTGCAAGAAAGCACCAGCAAAGTGGTAATGCCAAAATACTTGTTGAATGTGGCCCTGGAACAGCTTCACCACCCTGCGCATGTATCTAAAGAGCATGTTGCTGCAGGGATAAATGAGGATTGGTTTTGTGCCAAATGTACATGAATGCGTGTCTGAAGTTGGGATCAACTGTATAGTTTGTCAAAGGTTTTTATCTGGCCACACAGAGTGATACAAGGAACTTTAGAGCAACCGGAAGGGCCCTTCCTGCACTTGCATATACACTGTTTTGATATGCAAGACAGATGTACCTCTTACAGATACATGCTTACTGTTGTATGACCGTTTTCACGTTGGCTTGAGGCTGGTCCCTGTGCCTGTAATGGCGCCCGCTCAGCAGCAACATTTTTGGTGAGGGAGATATTCCCAAGGTGGGGATCCCAGATGAAATTCGCTCTGACAAAGGTCAGCACTTTGTGAATGATTTGATTGGGGAAATAACTGTCCTTCTCGGAATACAGCACAAGCTTTGTATCATTTACCACCCACAGGCCAACAGTGTGGCTGAGAGAATAAATTGACTACTAAAAGAGCGCTTGGCTAACACTGATACTTGGTAAAACATAGTTGCACTGCTTGCCTCTTGTTCTCTTTGTTTTGCCCAATTCACTAGGAAGAACATTATCATTTTACTCCTCATGAAATTGTTACTGGTCAGAGAACGCATGTGCCTATCTCTCTGGCAGGTACAATTTTGGATCCCAACTCCTCTTCTAACATCTTGGGAGAGGAATTTCACATGTACCTCAAAGAACCTTGCATATATATCCCAACAGACAAATCCAAGAATACGATCTGAGCAAATATACATAAACAGGGGCAAGCAGGCAGGGAAATTTCTGCAGGCAGCACTCCTCTACCCCAGAGATAAAGTCTTTATAGAAAACCACATCAGAAAGTGGAAAGAAGAACGGTTTACTGGTCCACACACAGCGACTTACTCAAAGCCAACAGCGGTGAAGATTAAAGGTCGCTGAGGATGGGTTCACATCACCGACATATGCAGGTTCAAGAACACCAGCGCCCTCACCTCCTGGAGAAGAGGGAAGAGCGCAATGGGATGGGAAGTATAAATCAGCTCTCCTTAACTTATTTTCTCAGCAAGAAGGTTCTATAGATGACCAACAAGGGAAGAAGGAGAGACTGTTTTGCAGGACAATAAACAACAAAAAATGTCTGTTCTATAGAGTGTGATAATATTAACATGCATTAGTATAGTATTAATATTATTACTACGTTTTAAAGAAAAAAGTGTTACACATTCAAATAGTAGTGTGAATAGAGGAAAAATAAATGTATTATATGAAGAGGAGTTCCATCATGACACTGAAAAGAGGCAGGTTATATCATCCGGCAACGTCTGGTACGATGAAATGTTACGGGTGGTAAGAGAAAGGGCAAACGGCACATGTTACGTCTGCTCACACATCCCACACATAATAGGGGCACCCAAGCTTGCCCTGCCTAAGGATGTATCAAGTTAGGAAGCAGGATCCCTAATGCACCTAGCCCTCTGCAGAACAAGGGGGCTTTTTCAAGGAACAAGTGTTTGTCTAGTGGGTGGTTGAAGGGAATGAGGTTTGCACAGATAATTACTTGGAACTTGACCGGATAGCTGGGAAAATAAAGATGATAGAATATATAACAGAAGGCTCTAAATGGGAGGAGCAGATGATTAGTGAACACACACGACTACAGTGTGTAGATAAGGAGGGACGTAGCATTCCCTGGTATCACACAAGACCATTAATGAGAAAAAAAGCAGTGTGGTATGGTGGCCAGTGGGAGGGGGGAATAATGCAATGTTGTGCTTAAGGTTTGCTGGGATTTGAACAAAATGCGGTGTCCAAACTAAACAATACCTGCAAGTCAGTTTGGGGGAAATATGTACATGCATTGACTTGGACAGGTGAAACTCACCACCCAGTGTACGTAAAGCACTTTACACGATTCTCTCTGTGTTTCAGGTCCAGTGGGTCCATCCATTTGGGAACTAACACCGGCTGTGCCAAGGTAATGAGTGTGGCGCTGACGCAGGGGACAGCCGTTATAATGAACCTGTGGTGGGCTTGTGGATCACAGTGCTTATTTATAATTGGAGTGGGGTTTGTGCAATTGTTACGCTGCACAGCCCTGCCCTGGTTGTGTCCCGAAGCAACAACAACATGGGGCTTTCCTTAAAGGAGCAGTCAGTTGTGCAGAAGAAAAAGGTGGTGCAGCAAAGCAAGGATAACATTTGTGGAGTACTAAAAAGAAAGAAGAGAGCAAAAAACTATTGGTCCGAGAAGAGTGCAGAAAATCTGGAAGCAATTACTGCTGAGTTTTAACTATTTTCCAAGGCAACCACATTTTTGTATCTTTATTGCTTCCAGGAGTGCAAACTGCAGCTAATGCCAGGTGGCTGGAGCTCACGAGATGCGCGTTACTGGGACTGGCCAACTCACCAGCAAAGGGCCTAAATGCAGTAAAGGAAAAGCAGAGGGCACTAGGTTTGTTGGCACTCCAGAATAGGTATGTGTTGGACCTTCTCACTGCCATAGAGGGAGGAGTTTGTGCCAAGATAGGAAGCAGCTGTTGTACTGTGGTGTCCGATGGAGAAGCATCAAATGGAACATTGAGAGCAGCTATTAATGAAATACAGACACTCCATGAAAAGATAACAAATGAAGCTAATGGAGTGCAATCGTACAATTGGGTGGACACCCTTTTCACTGGGTGCATGTTTGGCTTTAAGGAGTGTTTAAAGTGACTGTCCTCACGTTGGTCCTAATGCTCGTTACCTTCTGCATTGGCAAAACTATTTTGAAATTCTACACTAACAAAAGGAGAGGAAAATGAATGTTGCCCCTGAATGTTGATGGGGTAAATGATAAAAATAAGCCCATTAACAAACTAACCAAGGGTGAAAAAGTTGATGATGAAGTTGACTGGGTTACAATACAACCAACTATGATGCCTATTGGATTTCATGCAATAAGGATGGGCAGGGATGTGTGCTGATAGATGGACCATTGGAAGACTGGGAAGAAGATGGAGGTGACATGAGTAGGCTAAAAAGAGTTTGGATCCCTAAAATGAAAGAAGCAGAGTGGAGACCACTGGGGGAAGGGGAAGAGTTATTGATAGATCAATAAAAGGGGGGAATATTGTGGTAAAAATGCAAGTTCAGCACAGTAAAAAGGCGCAAACTCACCAGCTGTGGGATTAGCCCACTAAAAAGGGAGGGGTCTTTGTTGATAGCCACACGGGTCTATGCACTAGGCTGGAGAATGTCCTAAATAATTGTGTTCCAAGCAAATAACATACAGGTGATAAAGTTGGGTTACAGGTAAGTATACAGGGTTAACAATTAGAGCCAGGTGCTGTAAATAGGCCTCGGAGCATGCTTTTCACTAGAAACAAATTCAGATTGTATTAACTTGCTCAGTAGCTGCAGAGGCCGGCAGCACATTGCAACATGCACGTTCCCAGGATCATACACTAAGAAAGGAACAACCTTTGATACTTTTGAGGCCATGAAGCGGGGCTCGCGGGTGCTGGGGAAAGGCAGTGAATGCACAATATTTTATAATTTGGCATATTAGTTTATGAAACTGGTCTACTGACAGTTTTAAAATGTCCTGTGGTGGTTTTGAATTGCCCATTGCACATGTTAGCCTGGGAAGAAGTTCAAACAGTTCCTAAAATGCAACTTTAAAACAGTAACTTGTCAAATGGTTCAAGGCTCCTGCAGTGTCATGATCAGTTGTATTTCCTTGAGAAATGGATGGAGATGACCGGCGGCAGAGGAATAAAGATCTGCTGGTCATCTCAACTGTCTCAATGTTTTGGCACTATGATGTGGGAATTGTGGTTTGGAATGTGACTCACAGAGGGGCTGGAGTGTGGTGTGGCAAGGTTTGCGGGACCCAATCATTTTAGGACAATGTATGTCCCACTACAAGGGAATGACGTAGCTCCACCTATCATTGTCACTTGGAGGACTAACCCAATGTTGTGTTAAGCTCACCTGGTCTCTGCGGAGGCGTTGGGGCATGGTTGACGTTGCTCGAGTCCAACTTCCCCCTCTGCGCTTATGTGGTGACTGGTGGTAATAGGAGATGCTAGGCGGAACTGCTCCTGCATGAAGAATAGAGGGCATGAGTATGCCAGCATGTGCTCCTGATCCCCCTCCAGACCCCTTCTCCCAAACCATGGCACTCATGGGATGCGCTGTCCCTGGAAAGCTCACCTGTTGATTAGTTTTGCGAGCACTCCGTCCCGCTGCTTCTGGCAGGGGCGCTTGTATGATCTGGACCGAGTTCCTTCACTGGTCCCTTGCATGTGGTAGTCCAGTCCTGCTGCGAGAAAGCCACTATAATTCAGGTAAGTGTTCCTGTTTGCCTTTGTCTTTCCTCGTCTGTTTTTGTTGTATTGTAAAGTTTGTTGTCTTGTATTGCTGTCCGTTCCGCTTTTGATGTTTGCTCTTTTGCGTTCATACCTTGCAGGTGATGTTGCCGGCCTGGCAGAAGCTGCTGAGCTCGAGGCGGCAGCCGGAGGGAACGAGGAACGAAGCTGCAGCAGTATAGTAGCTGGTAAATTGATAACTAGGGTGGTGCGCAGGGTTCAAATGCGGCGCGGCCCCAGGACGGATGTTCTAACCTTTTCTTTCTTATTCTTCACAGTGTCCGAGTTTGTGGATGCAGAGCGCAGTGCTGTGGCATCGGGATCAAGATCACTGGATGTCAGGAGATGAGTCTGCAGATGAAGCGATGAAGCACCGGTTTCCTGGGGGTGAGTATGCAGGAGAACGCCTGATTTCAAAGGTAAGTAAATTGGTACAAGAGGCGGTGAGCGTCACGTTGCACACGAGTGCACAGTAACGCGAAGCACCGGCCTTAAGGATGGAGCAGCTTATATAGCTGAGCTTCTGACGCCACGCCCACCAGGTTCAGCCTGCCTGCCACACCCGATGAGTCAGCACATGAGGGTGTTCTCTGGAATAAAGGCTTTCAGCTGCTGGAAAGTTCTTGTAAAATGAAAGCACTCCTGCACTGAAATAAAGTGTTCCTGCTCACAGCTCTATATGAGCCTGGCGCCAAAGGCGCCAGGACTGATTCCAACCAGGGCCCCTGTGTTTATAGGTCCCAAAGGGACATAAGTGAGTCAAGTGACCTATTGCCCCCATCACTAGATGGAGTGGTTGTTGTGCTCTGGGGCTGTGCCCATGACATGTTGCAATGTGTTTTGATGCTAATAAGCTTTTGTTTTAGGGGTGTATTTTTGACAGCACCTTTCATGTAGTTCCATTCCGCATTCTGTATGAATCTTGATTTCCCAGCTCTGACTGGACCCAGAATAAAATTGTTTTACATCTTGCGTGGAGTCCACTCCTTTTTGGATTATTTTTGTAATTTTTATTGTTGAGTTCCGAGGCAACCTGCAGTACATTTCCTCTGCAAGATACATTTAGACCTCCTGATTGAACAAGGCATCATTTTCTAAACCTTTGCCTCACAAATAAGTTGATAGATCGTTCTAGCCGCTCGCTTACTTAAAATACCTCATCCATATAGTCGAATTCCTCTGCATCTGGTTTAACAAGGTAAAAGCCAGTGCCATAATCATGCACACACGAAAGATGCTCTATAGCAAGAGAAGTGTTTTTTCGCATTTCCTTTCCCACTTTCTGTGGAGCTGCAGCAAATATGGTGGAATTATATATTGACATATTTCAGGCACAAATGCCTTACAAAAGGGTTCACCCTTGCTTTAATTCTGTAGCCAATATGATGCACTTTATAGGTTGAATTATCACTCATATAAGGGCCCCCTTTTTCGCTGGGGCTTTTTCCAACCTTACATAAGTGGCTCTTAATCTTACATCGAGCTTCAGTGTCACAATGGGCCTCATTACACGGTAGGCGGTAAGGGTTTACCGGTACCTGTATTTTACCGGTACAGGTAAATCCTTACCGCCTTACTACGAGGTCCCTTTGCGGGTTGGGGATTTTAACGCCTGCTTTTTGCAGGCGTTAAAAACCAACCCGCAAAGGGACCCAGGGAGCTAATTACGCTACCGCAATTTGCGGTGCCGTAATTAGCGCCTTCCCCATTCCCATTATGCCGTATGGGGCAAAAATGGGAATGGAGAAGGGCAATGGTGGAAGGGGGAATTACCGCCCCTCCAACCTTGTAATGGGGCGGTAATTCCCCTTTCCACCAAGGCGGTGCTGGTATTTTACCGGCATGAACCATGGCGCTAATTGCGCATTGGTTCACCGCCTACCGTGTAATGAGGCACAATGTCTGAAAAGAGTTTCTGTGACTCCTTTTTCAAATTGGTTGTAGGTTGTTCTCCCTGCCAGAAACCCCTTTGGATTGCCATTATGTATAACGGTGGCAGTACAACCATTCTAATAGAGCATGAACTATAATGTATGTCCCTGCATAAGCCCCTTACATGTTGAGCCGCACAGCCCTCAGCTGTCGTTTGCACTACTCATGGTGTCCAAACCTTAATACCTACATGTTTGGGTAGTAAGAGCTGAATACTGATCCAGCCCCTGACCTGTGAAAGAAGTACCAAAGACACTTAAGAACTGAAAAATTTGAGAATTCAATGGCCAAATTAAATTGTTTACTCACCTAATGTGTAGGCCAATGTACAATTCTAGGCTTAATCCAATGTAAATATCAAATGTATGCTGCTGCAGTAGTAACCTTATCCTTTTTATTAGTGTGAATTAAACAAAATGGGTGCAGAGGCCTTGAACGTGCAAGATCTCAGTGTGCCACAAAGTAGCTGATAGGATCTGTGGCAGATCCCATACAGCTTGCCCAAACCAAAATGGCCACCTAGATTACATGGGGTCTTTACCAAGAGCCAGTATGATTTTCCAAAACAATAATGGATTATTCCTGCAAGCAACATATGCTCTGCAGGAGCTGCCACATAGCCATGACTCAATATCCACGCTTCCAAACGAGAAGACAAAGCCCGTGAGGCAAACTCCAAAAATAAAGATAGGAAACTAACAAAACGCAAATGGGAAGGAAAATGCCACAAATAAATAGAAACAAACGAGAAAAAAATAAAGCTCACTGACAAGATTGTTCTTCCATAAGCACCCCAGGGTCAGATTCTCAAAAAGAATTTGGCGCATGTGATGCGATTCAGACATCCGTTTTGACCCCTTTGCGCATAAGTGCACATCAGGCGGTGTTTCTGCACATTTAAAATCCATCTCGAATTCACAAACGGAATGTTATTTAAAATGTACAGAAATTATGCATATTTCTGACCCTTTCATGCGTTTTTCTTGTGTGAAAGCCATGGTTTAAACTGCTGCTGTCACACTTGCCTCAAACAGGGAAAGAAATGTTTTATTTTTTTGGTTGATATTTCAATGGGCCCGGCTTTGTGAAATGCACTTCCAGCACCCATGTTAATGCTAGACACCTGTAAATCATTAGTACTGGGAGCGGGCCTGGCCACTGCATCATTTGTATGAGCAGGCATACACGCCGTATAATACATGTATACCCTGATACTGCGGGTTTGCCCAATTTGCTTTCATTCTGTCCCTGACAGAGGTTCCCTATATTTTCAGGTACCAAAGGGAAGTCACTACCCGCCATATTTCTGCTGTCCGGCTTCTAGGAGGCGCACTCCAGACCAGACCCATTACTTAGCAAATTGCTTTCTCCACCACTAAAGATTAGTGGTGCCTTAATTATATCCTTGAATTTAAACCACTTCCTAACACAATTATAGATTCATAATTAGTGTACTCCGATTACTCTAAGGAGTGAACATGAGAATTTATCATGAACACAGAGTGAAAATTTAACACATCCTGCCCTGAAGATGGATTAGTTTAATCCGTAACGCGTTGGCACCAACCACCATCTAGGTGTGTTTTACTATGTTGATGACTATCTGAGCATGAATGTATTATATGGCTCAGAATTACCACAAGAGTTATGATCATTGATGGATCTGTGATATAACCACTGTATAATTTTTTTTGATTTACAGCTCAATTGTACTACAGTTGTTTGAAATACTATTTGCTTATAATTTACATCCCACACTGTGTGTTTAACAGTGTGGTTTCAATTGATTGTGTTATATAAACAATTGCTTTTTACTTGTTTTAAACCTGTCTCGAGTTAGTTTGGTGTTTTTTCCTTACTACATTCCAGCAGGTGGACAGACATCTGTAGGCATGGATATGTCTTACTAACTATGACCTTTGAATACAATGAAAGCATAAATCTTTCTGCCATTTAAATATCTCGACATTACCAACTACTGGTGTTGACTGACTCCAGGTGGAGCTTATCAACCCGCTCTGGTTGTAAAATTACGCCAGGGATTCTATCCCACTGTGAGTGCAGCGTTGGGCTACTGGTCAGCAACGTCCAGTGTATGTTTTGTGTCCTTTGCTTTTGGACCCAGAGTCCAAGGTCTTCCCAGCTGCACACGAAGCTTTCTCCTACTTTACTACATACACTTTTTACATTCCCTCTACCATTACCAACTACAACTAGATTTTTTGACATTTGGTGGTGCCTCCCACCCCTACCTTTTCCACTGCATAATTTGTGCCACAGCTCAGCCCTCTTGAAATGTTCAGGTCACCTTTGAGAATCAGGTGACCTGCACATTTCCAGGCACACCAGCCCCACGCACAGTAAGGCAACTAGGCCAGATCAGGAAACTATGAACAAGGACCAACGTCACTAAACTGGAAACATCGTGATCTGAACAAAATATTCTGAATATTGTCCGTATTTGAGTCATATGCAGAAAGAGAAATAACTAAAAGGTATTTGGATGACTCCAAACTTGTCAGACTTCAGTACAGAACAATATTTCACTTGATATACCCTAAACCCCTCCTGAGGACCCAGACAACATTATCTGGAGAAACACGTGTTGAGGGAGTAAATATCAATAAGAAGGAGTAAATATTAATAAGGACACAAAGTAGGAACTTGAAATTGTCACAAAAACTGAACTGCAATTGCTTGAAGATTTGCAACTATAATCCTGTTTTCTCTGCAACTGTATGGACCCAACTGGTTGAAACACATTGTGACAAAAATAAAGGAAATATATTGTGACAAAAATATAGAGCATCTATTTTGTTGAAGTAACTACAGATTGTTCAACTATAGCGCTTCAAAACAACAAAAGGCACAATTTGGAATAACCTCTACAAACAAGAGTGTGGATCATTTGGTGATTCTCTCAAGTTTTGACTTATTTCTTAACACTGGGCAGCCTCAGTGTGTACACCAGAGACCACAGCCCTTAACAACCAACAAATTGCATTTGAATGATCAAGTAAGCAAACTCGCCGAAGGTTGCCTCAAGGCTGTACCAAACTTGATAACCCGCACATTTCCAGAAATGGATTATCTAAAAACACTGCATCTTCTGTGCTATTCTTAGATGCCCTATTTTTTGAGAATTTGCCCCTATATTTTTACCTCTGTTTTAAAAGCTCTCATGGGGTTAAAAACCCGATGGGGGTTATGGAAAGTATGAAACCAAAAAAGTGATTGGTGGAAAGTTTTCAATTAATCTGAACCACTGGCATTGCTCTGGGCAATCTTCCGCACCACCGTCTTTTAGCTCGTCTGCGCCAGTGCAAAAGGGGTCCAGCCATATGCAAATCCGTCAGGTACTGCCACCAATGAGAGCAGCCCTGCCCGAACTGCCAGGCCAGGTCCCCTCTGCACCCAAACACAAGCAACCCCAGACATGTTTCGGCCTTGTTGGGCCTCATCATTGAGTTGCAGCTTGGTTCCCTATGGTGTAAGGGACCCACGACTGGGCAGAACAATACCAGAGGTTAGCATCAATTCCAAACCTTCCAGCCATCACCTCTTTTGTTTTGGCTATGGAAAGTGTGGCAAGAACATCAGGAACTATTTTTGTACAGAAAATGTTCTCATTTGCTGAGCGTTTGAGAGTCTTTGCTTCTAGCGCAGGGGCAGAAATAAAACATATATAACACACGCCTTGGTGTCCCGCCTTAAAATGATCTCATAGTGATTGCATGTTATTGCGCCACTCAGGAGTGCGATGATCCTTCCTTGTTCCTGTAGCAGACCCACTGCAACTCGTGGGATTTCACCTTTGATCCACAGAGATGGCTTCCGGCCTTGTGTGTGCAAGTGGAACCTACTTGCCGTGACTTTGTTCAGCCCATAGCAAGCAGTTTAAATATTACAGTACAGAGAGTCGATCGAAAACATGGTTTACACATTAAGGCCAGGCGAGGAAGGCAGCTAGACATTACATTAGATCGCTGATCAGTAAGAAGTGGCTGTAATGATTAACGATACTTTTACTATTCATGGGGAGTTTACACGATTTTCCAGGTGGAGTTGGCGAGCAGGTCAGACTTTAAATGTCCGTCCGACCACCCCTGCACTGCTTTGCCTAGTAGGTACGCCAGGTTTGCCACGGGCATGAGACTTTCAAGCTGCTAATAAACCAATGGATTCCAAAGTAATCCACCTGTTTTTTGCCCTCTGGGTGAAGCAAGTGGATTCCATTAGAATCCATTCTAAATGGCTGCCGCAAGTGTTATTTGCAGCAGGTATTTACACTCATTTGCATTCGTAGGTAGAAAAGAAGTGTGTAAAGGCAATTTCTTTTACACTTCAAATACAAATGAAGAATAATGCATCGAGTGGACCTTTTATACTTATGTCGGTGGTACATCAAACTTTTTTTTCATGCTGAGCCCCTCCTTCGGGCAATATAGAGTTTTGGTAGTTGTGTTGGAAAGAGACAATTGGGGGTCATTTTGAACAAAAGTTTTAATTGCTTGCAAGGGACATCTAACATTACCACATATGTGCTGTTGGGAATCTGCACCCCAATCTTCAGCTTTTACAAAAGAGAGTTTAAAGTAAAGTGTGCACGCAGGCAAAATAACTTTTAAGTTTAGCTTTTACTATCCGTTTCGTAACAAAAGTAAACATCGCCTGCAAATGATGCTTTGTAGACAGCATTTACAATGGATTCCTATGGGACCTGTCTGCTTTGAGCACGTGATAAAAACAGGCATACAAGCATGTGCCCTTTGAAGTCATTGAAGGAATATACGGCAGAAATGGTAATTCTGTTTTGTGCTGCTCTCTGCCTCCCACGTGGCTGTAAAATGAAGGCAAGAATGGGTAATGTGTTGCTTTTACACCTCACTTTTGCCCTCCAGGGCTTCAAAAATGAGCACTAATGTTTAGGCGCTATCGCCAGCGGCATTACCACCGGGGCTATTAACGTTATCACCAAACCCTGTCGCTTTTAGCGCCGAATCATGTATTTGGCAGAACAGTAAGAGACCATTCCCCATTGGGCCCAATGGGGAATTTTCAGCGCTATTACTGTTGGCGGTATTAGCGCGGCGGTAATAGCACCGAAAATCGGCAAATTCGCGGCAGGTTTGCCCCCAGCTCAGAGCTGGGGGTAAATCCTGCCAAACCCATGATTTGGCGAACCCTTAAATGCGGCAGTAATAGCGTTACCACAGCATTTAAGGTTTACCGCCAAACTCGTGATAAAGCAGTCTGTCTTTTTGATGGTGATGAATGCCTGAGTCTGGAGAATGACATCTTGAAGCTTAGAAGGAAATGCTGTTTAAAAGCTTGAAAGTGTTACTTCATGGGGCGTGTTGACAACAAAAGGGTGCACAAGATGAGCCCATTACGTAACATAGGGATCTGTGAAATAAGACACTTGGGTGGTTGAAAGATGAGCTGAGACAACTCAGTCGGACGCTTGGCCAAGAGCCCAGAATTCTGAGGACGTTAATTATCTTCCAGAAAAACAGCTACCTTGGAACCAAGCCTGGAGCTATTAAACCTGCGTAAGCCACCTAAATTATTGTTATTTTAAAATTATCATTGTTTCTGTACTTCAGAATGGCAACCATGAGCTCAGATACGGGTATTTCCTTCCAGTTACTGCCTGAATGTGTAATAGTTGTAACTACTGGGAAATGCGCGTCCTCTTGTCATTCCTGGCCAAGTATGCAGAAAGCATCACATAAAACATCCTACCTCCATCAGCCTCCCTCGCGAGACCCAGAACCTAGCTACTGCTGTTAGGTCATAGCCAGTTGAACAACTCTAGGAAATGGTGCAACAGCTCGCATTTTCCCGGAAAGCTCTTGAACAACAATGTGGTTTTAGGCGTTTCTGCAAAGCGTTTGCCGTGCTATACAAAACCACTCCAGCTCCGCGCATTGCACCGTGAGCCGAACTGGAACTGGCGAAGGTAAGAGAACAACGCGTCTTTCTGATTGCATATCTGAAGAATAAAAATCACTGTAAAGGCTTTTTTCTAGAAATAAGTCAATATGAGCACAAAACAGGCTACTTACATTCTTCCATAAACACTTCAACTCGATGCTATTTTGACAGGGAAACCAAAAATTATTTCATTAAAGTATCGATTTTAAGGTCGATTTTTAAGGCCGGGAAAATGCTGAACTGCTTTCACTCCATGTCTCGATTTTGCACCGATATGAGATGAACAAAGCATAGTTGGGTTGAGAAAAAATAAATTTTAGCTCACTGAAATAATTGACTCACTAAAACAATCGGCATGCTCAGTATTCAATCAATAATGCCCACTATTAACTTCCCTCCAAACATTCTGACTTCAACAGCAGACATTACATACGACATTTTATTTAATTTTATCCTAAAGCTTAATAACCTTATAGACTTTGGAATGGGTCAATATTTCTTGAAATAATGCCCTGTCCACTTTGCCCTCTCTCCTGCTTTGGCAATAAAGTAGCTGCAGACATTCTCTTGTAATAATGACTGCTCCATTGACTATAAGGCTTAATTATTAAATGGACAAGAAGCCAATCAGTTTGTGTAGGCTTCTATTTATATGATTATTCTAATTATCTGTAAGATTCTTATCATTGACAACAAGACTTGTTTTTTAAGACTGGGCTTGCTGACTCACTGGAGAGTAAACTCCAGTTGGGTTTTCAGAATGACAAAATATATGCAGTGTCTGAAGTAAAAATCATAAGTAAATAGTTCCTCTCATTCTTAATTGTGGCTATCCAGAACTGTGGTTTCAGTTACTTGATGACCCTATATGTCCTGTCATTATTATGAACATTGTTGAACCCAGTGGTGGAAAAAAACATCATTGGAAATACTTAAATCACTTCTGGGTTCATTGGGGGCAAAGGGAGCAGATTTGTGTATAACTTTTTAGCAAAAAAAAAGTTCACAATTTCACACTCGTGAAATGAAAATAACAGCGAATACCTGTTATGAAGCAAACCAAAATGGGCACTGCTACCATCTGTACAGATTTTACAAACTCCTCCTGTGGCAGACATTATTTTTCATGGCTTCAATGGGATGGCTCTAAAAGTGCATTATTTTCTCTTTGCAGAGTCAATTTGCGCAAAAAAGAACAAAATCCAGACACTTTGTAAAGATGGAGACGAGAGACATCGAAGAAGTGTTGGGAGAGTTTCAACCATTCGATGCAGGTATGATATGATGGGTCATTTATACCCAGTGATTTCTAAGCACAGACTTACCTGTGGTGCTCCTTGTCGTCTTGCTTCCAAGGCGAGCACATTGCCCCTGAGCTATCCCAGGGGCAACAATTAAGTGCACATTACCTAAATTGTAGTTTTTCTACGTATTTTCAACCCAGAGTATGCAAGAGTTGAAGGCCGCTTCTTTAGCACCTTTCTAGGGGCCTGTCACTAGTATTACTGATCCAAACTCTGGTAGAGGGGTTTTCTGTTACCTGTAGTAAATCCAGGCCCGGTCTTGGATGTGTGGCGTCCCATGTCAACATGATGGTTGGTCCCGAGTGAAAAACAGTCTGAGGCACCCGTGGTAATGAAGACAAAGTAATAAAGACAGAGGTTAATAGCTGCCGATTATCACGAGACGGCCAGACAACAGGGAGCTGAAACACCAAATGCCCACTGAAAATCCTTCTTTGTCAGCAAGTGGCTGATGTGGAAGAACTAGTGTTAAAAGGCAATGAGGTGTTAACACTTCTGTATAGCCCGAGGGAAGTGACGGCCGGAAGGGCTCCAGCAAACACAACTTGTAAGGTGAGCACTGCACAGTGCACATTTAAAGCCCCAGAACGAAAGTAATATATAAAGGAATATATTTCTGTGTTATAAAACTGCTAAGTGGCACCATGGGGGGCAGTTGCTGGGGCCCCCCTGAGGCACAATGCCCCTTTCAACTGAAAAGGTTGAAAAGCCCCAATGCTGTCCCTCAGTCTCTCAGCCTTTTGTAGCATAGTTGTTTGGAGTGGGAGCTACTAGGTGTTACCTGTTCAATCAGAGCCATTGCCATTGGGTGAACCTGTGAAATTTGTGACAGTGGTTTCAAAGGCCAGTGTAATTGGAGGATCTCTTGCCTATGGCGGTATTATGGGTTGGTTGGTGACAGAAGTTTGTGGGGGTAGTCGGTCTCTGAATGTTCTGTGTACCATGATGAGCGGCTGTTTGAGTAGGTAATGCAGGCCAAATCATCCTTTCAAGATTATGTAGATGTGCTTTGCTTCAAACAATGGAACACTCCCCTGGCAACCGGGGGTACACCCCACCATGGGTACTAACAAAAGGTATACATACAACCGCAGCTTCGGAGCAGCCAGGGGTGACATCACAAAATAATGTGAAATCATTTAAAAGTACATTTGATGGGCAAATGGCGAGGAAAGTGGATCAAACAATATCCACAACAATAACACAATGTTTCCAAAAGGCATATTGAGCCAGTTCTAAAACAGTAGATTTAGAACCTACGGACAGGGTTTTTATGTAACTCTCGCTGCATTGATTCATATCTACAAAGTGCCTACTATGGTAGTACTGTAAGTCATTTGCCGTGCCACTCACTTAGAAACTCTTCATGCAACACTGTTTCACTTCGGGAAAGTACACACTGTGATATTGATTTGAGTTACTGTAACTGATTCACCTGCCTAGGCTACTCTCCTAGAATTTGTTCCCGCTACATTGATTCTCATGTAGAAAGCGCCCACTGTGACAGTACAAAAATCTGCCCCTGTCACACACTTAGATTCTGCCCTTGTTTGCTTGACTCACTCCTTGAAAGTTACACTGATTCACATCTAAATAGTGCCCACTGAGAAAATACCCTGATTTACTTGCCTGTTCCACTCACTTAGAATTGCTCCTCTTAGCTTAACCCGCAGTTAGAAAGTCCCCCCTGAGATATTACTGTGTTTTATCCTGCCTGAGTTGTTACTGTTTTATTCTACCTTTCCCACATACTTAGACATTGATCCTGTTAGCCTGATTTGCATCTAGAAGTGCCCCCGAGAAATTACTGTGATTTATTTGTACCACACCCTTAGAAATTTGCTCTTGCAGGATTGATTTGCATCTAGAAAGTGCCCCCTGAGATATTACTGTGTTTTATGCTGCCTGTCCCACACACTTAGAAATTGTACTAAGGAGGTGATATTACTGTGACTTGTTTGTTCCACACACTTAGAAATGTGCTCTTGCTGCATTGATTCTCATCTACAAAGTGCTCTCTGTGACTTAGAATTGTTCCTGTTAACCTGGTTGGCATCTAAAAATGCTCCCTGAGATATTACTTAAGCAATATGCCCCGAGCAGCGGGGCATTACCGAAGGCCCCAGGGCACTACCAGAGTCGGTAATACCCCGACTGCGAAGGGCATATTGCTATTAGGACCTTGGCCTGCAATATCTGCGTGACCGGGGCACTAAAAGCATTTTTTTCTGTCCCGAAACGCTGCAGCATTTCAGAACAAAAAAAAAAAAAAAAGAAACGTCCAAGAAAATGG
This sequence comes from Ambystoma mexicanum, assembly GCF_040938575.1. NCBI lineage: Eukaryota > Metazoa > Chordata > Amphibia > Caudata > Ambystomatidae > Ambystoma > Ambystoma mexicanum. The sequence continues at coordinate 499,852,325 of NC_090929.1, read as the reverse complement.
TCACCGGGAAAGGGAAAACGGAGTCCGTTTTCCCTTTCCATGGCAGCCATCGGGAGCGGACGCGCTGGGAACAGAAATGTTCCCAGCGCGTCCGCTCCCCAAAAAAAGAAAGGAGCAGAAGGTAAGTGCGGTTGGGAGAGAGGGGAAGGGAAAAAAATGGGTACCTGCGTCCCCGGCGGGGGACGATGGCAGCCTCCAGCCGTGAGGAGGCACGGAGCGGGGATGGCCCCGCTCCGAGTCTCCACACGGCGGGAGGCTGCCATCGTCCCCTGCCAGGTACGAAGGAGCAAGAAGGTAAGTGGGGCCGGGAGGGCAGGGAGGAGGGAGAAAAGGGGGAAAAAAAGCCTTAGCCGAGTAGCCACGGGCAAGGCGGCTGGAATCCCGGCCAAGAATCGAAGGATTCTCGGCCAGGTAATGGCCCGGCGAGAGCCAATCAGAATGCGTGTTGCATTCTGCTTGACTCTCGCCGGGTATTAATGTGTTTTATACTGCCGGTCCCGCACACTTAGAATTGTTCCTGTTAGCCTGATTCACATCTAGAAGTACCGTCCAAGATATTACTGTGATTTATTTTGCCTGTCACACACACTTAGAATTGTTCCTGTTAGCTTGATTCAAATCTAGAAGTGCCCTCCGAGATATTACTGTGATTTATTTGTTCCACACAGTTAGAAATTGCTCTTGCTGCATTGATTCTCACCTAGAAAGTACCCTCTGTGCCTTAGAAATTGTTCCTGGTAGCTTGATTCGCATCGGGAGGGTTCCCCCTTAGCTAGTACTATAATCTATTTGGCTGCGCTGCTCACTTGGAATTGCTCCTGTTGGCTTAGTCTGCATCTAGAAAGTGCCCGCTACCCTCTTTGGCCCTCTCCCACTGCCCTGGCGACCAGAATCTAGACGCAGATTGTACATCGTGGGCATATACATCTACTGTTACTAGTTCATCAACCTCTAGGTACTGCACTGACCTCCCCCAGGATGGAGATCCCAACTCCTGATGTATCCCCTCTCTGACTCGTCCCGATCCCTAGCCTCCCTGGACCATACCCACCCTCCATCACTCCCCCCTCGCGGCGCATGGCCCTAGCTCTAGCACCAAACTTCACGATCTCCCCTCTATTCCCCACCTGATCGCAAACCACATCCACTCCCACCATACACCAATACACCCAGATGCCAGATGCCACCCACCCTCTCTCCTACCATCATCCCTCATCCAACTCTAAGATCAGAGGAGCACTCTGGCACACCAAGCAACTGCCCCCTCAAGCACTTAACCCCCTTTCCCCATCCCACCCTAACACATCGACTTCCACTCTCTCTCTGACATCTATTGAGAACTCCCTAATGCCCCCCGCTCATACTCCACGCCCTCAATCGAACACCGAAGTCAGGGGAGCCCTCTGGTGCTCCAAACAGTGCGAACCCACCTCCACTTCCACTCCATACTTGTGTTCTCTGAGGAACTCCCCTCCCTCTCTACCAACCTCCCATACAGCCCACTCCCTCCCCCTTAGCCCTCTGAGGAACACACCGCCCCCTCAAACAACCTCCCATACCACCCCCTCCAACTCCCATAACCCCTACTCGATCCTGCCAACAAACCACCCCCTTCCTATCCCTTCCCCTCTCTGAATGTAGCATGTCTCAGTCTTGCTAGAATGGAAGCCTCCTCTCCCACCCCCTCTGATCCCCCTCTCTGACACCCCTATGGCACCAAAACACACGAAATGCAGAAAACATGCTTAGTTCTCTCCCTCAACCCTCTACTCTACTCCTCATCACTTCTGCCTCAGCCCACCGTCCCCTACTTCTCTGCACACCCCTTTCCCCTCCCCAGTTTCCACCCCCTTTCTCTTGACTTCTCACCCTGTACACCTAAACCCCCTTCGCCCCCAGACTCATTCCAAAATCTGTTTAAAGTAAGTAATTTGCAGCCTTATTGCAACCTATGGCAAGTTCTGAATTGCAGCTGTATATGAGTTACTTATAAGTACTAGGGGCTGCGGAAATAGGTGTTTTCTCAATGAGGCTGTGCATGCCCAGTGTAATGAAAAACAGTTAAATTGTATGAATACACCTTTACACAATCTGCACCCTCCAATTGGTGATTTATTGCTAGGATTCAAATGAAATACTTAAGCTTGAAAGGTTCTGAAGAAATAAAGTATTTTAATTCAATTCAGGATCACTATATTGGATGTTAATTCACATCAAAGTTAAAAAAAAGTCTCTTGTTTTGTGGTACACATTATATTGAGTGATGTAATATATCAAAATCTGGTATGTCCTTAAGTTCAATAAAAATCTGTAGATTTAGACAAGCCCTCCACACGTGTTTCCCCAAATTGATTCATTTGGTTCCTCAGGAGGGAGTATTAGGACATTATTGTGAGCTGTGGACAACATTTAAAATGTACATTTTAGATTAAACTACTAATTGGAGTTAGATTGAACAAAATCAGTAACAAGTTCATCTTGATGAAAAGGAAAAAGAAAAGAGTTTGTAACAGATTTGCCATTGAATAATGCAATCAGTGGCAGGTAATGCTTATGGAAAGACAAATTCTTGACAAGTAGTCTTTGAATCCTCAGTAAATGGTTATGCTGTTTGGAGAGGCAGACCTGCTATATTGGACCTTCTACCATTGTTAGTAGTGAATTCTTAGACTATTTTAGTGGGGGTTAAGCAATCAGTATGGTACTCACTTCTGATAATGTTCCCGCATGTTTCATTGGAATCTGGAATGTTTGCTGGCTTTTCAGCCGCTTGACAGTAAATTCCTGTTAAGCTTCAGAGGATTAATTCTCAGTGGGCGAGGTTCTGTTCCAAGAATTATTGCCAAAGCAGTATCTCCTTATTTTATCTATATAAGGATAAGGACCTATTATAGTTGTTCAAAGCAAAAACAATATATAACAATGTGCCAAATTAGACATTTTTAGATTCTTTCCTTACTAGGTCTATGGATTTTCGGGGAATTTTACATGAATATTTTGTACTTGAAACAGCAAACTGGATCCAGATAGGCTCACTGGCCTGCTAACTGCGGCTGTGTGCGAGTTAGCATTCAAAATGGCTGTGTATTTATTGTTGCATGATGATATATTATGTTGTATTACGACGTCATCATGGTTTCCACCATTTTGGAGTGGGATTTAAGTTTATTGTGGATACTGGGTTGTATTTAAGTATAAGTGTTCTGTATTGTGGAATTTATACTGAAATTGTGTTTTGGCTGAAGGCGTGGTGATATAAAATGGTTTTTGTGTCTGCAATAGCGCCTTATAATCTTGGGGTTTAAATTTGAAGTGCTAATTTGAGGGTACATAATTGGCATCATCTGTTATTGTCCAAGAGCAATTTATAACAGTTTGAGGATACATATTGTTGTTTCAAAGCTGTGAGATAAAGGAGGGTACAATCATTATAAAACACAATTATAAAATGTATGCAGTGGCATGAAATTTAAATGAAACATTCAACAACAGTTTTTCTATAAACAATTGAAGAAAAAATTATGAATGAAAGAAAATTAATTAGTTCTGAGTCTGAGTTTAGTCCTGTAAAGCAACAGTCTGCAAGACAAACCCATTTACCTTCCCATTGTCTCAGGTGTTTTTCTCTGTTGCCTCCTCTTGCCAACTTGGCAACTTTTTAAATGCCAAAAAACTGTACTCATTGGCGTGTTCTTGGTAAAAGTGATGGGCAAGAGGGTATCTTGTGTTTTTGTTTCTCAAAGTTCTGAGATGTTCTGTGATGCCTGTTTTTAAGTGGCGGATTGTACTGCCTATGTAAAGTTTTTGGCAGATGCATTTTATGCCATATACGACAAATTTGGTGTTACAATTGATGTCATCTTGAAGTTTGTGTGTTTTCCCATTCGGTAATTGTATAGAAATATTGCCATTTTCAGAATAAGGACAGTCTGAACAGGACCCACATTTGTAGTTGCCTTGGAGAGATGGCATATTCCAGAGTTGTGTTAGACCTTTTGGTGTTTTTTTCAATTGGAAGTGTGAAGGACACAGCAGGTTTTTGAGATTTTTGGCTTTCCGATAAGCTATACATGGGCTCTTGTTGAGACATTGTTGTAGATCTTCATCCGATGTGAGTATTGCCCAATATTTTTGTAGGATTTTGCGTATTTTCATTGCCTTTGAATTATAGGTTGTAATAAACCTTACTTCTTTGGAAAAGGCTGCCCGACCTTTGATTTTGTTTTGTAGCAATTCAGATCTTGTTCTTTGGCTGGTTTTCTGGTATGCTTGATTCAGTTCTTTTGCTGAATAGCCTCTTGCTTGAAATTTGCATTCAGCTTGCTTAATATGTTTGTTGAATTCATTGATGTTCATACAGTTTCTTTTAAATCTTAAGAATTCTCTGTATGGGATGTTGGATATTGTATGTTTGGGGTGGTTGCTGGTTGCATATAGCGTGCTGTTGCCTGCTGTTGGTTTCACATAGAGTATGGACTAAATCATGTTGTTCTCCACATAAAGTTCCAAATCAAGAAATGGTATCCTCTCTGTACTTTCCTGCATGGTGAGATGAAGATTATAGGTATTATTGTTGAGGTGAATGTAGTAATCTTTAAGTTGCTGTAATGAACCATTCCAAATCAACAAAATATTGTCTATGTATCTTGCCCAAAAAATAATATTGTTGTGGTCTGTGAAGGCTGGGTGTTGCCAGGCATGTTTTAACTCAAAATGTCCCTAATAAAGGTTCGCATAGGGGGCAAATTTGGCCCCATTGCTGTTCGTTTTTGCCCATAGATTGTATTGTTGAACAGAAAAATGTTTTGTAATGTACAATTCAGCATCTCCAGTATCATTGAATTCTGTAAATAATAAGAAATTGAACGTGTTTTCAAGAAATAATGGGTTGTTTCGATGCCTTTTGAATGTAAAATGCTGGTATAATGTGATGAGACATCGAGTGCCATGAATCTGAAGTTTACTTCCCAGTTGACAGTGGTTAATTGTTGGATATTGTGTTCTGTATCGTGTACATAGGATGATAGGCTTGCTGTCAAAAGTTGTAAATGTTGGTCAATGAACTCGGAGATAGGTACTGTTAATGAACCAATTCCATTGATTATCAGCCTTGTGGATGGTAAATGAGAAATGGGTTTATGGATTTTGGGAATAAAATGGGGTGAGTACTTTTCATGAAATCTCTTTCTTCTTCTGTCAAGAGTCCTTGCTCATACCAATGATTATTCATGTTGTTCCATTCATTGGTCAATGCCTTTAAAGGATTTTCTTGGAGTTTGTCAGAACAGTTTTGATCTTGTAAGTGCTCATTAGCCATTTTGATATAATCGTTGCTTGAGAATAGAACTCATTTTTCACCTTTATCAGCCTGTTTCAAAACAATGTCACTATTGCTCCTTAATTCCTGTATTTATTTGATTTCCAATTGGGTCAAATTTTGTTTCATGAATTTATTATGTTGTTTTGTCAAATAGTGTTTTCTTAAATATTTGGTGACTAGTTTTTGAAAGATGTCTATTGTTGTTGCTGTTGGTAGGTTGGGGTTGAATGTTGATTTGGGTTTTAACCCAGTTTCTTGGGACAAACCTAAGTTGACATTTAGTTCTGTAGCGAAGGATTCCAATGTTTGTTGCTCAGATGTATCCTCTAAACTTAAAAAGGTTATAGTATGCTCAGCAATTGTGCAAGTGAGGGTGGGAGGTATCAGAACTGGTTCTTTTTGAATACCTGTTAATTTGGTAGAGAAGTATTTTTTTAATTTCAAACTTCTGCAGAATTTGAAAAGATCGAGATTGGTCTGAAAGTAATCCATGGTGTTCGTGGGACAGAAGGAAATGCCTTTATTGACTGCTGAATGTAGATGAGGGGATTGGTCATGTCCTGTCAAATGAATTACTATATCTTCCTTGGTTGACTGTTTTTGGACCTGGTTAGAATTCCTTGTCTTTTGTTGGTGTCATTTAGAGCTCCCTTGTCCCCTGGAGCCTCTCTTTCTTGATTGCCATTTGTGGATGTAGTTTCCTTTGTTTTTGGTAGGAGTGATTTGAAAAGCGGGTACGTACGAGCTTGTCTTTACCTTTGATATTCCTCTAAAAAACAAAAAAATATTCTCAATTTGTGATGAGGTAGAGGTGGCCACGCTGGGCATAGTTATACTTGAAATTTCTGTGTCACTTTCATTGGCTGATTCTGGTTCTGATGATTGTGGTGATACAAGTAATGGATGTGACAATTTGGTTGATGATTCATTAAAGGATTTGAGGTTCAATTAGGGCAATGGTGGTTTTGGAACTGTGTAAACTTTGTTATGTTTATAATCCATTTTGTCCCTAAAGAACTTCCATTGTTTCTTGATTTTAAGTTCATTGGTGTAAATGTTCAAAACATTGTCAAGTATTTGAACATTTTTGAAGGTGGCTTCCGGTATATTAAGATCCGTTATTAGCTGTTTGCAGGGACATCATTTAGGGGTCGCCAGAGGTCGCAACTGCGACCTCTGTGGTCTCCCTTGCGACCTCTAAAAGAAAAGAAAAAATGTAGTGCTCCTGGGCTGTGGCCAGCACCATGTGCTCTTTACTTCTAGAGTGGCTGGCTTTCTTGTTCAGGCCCCTTCCCGCGATATCACTTCATGGTGAGGTCAAATGGCATCACTTCCTGTGATGTCATCAGGGGATCAAGGGTCATGTGATGTCACTTCCGCTACCTCTGGCATTTTGGTGAAATGACGTCACTGGTTGTTTGATCATTTCTATTTCCTTTAGTATAGTTTCATGTGCTTTTTTTGCTTGTTCTATTACCCTACAGATCATCTCTTTTGAGGTGTTGATTAAAAGTTGTTCCCAGTCTTTAAGGGCTTCCACCTCTTCTTCCTCAAATGACGGAAAGATACAAATTCGTTACCCTCTCGGTATTCTGTGGACTTCTAAATATTTTTCAAGTGTAGCTACCTCCCATCATCTTGAAATTTCTCATTTGGAGAGTTGTTCCAATCTTTCAAATCGTTTTTTGAGTGAAGTTGTATTGGAGTTAGCTGTGGCATTGCCAGATCCTAGGCTGGTTTGGGAGCCTGAAAACAGTTGTTCTGCCTCTTCCAATCTTGTTTTGTATCTTTGTGACATGATATAATCTTCCAATGTTAAATGTTTAGCTGGCTGTACTCTGCTCGGGTTGCTGGAGAAACAATTTAAAGTAAGTCATTTGCAGCCTTATTGCAACCTATGGCGAGTTCTGAATTGCAGCTGTATATGAGTTACCTATAGGTATTAGGAGCTGTGGAAATAGGTGTTTTTTCACTGAGGCTGCCCAGTGTAATGAACAACATGTAAATTGTATGAATACGCCTTTACACAATCTGCTCCCTCAAATTGATGATTTATTGCTGGGATTCAAATGAAAAACCTAAGCTTGATAGGTTCTGAAGAAATAAAGTATTTTAATTCAATTCAAGATCGCTATATTGGATGTTAATTCACATCAAAGTAAGATAAAAGTCTCTTGTTTGCGGTACACATTATATTGAGTGATGTAACATATCAAAATCTGAATCTGGTATGTCCTTAAGTGCTTCAATAAACATCTGTAGATTTAGACAAGCCCTCCACACGTGTTTCCCCACATTGATTAATTTGGTTCCTCAGGAGGGAGTATTAGGTCCTTATTGTGAGCTGTGGACAAAGTTTTAAATGTAAATTATTAGATTAAACAACTAATTGGAGTTACACTGAATAAAATCAGTAACAAGTTCATCTTGATGAAAATGAAAAAGAAAAGAGTAACAGATTCCAAAATCTGCCCACCGAATCCCCCTCACTCCATCCGACCCATTCACCACCCTCCCAACCCCCCTTGACCCACTCCATGTCTGTCACACCCCTACATCCGCCCGCCTACTCCCCCCCCAATCGACATAACCATCTCAGCAGACACTTAGGCACCAGAAGCACCCAGCCGCTCCCGTACCCCTCCTCAACCTGTCTCAGCACCCCTGAATGGTCCTACCACACCCACCACCCCACCGGGCAGCCATGTCCCTCAAGCTCCCACTCCAATGAGCACCACGAAACCCTCATCCCCTCACAAAGTCACATGCATCCTCTTTAAGGTCCGCTCGGTAGCAAGAAACAGACACAGCATTTTTTACCTCCTTTCCTCTGACAAGCCAGACCTCATTTCTATCACAAAACCTGGTGATCCGACGACTTTGCCCCTGTAGTACACAAAAAATTCCCTGACTACTCGCTCATCGCCCACAATAGACCTTCCAGAGGTGGCAGAGTGGCAGTCCTCTTCAATCGTCATTTCTCCATCTCACTCGGTCGAATCCCAGACATGCACTGCCTCCTGTGTATCCCTTCTAGTAAAACTATCCCTACCACCGACCTTCACCCACAGCTTCCTCCTCATCTACAGACCCCCTGGATATGACATACATTTCGCCAACAACCTCTGTCATTCAATAGCTACCATTCAAGTAAATCACCCATCTCTTACACTCCTAGGAGACTTCAATATCTGGTTTGATATCCCCAACAAGACCATGACTCATCCGTTGGTCGACAGTCTTGATGCGCTCAACCTCTCCCATCATACAACTGTTCCAACCCACTCAGGTGGGCACACCCTTGATGCAATTTTCAACTCCCATGACCTGCTTTATTTATCCTGTCCCAAACCACTCATCTGGACGACCACTACGCCATCCCTTTCTCTATCCACACCCCTGCCCCTCCTCCTACAGCTCCCCCACCCACCCCCCATATCTCAAATGCTGGAACAAAGTCAAGATCCTTTCTGACCTAGCCGAAGTGCTGCTTATTCGCCCCCTTGCAACACTCCCCTCGATAGAGCTTTAACCATCGACTCTTGGCTTAATGACTCACTAATTCCTCTCACGCCTGCTTCCTCACGCAATGGACCGTCCCCCAAATGGTTCACGCCCCTCCCGAGGAATGCCAATAAACAGAATAACTCTCTTGAACACAAATGGCGAGCATCTAAAACCAATCTCAGCAGATCCATGTTTGCCCTGCACCACCGTAACTACAAAGTAGAGATCCAAAAGGCCAAAAAAGCCTATTACAATAAAAGAATTCTCAACTGTGGCAACCGCAGCAAAGAACTCCACAAGATCATATCAAAATTTGTCAAACCCGTCTACACAATCCACTCCCACACAAGCACACTGCGACTCCCTCTCCCTACACTTCTACAATATCACTCTTGACAGGACGACATCCCTCAACAGCAAACTCTCCTTCCTGCCCCCCCATCACTGACCACTCCCGATCCCATTCTCCGACGCCCAATTTCCCTACCTTCAACTCCTTCAAACCAATCTCCAGAGATGAGCTCCTTGACCTACTATCAGCCAGCAAACCCTCTGGGTCGCTGCTTGACCCCTGCCCAGCCTCTGTCCTGAAAGAAATATTCTTGTCTACCTGCGCAGAACAACATGCAAGAGCCATTCTAAATGAATCCCTCACCGCTGGCATCTTCCCTGATGCCTTCAAAATAGGGCATGTCAAGCCCCTTGTACAAAAGGCATCCCTCGACCCCAAGAATTACAGACAGATCTCCAACACCATATTTCTCCCTTAACTTATTTACTAGACTGCTTTCTCCCAGCTCAACTCCTTTGTAGAATGCAACCGCCTCCTTGGCCCTGTGCAAACAGGCTTCAGACCGCGACATGGAACTGCAACCACTTTATCGATTTGGGATGATCTCAAGGTCACTGCAGACTCTAAAGGCTGCACAGCATTGATTCTCCTCGATCTCTCCGCAGCCTTTGATACGGTTAACCACGCAATCCTCCTTGACTGCCTTCACTGCCTAGGAATCTGTGGCACTGCTCTCAAATGGATCGCCCCCTTCCTCAGCAACAGGAAACAAATCACCCTCCTCTCCCCTTATGTCTCAACTTCTCGCTCATTGAACACTGGAGTACCCCCAAGGCACATGCCTGTCTGCTCTCCTGTTCAACCTCTATATGACCACTCTACCAGGAATCATCCACATTCACACCATCTCCTGTTACAACTATGTTGATGATACCCAAATTATCCTAAGAATTCCCAAGTCAGGCACCAACCCACCCCTTCCCGACCTTGAATCCTGTCTCTGTGAGATATTGATCAATGGATGACAATAAACCACCTCCTTTTGAATCCTGCTAAAACTGAAATCTTGGTGTGGGGCAATACTGCCCTTCTACCACATCCGCTCCCATGGCCCCCGTCCCTCACCCCGCCCCCTCCGATACAGTGAAAACCCTCAGCTGGACTATGGACTCAGGCCTGACCCTCTTCCCTCAGATCAACAACATGTCAAAATGATGTCACTACCACGTCAAACTTCTCAGATGCATTTTTCCCTAACTCTCCTACCGGAACAGAGTTGCTGCTGCAACGTCACGCCGCCGCGTGCAAATTCACGTCACGGGGCAGCGCCACACTCCTCCTTTTTCGGGAGGACACACAAATGCTTTTAATATACACTACAAACCACTAAAACAATTAACTATTACATTTCATGCCACACTTGCCCAAAACCCCTTTAATGTCAGCCACCCGATCCCCTCACTCAGGTTGACCAACCAACTGTCCCAGCACGTATTCACTGAGGTAAGTGAGTTTTCCTCGCCCAGCCCTCTGGGGGTACCTCCCGCTTACCTCCGGAACGGGAAGTCCTTCTGCAGACATCCCCCAGACAGGGGACCCAGGTGTGCTGGAGGAAACTCCTCCGTCTTCCGGTACCTCCACTAAGTCTGGCTCCCGCGGCGGTTCAGTTCTTGGATCACCCAGTTTCTTAAAGAAGCTGACTTTCCAGGTGACGGCAGATCTTCCGTCAGAGGCCGTCACCATGGACCCCTTTACAGCCACAACGTCCAATGGCTCCGGCTCATAGGGGAGCGAGAGCTTTCCATGGGGGTGTCGATTATGGATAAGGACTTCATCCCCCGGCACGAGCTGCTGGGGGTGGAGACCCCTTCGCAGGTTCTCCTGTTCAATCCTCACCCACCGGTCTACCTCGACCTGTTGATTGTCAATCACCCCGGGCTTCTTCTCCCCGACCTCGGGTAGTAGACCCCTGGGGCAGCGCTTGAACAGGGCCTCAGCCGGAGCCACCCTTGTGGATGCATGTGGGGTGGTGCGGTACACCTGCAGGAACTGGTATAGGGCTCGTTGGAGTGGCTGTCCTTGTCCCTGGGCGATCCTGAATGTCTTATTGAGCATCCGCATCAGTCTCTCAGCATCTCCATTTGCCCTAGGCCACAACGGGGACACCTTCCTATGCTGGACCACGCAGCTCTCCATGAGTTCAGAGAACCGCTCACTCTGGAACGGCGACCCGTTGTCCGAGCACAAGGTGTGGGGGAACCCATGGGCCACGAACACTTTCTCCACGGCCATGACCACGTGTTCGAAGGCCACCGACTCGACAAACTCCACCTCCGGATACCGTGAATATTCGTCGACGATTACAAGGAAATGGGTGCCTATGGACGTTGACCCAAAGTCTGCATGGACGACCTCCCAGGGTCGCGTGCCTCGGGGCATTGCTTCGATGGCCGGCTCTCGCTGCAGAGGAGATGCCACCTGGCACCATACACAGGCCGCCACAAAGTCATCGACTCTCCGCTCAAGCTCGGGGAACCAGACGTTCAGCCGCAGCCTGGCCTTGGTCTTTGCGGCGCCCTGGTGTCCATGGTGGGCCAAGGTGATCACATCCTTTACTTTGAACTGGAGGACCACTATCCGGTCACCTCGGAGCAGCAGGCCCAACGCTGAGAAGGACAATTCCTCCTTGACCTTCCATAGTTGCTCAAGTCCTGTCTTGGCCTCCTGGGTCCGCCCCGCCAAAGCTTCCAGGACAGACTTCCAGGAGCCCTGCTGCATGGAGTGCTTTAGGATCTGGAAGCACTCGTCCTCGGCAGTTGCCGCCTCCAGTTCTAACAGTGGCATTGCGTTCCCCCACGCACTCCCGGATGTCTGGAGAGATAGTCCGCCGCATTATTGGCCCCCGGCCGATACACCAGGGTGACCCCATACTCGAGAAGAGCGAGCATCCACCTCTCCATTCTGGCCGGTGGTTTCGAGGATGACCCTGCCAGAATGGGAAGCAGGGGCTTGTGGTCTGTCACCACCGTCACAGGACACCCCAAGACATGGAGCCGAAAATGTCTGCAGCCCCAGAGGACCGCCAGCGCCTCACGCTCGATCTGTGAGTATCTTTGTTCAGTTTCGGAGAGCGCTTTGCTGGCGTAGGCCACTGGCCGGATACTCCTGTCCTGGTCCACCTGGGTCAGCACGGCACCCAGGCCAAATGGACTGGCGTCCACAACGATCTCTGACGTCAGCACTGGGTCGAAGAACGCCATGGTGTCCTCAGCTGTCAGGGCGCTCTTGATGTCCTCAAAGGCCGCTTGCTCGAGCGGGCCCCAGTGCCAGGCTGACTCCTTCGTCAGAGCCCTGAGTGGTTCAGACCGAGAGTCGAGATTTTGGATGAAACGCCCACGGTAGGTTACCATGCCGAGGAAGCTCCTCACGTCAGACACCGACTCGGGGGGCTGTGCCTTCTTAATATCCTGGACTTTCCTCGGGTCCGGCGACACCCCCCCCTCCTTGAAGACAAAACCGAAGAATTCGATGGAAGGGCGCAGGAACTCACATTTGTCCCTGTGAAAGGTGAGGCCTAGCAATTGCAGTCTCTCAAAGGTCTTCCCCAGCTTTCTCAGATGGTCCACCCCGGTCTTTGCGAACACCAAAATGTAATCGCTGATGTTTAGGACACCCTCCAGATCTGCGAGGGCGCCCCGAATAATATTCTGAAAGACCTCTGCAGCCGATGACACCCCGAAGCTCAGTCTCTTATACCGGTATAGTCCTCAGCGAGTGGTGAATGTGGTGATATACCTGGACTCAGGATGGAGTACGACCTGATAGCCCGCTCGGAGGTCTAGTTTGGAAAAGAACCGAGCCCCTTGTACTTCTGCAATAATGTCATCGATACTGGGGGTGAGATGCTGCTCCCTCTTAATGGCCTTGTTGGGCAGTCTCATATCTACACAGATCCGGACAGAGTCAGGTTGTTTGGGCTTCCTAGCCACAACAATCGGGGACACCCAGGGTGTCAGGCCCTCCACCTTCTCGATGATGTCGAGATTCACCAGGTTGTCCAGCTCCTTATCAACCTGCTCCCTCAGATGAAATGGTACCCTGCGGTGTTTCAGGGCGAGAACTGCACAGAGTCATCGATGTGCAACCTCACCAGGTCACCGGTCATCCTTCCAATGCCATTGAAGAGGGCGGCATACTTGTCGAGCAGATCATTGATGTCCTCGAGGTATACAGAGTATGCAAAACGGACAATTCCAAGAGCCTCGGCGGCGGCACAGTTCAGCAGAGTGTTGTTGCTTACGGGCGTCACATAGAACCGGGCTTTGATCTGCGAGCCCTCATGTTCCACCTTCGCCACGAAGGCACCGTCCAGCGGTATTGGTTCCAATCCTCCAAAAGCAAATATGCCAGCTCTCGGCGTGAGTAGCTTTGGGGGCGAGTCGAGGGCATCATAGTGCCCCCGGGCCATCACATTGACCGAGGCTCCCATGTCCACCAGCACCGGGACCGGTGAGTGAATGTCCTCCACCACACACTTCGGTTGCCTCCTGTTCTTCCCCTTCAGGATCTCCACACTGGAAACAAAAGAAAATGTTTTCTTCCTCTTCCTCCTAGGCCTCGTCCACCTGGGCATCCTCCCCACCCTGGTCCACCTGGGCCACATTTGGTGAGCGGTTTTGGCGCGCGACCCACGTCCGAGACGGGCCTCTCAGCACCATCACGGGCAGGGCTGCCTTACACACCCTCGAAAAATGGTCAGGCAGGCCGCACCTACCACATGTCCTTCCAGCCGCCGGACACTCCGTCGGGTGAGGGAGGTCGTACCCGCACTTCTGGCACGATTCCCCCGCTCTCCCTGCTCTGTCACGGGGTCCCACACCAGGCCTTCTCACTCCTCTGCCACCACGCCACATGGCACACACCTCCTCCGACTTTATTGAACGGGACCCCACCTCCATCTTGGTTGCCCGAGCCTCCGCCACCTCATGGCACAGGTCTAGTTCCAGGATGCGGGGTAGACTGATGCCCGGCTCTCTCAGGACCTGCCTCCAGAGTTTGCCCGAGGAGCATGCCTGAATTAGCATCGTGCGCATCATGTCCTCCACGTCTCCCCACGCACAGTCCAGGGAGAAGCGACGTAGGCGACCATAGAAGGTGTCCAGTGTTTCATCCTCCTTTTGCTTGGCCGATAGCATGACAAATCTTTCATAGTCCACGTTGGCAAGGGGCGGAAAATGGGCCAGGAGTGCCGCCTTGGCCGTGTCGTAAGAGCCATCCCCTGCAGGAAGCGACTCAAAAATCTCCTGGACCGAAAGCCCCGCGGAGTACAGCATAGTTGCCACCCTGCAGTCATCATCCATCACCTGGGCGGCCCTGAAGTACATATCGAGGCGCCCAACCCACCTCCTCCACCTGGGCCCCATGCTGCATGGTGGGCCCGATGCGTCAAATTCGGGGATGGGCTGCAGGGCTGCATGGGCACGTGCTTGGGCCATGATAGGAAGTCCTTGCTGAGCAACTGGCTGTACCACCGGTGGCCCCTGAGGCACAGGAGCTTGACCACCTACTTGGACTTGAGGGGGTATCTGTAGAGCCGCCACTGGGTGTTGCACTGGAAGCACCGGAGCCTGAAAGACCTGTTGAGCTGTCGCCTGACCACCGTCCTGGGGAAGCTGTGCGCACCCAAGCATCCAGCAAAGGTTGCGCACCAGCAGGTTACTGCCAATATTATAAACATTAAGATGGGCGTCCTCGCGGATTGCCCAGGAGGAGAGCCATGCACTGCTGTTGTGAATTCATTTTGGCACCATGGGCAATGGCAGCTGAGAGGGAACAGGAGCTAGCCAAGAGCTGGACAAACGGGTGGCTCAAATGGGAGAAAAACATGGCAGAGAATTGTGTTTGAGAACCCACGCAGCTGTTTGTAGGGCTTCGCCAATCCACTACTTCTGGCATTTCTCCCATAAGCGTGCTACTGAAAAGCACGCGACAAAAAGGCAAATCGTGCAAACCACCAAAATCATTTGACGGATTGAGGAAGACACAGGTCATATGCCATTGTTTGCACTTTAAAACACTTGTACTTGCATAAATAAAAACACATCAATGTGCCTTAATGCAATGAATGCCCAAGTGCGACATGCTGTGTTGCGATGTGTTATGTGGTACGTTATTCAAACATTATGTAATAAATCACCATTCGTCGCCCGAGAGCATCAACATGGAACTTCATGTACTTGTGTGTTCTTCTTTTCCTGGGCTTTTATGATTTCCTGTACAGTGTTGCAATTCCATTACTTCCTCGCAGACTGCAAACATCCTTGTCTGTATGCATTGCAGGGTTGCACATTGCCGTTTAAGAAAGAGCTCCTTCCTTTTCTTAGTGAAACACTCTCTGTAGAAAGATATAGGATTGAAGGAGTTTATTACTTGTCACTGACGGTAGCAACAAAAGCTCACATTTAAATGGGTCTTTATTAGGTTCTGCCTTCAGAAACCCTACAACTGTTTCTTCAGCCACATCTAAATAGACAACGTCCTGCCTTCCACAATTCATGACCAGACCACTCACCAGGAAATGCATATCAGTGACTCTGGATCATCTGTATGCTAAAGCATTTTACCCCAGCTACAAGCCATCATTTTGGCCTTTGTATGCCTGGTGCACATCGATTCGCTGCATTCACCCCGCATTCGATGCAAATATATACACTTTTTTCTGTTTCTAAGGAGAATTTCAGAATAATCCCATATTCTAAAGTTTGTCACTATTTGTATCTTTGACCCAGACTTCAGAGAGGAGGGAAACCCTCTACAAAAGGTATGCAACGGGCTTACAAAGTGTATAAAACAGGAGCAATTCTCTCTTCTACAAACCAGGTTGAAAAATCATGCCTGTCATTGTAGTCTTTAAAAACTGTCTGTGTGACACTGACTGCTAGATGTACCTCTATTGACTGACTGACCCAAAATACTGATAAAACCAAATTGCTCAATTTCGAGAATTGAGTTGCTGCAATCAAAAAAAAGACATCCCAGGCCATGCTTGATGTGTGGGCTGCAGTTTCCTCTGTGAGAGATTGGAAGACTGATCATCTCCCAGCGTGTATTGTGAGTGGACAAAGTGCACAGATCCCAACTTCTGATTTTCATTATCGGTACAGTAATATCCTCTGCTTTTCCACCAAATATGAACAATTCTACGGGTGAAGCAAGAGACCCTGTCTTTTCCTTTGAGACTTGAAGCAAGAAGGGTCCCGCAAGAATGTATTATTTTAAATATTGGATCAATTTGCAGCTCATTTTCTCAGATGAAATTGAAAGTTCTGAATAATGCGAAGAGTAAGGTAAAATATAAAGCAATCCTTATGTGGCTTCCATCAGGAATGTATGTAGACAAGCAGTTTTAGGGGACAGTGCCACCATAGAGTAGAATATGTACCTATTTGTATGAATGCACACATTCAAAATGCATGCGTCATTAACGATTTCTGTGAGCACTACGACTCAGTGATGTTGGCATGAATAAGCAATGAAACCATGTTACTATTATAGAGTCACATTATTGACTAGTAATACAGTTGTGGGTGCGAGACACACGCACTGATTTGAACACTTCTGGATGATTACAATTTAATAGTTAAAGAAATCAAGCATGCATTTCTGCAACAAGGTACTGGTCTTCCTAGATGGGTGGAAGTCCGGGTCCCCAATTTATGGAGGGGACTTCAACATGTTAGTCGACCCTCAACGGGACTGGTTCTCCCTCAGCGAGGGTCTGTTAAGACCCACGGGTAGAGAGGAAGATAACCTAGACTTTTACTTGAAGAGGTATTACATAATCGCCACATGAAGAAATGTTCACCCAGAGCAACATTCATACACTTTTTACTCCTCACCTCACAAAAAAATACACAAATGACTAGACTATATTCTAATAGATACAAAAATTGAACATATTGGGGTATGCAGGTAGTGGGTTGGTCCAACCATGATATGTCAAGATTATCTCAAGTTTTGGGCCTCCGACCGCAACAGACAAATGTTGGACATGTAATGAGACGTTATTCAAAGACTCCCTCTTCCGAGAAACAATGAAGAAAGAGATACACGAGCATTTTTTAAAATAAATAAATGACCCAAGGGATTTTCTGGGACACAGTGGGGGAGGCAGCAAAAGCCTCCTTTCGGAGTCCTCTTAATCTCGGAGGGATCCGCAAAAAAACAGGAAAGGGCATTGAGAAAAGCCAACCTCAGACGTACAATAAGAGGAAAGGAAGAGAAAATGAGAGAAAACCAACAACCCAAGAAGAAACGTTACGGGAAGTAACGGATCTGAGGTGGCAACTCAGAGACTTGTCGATGGGAAAGTCCTTGACCAACTCCGGTATCTGAAGCAGAGGTATTATGAAAAAGGGGACAAGGCCCACACTCTTTTGGTGGCTCGCCTCAGGGGTCAGAGAGTGGACAGGGCAGTATATAAGATTAAGGGTGACCACAGTGAAATCCCAACTCGACCAGAGAAAATAGCCCAAAGACTTGGCCAATACTATGCTTGATTGTACACTAGTGAGGGAACAGCTAGAAGAACCGAGACAAGGCCATACCTCAATTAAATCTCTCTGCCGACCTCAATGCTATAGAGGAGATGGTGCAGATGGGTGCCCCAGTGGACACTAAAGAAGTGCTCAAGACAATTTTAAAATTGAAGGCTGGGTCAGCTCTAGGACAGGACAGGCCGGGTTTACCCCAACCTTCTATAAGAGATACTGAGGAGTATTAGCTCCTTTCCTGAGCAAACTTTTCCATCGATTTCTAGAGGGTGTGGGGCCCCAGTATTTTCCCAGGCAAGAATAGCTGTCATCCCAAAAGAAGGAAGGGAGGAACTAAAGTGTAGATAATACTGACCAATATCGCTACTGAACATTGATGTGAAAATATACACTAGTGTGCTAGCAGAAAGACTAGGCAGATTTTTGGGGCTTTATTAGAGGCAGACGGGGTGGATAACATTCGCAAAATGTTAGAACTCATGATAGGGCTGGGGGACGAGGCTTGTGATCCACTGGTTGTCATTAGACACAGAGAAGGTCTTTGATTGGGTGGAATGGCCACTTTAAAAATCTATTTTTGAGAAGGTGGACTTGGTCTTGAAGTGGGCTACAGGAGTCACAGCACTCTATGAATCACTAGTGGCAAAAGTGTTGGTTAATGGCATAGCATCCAGGGAATTTAAATTGAGTCGAGGAACGGGATAGGGGTGCCCCCGTCTTCTCTGCTTTTTGCCTCGACATTGGAACCACTGGCAGCATCCATACAAGGAGAAAAGCAAATCCAGGAATTAGAAAGAAAAGGAAAGGAGTACAAATTGGGTATTTTTGCAGATGGCATTCTAGCACATGTAGCCAGTCTGCAAACCAACCCTGGAAAGATATGGATCACCGTCAGGCTTTAAAATAAACTTAAATAAATCAGTGGCCCTCTCTTTGTTAGGGTGCACATCAGAGGTGAGCTGTCTCCTCTCTAGGTCTGGGCTACCAATACAAAAATCAGGACTGAAATATCTGCAAATCCACATCCCAAGCTAGGTGCGGACCTGTATACTACCAAATATCCTGCCCTGTGGTAAACGTTAAAGAAAGACCTAAAACGATGGGCCGGGACAATGTTCCATGGGCAGGGTGTCTTACAACAATTAAGATGAATGTCCCCCCGAGGTTGTTATTCCTATTTCAGGCCTTGCCGACAGAGGTGCTGGTCTCCTTTTTTTGAGTATGGAAAAATAACGTTCACAAACTTTTTGATGGGGTGAGAAAGGGCCTCAGATAGCATACACAGCATTGATTTTACAAAAAGAAGCAGGAGAAGGCCTACCAGACCTAAAATAATAATTTAGAGCAGCACCATTCAGAATCCTGGTGGATCATCTCATGGAAAGTAAAGCTAAGAAATGGATGGAATTGGAAAAAATATTACTGAAGCGGGTTACCTTTGTGAGAATGGTTGTGGGCTCCGTATAGACACCTACCAAGGAGAATATTGGCACATCCAATTTTAGCTACCCTATGGCAACTGTGGATGAAGTCAAAGGATATGGAAGGAGTAACCTCCTGGCCCTAACCTCTCAGTTGCCTGTGGGCTCCCCCCCATCAGGGACAAAATAGCAAAACCCCGCAGATACCAGCCATATTACGAGGCAAGTCTGGTGAGAGCAGGTCAGCTGTGGCGAGATGGGCAATTCCTGAACATAGACAGGTTATACGAGGCGCTATCTATGCAGCATATGACTCCTTTAATTTACCTGCAACTAAAGGAAGTCCTAATGGATCCGATTTTAGAAGGGCTTCTCCATCAGGAACTAACTCAGTTTGAACAAGTCCTGGACAGGCACGGGTTCCAAGGGCTTTTTCTCGAACTTGTACAAGGCTTTATTAACCAGAGGACAAATCCGGTCTTCACATAGTAGGTGAATGGGAAAGGGACCTGGGGGTGCAGGAAGTGGAAGACATCTGGGAGTCCATCAATTGAATGATCTGGTCCTCTGTGATTGCGATGCAGTACAAGATGCCCATCTATATGCTCCTTTAGAGGTGGCAGCTTACCATGCATAGACTAGCCAAGATGTATCTGGGAATTAGTCCATTATGTTGGAGGGGATTTGTAAGCACAGCTGCTTATTTATTTATTCACATTGTTTGAGCGCACAGCAGCCCATAAGCATTGTGGTGCTTGTTACATTGGTGCTCATAGCTTAGTTACATACATAGATACATACAGCAGCCCTAGGGAAACGTGGCGGTTGTTACAGTGGGTGAGAATAGCTTAGTTACATACAAAATACATACAAGCCTACTAGGACTGGATAGTATGCGTATTAGTGGGGTGTACAAAAAAGTGGGTGTGTGAGAGTAGACAATCAATTGAAGAGAGCCGTTTTGAGATTTTTGCGAAAGGCATGGAGAGATGTTTCAGCTCCAAGGGCAGTAGGGAGTGCGTTCCATAGCTTGAGGGCGAGATAGGGAAATCCAATTCCTCCTGCCTTGGCCCTATTGATGCGTGGTACAGTGAGTTGGTTAGTGTAGCATAGTCTGGTAGGCCTTGTAGATTGTGCTCTGGATAGTATGTCTGATAGGTATGCAGGTGCTGAGTCGTTGATGCATTTGTGTGTGGTTGTGAGAATTTTGAAAGTGATGCGGTCTTTGACTGGGAGCCAATGAGCGGTCTTTCTTGCTTGTGTGATGTGGTCTCTTTTAGGTATACTAAGAGCAGCTCTGAGCGAGTTATTTTGGGTGGTTTGGAGTCTTGCTACGTTTTTTTTAGAGGTGCCGGCTAGGAGTGCATTGCAGTAGTCCAACTTGGCCCCTATAGCAGCTCTGGCAATGGAGAGGCAGTTGTCCTTTGTTAGAAACGGTTTTATAGCATTGATAAGTTTCATGCTCAAAGAGGCCGAGACAATGGCACTAATTGTTTTACCCATGGATAGCGTAGCATCAATGTGGACTCCGAGAGTTTTAACAGAGGATAATACTGGGATGAGACAGTTGTCGATACGGAAGTTAAGGTATGGTGAGTCAGGATTGGCTAGGGTGGACTTTTGCCCAAGAATGAGGATTTTAGTCTTATCCCCATTGAGGCAGAGGCCGTTCGTGCGCAAACATGCTTGTATGGTGGAGTAGATTTGGTGTAGTGTTGTAGCGTCTTGGTGATAGATCCCAGTAAGAGGAAGGAGCACTTGGGTGTTATCAGCATAGTTTGTATATGTGATCCCAAGTGCATCCAGTTTATCAAAGAGTGGCTTGGTAAAAAATGTATAAAGAGTGGGGGCTGTACAGGATCCTTGGAGAACACCACAGTGAATGATAGTGGGCTCTGCATTAGCTATGTTGGAGAACACTTTCATAGCTCTGCCTTCTAGGAAGGAGGTCACCCAGGTCGCTGCATGATTGGAGAAGTGTGCAGCATGCGTGAAATGATTGGTGAGGGTGTTGTGATCCACCAAATCAAACACTGCTGAGAGGTCTAAGAGGCGCAGGAGGGCAGGCTTGCCCTTGTCGAGGATATTAGTGATTTGGGTTTTTAAGCCTAATAGAGTGGTTTCATTTCCGTGTCCTTTGCGGAAACCCGACTGTCTCTTTCCTAGGATTGAGTTGGTTTCAAGGTACTGTTGGATTTGTCTATGGGCGGCTTTATCTTGTATTTTAAGAAGAAATGAGACGGTTGTTATGGGTCGGTAGTTATTAGGCTGAGAGGGGTCTAACGTTTTTTTTTTTAGAAGCGGCAAACCCATGCCTCTTTAAGGCTGTTAGGGACTATGCCTGATTTGAATGAGGCATTGATGAAGGCTGTAAGAAGGGGGGCGAGTTGCTCAGCACATTCCTTGATGATTTTGGGAGGGCACACATCGCCTTTACAAAGTGAAGGTTTGAGATGTTTGAGGATGTCAATGACATCTACTTCTGTGATTTCCCTAAATGCAAATTTTGGAAAGTTGATATTTTTAGAGTTGGGCAGGGTCTGTGTTGGGTGGTTATGTTTAGGCAATGCTTTGTAATTGTCTGAGATTTTGTTTTGGAGGTCTATTTTTTTAGCATAGCAGTTTGAATGCTGGTGCACCATGCTTCATCTTTAACAATCTTGTCGGTGCAGGTGGGAGGTACTGTTAGTTCTTTCAAGATAGTAAAGAGTTCTTTAGTTTGGGAGTTAGCAGCGGAGATACGATGATTGTAAGCTTCAGATTTAGCATTGAAAACGGTGTCTTTGTACTTTTTTAGCAATAGTTTGGAAGTTATCTTTAGTGATGTCAAAGGGGTTCATCTGCCATGTTTTAAGCGCTTGACGTTTGGTTTTTCTTCTCTGTGAACCACGAATTAGAATGGAATGATTTGTTTCTCTTTTTTACTTTCTAGTGGGGCAACAGAGTTGATTGCACTAGTAAGTTTGTCTTTGAATATCTCTGCTAGGACGTTGGGGTCGGGTGAGAATGGTGGTGCTAAGCAGGGAAGGTTTAGATAGGCACTGAGGTTATCTGCAGTGAGTTTCTTTGCGCTTCTAGCTAATGTAGCAGGTGCTGTAATAGTAGATTTGGCGCATGGCGTTAATGGGATGGTGAATTGCAGGCAATTGTGGTCTGTCCATGGGAGGCCCGTATTAGAGATGATGGCTGTGTCACAGTTATGGTCTATCACCCAGTCTAGGATGCGGCCTTTGACGTGAGTGGGAGAAGTGATTTTCTGTGAGAACCCCATATCGAGAAGGTCCTTGGTGAGAAAATTGGCAATTTTGTCATTCGGGTCGTTGATACATAAGTTGAGGTTGCCTAGGAGTAGTGTTTTGGTAGATTTTTTAATATTGTTCCCTAGAAGGTGGGTGACTTGTCCCTGGAAGTCAGTAGGGGGTTCTGGCTTAGTACGGTGCTTGATAAATGCGAACACAGTGAGACTTTTGAAACTGTGATTAGTGATATTTTGGCAAATGTATTATGATGAGCGCCATTGTAAATGCGCACACGGCTGCATTATCTAAGATGTCTGATCTGACCTATACGAGAAGACTTATTTCAAATGTTGCTTGGCCCATAGCTATGCAAATAGAAGAGTCAACCCCCATAAATGTGGCTATTAGCAATCGGCCAGTGACTACTGACAGGAGGGATAAAGAAAGGGAAAGTACCGAAAAGCGGTTCTGCTATTGTACTTGACACTGAACATGCAATGGTTAATGCTCTTAATATTAATGAGCATGAACATGCTAGCCCATCCCCTTGTATGTCTGGCCTAGTGGCAAGTGGCAAATTGTTGGGAAGGGGGGGTCACAAAAATAAATCCAACACTAGATCTGACCTTAAGGGGTATCTAATTGGTGATGACAATTAAGATTCAAAGTTTGCTTATAATTTTGATGTTCTCACGTGTTTCAGCCTAGTTGGGCATCATCAGTGAGGTGAAGCTGTGCCTCTCTAATAGCAGTGAGCAAGGGATCCACGTCTGGATTCCCCTGGTAACTTAGGGTGAGACCCAACAAGGTTGAAACATGTGTATGGGGTTGCTGTGGTACTCTTGTTCAGAGGAGAATTGCCTAGCATTTCGGTGCTGGACTGCCCCTGGGTAGGACAAAGACTGATATGTGGGGAAATATCTTCTCTGTGAAATGAACAGTGAGCTAAAGACTTGGTTGAGACTCTCCCAGGGGCCATCCACCCAAGAACAAGTCAATGGGCTGTGTTCATGCTGGTAGAGAGTTTCCCAGACCCCCCCCCTGTTTTGCATACAATCTATGTACACTTTTATAGGAACACCTTGGTTAACTTTGTCACTGCTGCTGAATATTTATTTGGCCTTGGGTATTCTTGCTGTATTACTTCACCACCAAGAAAAGGGGTCTTGTTCCTTTAATCCCTCTTCTAATTCTTGGGTCAGTCCAGGAATTTTCCTGGCCAAAAGTATTAAGGAGCCTTCCCGGTTCTATCAAACTAATATTCACCAGCCTGGCAGAAAGGGGCCACTACTTATATAGATTTAACATGTTTTCAGCCAATTCAGATAGCTATTAACAGTAAGGGAGATAAGGCTGTCACCTTATGTAATAATCCCAACGTAAGGCAGACCGGTGGAGGATTTGTTCAGGTTGTCCACTTTCCTCCCCTGCAACACCAATAGGCATGCCTAATTATCCCTGCAAGATTCTATCTTGGAATGCCAAAGGCCATTCTCATCTCTGTATGGAGGATGGCTTGTTCAGTAATCTTACTCCCCTCACCATAATAGCATTTCAGGAGACTTAGAGCATTGATGAGATTGTTTTAGATGGTAGAGATACAATTCAAACACGGGTCACCAAGGAACCAATTGGATGCCTGAATTGGGGATTATTAATCAGTTGCACCTCAGCTTGTACTTTGGTCAATCTGAATGTGAATTCTGAATTTATGTTGTGTGGAGTACTAGGGTGGGATATCTTGGAGCCAACGAGTGTGAGGTGGTTAATCATAAACGTCTATGACTCCCCATGCTCGATGAATACTGATAACATTCATGAAAAGGTGACAAATATATCAAGCTTTGATGGCTCAGGCCCAATTATTTTTCTAGGCGACTAACTCTAGGATTCCACTTAATGAATAGGATACTGACCCTTTGCCCATGGCTTCATTGAAGCAAACTAAACATGACAAGAAGGGCAATGACTGGTTGCAGTGCCTTACTGGCTTTAACCTTCATATGCTAAATGGTAGGTGCAGGTCTGATAGCCCGGGCAATTATACGTGGGTTACACCTAACGCTGCATGTACAATAGATTACATTTTTATGAATCAAACATTAATAGCTGAGGAGGTTGACTTTTGGATATTTCCCAGTGATGAGGGAACACTTACCAATCTCGGAAGGATAGCTCACGGGCAATGCGCTCACCTTTGAAGCAAGACAACATGAAGCAACACAGATTTGATCCCCGGGTCCGCACTTAGAAAACTCTGGGTATTAAGTGCATTATAAATAACCTATCATATCATAGTTGGCGGTTCTAGGTCAAAGGTTTGAAAACAAAAGGCTCAAATGCCTTTTTTTCGACCCCAAAAGGACCGAAAAAAAGGGTTGAATATTATTATTATTTTTTTTAATGGGGGGGTCCCCCTATCCCCCCGTTTTTTTCAGATGCCAAACAAAAAAAATATAAATAAATAAATAATAAAAATTCGACCCTTTTATTTTCGATCCTTTTGGTTTCGATCAAAAGGGCATTTGACCCTTTTGATTCGAAACTTTGACCGGACACCATTGTTGGCAATGATGAATATTATCATTATAATTGTTCTTTTAGACACGCTTAAAACCAGGAATTGGTATCTAAGTGTCGGATCGGGATAAAACCTGTGTTGCGCTGCGTTGTCTTGCTTCCAAGACAAACAAGTTACCCCTAAAATATATCCCCTCACCTGGGGGGATGTTAACTCTCCCTGCCTACCGTTCCCTATCGAACATGCTCCCCACATGCATTTGAGCCACGCAAACAATCGGCTCATCTGGAACAACAGGAAATTGTCTAAAACAAATAGCTTCACTCGATTATACCCTGTAAACAGATTACAGAGTACTGATAGTGAGTCACTGTGAGAGAAAGCCCTAACTCTGCCACTTATCACTGTAGAATATCCCTTGTCAATAGCAGAGATGATCAAATAGGTTGCGCCTGCTAGCTCCCATGGTTTGAGGCGGGTTTTTCATCTAAATGGTTTGACATGTACCCCCTCCCCCTCCAACAATAGGATGATCCTGCTGGGGGGTGGGGGTGGGGCCTCCTCAGACTAGTTGGCACCAAGCCCAGGAAGAAAGGAGGGACAGGACAACAAGGTGCGAAAAGGGGCGTATGGTGGGCGAGCTAGACCATCCCCTATTGGTGGGCTTATCAGCACGGTAAAGTGGGGAAAGCAGCTTCATTGTCCCTGCTACTCAGAAAGAAGAAAGATACGCCCGCCCACCCGAACTATAAAAACACAAATTGTTAGAATTGTTGAATGTATAAATCTGTGTTTGAATTTTTTAGCGGATTGTCGCTGTGGAGGTACATGGTGCTCCAGGCTGGTAGGCCTGCTGGAATCCACAAGGGACTGGCAGTGTCTGAGTTTGTCGGCATGGAGTACTTAACTCAGCAAGCCACCGGGAACGGGGGAGGGTATGTATGTGTGGGTGGCGGGAAGGAATGGGAGGTGAATAGGTGCAAGGATCAAGGCTGGCGGTGGACTAGGCAACTGGCAGAAGGGGCTGGCAGGCACAAGGTAACAGGGCGCAGGGGAATACAGTTAGTCGGGAAAGGGGGAAGGGGACAAATGTACGGAAAGCGGAGCAGCTACTTGGGGCGTTGGTAGAGGACTAGTGGTCGGGTACCAGAGGGGAGCAAAGGCGTAGGAGAGTGGGGAACAACCCCCATGGGAACGAGGAGCAGGCAACTGGGGTAAGTGAAGGGGGAAAGTGCCACGGGGAATGAAGGAGAACAGAAACCTAATGGGGCGACAACAATGGGTGAGTTACACAAGCAAAAGGGAGCGAGTAATAGGCCTGGAGACTGGGTGGAAGGGGCAGAGGTCAGGTACCGAGGGGGGATGGGTGAGGAGGCAAGGGAGCGGCAGGACCTCAGGGGCGAGGAATAAGATAGGGACATGGAAGCTGGGTGCCGGGGTTAGGAAGGGGTTGGGGGAAGGGAAAGTTTAGAGCACGTACACATGGCCAACGGGGAGCAAATGGGGAGGGCAAGCGACAGGGGGTAAAAAGGTTTAACGATCCTGCACATGGGAAAGTAGTAAAAGTGGAACCGGCTGTAAAATAAAGCCTGTGCCGAAAGGGGGAGTGTTCGAAGTACAAGTTAACAAGTTAATAAAGTGAAAAAGTTGGCGTGGCAGCTCCGCACAATGGAGGCTGCCCGCCATCAAGTTTGAGTTCATTGAAAGTTAACGGCGTCAGTTCCCTCAACGGATGCTGCTCGCCATAAAGTTTGAGTTCATGCTAAGTTCAGGCGCTGGCCCAGGTGAGTGTGCTGCCCCCGGCCCTCCTTGGGCCTTAAATCCTCGTTATCGCGGTTTGCGAGCCCTCCAGGGCTCCAGTGTCCCTGCTCACCTCCCCTTCCCCTACATTCTCCCTCCCCCCTCCTAGCCTGCCCACCCTCCTCCCCCTGATTGGCTGCTTTTCTATCTGTTTTGCCTGGCCTTACTGCCGGCATCCTCGTGCGCTCGCCTTTCACCCAGGCGCTGGCCGAAGTGAGTGTGCTGCCCCCGGCCCTCCTGAGGCCTTGAATCCTCTTTATTGCAGTATGCGAGCCCTACAGGGCTCCGGTGTCCCTGCTCGCCTCCCCTTCCTTCTCCCTCCCGCCTCCCAGCCCGCCCACCTCCCCCTGACAATCAAGGAAGTAGGCCAAGGTGAGTTTGACCCCAGAGCTCTGCCCCAGATGCCCCCCAAATAGTCTTAACACTGTAAAAGTGTTAGAAAAATGTCGATCTAGCGCGCTCGGCGATCCAGTCTCCTTCCCTATGTCCCCTTCCTTCCCCAGCCTAATCCCGCCTCCCAACCCTCCCCCGCACCCTGATTGGCCTTTTCCCCATATAATGAACCCTCCCAGGACAGCCCTCGCGGTTAAGGGCCCAAAGGCCAAGGGCGGCTCCTACAGTGGCGGCTCCAGAGAGTGTCTGCAGGTGTCAGCAGGAGAAGCAAGTAAAGCCAGCAGTTAACAGACACCAACAAAAACTGTAAGTGTGGCATGGGTGGGGTGTAGAGCAATTACTCTACTCCAGAAAGCCCCTGCCACTCTACCTTACCTTTTCATAACATATACTGCCATAGATTTACACCATGCATACTTAGAAACATTTGGGAACACCAGCCCTAATCCATTCATGACAGGATTGTAAATGTTGCCTTGCATTGCATACTAACATACTTGTCATTAATAACAAGTGCCACACCTAGAGAGAACTGTGACCATTAGCCTGCGTCGGATCTGGATATGATTCTGAATGTTAACATCTACCACACTTAGATGGAATCATGAACATTAGCCCACAATGCATCTAGGTAGGTCTATGAATGTTAGCATGTGCCTCACTTAGATGGAATTCTGAACTTCAGCCTGCGTCACATCTTGATAGGATTATGAATGCTAGCATGTGCCACTCTTGAATGGAAATGTGAACACTAGCCTGCCTCACATCCAGGTAGTATATTGAAGGTTAGCCAGTGCCACACTTAGATGGAATGATGAATGATAGCAAGCAGCACACCTAGACATAATTGCAAATGTTCACACTGGCCACACTCACATAAGATTGTGAACAATAACCTGCGTCACAACTAGATAGGATTGTGAATGTCGGCCAGTACCACACTTAAATAGAATAACGATTGTTTGCCTGTGCCAAACCCAGACTGCATCAGGAAATGTGATTATTAGCGCATGCCACCCTTAGATAGAATTGTGAACATATGCATGTGCCACAATAAGATGGAATTGTGATTACTAGCATGCGCCACACTGAGAAGGAATTGTGAATCTTAGCATGTGCCACACCTAGACGTAATCGTGAACATTAGCCAGCGTCGGAACTAGATGGGATCGTGAAGGTCAGCATATGCCACACTTAGATAGAATTGTGATTGTTAGCATTTGCCCAAATTAACCAATCCAATAACAATGTCACCCCTCTACATACACCTCTCAAACTCTAACAAAACACAACCACAAGCCTAAAACACAACAATCTGCACAAACTTCACTACAATGCAACAACAAAACAAACCACACATAGACTCGCTCAACAGCACACGACTACTGACCGGAAAATACCCAAAACACTGCCAACACAGTTACCGGGTTGAGGCTGTCAACGGCACATCACTGCTCTCTTGCACTTTTCCAGCATATTCCCACTAACTCAACCTCCTCCCTTCTATCAGAGCCACCAGAGCACCAGGGGACCACTCCGGTGGGGATAGTGTGCAGTACAAATATCCTTTAACATTAACATCAGAAACGCCAAAAGACTTTTGGGGAAAGATCTAAGAGGCATTGTTAACAAGGGAAACATTACTAAGGCCATGGCAGAAATGCTGCACTCTCTGAATTTGTTGAGGGCTTACCAACAACAAATGAAGCATAAAAGTGGGGGGAATTAACCACTGCCATTCTAACTAATAATAATACACTTTTTGGGACTTAGCCCATGATAAAACACAAACCAGATGTTTCATTTCTGAGGAAGGAAGAATGGCAGGATTTTCTGTGCACTAACATAGGAAAGCAACCAAATGAACTAGATATAGTTAATCTGGAATCTGCCACCTGGGAGTTTAATCTGCCATTGTGTAAGATTAGTAAAATCATCTCTTCCCTTAAGGCCTCTCGAGCACCAGGACCAGATGGCCTCAGCAATGCTTTGCTGAGGCTTAATCCTAACTGGTGGGTGGTTTACTTCACAAATTCTTTAAGCATATTTCTGTCACCAATACTCTTTCCGGTACGTGGCAGGAGAGTATCATAGTACAGATCCATAAAAAGTGCAGTAGATCTGACCCCGTAAATTATTGTCTGCTAGCCATGTTGGACGTTACATCTATTTGCGCAGGTTCGGCTCTTGGAACTTGGTAGTTGGGCCACGGAAAACAACATTGTCCTTACATTTCAGACAGAGTTCATTCGCGCAGCTGGAATACTTACCAATCTGTTGACCTTAACAAATGTGGTAAACTATACATGGGAAGGTTGGAAATGCTACGTTCTTGTGGTTTACATGGACTTCAGTGCCACCCTCAGTACTGTTCCAAAAGTAAGGCTTTGGAAGATATTGCTAGGCTGGGGCATCCTGCAGGGCCTATTAATAATGCTGGTGACCCTTATGATGAATCTGATGATGTCATCACTCCTACCCCAGAGGTAGCCTCTCCTCATGTGGTCAGGGAACGTCAGCCGGTATGTTTTTCCGACCATTGGGGTGGCTATGCAAGGGACAATCACATAAGGGGAGGCGACCCTCAGACAGACATCATCAGATGAGACATGGTATCCCCCCTTTCCGTTTAATGATACCTCCTCCATTCCCCATGCCTTGATGGCATATTGTGATAAACTCCTTCCACATCCTGCAAAAGATGCTTTGAGGGGTCAGTAATGTGAGACTCACAACTACGTTTCGTTTTCTCAAGGTTTGACATTTTATTTTAATCAAAAATAGAAAATGAACCCTAACTAAGCCTATTCTACCAGGGGATTCCCTGCCTTGTCTAGGATGTAAGGAAACACCTCATAGCATACACAAAACTAACCCACACACTAAACAACAGAAACATTCAAAGTGACATATAAACAACATAAATACAAGGGTACCAATTAACCAGTGTCTCGGATGACTTCTACTTATACTGGGCAGATCTTGCTCTCCCAGGAATGTCCCAAAGCGCTCTGAGGCCTGCAGGCGAGTTAGTGCTTTATAAAAATTCTATAGAATAGCTTAGAATAGAAAAAAGTCAATTTCTTCCAAGGAAAAGAAAGTCTTAAATTAAGTCTTGAAAAGTTTCAAAGAAACAAACGTTTGCACA
Organism: Ambystoma mexicanum; assembly: GCF_040938575.1. Taxonomy (NCBI): domain Eukaryota; kingdom Metazoa; phylum Chordata; class Amphibia; order Caudata; family Ambystomatidae; genus Ambystoma; species Ambystoma mexicanum. Next base: position 499,822,132 of record NC_090929.1, on the reverse strand, counting down.
AACAAAAATACACTGCTTAACAGTTCCTTCTTCACCTGATGAAAAGATTTCCTTTCCAAGTTCCACAAAGAAAGCAACAGCACCAATGGTATTCCTGTATAACCTCCTTCCGGAAACAATAGGTAAGGTTTAAGACAAAAGTACCACTTCTGCTTAGCAACAAATCTTCTTGTGACATCTGCAGCGTCTTTGAATACAATTTGTCAGGATACTTCTTCTTTGGGTTTGCTCTCTCTCTAGCAACTCCTGTCTACCACTGATAACTGTGAGAGCAGGCTCCCTTGCGCAACAGTTTGCTTCTGCTTCTACTACACTTGAATAACAATGTTCTGGCAAAAGTATCGACAACCATCGTTTTACTGTTGCTATTGTGACTTAGTATTTTAGGCAACTTCAACAAGACTCTTTGACCGCTACAGGTTGGCAAGGCACTCTTCTCTCTTTTATGGCAAGAAATGGCAGTCTCTTTGCCTTTAAATTCATTCTTGAAGCTCCAACAAAATCTGTGTTTAGCTCCCAGACTGCTGCTTCTTAACTTGAACAGGCTCAGCTCTACAGATTAATAGGAGTTCTTTGAACAAGTACCTAGCTCCCTTCCCCCCTTCATATACACCTTCTTGTCCCCAGTAGTTACCCCAAAGCTGTATTGCCACTCCTTCAGCCTTGGATAACCTTGTCACCCTTGTATTAGAGGACTCTGGATTTTCAACAGTTTCGCTTGACTTCAGCAACTTCTACAACTGCTGTTCATTATGTTACAAGAAGTACGTTTCTCTGTAGAAACAAAATTAGTTACACGCGATTTTGTCTTGATGATAAACTACTACTTTAAAGATGTGCGTTCCCCCTTTTCGGACAGCATTATATTTCAAAAGAAATTAGGAAACACAGCTTATGTTAAATGGGCATGTAATAGTGCACGAAACGCTGCTTTTACTTTATAGGGTTTAACAGTAACGTTCTCCTCTTCAATAGGAGGCACGCGACCGTTCGGCAACAGTTTACATCTAACAATGGGGAACAGAAAGGCTTTCACTTCACGCAGGTACTTTAGCTACATTGGTATAAGCGTGTGATACAATTCCCTTGTTAGAATGACTTCCCACTTCTGCAAACAACCTTTACTCACATTTATTTGCTTGAGAGTACAAATTAAGCTGGCTACAGTTACTGGCAAGGTCTTCCTGAGGATTTGTAGTACAGAGCTTCCTTCACCGACTCCAAAATCACAGCAGCTGCGGGCTGCTTCTCAACTTAATTCCTTCTGCTGCTACTGCTCCAGGCAGTCTTGGGACCCACACCCCTCTGTAACACGGGTGTCTCCGATCCGGCCCTGCTAATGGAGAGTCTTCCTTTCTCCAGCTTCCCTCGGCTTGTTTCTGCCCACGGCCCTTCAGCTCTGCATTCACAGCAATTAAGTACACCTGGAGAGACTGCCTGGTGCAGGTGTTTACGCGGTCCCCACTCCCATGGAGTCCTAAGGGCATCCCTGGGAATGGGGAGTAACGGAATGCTGGCACCGGAATTACCAGACCACCGGGGTTGTAATGCCCCGGTAATTTCAGCAAGTTTGGCGCCAGTAAATCCCCACGAGTCCGCCAGCAGTCTGACAGTTTTACCGACAGGGCTACCGCCTGACTTGTAATGAGGCCCACTGTCCATTCTTATTTTCAAGCACAAACCTATCTAGTAAAGTGCCCCGACCCATTGCTCCATAAATTTCGACTGCTCATGCGGACGAACCAACTCCCTATAGAGCACTTTTGGGAGCCAAATGGCAACTACCAAAAGAGCAACGCATCTATAATTGTAATACCAATCCTGAGACAATAAGGCATGTTCTCACTGAATGCCCATGTTTGGGCTCGATTTACAGGTCAACATATGGTCGTTTTGTACATCAGTATGATGCAATTAAAACTGCAGAGTATTGGTATTATTGCCTAAATACAGATACTGCAGCATTGCACATTGCGTTATACAGAGTTTGGCAACATGTAGTGAAGCTATTTAAACAGGTTTAAAGAAAAACCAGCATAAAACTGATCTGTGCAATCTAGTAGGTACAATTAATGACTATGAAATATTCTTAGGTGGAATTGTTATAATATCCCATCATGTTTAGGATATGTTTTTACATACTGGAGCGATTAACTGAAGATTATTCTATTTTATTTGAATATATGTTGGAATATTAGATTAAATGAATAAGTATGTATTAGTATCTCATATCAACTTTAGATGTGATTTTATAAAAATAATGCAACAGTTGTAAAGGGTTTAAAAGGAACTAAATACAACTATAACATAAATAAAAATACATATTATTTGAGCTGCTGACTTGCAGCCATTGTGTTTCAATTTTAGTGGGTGGCAGAGCAGTGATGTGGTCACTGGTTTCCAAATTGTGCTTGGGTGGAGTCCTTTTGGTGTGATTGTGAGAGTCAGAGTTTTGTGTCCTAAGATCCCCATTGGCAAATCTGGGTTTGGGGTTTTCCAGATGGATCCACATCGCCTCTATATAATACACCATTCTGGTTCTGGTGAGGAATAAATGGTCCCCCTTTTGCTCTACCTTCCTTTTCATTGGTAATTTGTTTTAAGGCCTCAGCCAGAAGAGTATCATTATGCCGAGCGAAAGCTAAATCAGGCATAATCTCTTCTTCGTAGTCTATATTCTAGGGGGTTTGGGTGTTGATGTGCTTCTCCAAACCCTTGGGTTCCCCTCAATGTGATATCTTAATTCGTAATTACTTTAAGCTTTGGGAATAAGGCACACTCCAAAATGCCTTGTGCTATTCTTTCCCCAGCTTTAACTTGATAAGCATTTCTCCTGTTCTGCATTGGGACTTTTATGTCACCTCGATAGTCCGGGTAAGTCACCCCTGCCAACACGTCTAGGCCATACTGCCAGACATAGAGGCAAGGCAAATATAAGTATCCTTAGGGGGTATGCAAACTAAATCTGTGGGGATAAAAACTCTTTCCCCTGGTTGTATTAATTCACCCCTACTACTGCAAATGTCAAATCCCATAGAGTGTTCAGTAGCTATAGTTGGACTAGAAGCTTTTTTACTAGGTTTTTCAAATCAGAGGGTTCCCCAATTTGTATCAATTGGGGCTGATTCCACTCTGATACCATATGTAAAGGGCCAGTAATGTGAAACTCACAACTGTGTTTTTTCAAGGTTTTACATTTTATTTTGAACATAAATTGTAAATCAACTCTAAACCTACTCGAACAGGGGATTCCCTACCTACTCTAGGATCTAAGGGAAACCCACTCAGCATATACAAACCTAACAACAAAAACATTCACAGCGACATACAAACAACATAAATAAAAGGTTACTAAATAACCAGTTTCTTGGGTGACTTCTACTTGTCCTTGGCAGTTATTGCTCCCCCAGGAATGTCCCAAAGTCAATTTCTTCCAAAGAAAAGAAAGTCTTAAATCAAGTCTTGAAAAGTTTCAAAGAAACAAAAGTTCACACAAACAAAAATCCACTGGTAACAGTTCCTTCTTCACTCGATAAAAAGATTCCCATTCCAAGTTCCACAAAATAAACAACAGCACCAATAGCATTCCTGGATAACCTCCTTCCAAGAAAGAATAGATAAAGTTTAAGACAAAAGTACCACTTCTGCTTAGCAACAACTCTTCTTCTTGTGATATCTGCAGCGTCTTTGAATACAATTTGTCACAAAGCTTCTTCTTAGGGTTTGTTCACTCTCTAGCCACTGATACTATGAGAGCAGGCTCCCTTGCCCAACAGTTTGCTTCTGCTACATTCGAATAATAATGTTCTGACAAAAGTATCGAAAACCACGGTTCTACTGCTGCTTGCAACTTAGTATTTTAGGCAACTTCAACCAGACTCTTCGACCTCTACAGGTTGGCAAGGCACTCTTCTCTTTTGTATGGCAAGAAAGAGCAGCATCTTTGAATTTCCTTTCTCTCATGCAGCTACCACAAAATCTGTCTTTAGCTCCCGGACTGCTTCTTCTTAACTTGAACAGTCTGAACTTTACAGATTAGAATGAGTTATTGTAACAAGTACCCAGCTCCCTTTCCCAGCTTCATATACACCTTCTTGTCCCTAGTAGTTACCCCCAAAGCTGTACTGACACTATTTCAGCCGTGGATAACCTTGTCACCTTGTATTAGAGGACTCTGTGTTTTCAACAGCTTCAACAACTTTTAAACAATGATTTTCAGTTTTTAATTGAGCTGGTTTCACTTTAAAAGGGTTAAGTCCATTGGCTTGGTTAATACTTGTTCTTAGTTTGACTTCAGCAACTTCTACAACTGCTATATAATTGTTCAGTATGTTACAAGTAGTACGTTTCTCTGTAGAAACGAAATTATGTACACACGATTTTGTCATGATAAACTACATACTTTAAAGATGTGGGTTCCCTCTTTCCAGTCATTATACTTCAAAAGAAATTGGGGGAAACAGTTTCATGTGCACAACCTCTTTTTGATGTTAAATGGGCGTGTAGCATTGCAGGAAAGTCATCTTCTATTTCATAAGGTTTACCGGCAACGTTCTCCTCTTTAATAGGAGACACGCGGCCGCTTGGCAACAGTTTACATCTACAATGGAGGAAAAGAAAGGCTTTCACTTCACGCAGGTACTGTAGCTTTGTTGATATAAGCATGTAATACAATTCCCTTGTTAGAATGACTTCTGACTTTTGCAAACAACTTTTACTCGCTTTTATTTGCTTGCGAGTATAAATCAAACTGGCTAAAATTACCGGCAAGGTCTTCCTGATGATTTTGAGTATGGAGCTTCCTTCACCGACTCCACAATCACAGTGGCTGCGGGCTGCTTCCTTGGAACCCACACCCCTCTGTAACACAGGTGTCTCTGATCCTGCCTCGTTAGTGGAGAGTCTTCCCTTCTCCAGCTTCCCTCGGCTCGCTTCTGCACATGGACCTTGGGTGAGTGCACAACTTCAGCTCTGCATTTACAGCAATTAGGTGCACCTGGAAAGACTGCTTGTTTCTCCAAGTCTCTTCCCATGGTGCCACAGTCAAACAGGGTTTGTGAGCACAGAACCAACTCAGAGCCTTCAGGTGAAATCTGCTCTTCCTCTGCTTCGGCGTCCCTTCTGCGGTCACACTTCCTAGTGAACTGCCAGCCTCATGCTCTGCTTCTTTTGACCTTCAAGCTCCTGTTCCAGCTTCTTTCTACTTCTCCTTCCTGGTGCAGCCTTTTATGCCCCACAGGAGTGTCACTTGGCTTCAGGTATAGGCCCCTTTGACTAATTGCCTGACCTTGCCAAACGCTATTAGGCCTGCCTGTCATTGGCTCCTAAATGCCTCTCCAGCCCTCTTCTTCATCATAGTCCCTGAGGGAATTTGGGACACGTAGTCCATTTTAGAGAAAAGAGAAATGTGTTTTCCCTACTTCTTTAAAATGGCTAAAGGCCATTAGAAGGGCTGGGTTACAGTTAAGAAGGGGTTCCTCCCAGTCTTCCTGGTCTGATTTCCCCCCCCATTTGATCCTCCCGCAGTGCACCATACCCAGAGTCGGGATCAGAGAGCGCCTGCCTTCCTCTGCCCACATGAGAAGGGTCCCATACCAGATTCCTGGTGGGAATTCCATCGGATTCTCCACACTGCTGACAAAACTTATGAACATTTTACTCAGCCGCAACTAAAAGATGGAGTGAGCTTCCTTTTCCAAGCGTTGGATTGGATACCGATGAGAGATGCAGGTTACGGTGCGGAACAGACGGCGTAACAATCCGGGAGCAAACCCCAAAGCCAAGCGAGTGGAGGCGGCGAGAGCGGGAGCCGACCCAAGTACTCCTAGTCAGTTGGGCAGACCAAGAAGCAGACGGAACTGAGAGCAGTGGCCGAGAACTGCCAGTGGCCGAGAACTGCTGGCGAGAAGAGAAGTGCAGATGTGAGTTTCAGAACGGCCAGACAAGGAAGAAGGAAGATGCAGCAGGACAGGCTTTGTTCGGCTGCAAGGAGCTAGAAAGGGGAAAGCTGCTCGAGTTCAGCAAATACTGAGGCGAGTATCCGAGTATGTACGATTGGAGTGAGAGAACACATATGTGGTCTTTGAACCCAGAGAGGAGAAGTAGACACTGAAACTGAGGCAAAGAGACCCTGAACAAGTGAATTGGTTGCCTAGAGTGGGGAAGAGAGTAATCCACATTGGAATCTGTGTCATTTTCATCATCACAGTACTTTGCCATAAAGTAACTTGGGAATGAGAAAGAGAGATTGCAACATAAAGTCCTGGCAGGAGAGTATACCAGGCATCTTGCGGATCTGGTATTAACACCCATAAGGAATTGTACAAGAGAACCTGGCAGGGTAGTATACCAGGTGTTTCGTGAGTGTGGGACCCAAACCAAGTTGTATCTTGGAAAAAGAATACTAAGGAATACCCATACCCTTTGGGTTGAATGGTATTGAATGTGGGAAAAGGCCAGGGGAAGGGAGTCATTTCCCCTGGAGTGAAATATAACACAAGGGCATCCTGACACTTGACGGACGTTTAGTATTGTTTGAGGCAGGGAAATACTGTAACGCTCACCTGGTATCCACGGGGACGTCACTCAGCCTGTTCTGACCTCTTACGACCTCAAACCCTTCCCTGGAGTCTACTCGACTGGAGACTGGGCCTGAAACACAGGATTGGTAGAGTTTAACTCCCTATTGTCTCTGTGTGCTTGAACCCCTTCTTCCCCAGGGTCCAACCCTTCCCTTTGATCCACAGCTCACCTTGTTTTCTTGGAAAGTGTGCTCTCCGTCCTGCTTTTAGCGCAGGGGCGCATTGATTGATGCAGGCTCGTTGCTGCCTAGTTACTTCACTGGCAAGAGTCCGACAGGTAAGTATAATGAGTCTTTTCAACAGTTCTCGAACTTTGTTCCTTTCCTTCCTTAGATGATGGCCGGCGTCCGGGGATGGCGACGTGCTGCTGAGATGAGTAGCGCTGAAGGTGAGTGAGAGTGCGATGCGCGATGCAACCCTTTCGTATTTGTATTGAACTGAGTTCTTTTTCTGTGTCTTTTAGGTGCCGCGACGTTTTCAGCGTGGATGCTGGTTATGAAGAAGAAATGCGATGAGTAAGCGCGGTATGAGGCGCCTCTAGATGTTTCCACACTAACCTGGAGTGTTTTTTCCCTCTTGCAGATGGATGAGAAGTTCCGGAGACAGAGTTCCCCCAGAGCGGCTGGGATTCAGGGAAGAGTTTGAAGCTCGTACAGTCTTTAAAAATGAGCGAAGATTTGCTGAATGCTTACTAATGCCTGTTTTCTGTTCTTTTCCCTTTTCCTTAGGAAGCGGCGTGCCGGGATGGGAATGACACCGCCGAAGATGCCCGCAGAACAGAAGGAGCGATTAATGATGGGCAGAAGCGCCGCAAGGTAAGGCTGTTCCCAACGGTGTTCTTGTTCTTGCAGGAGCTGAGCACAGAAGAAAGATGCAGGGCTACTGGAGACCGATCCGAACACGGTGAGTGTCACGCTGCAGGTGCAGAAAACACAAAGCAGGTTTCTCAGCCTAGGCGTGGCTTAAATAGTCTCTGGGTATCCCAGGTGTCTCTGGGCTGAACCACACCCAAAAGACTGGACTGCACATTCTGGGAACCGAAATATTTGGGGGCATCCATCTTGTCCCCATCAATGCACTACAAGTCCAATCCCCAATGTTATCCTATGGGAGTGAGTGAGTCTGGTGCCACAAGCGCCAAGTCTGACTCCAAGTGGGTCTTTGGAGGGATGGAGAGGCCCTTAAGGGCCATGTAGGTGATCGTGGCCTGGCTCCAGCCTGACATCTTGGAGGGCTGGGGACATGAGGGGCAAGAATCATGACAGCTACCTCCTAGATTAGGGACAGCGAGGCATTTTCCAAATAAACTCGTCTTCATTGATTCATGGTGCCTCACCCTTTCTCAACTCTCATGCTGGACTTACTTTGCATCTTGTATTCATGGTGGCCCTGAATCATGCTGTTCCCATCTTCATCTTGTATCCAGGATTGCAACATTATGGGGGTCATTACGACCCAGGCGCTAATTGCGCCAACTTTACCACCATGGTGTAAACTAAGTTTACACCATGGTGGATGGTGGATTTACCGCCCCATTCCAAGGTGAGTGGGGCGGTAAATCCCCATTTCCCATTTTCCCTTCCCCATTCCCATTTTTGCCCCATAGGGCATAATGGGAGTGGGGAAGGCGCTAATTACGCCACCGTTAATTACGGTGGCGTAATTAGCATCATGGCAGGTTAGCGCCATGGATTTTAACGGCTGCTAACAGCAGCCATTAAAATCAGAATAGGCGTTAAGGGTTAACGACGGCGTTAACCCTTAACGCCTGGGTCGTAATGAGGCCCTATGTGTTACTACTGACCTCTGCAATTGCATTCGCTCTCCCCTCTTGCTTCTTCACTCTTTTTGACTGCTTACTCTCTGTTCTCTCCTCCTCTCCCTTCTCCCTTTTCCTATGATAGCAACCTCATCTGTCCACTCCTCCCTCCTCTTAATTGTTCCCCCCCCCCACCTCCAGCACTATCTGAAATGTTGTCAGGCCTAGTATGATAGTCGCTTGTTTTGTTCCTTCCCTTCCTTTCTGCACTCCTCTCCCTCACCTTTTGTTTTTTTCTCGGCTCTACCAGAAATGTCATCAGGCCTAGTACGGTAGTCGTCTGTCAATTTCCATTTCCTTTGCACTCTCCCCCTCCCTTCCTTATCTATGTGTTAGCGCTTGCACTATCTGAAATGTCGTCGGGCCGAGTATGATTACGATAATTTCACATCCTTACTGTTCATGGCTTACAAGAATGTCATTGTATTTTCCCTTGTTCCCTCCCTTGTCTTGAAGCGCTTTGAAACACATTGGGCCTCATTAGGAGGAACCCGGTAAAAACGGGGTCATTACCGGCATGGAGGAACTAGCAGGTCCGTACTCGTATGACGCTGCTAATAGCGGGTGATTACGAGTGCACAAGCATGCGCGAACCCCCATGCTGGTAATGGCCATACCGCCATGGCGCTAAAGGCCCTCCAACCCCCCCGATAGCGCCATCACGGGACCCGCTGATACCACCTCCACCTAGGAGGCACCCCTTAATAACGACCCGGTAATAACATCATACTAATACCGCGCTCGTAATACCGGACCCGGAAGTAACGTCATCGCGTCGGAACGGGAAATGCACCTGCGGCCATCTTTAAAAACACAATCCATTGCAATACTCCCAAACCACCAGTTGTGTTCAGGAGAGACCAGTGGCAATCCCTTAAACATATCTAAGGCTACCGGGAAATCAACCCCCAGCCTGCGCAAAAAGCATTTTTCGGACGAAGAACTGACCATGCTGGCAGACAGCCGAGCTGCCCATGCTGAGGAGATCAACCAGCAAAACCTGAAAAGGGAGGTGCAGCAACGCAAAAATGAGATCTGGGAGGAGGGAGCCTGCAAGGTCTCGGCAGTTGGCACCACCCCACGGACAGACAAGGACTGTAAAAAAAGGTGGGATGACCTCCGCCTCAGGGTACAGAACATCCTGGCCAGCAATAGGAGGGAGGCCATGGCCACAGACGGGGGTCCCCACTCACCCACAAAACTTACACGCTGGGAGGAGACTTGCAGTAGCTTCATACAGATGGAGTCCATCGAGGAATTTGGGGAGATGGAGACGGGTGCCGCAACATCTGCAGATGGAGGCGAGTGACCCTGAAGATCTCTGTAGGGAAACCATGACATAGCACAAGTGATGTGGAAGAGAGTCTAGGCAAGGCAATGCATGCCCCAACACACACATCAACATATCCTTGTCCAGATGGAGGCCCAAACCCTGCACACTGAAATGCATGCTGAGTGCCAATCCCATTACCAACACACAGCCAACACATACGGACCATGCCCATGTAATACATCACACAAAGCCCAATACAGCAGCATGCCACCTGCCTTGCAGCACCCCTGCACTGAGACGTTACAGCACATGCCAAAATGGCCTTTTCATACTACCATGTGTGACACACCTGTAAGATATGAATGCATGAATAATGAAATTCTCCACAGCTGTCATGACCTCTGTAGCACTCACCCCTCCAACCCAAACAGGCTCATATACCAGTGCCCTTGTATCCCCTCACTGGGTTCACAGAGTTCCACGATACTTTTCCAAATGGAGAACTAAGAAACTATGCAGTTGGTCCAGGGCATGGCATATGTGGCATCAGCAGTTTCATACCAACATGAAGGGATACTAAGCCAAAGGAACGAAGGGAGAAGTCTAGTTGCTGGGTGTAGCTGGCTATATAAGCCACACCCAGACAGAAATCCACGCTTAGCGTTGTTTTGTCCAGAGGCAACGGCACGCTCACCGCAGCTCTGGAGCAGTGTTCGCAAAGTCTGGACCCCGCTGCTCCATTCTCGATCTTTCAGGCTCCGCTTCTGTAAGAGGATTCAATTCAACACTACAGCTAAGTCAACGCCTAGTCTATAATACTGAATGAAAACCCTTATTGATATATCTTTAGGTCCAGTTCATGCGTTCTGGATGACTACCCCTATATAACACCCCTCTCTTGGAATCCCCCTGACCCCACTGAGCCAAGAAGTAGTTCTGTTTTGCAAGTTAAAAGGTTTATTTGATAATTTAAACAAGAGATGTATATATCACACCTTATAATAAATTAATAATTGAATAGCACACTTAATCTGATATGATAAAGATTAACAACGGAGAATCTGGCACTAACACGCTTCTCTATAATCAATAAGGAGTTGACATGAAATGGATAAGGTAGCACACAGGTGAATAGGAACAAAAGAAGAAGGTGGTACAAAATGCTTTATAGAGTTCAAATGGATGCAAGGTTGAATGACTGAAATGTAGTATAGAAAACAACTTGATATGATTTCAGCAAAACAATGTAATCACTTTTCTCTGGCAATCCCCTCCCCCCCTTGATGCAAGGCAAGGAAATGGAAGGAAACACACAGTTCTCAGAAATGCAATCAAATGTGATTCAGTTCACCCCAGCAAGCTTAGACAACAGAAGTTTAAAAACACAGGCCCAAATTGCTTTGATATGTGCTGGCAATGAATTAAAAAATATGCTAAATTGCTTTTAATTCCCCTTTCAGAGGTTCAGGGTGAGTGGTATCTAGTTAATATTAGTCCAGGCTCACACTAGCAATGATGCAGGGATAGTTAGCAGGTTAAACGAAATTCTGGCAAATGGAAGGCAAGCAGCAGCAGTTTTTACATGTGAAGAAATTTGCAAATCGCGGTAAAATTCGCGGATGCGCCGAGCGCTATTACAGAGGAACCACAAGGACTATCTCTATCGTTTTGGGGTCCTAGGAAAGCCTAGGATCTCAGCTTCCAAATAAAAGTTACTGCAAGTCTCTAGCACAAACGGTTGCGGAGATATGAGCGATTGAATAAAGGTCGTTTTTCAGATTTGAAATTTTAAACGCACACTTTTTCAGCTTTAAAAATGATGGCAGGATAACACAATTGCTAGGCTGCAGTTCTACTTAGGTTAAAAATGGATTGAATTATATTATTTTAACTAGGAGATTGGTTCTGCACAGTTTTCTAGGTACTCACACTATATTCTTGAGTGAAATGGGCCTCATCACGGATCTGGTCAGGGTTTTAAATTCGCCTATGGTCTCTGCACTTCACAGTGATCTGGGTCAGCTCTCTCTGGTTCTCTGGTCTGGGTCTCTAGTTCTGGATAGATTGAAGTCTCTAGTTTGGCTTTCTGGAGGTTTGATGGAGGTAAAGCATGGATTTTTCCGGCAGAGCGTCCCGCTGCAGATGGAATTGAAAAAGTCCCTATCTGTCCTGTCTGTCTGCTTTTATGTGTTTAGAATGTGGGTGTGTTCTAGCATCACTGACCCTACCTCTCTCTCAGCTTCTAATTGGTCAAACTTCCATTTATCATTTGATTGGGGAATGAACTGTGAGTCAGAGTGATGTCATTTTACAGCCTGCAGAAAGTCCACTCCTCCTGTCAACTTACACACAAATCTAGATTTGAAACAAATACATGTTTGCAGAGGTACATATTGTTTTAAAATCATATGCACCCATCATGCATTACAGGAGGTATCCCCTGTTCAAACTCTGCTCTTCCTGGGAGCTTGCATTCAGAAATGGCACATATTTCACTTTTTAACTGATTTTGCAATTTCTGACATTGACCCAATTTTACATACATGTGCGCAGGGAGTACGGACATTCACTGATGAAGTTTCAGATTTTTAACATGCATACATTTAGAGTTATCCCCACTTTTCCGCTGACACCCCCCTGAACATACCACCGGTTCTAAAAACCTCTTAAACTGTGGGCAGAAAAATCACAAGAATTATGGTATCATTTATAAAATTTTCACATGTCCGCTCTATGAGTTATTCATCTTTTTAAAGTTATGTTCTGGCTCCAAAGGGGTGTGGTTTACCCTCAGCACAAGGTTGAATTTCTGGTTTTTCCAGTTCTGCCAAGCCAGCTTGCTCTCACAGGCAGTGCTCCTCCCCTTTCCTCAGGAGGAAGCCACTTTTTACGACCATTTACGACTCCTGCCAATAAAACCTTTGCCTGAGCCAGGACAGGGCTTTGTTCACTTTCCTGCAGAGCACAGGTAATTCAATTATCAGATAGATGGCATATCCTTAGTGTGAGCAGCAAAAGGGCAGCTAGGCCTGGGAACACAGCTGTGACTCAAGTTTCACTCCTGATGGGGGTAGTTGCCAGGCAGAATTCAGTTCCTTCAGCCATTTTTTTTAGCTACATGTCATTTCTGTTCCCCAGTTTCTGCATTCAAATAAAACTAAACATTTTTACATATGCAGCTAGAATGCTGATTCTAAGTGCAAAACTATGACATTTCAACAGTTACAAAGGCATGTGACACCAAACATAGGTCACTCATTTCATCTAAACATTTTCGATTTTAGTGTCTTTAAATCCAGTGCAACTTAAACTGCTGACTCCATAGCTCAGCCAGTTTTGTTATAAGCATTGTTCTGGGCTCTTCATTTCCCAGATTTTGTAGGCACACAAAACTCCATTCTATCAAATGTCTGCTGGTGTTCAGTGAATATTTTGCACATATTGCAATGTTTGAAATAGGCACTTTGGCTTGCCTTCAGAGAAACACAGGGTGGTTTTAAACTGCCGGCTTTTGGATAGTGGTGAGTACTGGTACTGCACCCATTTTTGGGATTTAAGAAAATGAATTCCCAACAATTCTAGGTTGCATTTGGCAATCAGCATTGCCATTCCCAATGGTTTCAGACTACTGTGCGGGTAGTCCAATGGTGATTTTAAAGCGCTTTGAAGCTAACCGGCGCTACTGTTTTTCCTTTGGCAACCCGGCCTTTCATTCTCGCACTGGTGGGTGGCAAGTGAGGAAACCATTTTGGTGGGCGCACAAACTGCGCAGCTTTCCTGGATTTCGGCGCACATGTGGGTTTTCCGCCATCTTGAATTTTCTAAGCCCACAGCACCAAATGTTGCAGCATGATAGCTTAAACGTGGGTCAGGACACCCAACACTTCCCTCCGAGCCCGTTTACTTACCTGTCTCCAGCTCCAGTGTCGTCTGCGGCTCCTCCTAACGCTCCGGTGTTCACAACGTTCGCCGGCTCCAGCGCAGCTCCTTCAGACGCCCAGCGAGCGCACACCCCACCAGCTCGCCTTCAGCTCCTCCTGGAATTCTCGTGTACTCACAACCCACCGGCTCCTGCTCCCGCGGCACTCCAGCTCCATCTTCCACACACGGGGTTCAGCAGCTCCCACCATTCAGGTCGGTGCCCTCTGGAACCCTTCGCCTGCCGGCACGGAGATGAATTTTAAATACATGCGTGAGGTAACGCATAGGCATTGAAGGACATATACAGCAGAGTTAAAACTGTTAAACAGACTCAGTGAGAACAATAGACATATGCGTGAGAACGCATAGACACTGAAGTGCATACAGCAGATCGAGTCAAAACTGTAAAGCAGGCTCAGTGAGAAATTCCTGCTTACTGCCGACAAGAAGCGCATGCAAGCAATAGAGGAAAGCCACAAAGACTGATACAAGGCGTGTGCCAAGACACAAGTCATAAGAACCAACAACTCACATCGAATCAACGCACAAAGCAAGGGAATTGGACTTGATAAAACAATCAAAAGCCTCAGTGCCATCAGCGAAGCAACTGTTGGACTAATGCGCCCCTGCTGAGAGAGAGAAAGCAGGATGGATGGTTTGCCCACTATTTACCTAAGGTGAGCATATACACAGTGGGGGTTTTAGAGCGGGTTGGAGGGGCCGTTCACAGATCCCACATCACTCACCATAGTCGTTTGTTCTTGGCTCCTGATTTAGACGCAGTTTCCAAAGAGGTGACCCAAGGCTAAATACAGCGCAGAGGATCAGGATACTCCTGCAGAACCAAGGTGAGTGTGACAACAGCACCATATCATGCATCTAGCATGTAACACCATCACTGATGCCCTGCATCTCTTCTACCCCCACAGGCACCGATGAAGAGGATGCCAGTGAGGAGACAGCCACAAGGGCATCCACGTCCCGGCACAAGACCACTCACACAGGCAAGACCACCTCCGGGGCAGCCTCACAGGCCACACCGAAGGCCAGGGCGAGTGGCCAGGCCATGGCCACACATGAGGGCCCCAAATCAACGCCCGACACCGGGAGCACGGAGCTGGCAATACCAGTGGAAGGGGAGGCCAGTGCCCCACTGAGCAACATAGAAAATGCAGTGGAGTATGTGGATGAGGATGGACTCACCCATGTGGCATGTCCACACTCCCCAAGCCCTGTGTGCACCCCCCAACCCCACACTCAGCCCTCACCCACCAGCAGCGTGGATCCTCTGCTACACGATTCTGACCTCAGCAGCATCCCTGAGGACAGCACTGCCAATGCAGGCCCAGTTGCAGCACCCTCTACCACTGCTGCTCCCACCACCAACCTTGAGGCACGGCTAGCGAGGGTGGAGGCCAGACAGGACTCTATGTTGGACCTTCTCCGTCAATCTGTTGCGGATGGGGAGGACACGAGGCGTGAGATTGCCAAGGCCATAGCGTCGAACACAGCCGCCGTCAATGCCTCTGCATTGATGATGCAAGACAGTCTGGGGGCCATCATGCAGGTCCTCACCCCTATCCTGCTACACATGCAGCAGCCACAACCCGCACCAGCCGTGCAAATCGCCACGGCTTCCACCCCATCCACCACACCACTTCCTCTGCACCCTCCAGCCCTGTGCATCCAACAAGACGGAGTGCGAGGCATTCAGAAATGCTGCCCCCGGACAACAAGAAATCCAGGAAATAGTGGGGGACAACAATGGGAGTGGGTCAGATGGTGGTGGTGGTGTATGGATGTATTAGGGGGATTTCATTGGGGGGTTTTGGGAGTTCATTGAGGGCATGGGGATTTCATTGGGGGGTATGGGAAGTTTTGGTGTTGTGGGGGGCGGGGGGTTGCACATTTCTGTAGTTGATATCAATACACCCGTTGTGTGAAAAATCATTCAATGTCTGGACATTATTCATTTCGTGTGTATCCATTGAATTTATTACAGCGCACAGTGCCCAACTCCCCGCATTCCCTGTGTGCATGTCCACATGGACCCAGTGTACAATGTCTCACTGACACATATCTAACGACGTCCCTGTGGGTCAGAAGTATTCGTCAATCAGTGATTGGCGTACTGTACCGCCATCTTGTGCATCACGTACTGGCAGGGGTGCTGCTTCTCCTCCGTCTTCATCCTCATCATCCTCACCCGGTGCAATGTCAGGTGGCAGTGGTACATTTCTCCGGACGCACATGTTGTGCAGCATGACACAGGCCATGGTGATCTTTGCCACCTTCTCAGGCCTATAAATGAGTGCTCCACCAGACCTGCTTAGGCAGCGGAACCGCACCTTCAACAGGCCAAAGGTCTGCTCAATCACAACACGGGTACGGGTATGTACCCGATTGTACTCCTCCTCATGGCTGTTCTGCGGGTTCCGGACAGGGGTAAGTAGCCACGGCTTCAAGGGATATACTCCATCACCTACAAGCGAATACAAATAGGTCTATGTGAGTCACTCTGAGCTGCCACCTTCAGGATTCACAGCCATGGCCGCAGCTATTTGCTGTCGAAATGTACATGTCCCTGTACGTATGCACAAATATTATTTAGATGCATTCTATACTGCAATATGGTGTGGTAGTCTGGATGGTGTTGTACAGATGATGCAGGATGAATTCTTGCATGCTGATGCCGATGTACTGTGTTTGCAAGACGATGTTTTGCCTCACATATTTTCTGTGTATACTACACTGTGCATGGCCACACTAGCCACATTGGCACAGTTGCAATCATGTTTAGTCATGCATTGCTTGACATACCCATGGTGGCCAGGTTGTGCGTCTTACATGTTGTCATTGATATACGGCACTGGTCCAATGTGTGCCAGTGATGTGTCATGTTCGGTTTGGGAGGTTCAGGTCCGGAGTGTTTAGCTCTGCGTGCATTCTCCACTCACCGCCCATTCCCACCTAGTTGGAGTATGCATCCCCCCCATTCCCACCCAGGTGGAGCATGCATCCCCCATTCCCACCCAGGTGGAGTATGCATCCCAACACATCACAACCCCGAAGCACTACCATGGGCCTGTCAGGCAACTCATCAAGCAGCCAGGCATGTGGTCCAGCATGTGACGGGGTAGCGTGGAGTTACGCAGCACCATGGCATCATGTGTCGATCCATGATATCGGGCGCAGCAATGTGTGATCTTGCTGGAGTCACATACCATCTGCATATTGATGGAGTGTATTGCTTGCGATTGCGGTACACTGCCTCTAGGGCATGGGGGACTACCAATTCTACATGGGTGCAGTCGAGGGCACCAACACAATTGGGCATGCCTGCCAGTGCATGCAAGCCTACTTTGGTGTCGGCTATCTCCTGGGCAGTCTGTGGTAGGGATATGTGGGTGCTAGCGTGCTTCAGGAGGGCATCCAGCACTTGGGTCAGCATGCGTGAAAATAGTGGTTGTGAAATGCCATGCAGCTGGCCCACTGTGTGCTGGTAGGTGCCTATGGCCAGGAAGTCGAGCACAGCCACCAACTTTAGTAGCGGGGGATGGCAGTGCGTATTGCTATGAGGCTGACAATGTTGTTGTGCATCATGTCCACTATGGTGGTGATGGTGTCCCGGTCCAACCGGTAGAGGGTGTGGATCTGCTCAGGGGTTAGATTGAATGAACTGAGTCTGATGCGAGGGATTGGTGGCTGCCTACGAGGTCCTACTGGCTGCACTGGTGGTAATTGCTGGCCCTGCCTCAACCTCCTTCTCCTCCTGCGTCTCCTCTGTGCTGGCTGTTGCTGTGGCTGTTGTTATACTGGGACAAGCTCCATTGACTCCACCTGTGGTGATTGTGTGCACCTGTGACAGTTGCCTTGATTGCAGATTGCTGTTTATGGGTGGTCTGCAATGCCTCTATGGCCGCCATCGTGCAGGCCCTAATTATCGCCTTCGGGATGCCGGTAATTGCATGCCTGCGTGAGTTGTGATGTCCTCCTATTACCGGCATCCCGGTATTTACTCCGCGAAGGGGCGCATGTACGCGCGCGTGCTGGTATGAAGGGGCACGGTACAGGCGGTGGCGGTATTGGCGGGTTGTCGGGTCGTAATGCCCCGGACCCTTTAACGATGCCGGTATTACCATTCAGCCTTCCTTTTTTTAATTACCTCCATTCTCGTAATGAGGCCAATTGTGTATAGGTGCTATATAAATAAACTATCATATCATACCAAGAAGGAACTTATTGCCATTGATTCTGACAAACTGCTTACTGACCTTGCTACAAAGGCCCTTATGAGAACATCGGACCCCCACACACTCTAGCCTCTCCTTTTGCTAACCTCTTTGTAGACACTCACCTACATACTGTTATATGTCAGACTACCTCAAGGTTCAGGAAAGTACTGAGACGAAGAGGAACACCAGGAACATAGGTTATCCAAGTACTGGGACGAGGTGAGACACAGGAACAATGAAGAGCAATATCAAGAAGAAACTGCATCGGTATAGACTTCCACAAAGGCACGGTTCCTCTTATGCCATAAGAACCAAAGAAGCACTGCCTATCAGGGAGACACAGCCAACCAGGACGAGAGACCGTGAAGCCCGGGAACCACGAAGGAGCTGTGGAGAAGGGCAGGATGGACCCGAGTCAAGAGGACAAGCGGACTCCTTTGCCCGACGGGGTCCAGACGGTAACGGGACGTTGGCAGACAGCGACGTGAATTCAAGAGCCAGGGTCCATATTGTCGGTCCAAGGGCTGGGCAGGAGATCCACAAGGTGAAGGCATCGAGGCATGGAGATACCCAAGCAGCATATGGAGTAGGAGAGATTGTGCTCTGAAACACCTGTGTACGAGCGCGATACAAATAAAATATCATATCATATAACCCAGAAAAAAACGACTGTGCATCCTGGTAACAGCTGAGGTATTGGGAAAGGCACAGGGACATTAGGGACTGGAAGGTACAGGAGGCTAAAACCCTATAGGGATATAACAAGCAAGACTATCCCCCTTGTGCCAGTACTTGGCAAGCTAGGCACCCAGAGGGGACTGTGACGAACCTAGCAACATCGCCACTGATTCTTTGGAGGGAAGCTTCTCTTACGTGGCCAGGGAAAGGTAGAAGCTACACAACTCTGACCCTGGGGGTGGCTATCTGCAGGAGGACCATGTAAGGGAGGCCAAACTCCAGAGATGCAGGAAAACACTGAATCAAAATAAACCTTCAGATGTTATTCCTAATGACACCAATTTAAAACACACACAGCTGAACAGTATACGAGTGAGAGGCAGAAACTGCAGCAGAACACAGATTGTGTTGACGCGGGTTGGTACGCCAGATGCGAACACACTGTGGAAAAGCAGCACAGAGGCTGACGAGAAAGGCATGCAGAGAGACCGGCCCAAGAGAAGCTCACTGCTTTATTGCTATAGGCACCTGGAGCCGCCAGAAGCAAAGGAAGATAAAGCAGGAGCCAAACGGCTAACGGGACGCACTCACAGTCAGCAAACCAGAGGAGAAGACGAGGGAAGGACAGATGTGAGGAATGCCAGAACTGCCCTGTAAGCCCTGAGAGAGAGCGAGTGGGTTACCGGAGCACTAGAGAGCTAGTGTTGCATATCATTAACAGAGCGAGAAAGCCCAATTAAAGTAATTGGAGGAACTGATACAAATACGAACAATGTTAAGAAAGGAACAAGTTACTTACCTATAACTATTGTTCTCCAGCAGGGGTCTGGCATGGATTCACGTGCTCATGAATATTCCCTGTCGTCTGGCTGTGAATCCTCAGTAAAAGAAAAAACAGTTTCAGTTTCACTTACAAACGGACTTTCTCCTCTAAACCAATCACTGAACTCTGGGTCATACTTCTCGCAGCCAATGACTGCCCTCTCCATAAGCACCTCCTCTGGCAGCCATCTTCAGATTTGGTAGCACTTAAAGTGGCCGTATGACCAAGAAGAGCCGCAGAGGGGCAGGAGGGAGGGTTTGCATGTGAATCCATGCCAGACCCATGCTGGACAACAATAGTTAGAGGTAAGTAACTTTCTCCAGCATGGGGCTTGGCATGGATTCACATGCTCATGAATAAAGAATACATATCAGTACAACATCACACAACCAAGGGAGGTGGCAAGGCTCAATTGAAGAAATTACCCTTACCTCCGGAACAGGCTCATCTTCAAGCAAACAGGTTGCGAAGCACTGCTTTGCCGACCTTGGACTCCTCTCTGGAATCCCTGTTGATGCAGAAGAATCTTGTGAAGGAGTGCGTGGACCTCTACGTAGCAGCCCTGCAGATGTCCAGCAGAGGCACACCAGACAGGAATGCCATTGTTGCATCGATTGCTCTGGTGGAATGCGCTCTTGGACGCCAGGCAGCAGTCGGTTTGCCAGATAGGAACTTGAGAGGGACCTGATGCATAAGCTCAAAGGGAGCCCCCCATGAGCCTCATCAGTACCATTAAGTTTCCATGCCGGGGCAGCCACTTTCACTGCCGGGAAAGATCGAAATAGTCCTTTGAGGAACTCCTTGATGAGACGTGGGACCAAAGAGAAGACCGCCCTGGAGACCTGGTGTAGCGGGAGATAGCCGCCACATGCACCTTGATGGAGGCATATGCCAGCACTGCCTTGGGCAAGGACAAGTACGGAAGAATCTGCAGAGCCGTGACCCTCAAAGGGTTGATCTTCTGCATCTGGCACCATGTCGCAAAATGTTTCCTCTTGTGCCTGTAGCACTTCAGAGTCGATGACGCTCTGTCCCTGGAAAGGACCTCCATGCAATACGCCAGCAAGTTATACCCTCCGAACTCTAAGGCTGCAGGCGCCAAGCCTTCAGGTTCAATGATCCTGGGTTGTGATGTAGGATTGTGCCCCCTTTTCTGGTGAGTAGATTCGCGACCACCGGCAGCTTTACCGGGGGCGCCGTTGACAGGCTGAGAAGATCCGGGTACCAAATTTGCCTCAGCCATGCTGGGGCGATGAAGATCATTCTGCATTGGCACCGTTTGACTTGATTGATGACTCACAGCAGCAGAGGCAATAGAGGGAACGCGTACAGGAACAGGCCTTCCCACAGGAAGGAAAACGCGTTCCCCATGCTCCCTGGCTGGTGGAACTAGCTGGCAAATTTCTGGCATTTGGAATTTGTGCCGTCGCAAACAGATCGATCTGGGATCTGCCCCATCTGAGGAAGAGGCTGTACACTTGATCCTGTTGAAGTTCCCACTCGTGGCAAGAGCGCAGCTCCCTGCTGTTGAGTAGGCGATGGTGTTCTTGACTTCCACCAGGTGAAAAGGAATGGAGGAACATCTCTTGGGTGACTGCCCAGTGCCACAAGTTTTGCGCCTCTCTGTGGAGAGTGCTGGGGATCTGGTACCCCCTGCTTCCTGATGTAGAACATTGTGGTGGGATTGTCCATGAAGACCCTCACCAACTTGCCCGTGAGGCACAGAAGGAATGACTTGAGGGCCCAGAACACTGCCCGCAGCTCCAGGAAAATTATGTGGTGATCCCTCTCCTCCGTTAGCCATAGGCTTCTGGCGTCGAGACGTCTGGTGTGGGCTTCCCAACCCTACAGGGAAGCGTCTGTGGTGACCGTCTCCTGGTACGGGGGCTCTGGAAATCTATGCACCCAGCGATGTTAGTGCGCTCGCGCTCCTTCACCTTATCGCTCGATGGAACTCCTTGTCGAGAACAATCTTGTCTGCAAAGCTTACAGACACCTGGATCCACCCAACGTCCAGGAATTCCTGATGCATTTGCATCCGCAACCTGAATAGTCGATCAGGTAAATGCACAATGACATCATGCTGAGCAGCGACTTGATGGTCCGCACCGTGGCGGTCTTCAGTGCCAACAGCCGTTGCACCTTGCCCAGTATGGCCGCTATCCTCTCTTCCGAGGGGGCCGCCAGGCAGGAGACTGTGTTGAGCCTGGCCCCCAGGAATAGCTCGTTCTGCAATGGTATAAAGCAGGATTTTGGATATTTGATGGAGAACCCCAGATCCATCAGCAGACGCACGGTCCTCCCCATGTGTTCGACGCCTACCTCCCTTGACTTGGCGCGGATGAGCTAGTTGTCGAGGTACGGGTAAACATGTATCCCTTGTATATGCAGATGGCCCGCCACTGGTGCCAGGCACTTCCTGAACACCCTGGGTGCCGACATCAGTCCGAAGGAAAGGGCCTTGAACTGGTAGTGCCTTCTCTGTACTACAAAGCGCAGGAATTTTCAGTGCTCAATTAATTTTCCGCTGTTCCCCACGTCCTCTGTGATCGTTTGAACGGAAACCAGGTCCTTCTCATCCGAGGAAGACATATCTGTGCCCTGGAGATGGTTGAGGCCTCCTCTACCCCTTTTTTGCATCTTGAGGGGTCAGTCTTGGGCTTAGGGATGGTATCCTCTTCTCTGGTGTCTTCTCCAACGGCTGGGCCGAGGCCTCCTGCCTCAGGGGCAGGGATACTCTGGCCACTGCCAGGGTCCTCTGACCGCAGTCAGCCACTTTTGCCTTCGAGAGGGCAGCTGCCACAAGCTTGATTGTCGACGATGACTTCGCCTGGACCACCTGGGCCTTCAGGGGCAGATTGGACAACCTTATCTTTGCCTTGGCCTTCTCCGGCTTTTCCCACAGCTTCCCTGGGTTAGATGATTTCCTCTTCGAGGAGCTGGAGCGATGACTGGAGATGGAGGCAGACAGTGAAGATGAGTGTGCCCTGACCGTTGCTGGACCCACTTGCGTGACAACCCCACCGGAAACAGACTTGCGGTGCTTGGCTTTGTCTTGGGACCCCACGGATGGAGCGCCCTCAAAGGACTTAGAAGCCTGTTCTTCGGACCGGCACAGTCCGAAGTCACAGAGTAGAGGCCTTGGCGTTGAGCCACGCCACCAACCTACTGTGACAATCCTTGAAGGTCTGCTTGGAACACCAAAGGCAGATTTCACAATCCGCTTCCCTGTGGTCAGGATGGAGACAGTAGAGGCACTGGAGGTGTTTGTCCTCTACAAACACGTTCCTCAATCTGCAGCTGGAGCAGAGCTTGAAGAGGGAGCCTCCCTCATTCTTCTCCTCCAACATGGTCCAGCGTGCCGTGTAGGCCCAATGGCCTTCTGGAATCTTCGACGATTCTCACGTTTGAGGGCCATTGAAATATGCCAACAAATGGATCCCTGCTTGTCGGTCAAAGGACTGAAAGAGCACACAGGCTCTATTTGACAAAAAATATGACTTTTTATCGAAAAAAGTCCGAAAATGTACAAAAGCTTACAGAGCAAAACACAAGGACTCCCATCACTTGAACGTGCAGTAGAAATCTGAAGATGGCTGCCAAAGGAGAGGTTTAGGGAGAGGGCAGTCATTGGCTGGGGGCAGTATGACCCAGAGTTCAGTGATTGATTTAGAGGAGAAAGACAGTTTGTAAGAAAAAGTGAAACCGTTTTTCTTTTATCGAAGATTCTCAGCATGACGACAGGGAATATTCATGAGCATGTGAATCCATGCCAGACCCCATGCTGGAGAAGGGTTTGTGATCCAAATCTTAGAAGAGAGATTGATACAAATACAAACAGTGTGAAGATTGGGTGGCCGATCTGAACTGTAACATCGCCATTACCGATACTGCCCCGCAATCCTGGACTGACCACCATCTAATTACCTTCTCCACTACACTAGATCTCCTTAGCCCCAAAACTATTGCTATGGCACCTCCACTCCCAACTAGAAGCAAAAAAGATATTACAGCGGAAAAACGACTCCCTTATCTCCTTCCCTCCATCAACAAACCTGACAGCATCACAGACCCCAACCAACTAGTGGAGGTCTTTAATAATGCCATGACTAAGGCTCTGGACATTATTGCACCTGTCAAACTTTGTAAAGGCAGACAGAAATCTCATCTTAACGGCTGGTTCGCACCCCAACTCAAAGAATTAAGACTACAAAAAAAAAACCTCCAATCCATTTGGCGTCACTTCCCTACTGACGATAATAAAATCAAGCTTACCGACCATTCCAAATACTACAAAAAAGAAATGATTAATACTAAAAATAACACATTTAAAGATAGAATCTCAAAGGCTAAGTCTAACACCAAGGAACTATTCACTATCCTTCGCGAAATGGAATCACTGATCCCTCCGACTGACAATGTCCAGAAGGATAAGCCATGGTGTACTGACATACAAAATGCTTTGTTGAATAAAATTGCCTCTCTCCAACTCAAAATAGCTAACAGGAAAGCCTCACTGCTCCCATATGAGCAGCAACCCCCCCAACCCACATGGGACAGAACTACTACACCCTTCAGCTTCAGGAAAATCTTTATCCACGAGACAGAGAAAATCATACTCTCCCTAAAACCCTCGAATTGCAAGGGAGACAGTTGCCCAGCCCAAATCAAAAAGGATGCAGCTAGAGACCTAGCCCCTTTAATCTCTAAGCTTATGCCTCCTTCAAGGCCAACTCAGTGCCCAATAGTCTTAAAGAATCGTGGGTCCTCCCTTTGCTAAAAAAAAAAACAAACATTAGACCCTACTATCCCGACTAACTACAGACCCATCACTACTGTCCCCTTCTTACGTAAAATAATCGATAGAGTAGCTTACCTTCAAATTCAGGAATATTTGGAAGCTAATCACTTAGGATCACGGCAATCTGGCTTCCGCTCTCTCCATGGCACGGAACCAGCCTTATTAGACCTTAAGACCCAAATTGACGAGCTGAAGGATAATGGGAAAACAGCTATGCTACTTCTCCTGGACCTATCCGCAGCCTTCGACCTGGTGGATCATGCAGTCTTATGCAACCACCTCAGGTCGGCTGCCCATTTTTCAAGGGATGCCATAATCTGGGCCCAGTCCCTTCTAGCTAACCACACAATAAGAGTCTTCTCCCCCTCAGCCTCCGCTGACCCCATTCAAATGTCTCACCCACTATGTATAACATTTTTACTGAGCCTTTGTTCGATAAGTTGGACAGACTGGGTGTCACCTACACAAATTATGCAGACACCCAGATCCTCATCCCCCTTTTGGGCAATTTTCTTGAGGACATGGCCTTAGTAAATAAGATATACCTCCTCATTCAGGCATGGATGGCATCCCACGGCCTCTGCCTGAACGACGACAAAATAGAGATACTGATCCTAGGCTCAGAGACGAACCTTAAAAAACGTAGCCCCAGCTATGACGCCTTCAACATTGATAATAACTCCATCAAGGTGATGCCGGTTGTTAAAACTTTAGGCTTTTACCTTGACTCCACACTCACCCTTAAGAAACAAGTTAACTCTCTTGCATCTACAACAGCCTACACCTGCAAACTCATCCGAGCCTGCAGACCATTTCTCTCCGAAACTAGCTGCATTACCTTGGCCAATGCTCTTATAATGTCCAGATTGGATTATTGTAATGCCTTGTATGCAGGTGCCAATAAATAAAATAATAGGATAAAATTCAAAGACTGCAACACAATGCCCTAAGAGCAGCTCTGAATATTCCTAACAGAGAGAATGTCTCTAAATTTAGACGAGATATCAACTGGTTAAAAATAAATGACAGGATCCTCCTTAAAACAGTCTCACTCACGTCTAAGTGCCTGAACAATTTAGCACTAGAATATCTCTCAGAAAGAATAAACAGGAGAATTGCTACTCACCCTATGAGATCTGCCAATGGCCACACTCTAGAGATCCCCAGATTCAAAGGAATCACAGCTGGTGGCTCCAGTTTCCCGGTCAAAGCAGCACAATCTTGGAATGCTCTCCCCTCAGATCTCATGATGGAACAACCTTATCCTAAATTTAGACGCAATGTATTAAAATGGCTATGAACAAATGACTCCTAACCTGTTCTGCCCCATATCTAAACTGCACCCCTTACCTGATACCTGTTGCGCTCTACCACATTTACTGTACTTGCTACTTTTCACACTAGTCGACTGCAACATGTATTATAGAATATGTGGCCTTCAGCTCCCACGACTCTACTGTAACCTGGAAGTGGCAGTAATTCTATATTTCTTGTGTGTATGTATATGTTCCTGACATGCACTGTAACTAAGTTTTAAGTTTACTTGTCCTGTTGCACCCAGCTACCTAAGGGTTTGGCGCGCATTACCAAACAAATAAACAAACAAACAAGAACAGGTCAGTCACACAATACTTGGAGAGAGAGGTTGAAACAAATATGAACAGTGTGAAGAAAGGGTTGTGACCCAATATTTGAAAAGATGAGTTGATACCAATAAGAACTTTGCTGAGAAAGGGTTGGTATCCCAATACTGGAAGAAACATTATTTTGTGAATGAAAAGTGAGCAGAGAACAGAAAATCCCTGGCAGGATAGTGAACCAGGTAAACAGCGAGTCTGGGACTCACACCCAGGAAAGAATATAAAGCCCTGGCAGGAGTGTAACCAGGCACTGTGCGAGTCTGGGACCTGCACACAAGAAACAGAATTGTGATATTGTGGTAGGAGAGAAAACCAGGAGTGAGAAGAGAAGTAATCCTGAAACCGTAGAACAGTAAGAACTAATACAAAAGGGAAGCCCCATACTGCTTTTAAGGATCAGTGATAAAGTCACAATACCCTGGCAGGAGAGTACACCAGGACTAAAAAGAACAGTCAAAGGTAAAGGGAAGAACCATACCCCTTTAAGGTTAATTGTGATACAAAGTGGGAAACTGAATACAAGAACTGTATATTTAGAGGAGTCTCAAGGGAAGAGTCTTCCTCCTTGAACTGGGATAACGTGACATTCAAATTACCAGAAGAAATCTGGGGGAAAGGAAGACCCCTTTCCTGGTGGAACTTTATTCCTTTGTTTTCGACACCTTAGAACTTTATGTTTTGAACTCCGAGAGAAAGCTACAAGTAACTAGCTTACAGAAATCCCCTTTTACATTTTATATTGAGTTTAGTGTGTAAGGGTCAGTTTAGGGTTTTGGACACAGGACGGAGGGCGCTCTTTTGTTTAACATTCTGACATACTCGTTTCTTAGTTCGGTTGAGGCAGGGAAACCCCTCTTAGAATTAGGGATAGTAAGGATTTCTCCCAACCCCCTTATTATGTTGTGATAAATATAAGTTTATAATCAACACTAAACATGCCACTGTGTCTGAGTCTTACTCTGGATCCCTTACAGGATATAAAGAGAAGGGAAGAGAAACATGGGCCGGAGACCCAAACCAAGAGTGTGATGCAAGTCATCTTCCACCTGGCAGTGCCTGGCAGGTAATTTAACCAAGTGGGCCAAAGAAGAAGAGAAACCAGGCTGTGGGACCCAAACCAAGAGAGCGATAGGAGTCCTCCTCCTCATGGCAGTACTTGACAGGGAAGTGAACCAAGTGGGCCAAACCAATGAAGAAGAGAAACCAGGGTCTGGGACCCAAACCAGGAGAGTGATAAATGTCATCTTCCTTGAGGCAGTACTTGACAGGCAAGTGAACCAAACCTAAAAGAGAAGCCAATCAGGGGAAGGGAGTCATTCCCCCTGGTTGTAAGAGATTGTTTTGTAATTACCAGGAAAAGGAAGTCATTCTCTTGTTAACTCAGATCAGAACAATGGTCCAACAAGCCTGGGGAAAGGAGTAATTCCCCTGGACCTAGTGAGACTGGACACCAGGAGAAGGGAGTGATTCCCCGGGGCTATTTGAGATTGAACGCCAGGTGAAGGGATGCATTCTGCTGGCCTACGAAGTAAATATTGTTTTGAACTTTGTGACCTGGGAAATAAGTCATTTCCCCCAGGCTATCTGAGATGTAAGGAGAAGGAAGACATTCACATGGCCCAGCAATGAAAAATTGTGTGGAACTTTGATCATTACCAAGGAGAAGGGAGACATTCTCCTGGGACCAGAGCAGTACCGCTTTATTCTTTAGTTTCTAGTGTAAGGGACAGAAGTAAGGTTTTCTTGACACAGGGCGATGGACACTATTTTTTTATTATTTTTATTTTTTATTTTTATTGGTTTGTTACAAACCTTTAAAAAAAGAAAACAAAAAACAGAAATACAGAAATACACCACAACATTTGGTTGCAAAATGGAAGGTAATACACATGTTTAGGCAAGAAGCAAGACTATGAAAAAAGCCCAATCAGAAAAAAAGCCATGTAACAGATACAGAGTTTTTGGCTGAATCGGGAGGTTTTAACATTTATATTTTCAGTTCCGTTTCTGCCTTTAACAATTTTTCTCCATTGATTCTAAGAAAAACGTTAATTCAATTGTTAATTTGCAGTCCGAGTCTTGAAAGGACTCTCTCCACCACTTATCAATGGACAAAGATAGTTTTGCCAGAATGAACCTTCCCAGATGGTTGGTGCGTTTTTGTCTCCATTTTGGGCATGATAAAGTTAAATGCTTCAAAGTTTCATTATTTTCTCCACACAGCCGACATAGAAAAGATACAGTGCCATCTTTTTCCCGTATACTCAAATTGTCCCGTGTGTGGAGTTGATTTAAACAGTACTTCATGAAGATGGACCTGCAATTTTTTCCTGGACATTTTAATAGATACGCCTGGGTTTGATTTAGTTTCCTTGCTTCAGAGAGAACCAATTACATGATTCTGTGTTTTGCACGAATGTCAACAGTGTCTATCCAGTCTTGTGCCCATAACAATGATTTGAACTGTTTTTTTTTTTGTAACAGACTTCTATTGGCACCAATGTCGCTTAAACAATTTTCACAGCGGTGAGCCCACTGTGTCAGTACGTTGTCATCATTGCCCGTAGACCGACCTTTCAAGATGTAATACTGCGGCTCCATTTTCTCTGCAGTTATTTTACGGTATTCATTTAGCGTGTTCCACGTTATCCTTCCATTAATAGACAAGAGGCTAAGCTTGTATCTTAAGCACGCGGTGGGCACGCCCAACGGAAGCCACAAAACTTTAGACCAGAATGAATGTTCTAAAGAAGCCTACAATTCTGCAGGACAACCAATGGCACAGTCAGCTCCATGGATTAGTGCTGGAATGACCTTCATGCTATAGAAGGTCAAAACGGGTTTTAAAGAATGTTTGCCGTATTTCTTGTTCAGAATGCAAGCTTGCGCTGTCAATTTTCTGCATTTATCCTTTGTTTTTTGTACCCATTGAGCATCATTAATGCTGGAGCTGTGGCACATACCTAGGTACATTGATTGTTTTGTTAGTTCAATTGTTTCATTACCCATTTTCCAGATAAACTTTTTTTCCCAGCAAATTCTTTATTCTTTTGCAGATTTTGTAGAATCAGAATTTCTGATTTTTTGGTGTTAACACATAATCCATTTTGTTGGATATATTGGTCCAGGATGCATAGTTTGCGCTGTAGACCTATCGGTGTAAGGTCCAAAAGGACCAGATCATCCACATACATTAGCCAGTTCACTTCTCTTCCATTGATTTTTGGAGGGAATATACTTGCATCTGCGTAGGCCTCACCCAAGTCCGAGATTAATAAATTGAAGATTATCGAGGCTAAAGGGCAACCTTGTTTAACACCTCGACAAGTTTTTATTGGCTCGGATAAGGAGCCTTTTTGATCCAGCCTTATCCTTATTTCAGTGTCGGTATGCAGGGCTTTTATGGCCATTAGAAGGCTATTGGGACATCTCCAAGCAGACATCTTCCTCCATAGTAATTCCCTATCGATACTATCGAATGCTTGTGAAAGGTCCACAAACGCGAGGTAGATCTTTTTATCCATTCTTATTGCATCCATTTTAAGCATGTTGAGCAGTAGGAGATTGAGACCACATCCTACCCCTTTTACAAAGCCTGTTTGCCGGCAGTCCAAGTGGTTTGTATCTTTGATCCACTCGAAGAGTTGTTTCTGCAATTGCGTGGGGAAGATTTTTCCAAGGACATTTAATAAAGCGATCGGCCTGTAATTCTTAGGTTCTTCCCTGTTGCCTTCTTTAAAAATCAGAATTACAATCGCCGTTTTCCAACTTGATGGAATTGCCCCTTCGTTTGCAATTGTTGAAAACAGCTTCACTAGGAAGTCAGCCCATTCTTCTGGATTTTTTTTAATTATGAAGTTCGTCAGACCGTTGGGTCCCGGGGCCCGTGAAGAGGAACTCCGTTGGATGCTCTGTACAATGTCCTCTCTATCAAATTGTAGATCCCATTTCGCAAGCAGCGGTAAGGTTGGTTCTATAGTAGTACTTTTCATACACTGTATGAAAGTGTTTAGGCCACTCACATTCACTCACCATATTCGCTTGGATTGCATGTTGCCGACAATCAATGTTATTTATTAGCTTCCAGAACTCAGAAGAGTTCTTGTTATTAAGGCTAGCAAGCATGGTTTTGCTATCTTACTGGTAGAGAATCGCCTTATGGGAAATTTGCCAGCTTTTGTATTTTTGTTTACTGGCTTTTTTTGCATGCTGTTGCAGATCCTTTTTGAGATTCTCATGTTGCCTCAGTTCTTTTCGTAATTGTTGTTTTCTTTTGGTGACTTAGTCATATTGATGTTTCGGTTGAAACAAGCTTCTTTTTTGCTCCATTATCTACGGTCTTGAACTGGTCCAGAAGACAGGTGTATTCCACTTTCTTGTTTTTTTGCATTAAGTAAGTACTTGCCATACGACTCTGAGTATCTTGAGTTCATGTGGCTTTATTTTTAATCGTGATCCGTTTGATTCCACTGTAACATGATTGTTCCACTGCTGAGGCTTTTTGATGTTCGGTGCCTGAACAGTTAGTTTAAGTTGGCTATGGTCGCTACAGGGATTATCACTAATTTGAAGTGACACTACTCGTTGGCCTAGGTTTTCTGAGACGAAGAAGTAGTCTATAGTGGACGACTGGTTGGTGCTTCTCCAGGTTTTTTGTGCAGGGATGTCACCTGTGGTGTTTCCATTTACCATCGTTATATTTCTTTCATCAAGCGCGGAACACCATTTTTGGCCAATTTTTGTGAAGCATTTTGTGGTCCAAGGTCGTTTTTGTTCTCATTTATGCAAGTTCAAATCACTGCAGCAAATTATGTTAGGTGCTTGTTGGATACTATTTGTGTCGTCAATTAAGTCACACACAATTTTTATGAATTTATTCATTCCTGCCATTTTATGATGCCAGTAGACATTGAATATGTGAATTTGACTTGTGGTTTTATTGGTCACATTTTTTGCAGCCGCCACAGTGTGTTGTATAAACGGTGTATGATTTGTTGAAGTTATCATCTTCCATCTGGAGTTTTTCTTGATCATAGTCAGAAGACCAGCAGACGGTCGTCCCTTTTTTCTTGTTATTGCTGGATTTATTGCTACCTCATAGTCATCAAATATCAGACAATTTGCCATCCATGTTTCCTGGAAACATATAAAGGTCAGGTTGTCACTCCATTTTCTGGATTCCTTGAACAAATGTGAGAACCCTCTAGTGTTCCAAGATAAGATGTTAATGTTTGGGCTATCTAGCACATGTTGGCATTAGCTTGAGTATCCCCCTAGGACTCCTGCTAGCCAATTCCAGTTTGTACTACTGGCTTGTTCCGGGACACCATCAACTACAACATTTTTGCTTCCCAAGGTGTTTACATTTCCATGTATCGTAATTTACATTTTGTCACCTGGTGTAAAGGTTTCATGGGTTTCAGTGATTTTGTCCATTTCATTTCGATGTCTGCTGATCTCATTATGTATACACTCTCTTGCTTTCAAATCATTGGTGGCTGAGGTCTTGAAAGTGACTTTGGCTGTGTTTAGCCCGGCTCCTTCACACTCCTTCACACTCCCTCGATCTTTCCTTAGTTACTGTGTTTGATGGTAAGACCACAGATTCCTCGTGAATGTCAAACTCCAGGCACAACAGGAAGGAGACCGCGTTTAGAAGGAGGCCGCAGATTAATCTAGAGTCTATATGGAGCCGGACTTTATCATTTTGTTGATCATTGAAGAACTCTACAGTTTGTATGTAATTTGACTCAATAGATCGAAGTCCCGGAACATGATGTAGCAAGCGTAAGAGATTGTTTCTGTTTAACGTCAGTCCATCTTTTGTGTCCATTATTCGTTCAAGAATCAAGACATATTTTGCCAGTTTTATCTGCTTCTCTGAACGTGGGCTGTTTTTTTGATTGGAGCCCCCTCAAATTCTGTCATTTCTGCCAAAAATTGTTTTGAGTGTAAGATCACTTGTGCAGAGTTGTCTTTTGGGACATTTAGGAACATTTGTTCCGCATTTTATTGAAGCAGCCTCCACATTTCCTTCATTTAGTGTATTCCTTGTGGAGTTTCTGTCATTTGAAATTTTTGGTGAGCCCCTTAGGACAACTTGACGCCTTCTTTTCTCATCCATGGTCTCAAATTTGACTTCCTGCTCTACTGCTTTTGTTGATTTAGCAACATACATGGGCAGGACCAGATGACAGATTCTCCCAACTCTTGATTGTCCTTCAATATGTTTTGGAGCTTGATTTTCCTCGAGTTGCACATCATCAGGTTTAGCAGCGTTTTCTTTGATTGGTTCATCACTGTCTTCGAAGCATGAGTCCTCTTCATATACCGATAAGTTCATTAGCTCACTCTGTGTGATTTCCACACTTTCATCCAGAGTGATTGGTTCCTTAATTGATGGTATTTTATTTAGCTTTACTATTTGTTCATCTTTCTTGCGCTTCACATTGCCCTGATCAGTATTTACAAAGACATTTACTGCTTTCAAGTTTCTCAGGAATTTCCTTGATCGTATGTTATTACGTTTCCTTTTACATTTCTGATTTTTTGGCTTTTTTTCCTGAATTTGACTTGGGTCTGGAATCTGAGGTTTTTGGAATATCTCATAGGTTTTGTCCTTTTTTGCATTGGGAGCAACGCCACTGTCCTCGCCAGAACCAATAATACCTTCTCCATTGTTCGAGGTTGAAGGAAGAGCCTCATTCGTATCTGTCTCGTTAGGGGCACTCAAGACATTCTCCGTTTCACATGGGTCAAGGTTGCTTATTTGAGGCTGTTGACCCTGTGGTACTCGTGAGTCATCCGGAGTAGTCGGAACCGTGACTTTGTTTCTTTCAGGCGGATCTTGAATCTCCTCTTTACTAGTTATCTCGGTCAAAGATGTTGAGGGACATAGGTCCAACGGTTTACCTATTAAGGGCTTTGTGTAACTTTGTGATTTTAATTTTGGCCTCTCAGGCTGTTGACTTTGTCCATCTTTGTGTGGCATATTCTTAGACACCAATTCTTTGTTGGTTGACAGGAGAGGCAGAGAGAGTAACATTCCCTCTAGTTCATCTCTCCTCAACTTTTGACTCTGTTTGAGCAGGCCCAATGCTTCTCTTGTAACTTCAGTTAAGACTCTCTTATCCTCGCTGTTAGTACATTTTTGATCAGCTAGATCCTTCATGGAATGATAAATTCTTCGAATGTTTTCCCATATGTTAGCATTTGACGATTCGATTTGTAAATCTACAATTGGTCATTTGGAATTCATGAGAGCAGACAGAGTTGACAAGTCTTATGTTTTCATTAATTTGCTCATAGCTCTTGAGCATAGGAGCCATAGCTATGGTTAATGATGACATGACAAGTGGTCTCTAATCATTTAAGGCTTCCTTGATTACTTTATGAACGTTGGCATCCCTCGTGATTTTATTTGCAGTGGCTTTATGAAGCCTACGTTTTACTTTTGGCTGATTCCGTTGTATGAATGGAGAGTTAGATGTAGACTCCTCAGTTGAGGATGAATGAGACTGATTTTCTGCGCTCATCATATTTGGAGACTCTCTATATGGAGTTCTCATTTCCTGCTGCTTGTTCATTGTTTTTAAGATAGATGTTTTATTACGCGAGTTAGTTCTGTGAACACTGAATTTTGGGAGAAAAACTAGAAGCCACACGTCTTTGTTTCCTGGCACCCATTGGCCAGTAATTCCAGGCAGAGGCCTCTTTTGCAGGAGGCGAGTGCGGCTCAGGGAATGGCCAAGGCTCTTTATGGCATTCCTCCGTGTCAGATCTCAGATCACCGGTGGAAGATGATTTTGGGTTTATGAGCCATTCATTTCCATCAGATCTTGCAGCAATTTATTCACTATGGCCAAAGAATTTCGCCTTTTGGAGGGTGATTGAAGTATTTCCCTCTGTCCCTTATTCTTTGGAGAATCTGCTGATGCTACATTCGCCTGTGAACTCGTGCCCACCACCTCGTCTTGATCCTTATCCGAGTTGTCTTGGACCGATTTCCCTTCAAGGTCATTTTTGCAGTAGCGTTTACAGGCGCAAGGTGCAAACCATTCTGATTGGCGATTAACTCGTTTGTTCCAATTAGTGTGGGGGAAAGGCATGTTTACTGTTGCTTTTCTGACTTTGTTCATATGAGCACTCACAAGTCCTCTGGGCGAGGCCATCGTGCATTCTAGCCATGCGCCAGTGCTCTCCGACTTCAACCGTCACTATCTACGGTCAGAGGTGCAAGGCTCCAGCCCCGTGGGCGGTCCAGAGACCTGCATAGCGCACGCTGCCAAGACGCGCAAGTGGAGTACAACGCCACTCAGTACTTCGGCGCGTCCAGCGGTCGGGAGGGGCACATCCAGCCCCCTCGCGGGCCCACACCCCGACCAGCTAAACCCGCTGAGAGAGAGAGAGCTCCACAACCCACAGAGGCACGCCCACAGGCAAACGCAGCAGCAACAGGCAGCTCGGGCAGAACAGCAAACCCGAGCTCCACAGGAATGTGGTCATTGAATCTCGCTGTCTTGCCTAGATGGGACAGGTGGGACGTATGTTGTATGTGGGTTTGAGTTTTATGCAGACAGTCGCTCGCATTAGCAGTCTCACTTGCACTTCTTTTATGCATGGGTTCACGTGGCAATGAAATTACGCGAGCAGCCGGGGAAGAGCTATTAAATGATTTTCTTACTTGTGATGTCCCGAAGGCAGCTTCTGGCCGGCTTATACTGTTGGTTGGATTTTGAGCTCCTCCTTGTTCAGCAAGCCGTAGTTGCAGATGTGTAAGCAGATGATGAATTTTTCGAGGAGGAAGCTTATCACGATCCATAATGTAGATGTAAAGGGTGCCGAGCGAGCCTCGAGAGCCTCCAGAGACTCACGAGACTCTGCACCGCTCACAGAGTCAATGAAAATAGAAAGTGGACTAATGCAGATCCACAGGTCAGGAAGCTCCAGCAAGGTAGAACAGAGTAACAGAGACTCATGAGACACTGCACCGATGCCACGCCTCCCCACGGACTGCAGGGGATTTTTAAGCCTCCGCACCCCTCACAGAGTCAATGAAAATAGAAACTAAACTAATGCAGATCCACAGGTCAGGAAGCTCCAGCAAGGTAGAACAGAGTAACAGACTCACGAGACTCTGCACGGACTCACTGACTAATAGGGAAAGTTATTAAATAATAAAGCAAGCTAAAACCTAAAAGTCTTTAGCCCCAAACATTCCTTCTTCTGCACCCTTACAACATGTTCCTAGAGACCACAATAGAAATATGCCGTTTCTGAAATCCCCATTCTGAACTCCGCTCAAAAATTATGCTGCAAGCTAACTCTGTTTTACACTTATTACTGTTTCCCCACTCTCATTCAGTACCATTCACTGCATACTGTCCACTGCCATAGATACCAGCCCACTAAAGGGTGCCTATGGCATATCCTCTAAAGCACCTTGCACGAATAGCACCTCTTTCCCGAGATGTCATCATGGCCGCACGCAGTGCTCCAGATGAGATTTTGAGTAAATGTGATTTCAAGAGAGTAAAAAATGAGTTTTCTCCTTTACAAGAGAGTAAAATATATGTGAAATCCAGCAGAAGTGTGCAAAAACTGTATGGAAATCGTTACCATGCGGCAGCTTTCTGCATTGTGACAGAATACACATTTCATTATTTTTCTAAAGTCTGGCCATTTGATCTCTCCTGTATGTATTTAAATGTTGAAAACAAATAAAACCTAAGCAAACATGATTTGTATTGTCTGTTTTGAGGTTCAATAGCAGAATTGTTTTCTTATGTTTAATGAAAGTCCTAATTTCCTGGAACTATTACTATCTAATGGTATGCCAATGTTATCATACAACAGTGCAGAGAAGCAAGGACTCCATGCTAAATTCTATACCCAATCTCATGGTCATTGTTATTCATACAGCGCTTTTGTCAAAGTGCTGTACATAGAACATATTTATCACAATAATCACCAAACCGAAGTTGGTACTCCTTTATTGACCTCGATAGGATGAAAGGCTGAGTTGCCTTGCCGGGATCCGAACCTGCACCTACAGTTCACATCAATGATCGCTCAGTGAGCGATCTTATTGGCTAGCATCCTTCAAAGGTTGGTAAACGGAGTATCGACTGAGGTATAATAATCACAGTACCTAGATGTTGGATGAACCATGCATGAAGCGCTAGATGAAGTCATATACCTGTCTGGATTATCAAAGGCACAGGTTATGCTGAGTTTCTATTTCAATTACATATGTAACTTTCATTTGTTTGTTTTTGAACAGCGCTTGCACTTCCTGGAGAGTGAGGTTTTGGATGTTTTAATTGTAGTCTTGAAGATTTGAGCGGCTATAACACCTGTGATTGGTGTAATGACAACCACTCACCCTTGAGCAAAGACTGCTGCCACTGACCATTTATAGTAATGTACCCCATTGACTGCAAGTTGAATGGATGCAAACTAGACCGTGCATACTCATTTTACGTAATGTTTTTATAATTGGAGTGTAAATTGAATGATCAGTGTACAAATGATCTGCTTCTGCAAGATTATGCACACAGCACGGGAACTCTGAAAAATAAAATTGTGCAATACTGGTTTGCTTTCATTGGGGGAAAAAAGTATAATTTGTTACCAAAGATGAATTCTCAATTACAACTTAGTTCTCTATTTTATTAATTATACAATCCTAAAATGCTAGGAAAATAAATATACCCAGTGCTTCTGTTTGCTCCATGAGCATCTACACAGAACACAGCAGAAGCTGAATGGAAAGAAACCATTCCTTTTATCACGGTGTGCAATTCCTTTTTTGAAAAGGATCAGAGAAAATAATTCTGTTTCAGTGGCTTTTCTCCATTGCTTGCAATTCCATCCATGTAGATAAAAATCAATAGAAGTGTTCTGGTTTCTTTGCACTGGCATCTGCTATAAACCTCTGAGTAAATGTATGCAGGAAAAAAATAAAGCCGTCATATTTACATGATTTTCATGTGTAAAAAGAAAAGCATGGTACAACCCTTAACTTTAGGGATGGCTGCACGGATGGATGATCTGTTTTTCCCCCTGGGCCGTCCACTAACCTTCCAGCACTAAAATGATCAATCTAGAGGCTCACACTACACGCTGTGGCGGGTCGGAAGAAGGAGACGGATACTCGGAGGACATGATTCAAATTATTTAATGAAACTTATAAGTAGAAGGCCTACATTTCGCCATTATTAAAGGGAACACCCTTCCTATCTAAAGAAACTAAAAGGTGCTTGTCTGGTCCAAAATAATATATTCTACGTCCAAACTAACCCTATCTAACTGACACTAGCACTATATTTAACCAACTTAAATAGACCCTGGGAAAGTCTTGACTTCGCCTGGTCTCTTTAGTTCCTTTGATAGTCCCTGTATTTATAGATTTTCTCTCAGATACCGATATTTCTTGATATAATCTCCTTAGATAGTCTTTGAGATCAATTATTGTAGCTCTTCAAAAACACTCTTAGGCTTCATCGTTTCTGTGGTCCTATGTTTGGACTATCTTCCTCTCAGACATTTCCCCACACTGTTTTTATCACTTATATATTCTTCCCAGTCTTTCTTTCCACCATTTCCGGAGGTGGGTTTCTCCTGACCGCTTTTTAAACATCCATTGTGATAATTTCTCTGTCTTATAGTGTATCTTTGGTTAACTTGCTCATTCAGGCATTTTAGATTCTGTTTCTCATTATATGATTCTGAGTTAGACTTCCTCCAGTCTTGAACTTGCAAGTAACAGGAGTCCTGTTCCTAAAGAGGGAGTCCCTCCCGGTGATGCCCCATTTGCATTCACATCTAGCGAGGATTTTGCAGAGCTGGCTCACATGCCTAGCCTCGCAGGGGAGGGGGCTCCCCCTTGGGAAGAAGGGACGAATCCCTGCGATTCGTCACAATGCCTACAAACTAAGCCACTTGTGCAAGGAAATTGAATAACCATTCCAAAAGATATCAAACACCAGAACGCTATACTTCTACAATAAAGTAACATGCCACAGTCCAGGCCAATGCAGCCTGGCACAACTGGCATGCGAGGCTCCAAAATAGACAAAAAAGGCCTCTATGATTGTGCACTTTCCTCTCCCTGCCACTAAGCCTCCATTTCACCAGATCTGCCAGAGAACCCGGACACCATGCAAATAGCAGTCCTATGAAGTTTACCAGCCTGCTCAGCCACACTCAACGGAGGCTTTATAAACGCTGTTTCTGGGGGACAACGGCCACTTACCACCACTGGCAGCCAGAGCAGGGTCCAGGACACATTACCTTACTTCCTCCCTCGTAGCCTACTGCCACCTGTGCTCTGGCTTTATCAGCCATGCCCACCTCATGCATTATTAACAGTTTCCACTAGGCATCCTCAGTAATGGAAATACAAAGACAGGGATGTTACCTGTTTTTGCCAGGGGACAGATACACTGTGCCTCTTCCTAGGAGGTCATCAGCATGTGCCTACTTATACCCTGGTCATCCCTACACTCTCCAGGAATCGCCTTTTCAAAGACTCACACCCCAACAGTTACCCAATCCAGCTAACCTCCTCAAAATAACTCTTGGTCACCCCAATGCCTGCATACTCTCGAAGCTCATTCACTGTCATGCTGATCAACGCCCAATTAGTCATCGCACATCCCACCAAAATCTCAGACCTCATCGCCTATCCAAAACTCGCCGCAATCCTAATCACCAAAACCTGGCTTACTCCAACCTCCTCGCACACCTTCAATGTTTCGTATGACCCCGTTCTAGCATTCAACATGCAGTCCAATCAGGGAAAACAGGGGGGTGGAGTGTTGTATACAAAAAGTGACTGGCCATGTTTGGTTCTAAGCCGACTAGCCCTTAACACAATGGAAACCATTACGTACAAATTCTGCATCTTGCATAAAGACTCAACCATCTTCAACCTCATCTACACACCACCTCACAGGTGTAGTACATTCCGAGATAAGATCACAGACTTAATCTTGACAGCCTCAACCGTGCACAAAAATAACATCTTTTGTGGAGGCACCAATCTCCCAAGGACCCGTCCAACGAAGAGTGAGGCCCTTTTATCCATAGCTCAATCGGTACACCCTCAACATGTGCTCTCCCCCACTCACATAAACGTGAAATAAGTAGACCTTATCCTCTCCTCCACCTCCCACCTAAACTGTGCTGGCCCCATTGCTCTGGAGTGGCCCGATCACACAGCCATACCCTCGTCCCCAACTCACATAGCAGCCCATAAAGGCCAGGATAAATGCTCTATGCTTGCATAACGATCATTCAAAACCTTCCCGGTAAACACTGGGGAAGAAAGATTCTCTAACTTCCCTAACTTGGAGAAGGTATCCTCTATTTTGGACTACTTTTGCCAAACCTGAAAGTTAGACATGCTAATCAAACCAAGCCGGGGCAGAACAAAACCCTCTGCCTCGTGGTACACTGAAGAACTGCACAGTTACAAATGCGCAATTAGGTCATTAAATAGTGGCGCACTACTAACAAACAAGAAGACCCCCCCTAGCCATCAAGGCCTCATGGTCCAACCAACAAACTGTCACGCTCACCTGATTCCCACGGAGGCGCAGGTCTGGCTTCGAGTGCTGATGCTTCTTCAATGGTGAAGCGCAGGACTCTGATGATGGACAGGAAGGGCCCCTCTACTCTGGCTTTTCTGGCTCGCAGGAATATTCCCCTGTGTGTGAAAAGGGAGTATTACCTACTGACGGAATAATGCTCAAGCCTCCCACTCCCTTCCAACACTCCTCGATACCCTTCCACGATTCCCCGTGAAGTCTCACCTTAGGGTCTGGAAGGATGAGTTCTCCATCCTGCTTCTGATGCAGGGGCGCCTTGAAACCCAGTTACTTCACTGGATTGAGGTTTGATGGGAGTTCAAAATAAGCTTGACTATTCAGGTGAGGCGCTGTAAGAGTTCTGTTGCAAGTTCAAAAGTTCAAGCTTAATAATAATGTTCATTGTCTTATTGCAGCAGGCGCTAATGCTTATGTCTTTTTCCCCTTAGGGGCCGGGGTTCGGAATGCCGGAGATATGGTGCCGACCCGAAGTGTAAGTTCTGGATGAGCGTTCAGGTAATGTCTTTGCATTCGCTCATTCAATGTCTTTGTCTTTTTTCTCCATTGGGGCCGGGGTCCGGAATGCCAGGAAGCGGCAGGACCTGAAATGAAATGGGAATGACCCAACAGGTAAGTCTTAGAAGGAAACTGAGCTTTTCCTATTTCCCTTCCTTCTCTCACCTTGTTTTCTTGTCTTTTCTCTCTAGGCTCTGGGAAGTGGGTGCGGATCCGGATGATCGCTGCTGAAGATGGAGGCGGCCAGGAAAGGTGAGTGAAATGCAGCACTGCAGCGATTGAAGCGAAATGCTTTTAAAATGATGTCTTCCCTTTCAGGATCGTCGGTGTGATGTCCCCGTGATGCAGCTTTAGCAGGTACGGTCTTCTTTCTCGCCAAATCTCTTATCTCCCTTTGCAGGCAACCCAGGATGCTGACAGGTGTGGCTGAAGTCCAGATGCAGGAGCTGACACGGTGAGCGTCCAGCTGCGAGGAGCAGAACAACGCGAAGCGTGAGTTGCTGATCGGGCGTGGTTTAAATAGCTTTGGAAGAAGTTCCAGGCATGTATCCTTCCACCGATCAGGTATGTATCCTTCCCCGACCACACCCAGGTGGAAAGTAGTCTCACAGGTAAAGTAGTTCCATTCAGGCCTCAAGAGGGCCTGGATGTAGCAGCATGGTCTGCATCAGGTAAGTGCACATTAAAACACTTGAACACATGTCTAGCTTTATGAGCCTGGCACCTAAGGCGCCAGGACAGGGGTCCAACATGAGCCTGGCACCTAAGGCGCCAGGACTGTGTCCAAAGGGCCCCAGCTTGGGCCCGCTGGCACTTCCCTGGGGGGAATGATGCCTGCCTCTGGGGTTGCTGGGTCGGACCTGGCTCCTTGGAGGTAGGCATCATGACACAAACCCTCATAACTGGAGCCAAAGATACGTATTACCAACACCACTGCAACAGCCCCTAACAGGAGCAAACCCTTCTTGGCAGCTGTCAAGCAATGCTCCAACCCCACACCAGACTCACTGGTACCAGATTCACAAGACAGATGTGAGGCCATCAATGACTTATTCATCAACAATAACAACACCATCAGGACACACACACAGTCATCTCGGCAACCTACCCTATTCCCATCAGACACATATAACCCTGGACAGACCTCTCCCTCTTTGCACCTGTTGACCTTTCTAAAACATTAATTTTCCTAAACCCCACAGTCTAGTAGGATGACATTACCCAGTCAGACATCCTCAAACAACCTAGAAGTGTGGTAAAGGCCGTAATTTGGCCTTGTCCAAAGAGGATGGGAACCCCTCACGGCCGTGGGAGGGAGTCCAATCAGGGGGGGCGGAGGGGTCTAGAGCCAGTACTGCCAGAGGCGGATGGTGGTAGGAGAGGGGTCCGCAGTTCCTGTTACCTCCCCTAGTGCCATTTTAGTCTGCATTACTGTTATAGGATGGCAGCCCAAATGCTGGCTACCCACACTTTGTACAGCGCTCTGCTGCTCTCAAGCTAGGTCTGCAGTTAAATAATAAAAAATAAAATAATGTTTGCTTGCAGAACCGGATTTCCAGCTTTACCCCATAAAAGAGATACTTGCAAATTCCCATTATTTTTTAGAAAACCTGCACTGGAGGTCACGACTCAGCCCCAACAGAAGTGAACTGCCAATAGGACAACATGGGGCCAGAAATGCAGGGAAAGCCATAGAAGAGAGCCAAGGACCACTAAGGAACAGGAAGGGACCCAAATCCAGGGATTGAAATGAAGATTGCATAAGCACGAGCTAAACACAGTTCCTGTGGGCAGGAGCTATCACTAGGGAATGTGGACCTAGTACATAGAACATCCACAAAAGATGCAAAGATGCAAACTAATGTTTAGCCCATTTTCACCTCTAATGCTTTAAATGTCACATATATGTGTCCTAATTCTCATTTAGGAATCGTCCCAAACGTAAATTATTGTCACATAGGTATTTGTTTCGACATGTGTTAGTTTAGGGTGCCGAAAGTAGCTCCTGGAAGCTGTTGGTGTCAAGCTAACCAGGCTCTTCTAGGCTACAAGCAGAAGCAAAATAGCTGCTTTCATTTACGACTCTTGCATATGCACCCTCCCGAGAGATACTTACCTGTGAACCCCACTGCAAGGGGAGCAGGAATATGAACTGAGGCTCAGAACTGCCTACACTGCGGTTCTTGATACATGGAAGATCCACACAGAGAAAGTGGG
Organism: Ambystoma mexicanum; assembly: GCF_040938575.1. NCBI lineage: Eukaryota > Metazoa > Chordata > Amphibia > Caudata > Ambystomatidae > Ambystoma > Ambystoma mexicanum. Next base: position 499,780,036 of record NC_090929.1, on the reverse strand, counting down.
CAGTGTGATGAATCCAATGGAGTCATCACAGATCCGCCAGTGGTAACCTCCTCCCATGTAGCCAGGGGATGGCCGTCGCTACCCGATACTGATCCTGGGGGTGGCTATATGAGGGAGGATAACATGGGAGGAGGCAGCCACTGGGAAGATGTCATGCCTTCATTGGATGAGACATCGTATCCCCCATTTGCTCATGAAAACCCCTGATATCCAATAGCCTAATGGCCTTTTGCCATGCATCTGTTCTCCCCTTTATGGAAAATAGACAAATCTTTTCACAACAACCGTTAGACCAATCTCCCATCCATGGTCTAAAAGTGAAAGCTCCAAGAAAAATATTTTTTTGTTCCAATTCCCCCTAATTTAGAACTTATCATTCATATGGAGATACGTATGCAATCATTGAGACTCTCCAATTACTATGCATCAGTTGACATTAATGGACTCCAATTCCCATAACCACTCAAGTACTGAGACGAGGCAGATGAAGGAAATGATGCAGAAGGAGCCTGAAGCTCAATGAGTGTGCTAGATGTTTTATGAAAGCACCTTTGCACAGGACATTTAAAAATGGAAACCAATCTATGAGAAGGAGCTCAGGAAAAGACGTATCTCCCTTAGAGGCGTGTGGCAGCTGGAGGCACAAACTGGTGTGGTGGAGCCAAGGGGCTGGCCAGCATAGAGGGAAGGTGTCATTGAGTGAGAAAGCTGGGCCACAGAAACGCCAGGAACCACAAGACAATTCCCAGGCATTCAGCAGCTGTAGGAAGTAGCATTACACTAGTCGGGGCCTGGAGGCGAGCAGGCATGCAGGAGCAGAGCAGCGAGAGAACCCGGAGAGACGACAAAGCAGTGCAGAGTGGAAGGCAAGCTGCAAAGCTATGCCGCGTAAGCACGACTTGAACCGAAAACGCCAGCCAGAGCCGGTGAGTCAACTCAAGCGAAGTGGGGACCCCCAGGGCATTTCGGGGAACATGCCAAACACCATTTGAACTTTGTGATGCCACAGAGACAGAAAGGATAAGAAGATTGTATTTTGCCTTTTTGACTTACAAAGACAACCCCTTAATGTATGAGTGCATGGAATGCCGTTATGGGGAAAAAAGGAAAGTGAACATTGATACGACTAGAAATACTGAATTGAGAGATTTGCAATTGTGAAAGAGAGAAACAATTACAAATGTATGGAAAGAAGACGTCCTGACAGGCGAGTAAACCAGGCAGTTGGAAGTGCATCATAAGTACTGGCAGGGGAGTATCCCAGACAACTGAAGAGAAGTCCCTTGAAAAGACAGCATTTGATTGAACAAAGAAGGGACTTTTTAAAGAAGGAGATTACAATGCTTAAACAGCTTTGTACCAAACAGGATTGTAGTGAACCAAGGAAAAACACACAGACCAAGAGACATTGTCATTCCATTAAAAAATCCAGGAAAAGGGAGCCACCCTCTGGAACCAAGGCTCTGTTACCTTGAGAACTTTCGTATTGAAGTCATTATATTTTCATTTATGAACTCTTTTGCAAATACCAGATTAAAGACATTTCCATTCTCATCTTATTTAGCTTGTAGTGTGAGTGAGAGGAAAGAACGTTTTGGACGCAAGGACGGTTTTGATTTCTGACATCCTGACAAAGACAGATCCTTAGTTTTTGGTTTTAGGTAAAGAAATTCCTCTTAGAGCAAGGTCAGAGAGGCATTTTCCCAACCTCTTTATGTTAATAAAAGTCTTTAACCAAAAACATGAAAACTTTGTGTCCGGCTTTCATTTTTGACCCCTCATAGCAGGTTTAGACCCATTTTTAAGTAGAGTGAAAGAAGGGTGCTTGAGTAGCTGGGGGGAGGATGGGCAGTAAAGGTGAGGAGAGTAAAAATATGGAGATTGGGAGTAGTAGTGGTAACATCAAAGGGTATCAAGAACTAGGAGAAGGGAAACAACACAGGGACTGAAAAATTGCAGGAGGAGTAAAGAATAGGAGTGTGGTAGTAATAATAGAAGGGACAAGGTAAACATGGGTGCGAGTGAACCACCCTGAATCCAACAGGGTAAGTGAAATGCACTATCCCAATTTCCATTAGAAACACTACGCACTGAATAGAGTAGGGACTGTTAGGAAATCCCTTGACTGCCACCGTGTCAGTATACCATCTATTGTATAAGATACGTTTCTAGACAGTAGTAGTCCACATTAGATAGCACCAACCAGGGGTTATGGACGCCCTGGTAACGGAGGTTGTTCAAATATGGACATGTGATAGAGGGATGGCCTTATGTCCCACAAAGAAAAACCTTAAAAACCCTTGAACTGTCTCTACGACTCTGATTGCTTTTTGTGCAATCTGCGACAGAGGTGCCACCATGACTGCCCTTCTCAGGATAGTCAACTCATCTCTTAGCGAATGCAAACAGGGTTCATATGCCTCCTCTTGAAAACAACACACGCTCGACCTGAAGGATCTGGCAAACTACTGCCATCTCAGTAGGTTCCCCTTATTGGAAAGCTCATTGAGATGGTGAATACCATTTATTTGCTAAAATTAACCAACTCTGCCTTCTTCAGGATTATCAATCTGGCTTCCACTCGTAGCTTGGCAAGGAGACAGCCACCATTGAGGTGGTTGATGAGGCCTTGCAAATTATCGATAAAGGTGATGCATGCCTATTCGTGCTCCTCACCCTCGTTCTACCAAGACAGGCTGCCATCACCCCTTAGTTACAGAATAGACTTTGCGGGCACAATGGTCGTCTTCATACTTAGCTAGGAGACACCAGGCTGCCCAAATGGGTTCTCTAATGTTGACACGCTGCCAAGCGACCAGGGGTGTGCGCCTCAGAGATCCATCCTCTTTGCTGGCCTTACTGCCATTCAAAATCGATGTGAAGATCCTACTTGAGAGTTTACCCTACCAAGACAGAATTAGTTATCCTAGGCTCTCACTCAAAGGTGGCTAGACGGCATGCACTTGGACACATTTACCATGCAACTCACCAACTTAATGAACATTTCTCAGATTCATTGTGGAAATGAAAGTATCCGTTCAACAACACATAGCTAAAAAGGCCCGAAAGGGCTGGAAAAATATCAACCTACTTTGCAAGATCAAACCCTTCCTGCTGCCCCAGGACTTCCGAGCAGTAGTGTAGGCTCTGGTGATAAATTTATCACTTAGATGGGGAAATGCCCTACTAGCAGGGCTCTGAGCTACATAGCTGCCCCCCTTCTTAAGGGGACACTACACAGTGGGTTCCCTCAATACCGTGGCATGGAAATTCGACCCAACATTTCCTACACTACATGCAATCTGATTGGACATCCGTACCAGGTAGGATCCTGTTAAAAGTGCCTGCATCACCTACAAAGGCTACCTCAGCAGCCACACTAGCTTGCCTGCCGGATCACAACAGATGGGCAGTAGGATCATTGCCACACTTGAGACTAGATGGGCCCGCATTGAGATAAAAGCCATTCTCTTGCCATGCTCCTTCCTATGTAATTCTATCCCAGCAGAAATACAGACCGTTCCCTCTCTCCGCCTGTTCTGTAAAGAACTGAAACCCTTCCTATTTCTGTCACACCTTGACATTACGTAGACTACAAGACTACTCACCACCCACAGGGTGACTATCTGTAGCTCAACAAAGTGCTACTGTGTTAATTGTTTTGTGGTGACAAAATACTGCATTACTGTCTGCACCTCAACACTCTTACCTGTTAATATTACCCTAATTCTGCTGTACAGCGCTCCACTACTTCTGGGCTAGGCTATTGTGAAAAACCAGAGGGTGTTTCACACCCTAGTCCCCAGGGATCCTGTACTCTGGTTGCCAGGGAAGTGTCATCGCTTTTGGATCCCGACCCTGGGGGTGGACAAGCGAGGGAGGATCACCTAGGTAGGGGGCGGTCAGGGATTGGGGGAGAAAAACCCAATGGTGAGACATGGTATACCAGTTTTCCCACCATCCCAGAAATCACTGTCCCTACCTATTTTCTGGGTAACTACAACTCCCAGAATGCCTCCCGACTTAATTTTCCCAAAACCACTGAGACGAGTAAGAGGACTACGAACATGACATCTTATGTTACAAAAGTACCATGTCTCACTAATGAGGCCAGGCAAAGTCAGGTACACAACCCAGATTGTTTAAATATATATATATATATTTTTTCTTTTTGCAAAACACTTTCCTTAATTTCCCTGTACACATTTAGCGATAGAGAAGGAGGGCTAGGTTAGGTTTTATTAGTATAGACCTTTATAATTTGTCATAGACAGGCAGCGACTGATTTTCCTTTTGTTTCATGGGCGTGACTACTCCCAGTCTAGGGTTAAGGACAGCTAGGAGTTATTCCAACCCTGTTGAACAACCAATAAAGGTTTTGAAATTTGCATCTTTTGTCTTGTATCTCTACTGTTGATACCATGCCTTCCTCACACTGTGCTATAGAAATATAATATAAATTCAAATAACGTAACAAATAATCACCCTTCCAAACTCTGTGAAAACCCCAACTTGACACTGTGCAATTCTGCATCTAAACACCAGCCAAAGCCATATCGAGAGGCATTTACAAACACCCCATAGATCCTTCTGCGCAATCTCACCTGGACCCCTTGTTTACAACCTGATCCACGCACATCTATGCACAACTCGTGTCTAGGCCCCACTTTGCACTAACCCAGTCTATATACCGGTTTTACCTGCCCTAGCCATATCTTTCTGTAGAACAAAATCCTTGCATCCATAAAAAAATAATCAAAATCCAACACACTCTTAAGAAGGTACATGTAGGCACATCCACAAAAGAGGCCCACCCATGCCACCTAAATAAAAGTCCTGACCCACTACAAGGTCCTATCCATGCCCATTTTACAAACCTGAAGCCAGTCTGACTTGGCAAGGGCACATCCAGATTCCACATTCTAAAAAGCCCAAGCCATTTGCTTTGCAAGGTCACATTACTCCTCTCCAAAGTGCCATCAAAACCTCAAGGTCCAAACCTGTCCCACTTATAAAACCTATTTGGCATAGTTCTATCCTGAGGCTCCTCTACAAAGCCCCACACAGAAAAACCTCTGCAAAGATCCGATCCTGGTGTCTTCTACAAAGCCTCACCCAGAACGCCTCTACATGTTCAATCCTGCCCAAATCTTCAAAACTCCATCCAAAAGCACTATGACAAGGTCTAATACAGGGGCACTCTATACAAAGCACCATCTGCAAAGATCCAAAAGTGGTGCCTTCCCTATAAGCTCTCTCCAAATCACCTCTCACAAAGTACAATTCTGAAATATTCTCCAAAAAGCACCATCCAAAAGCAATGGCAAGATCCAATTCTGTCCCCCCTTACAATGCATCTTCCATAGCATCTATAACAAGGGGTCATGTCGACCCTTCTACTACAAAGTGCTATCCTGCTACCCTTACTCAAATTCAATCCCTATGCCCTGCCACCACACAAAACCACCCATAAAAAGCCACAACTCTTTGTTGGAGGTAGTCAGAATTCTCCTCTAAAAGGACCATCCTTTATAAAACACCATTTGCCCCGTTTACAACGCCACACTTTCACATGTCAACTTACAAATCTGTTCCTGGTCCTGTGGACACTGCTCTCACAGACCCAAACCCAAAATGTAACACTGCTTACTGCAATTCCCCTCTCTGCGCTGTGACACATCTGAGGATGTCATCCCTTCTCCCGTATGGGGAGACCTTTCCCATGGGGCGAGGGCGGCGTGCCCACAGTACAAATGTCCCCCTGAGGGTTTGTTCACCGAGAGAGGATCACATGGGGGAAGGAAGCCCCCTATGGGATTAAGGGTGACTATTCTCAGAGAAAGCGGTATGCCCCCATTTCAATATACTCAACTCTTTCTCCAACAGAAAATCCTCCTTCCCCCTCTCTAGATAGAGCCAATGTGTTCTGTTGTCAGTCAACCTAATCTACTTGACAAGACTAAGTACCAGAGAATACCAAGTATGTTGCATCAGGTTTTAGAAGAAGTACTGTGAAGAAGATGACCAAGAGTCTGGAGATCACTCTACAGAACAAGAGTGAGCGTTCTAGGTTCTAATGGGATGTGGTTGGCCCAAACGAATACAACAATCCAGTGCAGGAGTTCAAAAGGAGCTCATAGGGAAGCAAAAGGATAACGATCCTCCGAAGAGAACCTGTGGGAGCAGTGCACTGGGCGAACAGACGAGAGCTGAAAAGGGAAGCCGCGAACGGAGAAGGAGAACTGAACATGGTCCAGGATGGAATTACTACTTTGGCTGCTGCCGAGATGACCCTCTGGGCACCGTGAAAAAGTACCAGAGGGAGAAGACGCGCAGATGGGCAGAGTCAGATGTCTGCAGGGCCACTGCAGACACTGCTGGTTACCCGATCGCTAGCGCAGCCACGAGAATCAGAGCAGCTGCTCGGGAAACACTTGAAGAAGCGAACAGGTACGCAGGTTACCTGAGAGAAGTTAGAGGTTCGGCGGTGAAGGCAGAAGCTGGAACAGAGTGTCAGGACCCTGAGAGGAGTTTGCGAGTCTGGGACCCACACCCATATGGAACTCAAAGCATAAGAGGGCCTGGCACTGCGAAAATAACCAAAATTGAGAAAGAAGAATAGTATTTTTGGCAGGAGCGAGAACCGAGCAGATACTATAAAAAAATTGCAAGTCTGGGACCCACACTCATATAGGAACCTGAGAATAAGAAGGTCTGAGACCCGGATTGCAAAAAAAAGCAATCAAGGAAGAGTTGTATGCTTGGCAGGGGGGTAAAACAAGTGGATACAAAGTTAGATTGAGAGTCTGGGACCTGCACCCATGTGAAAGGCAAAAACCTAAAGTAGCGAAGAATACGAGGTCTGAAACCCTGTGAGAGAAAGAGAGAACGTCCATCAGAGGACAATTGATTGGTAAGAGCCAAGAGCCAAGCCGTTCAGAATATTGCGAGTCTGGGACCTGCACCCACATGAGAGGTTGAGAATAAGAGGGTCAAGAACCCTGGAACTGAAGAAGATGAATTAAAAAGAGTTTGGGAATAAGAGGGTTGAGAACACTAGAACTGAAAAGGACTAATTAGAAGGAACCCTACGCTTGATGGGTAAGTGTGCCAAGTTGGTGAGATAAAGAACTGTGAACCTGAGAATTATAACCTTGTGAATTGACCAGTGACATCAACCTAAAAGGTTACGGGGTTCAGAGGACCAAAAGGAAGGAAAGTAGAATAAGTAGAAGTCTAGGGGAAAGGAGCACATGCTAGCCTTAGAATCCTATATTTGTGAACATTGTTTATTTCATCAGTTTTTGATTGCCTGAGAGACTTGGAACTTTTCTGTTGGTTGGAACTACCATGAACACTTTTCTTTGGGAAGCAATCATCCTTGCACAGTTACAGTTGCATTAAGTTATTAATGTTAGGGTTTTGAGACACCAGTGACCGACTATTTCCTTTTGGACGTTCTGGCAATTTCACTTGGAATTCTTCCTGCTTTCACTCTGATGGTGTGGTCATGAAGCAGTACTGACCCAAAAGACAAGCATGGGCCATAAGCACATTGCTTATTACAGTGGACAATTTGACACAGTAATTAAAAGGACACTTTCCGTGCGAACAACACTTGGCTGCTGCAGCTTTCGCAGTGGAAAGGGCTTCATCCATAACAATGGGGTGCACAACAACCCTTTATGTGGAACATGCCCTCTTTGCAATACTGCATAAGCCAAAGAGCACACTGACAACACAAAGAGCATCGGGGTATGAGATTATATTATTCAGACCAGAATTGAAGATAGTGAGATTTAAAATTGTTAACCCAGCACAATTCATAGCAACTGTTCACCAACCAGGAGAATGGGGATTTATGATCTTTCCATCAAAAACTTTCCAACAAAAGTTTTTGCATCAAGAATGTTAGCATTTATTTTTTTTTGTATTTTTTTGGGGGAAAGGGGAGCCCCCGCCAACACTGTTTTTTACCCTTAAAACCCACCCCAATGAAAATTATCCCTTGACCCTACACAAATATGTATTTGATGCATATTGTTTCGATGGATACGTTTTGATCGAAACATTTTTCGTTGGAAACTCTTTCGATGGAAAGACTGGATAACGAGAATGGGCTCACATTGAGTTCTTCACTGAAACCTGCAATGTAGAGGAAGATGCACTTGAGAGGGGAGAGGTACTGTACAATGAGGGGTAGTGAACTATCTATCAAACTGATGAGATCTGGAGCAGCTGTGGTAAGATTGAACAAGTGAGGTAGTACAGTGTGCTAGTTTACCTCCTCATTCAGCACAAACTGCAGAACTACTAGCACTAATATTGGCACTACAAAATAGGGTAGGGAAGAAGGTGACTATTTACTCAGATAGTGCTTATGTCACCGCCACAGTACATTTGGGTTTGGCAGGATGGCTCTGAAGAGGATTCAGGAGGGCAGACGGGACCGCAGTACAGCATGCTCTGTTGCTAGGAGACCTAATAGAAGTAATAACATACCCAGAAGACTTAGCATTGGCGAAGTGCCAAGCACATACAAATGGGGAAGATGCAATCTCAAGGGGTAATGAAGCTGCAGATTATCAGGCAAAATGTGCATCATATTTTGGAGTATTGTGGGACTTGAAGGAGAAGCAAAAGGGAGGGGTGAGACAGATGTTACTAAAGGATGGGTACACTCACTTACCAGTAACACAGATAATGGAGCTGCAGGCAGCTACACCAAAAGATGAGAAGGAACTTTGGATCAAGCAGGGATGTTAAGTGTCCCCTACTAACGCCCTATGGCAGCAAAACAATACAGGGAAAATGGTCATGCCACTTGCGTAACTGAAAACAGCCCTCGAGCAATTGCATTAGCCCACACACACAGGGAAAGAGGTAATTGAAGCACGCATTGGAAAATCACGGATCTGTCCTGACCTTAACGCCCATGTAGCATACTTTATTAGCAACTGTTTGACGTGCCAGAAGTTTCATGCGGCCTCACATTGAGAGTAGTGACAGGAACCATACCAAGACCTCAAGGCCATTTCTACACCTCCATTATGACTACGTGGACATGATCAAAGTATGTCAAGGCTATCGCTGCATGTTTGTAGTGGTATGCCCCTTCTCGAGATGGATAGAGGCTGGGCCATGTTCCCATGCTGATGCCATCCGAGCTGCAAAATTCCTAGTCTGAGAAGTATTCCCAAGGTGGGGCGTTTGTGAGGTTCTGCGGTCTGACAATGGGCCTCACTTCACCAATGAAATGTTCCAGCACATCACTGCGCTGTTAGGAATAAAACACAAATTTGCCTGTGTGTACCACCCGCAAGTAAGCGGGGTGTGTGAATGCCTCCTGAAAGAGTGCATTGCCAATACTCAGCAGAGCACCAAGAAGAATTGGCTCCACTGCCTGCCCTTAGCCTTGTTCGAATTGTGCAACAAACCTGGGTCCGACCACCATTTAACACCCCACGACGTTGTGACAAGACAAAGAATGCACCTTCCATTGGCTCGACCCACAAGAGCTCTAGGGGATTGCGAGAACGCAGCAGATTTGTTAGGACAGGAAATGTATGACTACATAACTTCACTTGTTTCTAGCGCTTCTTTTATCTCTTGCCGGATACAGCAGACAAAGGGGAGGCCGGATGACAACGCACAAGAAGACACCAGCAACCAGGAGGTAAATAAGGAACCACTGATTCAAATAGGGGACTATGTACTATTGAAAACGCGCCCCGCTTCACTGATCCTCACATTGTGGAGGCCGTAACTGACCTGACAGTGAAGCTGCAAGGCAAGTGTGTCTGGAACCACCAGCAGGACATCAAGCCCTATAAAGCATTGGCCTTACCACAACTCGCAGCTGCAGAAATCGACAGGGCCAACATTGTATCAACAAGCGATATACAAGACAGCATAAATGTCCCAAACTCCAATAAACTAGAGACTACTGGCCATCCTATGGTCAGACGCTCCCAAGTCCCTGAAATTCCCACAGCAACACTGGTGCAACTAGATCAGTGAAAAACGATTGCCCCTATCCTGCCCTGCCCAAAACAACTCCCTTGATCTGGAACATTGGATTGTAGCAGTATGATTTAACTTGCCACCCTGCATGCACAACTAGTACTACAGACTACACTGTCTTAAAATGTTTCCTTCTTCGCACATGCAGGGTTCTGTGACTGTTGATGTAAGTTGTTAGGTGTAATTCCTTGGTGTTGCCTCCAGTTGATCACCCTGAAGCACTCTCCAACCAATTTGTCCATGCTATAAGAAGACCCAGGCATTTTAGAACTTGGTCTTCAGAATTGTACTGCCTCAGGCTCATAGAATACATAGCCCAAGTATACCCACAACTTGAGCAGAGCGCATATCCTGTCCTGCTCACACTCCAACATCCCTCTATACAGAAGATTTGGGAACAGAAATGTGCCTGGGCACTTAATGATTATTTAGTACGCGGAGCTTGATAATACTTACAAAAACTAACATAATGCCTTTTATCGTGATTTTCATCTCATCAACTGCACTATAGCAGCGTAAGTAATAATGGTGAACACAATAAAAATAGTTGTGTACTGTGTGGTTACTGCCATCTACTGGGCTCTTAGCCACTATGCTCTGGCAGCTATATCTTGCTTTGCATGTCTCTGCTGTACCCCACACTAACACTTCCCTGACCCAAGCTGCACGGACTACTGTGTCAGGTGGTAGAGACAACACTGCTGAAAAGGTAAGAAGAGGTAAGTGCAGTGTTGGAACAGACATGAAGGGGGTAGAAACATATTTTACAGACAGTGCACACATAACAAACATCTGGTATAAGTACATGTACAAAATTAGTAGGGACACAACCGGGGAGAACTGCTGTGTCTGCTCATTGATTCCCCTATGCCATGAGTGCTTCTAGGACCTTCGTAGCAACAGAAATTCCTGCAGTGAAAGCACAAGGCCTGATGTATCTAACAATGTTCCAAACACTGGGCAGATTCCAAGAGAAATATGTGATCTTAAGACAGATGTCTAAGACAACCTTCCTGTATGAAGACAAAACATTTGCTGAGGGATTGCAATACATAATTAAAGGACATGAGAAAGGGGAAATTAAAACAACCTTGCAATACCTACCATGCAAGTTGAGAGCGAGAGAAGTAGGAGGAGAACCAGGATGCTGGGAAAGACCACAAATATTGATCTATGGACAAGTATATACAGATGATGGTTGGGTAGATGGAGTAGTGGGAAGCAAAGCAGTAACATTAACAAAAACAGCAGTGAATAGGGTACAAGAAGAAAATGACAAATGCCTGAAGGAGTGGGACAGAAGTGCAAAACTTGTGACATGGGTAGATAACAAAGCTGGACCTATGCCAAAACACCAGCTCTCTGTTACCAACTCAATGGCGAACAAGAAGTAGGATAAAAATGTTGGATGCAAAAGAAAAGAACTGATCCCAGAAATGAACAGCTGTGCTGATGGATCACTATTGGGCCTGTGGAACAAAGGAAGATGACAAGCTACCACCAAACTGGGGAGGAATATTCTCTCTAGCACATGTGAACATGCCCTCCTTAGTGGTACCAAGGAAAGAGATTCAGCGCTATGAATTCCCAAAAATACAATCAACCCGAAGGAAGAAAAGATCGCTCAACACTCCCGTAACTGGCCAACCACAGAATGTGAACCAGCACAAGACACTCAGCAGGGTGAAAAGAGAGGGAAATTACTTATGGGGGAGGTCAGAAGCAGCATTGGACGAAGTACTAGCCTTGCACAGAATGTTCAGCAGGACACAAATGTTCTTTGCCTCACTGTTTCCTGGAGTACAGGCATATGCAAATGAAAAATGGCTGCAAATTACCCGCTGGGAACCGATGGTCACCATAAATTTGATGGTAAACGGGTTCAATGCAATAAAAGCTCAGAGCAATAAGGTTGGTGGCACTCCCGAAAAGATACGTCTTAGACTTCCTCACAGTGATGGAAGGAGGTGATTGCGTGAAAATAGGAAGTTCCTCTTGCACGTTCATTCCTGCCAACGATGAAGACAACAGAACACTGTCAGATGCAGTTGCCCAGTTGGCCCACATCCATGCAAAAATGGAAAAAGCAAGGGGGACAGGAAAGGACAAGAGCTGGATCGCGTACCTCTGGTCATGGATGCCCTCCTGGCTGGCTGACGGCCTGAAAGTACTGGCTAGAGGACTAATACTGGGAACAGCATCGCTGTTCGGAATAAAGATGTGCATTGGAAGATGTCAGAAAACAGCAGAAGAAGTAGTAGGAATACGCAAAACAGAGGGGGTTCTGGGAGTCTCTCTACCGGCACGAACACAGCCCATTGAGCTGTTCTTGGTGGATGGCCCCCCGTAGAGTCTCAACCAAGTCTTTAGCTCACTGTCCCTTTCACAGAGGAGAAATATCCCTGCATATCAGTCTTTGTCCTGCCCAGGGGCAGTCCAGCACCAAAATGCTAGGCAATTCTCCTCTGAACAAGAGTACCAACAGCAACCCCATACACGTGTTTCAACCTTGTTGGGCATCATCAGTGAGAGGGAGCTATGCCTCTCCGAGAACAGTGAGCAAGGGGTCCACGTCTGGATTCCCCTGGTAACTTAGGGTGAGACCCAAAGTTACTTAATATGCAAAACACAGGGGGTTCTGGGAGTCTCTCTACCGGCACAAACACAGCCCATTGACCTGTTCTTGGGTGGATGGCCCCCGGGAGAGTCTCAAGCAAGTCTTTAGCTCCCTGTCCCTTTCACAGAGGAGAAATGTCCCTGTATATCAATCTTAGTCCTGCCCAGGGGCAGTCCAGCACCGTAATGCCATCCACCCAAGAACAGGTCGATGGGCTGTGTTTGCGCCGGTAGAGAGACTCCCAGAATGCCCTCTCTTTTGGGTAGTAGGAATACAACTACTTATGGAGCTGGATAAGGGAGAGCAAATGGATGACACATCAAAGAAAGAAGATGAGACAACAGATAGCAGCATCTGATATATTCCCGCCAGAAAAGGAGGTAGAAACCCTCCGCAACCCGAAGAGTTACGTAGGGAAGTGGGTATACTGCAAACCCGAAGGCGGCTGTGTATACATGTACTGGTCATTTAAAGATTATGTCAACTACTATGGACACCTGGGCTGGGGTAACAAAAGTGTGGTGTATGGTAGACGATGGAACCGACAATGGTGGTGTGGTCAACAAGTCGACCAGAGGGGGGACTGAAGAGGGAAAGTCAGAATATGCCTCCCGTCCCTAAAGACCCTCCAACAGGAAGAAGCACCAGAGACAATATGGCCGCCGTTCATATGAACTCAGACGAATTCCCAATGCACCTACGGTGGATAGCTATCACGAGAGGAACCCTCCCAGCAGGCCTTACAACCCTGCAGTAGCATGGACCTTACCCAGGGTGGACGAAGAAGCACTAGACGGAGCTGGAGACAGTTCCATGGATAGAATCGACTAAAGCATCAAGACGCTATGCTGTGTGTCGTTAGAGACATCAAGATGACAGCCTCGTTAGGCATGAAGCACACGTGATACCCGCACACTCTGGATACTCACACACCTAACTACACAAAGAACACAGGTATAGAGCTCTAGGAGTTAGAGACAGTGACACAAACATACTGTCTGCATGTTTATTAGGTTGCCATTAGGCTTGCTACAGCACAGCGGTAACGCAAGTAGCAACAAGGGCTTGTGTAAATGCTTGCAGATGTTACATGTGTCATGACCCATCGGACACGCCCCTTCTGGACCTCCTGGTCTCTGTCACGCCAGGGCTTGCACTCTGTTGTACTACCAATATGGCCGCAAACACTGAACGCTGCCTACCAGTCTTTGCGTTCACTGCAGCGCACTCAATAAAATAGCCACACCCTTGCCCTTCCGTGCATCTCAACACTACTGTTAGCTGTGGCTAGACGTGTGCTCCGTAGTTCGCCTTTGCAGAACTTTATTGCTTTCCTGGTTCCCGGACCCCTGCTCCATTCTATCCCTTCTCCTTCTTACCCAACCTTCTCCTGGAATCCGTACACCCGCCTCAGAATGCTTCTTCCCCTTATTTTTTCCTGAATTTCCTGGAGTTTACTATCGATCCCAGACAAGAAGTTGAACGAACACTGGAAGCCGAAGACGGCCGAGCGGGCTTGTATAAGACCCGAACCATAAGGAAGAAAACTTCTACAACGGAATCCATCAAGCAGCGAAAACAGGTGAGAAAGGGGCGAAACCTGCGACAACATGAAAATAACCCCATGGTAGGACAGGAGCACCCAAGGGACCTGTCACCTGTGACACACTAATCTATGGACACTATGGAAGACACATATAATAGAAGCCAGGCTATGGCTTAGGAAATCTAGTAGGCCACGATGGACCCAAATGCTATGCAAGCAGAACTACTGTGGCAGGAACAAAGCCATTGCCAAGGTCACAATGTTGCACACTCTTCCTCACATTGAACCAAAGTAACACCAGCTGGAGGAGGGGCGCGCTCTCTTACAAAATACAGAATAATTCAGAGACCCGAGCTCACAAATGTGGTATCCAAGCACGTGATCTGGCCGAGCTGGAGAGCGGCCAAGATTTAGTGGCTGAGAAGAGCAACCTGTCTCACCAACCAGACAATGGCTGCAACAAAGTTGATACATGCACGTCACAGTTATGAGTTGGGAAACGGAACGCTCTCATGGCATCTATGGCTTACACACAGTTATGAATTTGACACATAGTTGCACCTTGCAGACACCTCATTACACACGTACCGTTCACAGGTGGCCAGCGGGCCTGGAACAGTGGCTGCCCAGGCTTGGGGGCTCGTGGGTCAGCCAATCAAAACCAAGGACCCCAGGGGTGGGTGACGCGGGGGGGGGTCACTGGCCAATTATGGGGCCTGCTCACTGTAACATTTTCAAGGTAACAGTTTTCAGGGATGGTCCAAGCATAACATCTGACACATCTTTGTCCAGTAACGCCATGTCTCTATAGGCTCCTATATGGGACCTACCTCTCAGCGACCTATCCCGAGTAGAGGTAGTTGTTTGGGAAAGATTCCAGAGACTGACACCAATTGTGACGTCAAAGGTCATCAAAACTGGCCTGTGAGCCAGGGTTCTCTGAGAGATGCATGAGCTTTCTTTCCCTGTGGTCTACTGGCTAGAATAAACCTCAGTAGTACCTTGCCTCTTGTGTGGACCTGGCATGCTTGATTGGGCAAAGGGAAGAAGTTAGGCCTTTCACGAGTTCGCACCTGCGGGCTCCCAGCATGGCTCAGCCTGCCTGGGCCCCCCACCCCCAACAGTCCCAAATGCAGAGATTTCAAATTACATAGGTGAATTTGTTCGACATCAGTTGGCCTTGGGGAGCCAAAAGTAGCTCCTTTTATCTGTTGGTGTCAAGCTAACCAGGCTCTCCTTGGCTACAAGACGGAGCTGAATAGCTCCCAGCACTGTTCAATTTTGAACCCTGCATTCCTACGCAGGCCTACACCTCCTTTGAATGCCTGATCTGCAGGCTCTCTATCTCTCCTGGCCTCTCTCTGACTGTGGCTGACCTCTCTTCTTCTCGCCTCTCAACTACTCCTCATTAGAGACCTCAACATTCACGTGGATGCTTCTAATCCCTCCTCTGGGCTCTTCTCCAACCGCTGCAACACTCTCCCTCTCCCTCCATTATACCCTCTGGTCCGACACACAGTGACAGACACACCTTGGATGTTCTCATCTCAGACATCCCTCTAACACTCTCACCACCACTCTCTCTTGAACTGACCACTTTTTGCTTTCCTCTCACCTGAAACTGTCTCCCAGGCAAAGCCCAACCTAGCATTGCCATCTAGCTTCTCAGTCATTTGGCCTATGAATCATGTGTCAGTGGATGCCCTTGCCTCTACTTTCTCTGCTCCTCCTGCGGCTAACTCACACCCTGACACAGTACTCTCTAACCTGCATATTTCTATCTCCAACACTTTGGACATCCTTGCCCCCATCATGGGAATCCATCTGAAGCCTACCTCCAAGTGCAACTCTTTGTATGACTCCAACCTCATCGCCCTGAAACTCAAGTGCAGTGTGGCTGAGAGGAAGTGGAGGGCCTTGGGCGCATCCTCTGACAAAATGGCCAGATTGCCTGCTCCAAAGGCAATACAGACCTGTCCAAGAATAGAGCCCACACCCAAACCTGCATCTCTGCAGCCTCAAGCAACGCGCCCACACTCTTTAAAATCTGCAAGGAGCTGGCCAATCCTTCTGCCATCTCCACCTCTCCTTTTCCCTCCCACGCCCTCTTTATGCCTCAGGCTTCTCACTTCACCACCAAAACTCAGGACATCCTGTCCTTGCTCTCTTCTCCCTCTCGCGACCCCCCTCCGGCCATCTTTCCCTCTCCTCCTTCTTTCGCCTCTTTTTCTCCAACAAGGTTTCTAGACGAGTCTGAACTACAAAAGGGTCGTCCAAACGGGTGCTCCGCTGCTCCTCCAGAATCATCAAGGATCACACTGACACCCTTGCTCCAGCCTTGGCCGATTTCTGCAATCACTCTTTCTCCACTGGATCCTCCCCTCTCTCCTCAAGCATTCTCTTGTGCACCCCCTCCTCAAAAAACCTTCTGCCTATCCTACCTATCTGGCAAACTCCTGAAAAGGCTGGCCATCTCCCAGCTTACTCTCCACACTGAATCTGTTGGTTGTCTCCATGACCGTCAGTCTGGCTTCAGAGCAGCCAGGGGCACGGAAACTGCTCTCCTGAACACCTGTGAAGATCTGCTCTCTAATCTGGACTCCAGCCTTCCTTCTGTCCTTATCCTCCTGGACCTTTCCTCTGCTTTTGGCAGATTCAGCCACTCCATTCTAATCAAGCGACTCTGTGAGAACCTGGGCATCACGGATAAGGCTCTGGAGTCGCTGACCACCTTCCTCCGGGACCGATCCTCCCAGGTCCAACTTGGGTCCTTTCTCTCCACCAACGCTCTATTCACATGTGGTGTTCCCCAGGGCTCTAACCTCCCACCTAGGCTCTTTAATGTCTACTTTGCCCCCCCTGATCTCTACCTTCTCCTCTAACTTTCAGTCTTATGCAGATGACACTCACCTCCCCTTCCGGGCTCCCCTCAGACCCTTCTCGCTCATTACCGTCTATCCACGATTGGTGCGCCTCCAGTGACCTCTGCCTTAATGCCAAGAAGACAGAGTTCCTTCTCATTGGGACTGCTGCTCCTACTTTCTCTCTTGCACTCCAGCCACCCTCCTTGGGCCCTCTTCCTTTGCCTTCCTGTGAAGCAAAAAACGTGGGTGTCATCTTCGACTCCACCCTCTCCTTCTCTCCGCACATCACAGGCCTTACCAAGAAAGACCACTACCAGCTGCACCTCCTCAGAGGTATTCTTCCCTTTCTCATGTTCCCCCAGAAGCTCACTGTCTCTAGAGCGCTGGTTCTCTCTCGCCTGGACTACTCAAACAGCCTCCTTCTCAACCTACCTTCCTTCCTCTTCTCTCTGCCCCCTCTGCAACTAATCCAAAACAGGACTGCAAGGCTTAGCCTTGGCCTCATGCCCACGGACTGTATCTCTCCAGCCCTGTAATCTCTCCACTGGCTGCAAGGATAAAGTTCAAGACCCTCTGCATCGTCTACAGGGCTTTCTGAGGCAGGGGCTGCACTACATCCAACTCTCTCTTCCAAAATACCTTCCTTCTCGAGGCCCTTTGCTCAGCTACCTCCGACTCCCTGAGGGTCAGAAAGTGCTCCAGGCAGAAAGTGGGGGTTAGATCTCTCCTCGGATGGTGCCTCCTTCTGCCCCTCTCAAACTTGAGCCGGCCCACAGGAAGTTCTGGCAGCAGCTCAAGACCTTCGTTTTCTCCTCTGCTTTCTCTCTCCTTCCCCTCCTGACCACCTGTCTGCAGCGTCGATTGGTTGCTTGGTTACCCTCAGAGTTCACTGGGTACCAGGCTCCTCCATAGTCAGTCTCCACTGCACTGACTCCGGCTCTACCACGCACTTGGGGGCTGTAACTGTAACATCTACAGCCCCCCACCTCCTTGCACTTACCCAGAGCTGCAATGCCCTGGCTGCACTTACTCAGAGCAATTCTGCCATGATTGCCACTCGCTGACACTTCCCGATCTCCCTGCACCTGGCATTGTCGTAATTGCACGATCTGAATGACACAAGGCCTTGTAAGATAGTTTGTCTTGTTCTCCCTCCGTTTTCCCTCCCTTGTCTTGTTGCGCCTAGACACACTTGTGTACAGGCGCGTTATAAATGACTTATCCTATCTTCCCCCCCTCTGCTGCACGTAAGCGATTCACAAACTAACCCCCTGTCCTGGGCGGGCCAAATCAACTCTTTGCTATGGTGATCAGAAATCCCGATTTTGCCAGGACTGTCCCAGAATTGGGACTTCTCTCCCCACTGTCCTGTGTTTTCTTTAATTAAAACCATGTCTTGGTTTTTGGAGAAGGGCACCACGGACAGTTGCATCACAAAATTATTGAATATTGATAGTGTGCAACACTATCAAACAAGCAGCTGAATACTTTACATATGTTCCAGTGTCACATTAACCAGATCTCTGACATCGCAGGGTGGGCTCAAGCCCCCAACCTTTCAGTTACCCATCGCACGCATTATTTGATTGTGTCACAAAGCCTGGTTACAAAACGAATTCACAGGAAGGCCTGTAATATTAATTGCAGCAATCACAGCAAAACCCCCTTTATTAATGACATGCTTACATTAAAAATCAAAACCGCACATTTTATATGGAAGATAGCAGTCCAGTCCTAGAAATACTGTGCGATGGGGTGTTTTGAGTGTCCGACATGGTAGTCCTTTTATGTTTGTGGGCATACCAGTTTTTTTTATCTTGAAAATATTGCCATCCTATCCTCTGCACAAGAAAACAATCCAAACAATAACCCATCAACCTTACTGCAAACTGTTGTGCTGGAAATTCGTACCCAAGTGTGTCCTTCTGCACAGGTTAAATAGTAAAGTACGTCCCACTGGACAAAACACATCCCCCCTCTCTGTTGCTCATAACAAATCCCCAAAATACCACTCTCCAGGGAGTAGGTCAAAACATACCTCTACACGAGAAATTAAATAAATAACTATCCGCATTAGTGATAATTGATATACTGGAAATTCATATGGGAACGGAGGAATGCCCGTGCTCAACCACACTGCACATAAATCACGTCCTTGCACAAAACAAATCTCCAAAATACCCCCTTCTTCGGGCAGGCCAAATCGGCCCTCTCCACTAAAATAACAACCAAGTATTCAATAGCTTTAAGCAGGGGCGTCGAGTATGCGGGTACTGCACGCTCGGGCACTCGCCGGGAGAATGAATTTGGGGCTGAGCACCCTCCGGGCCGGAGAGAAGGCGCAGTATGGATGGCCCTTTGTTTTGGGCTCCACACGGTCTCCCTATCCGGTCCCAGTCCGTGGCACTGGGTTTGTCACCTCCTGAATAAACAAGCTGGCTGAAAAACAATCATATTTTTTGAGCTTCATATGTGTTAAAATGCCATTTAACAAAGTGTATATGAGGAGACACAAGCGGTGCAAATCCATAGGGGATGCGTGAACGACATTTTTTAATTTGCTTCATTGTCTACAGTGTCCTGTGAAACATATTTTGTAAAGTTACCCACCCTAGATCCTTCTTGTGGACTTCACAAAACACCCAATTATGCCATGTACTGCCGACCTTTGAGCATGCTGAAAAAACACTGAAACCAGCAAAGTGCTCACGACTCTAAGCAGCGCTAAGAGACTATACCATGTACTGTCAGAAAGATTATCTTCTTGCGTGGTGCATGCTGCATCAAATTGTACTATGCAAAACCCCCACCACCAAACTGCTCCATGCATTGTCAACCAGGGCTGCTTTGGGTGGAGATTAGTACTTGCATGTCAGGGGAGTGATTAGACAGGTTTGGGGGCAGGAGACGGTTCATTCTCACAGCAGTTCTTAAGCATGTGATTTCAGATGTGAAGATGAGAGTTAACAGCTTGTAACATTGAAGCTGCACTGGAATAGTCTTAGAATGTATGAAGTTAGATGACCCCAAACAAATATGTTTGCTACTACCCCCGCAGTCTCTGAAGCTGGCACCTCTCCCAACTTTTGAACGGTTAGACCCCCCCACCCCCAAAATGTTTACCTACGTGCACCCATGCCTCCTTGTAGATCGCTATAGGCAGTAAGTGCAGGTCCCATTTCACTCTATGGTACAGAACGTCTGAATGGATGGGACAGCTGAGCAGTGCCATTATATATGGATGGGATGTAGCCAGGTAGACGTCACCGTACACTCAGCAGAGGTAATAAAAAAAGTGGTTCAGGGAATTCAAAATACTGTGATAATTGAGGTCAGGTGCATTTCCTGTGCATGTCGTCTGATAGCGTACAGTGTATAACATTGCACATGTTACTCCCTGAGCTAGCCCGTCTTTAGATGTCTCCAGGAATGTACGAAGGACATATCATTTCGGGTTGCCCCATAGCTACTGCTCAAAGATCGAATGAAAAAAAAAGCATTTGTCACCAACTTACACTTTGTTGTTTTTCTTAAATCCTATTTGCCTTTTCAGTCAATCTGACACAACTATATGGACTAATGAGTATATACACCAGAGAAGTGTATCTTCTCTGGTGTATGTATGAAGTGTATCCAGATCTGGTTCCACCAATTGTATTTGTAAAGCACCTAAGCAAGTGCTTCAAAGTGGCAAGGGAACAAGGGAACAGTCGTCATTCTTAGGCCTTGAAGTTTCCGAATGATCTAAATAAAATAACTATACTAAGCCAGAGGCATTTCTACTAGTGCAAGTGCAATGAGTGAAATCAAGGGATTCCGACTGTACAGTACCCCCCCCCCCCAATGACCCACAGGTCTGATAAGTACATGATCAATGCTGATATTTAAAACGCGCTTACATAGAATTTCCTTCATTGCAGCCCCTCTCCTTCGTCCTAGTCACTGCCTCTTTCGCCCCACTTTACTTGTCTTGTTTTCCCTTGAAATGGGAACCTTTTTGTGTGATGGTGGAACTTCTCCTTGCAGCTGTACCTTCTGTTTATCGAGCAGGTCGTTCTCGCAGCTAAGTCGTGTTCCTCCACCTTTTGAGGGCTGCTATAACCTGGATGAATATAGAGGGGTGGAATGTAGAGGGGTGGAGTGGGATCAGTGATGGCTTACTAGAAGGCTGGCATCTCCTTCTTACTTGACTTTAGACTGAGGTAGGTGAGGGGCACTAGAATTGGCCGATCACTGTACTTGATCTTTAGTTGAAGATAAGTACCCTGCTGCTAGTGATGGGGTTCCCCATGAGAAAGTGCCCTTCTTTCTCTCTGTAGCAGGCTTGAAAGAGAGAGTTTTGGCCCGGTTCACTGGAGTGCTGGGTTGCTGATTAAATTAGTTTGTAGATATTTATGAAATAAATTAATTGAATCCAATGGTAGTGCTGTTTATTGCTAGTTGTCAGCCGACAAGTGTTTCGACCCTCAGGGTTCTTTCTCAAGGTCTGTAGGTTAAAGAAGCAGTCATTGCTGTGTCATAGTTGATTCAGGTCTGGTGTAATGCAAGTGTTCTTGCCTCAGTGTAGTTTGAGATGGCCAAAGTATCCCGATTGGGGTTTGTAAATGATTTTAATCCGGCATTCACCCAAGTCAACGCCTAGCATGTAGTGCGTAACTGAAATCCTTATTTATTTTTGTCTAAATGTTCTTTATTCTGAACGATATACCACTCATATCACACCCTCCTCCTGCCCCCCCCCCCCCTGTCACACTGAACCAGGAATCAGGCTGGTTTGAAAAGGTAAAGCTTTATTTATGTATTTAAAATGTTATCACAATATGTCTTAATAGGTACACAACACTCACCAATGGGGTGATGTAACATTAAATGATCTCTTTAATACACAAGGAGTAAGTAGTGAGCAAAACAATTCAGCACAGAAAATACTTGTGTGTGGTTTCAGATCGGATAGCACTGTGGTTAAAGGTTCTCCTTGCACAACCCTCAATCCCCCAAATAGGTAATGTAAAGGGATAGGAGGAGAGAGCAGGTATTCAGGAAAGGCAGAATTCAAACAGAAAATCAATCCCACTTCCCCCAGCAAACACAAGAGAAAACGGAATTGACTGTCAGAATGCTTTTAACGTTATCCTTAAAATAGAGTGGGCAAAAACACCAAATATGCTCTAAATTTCTGAAGTTGTTATAAATTCTTACAGGAGCCGCTT
Organism: Ambystoma mexicanum; assembly: GCF_040938575.1. Lineage (NCBI taxonomy): Eukaryota > Metazoa > Chordata > Amphibia > Caudata > Ambystomatidae > Ambystoma > Ambystoma mexicanum. Next base: position 499,757,776 of record NC_090929.1, on the reverse strand, counting down.
TTGATAATTGCACACAAACATAAGCAATGATTTAATACCAAGAAACAATTTTAAATCTTAAAATTCAAGTTGGAAGCAATCAAAAGCTGTTTTACACGTGTAAGAATTTCCCAAAACGTAAATTTGCGGCAAACTTTTCACTGTGCGATATTCGCGATAACGGGAGAACCGTATTGATTTGGAATGCGGCTTTAGGTGCGATTTAAAGCTGTGGATGTTCTGCTACAAGCAGAAGTTTTGTTTCTAGCACAAAAACAGAGGGAGTTATAGACGTTTTAGTAGAGGTCATTTTTCAAGATAGGCGCAGGAATGGAAAACAGGAATGCGCTTTTAAAATGACAAAAGGGTTTCTTACTCTAGAGGAGGACTATGAACAAAACGAATACCACACAGGAACACAGTCACTTGATCAGAATGACTGCCTGCGGAGGAAACTCGCCTTCTTCAAATGAGAAAGATCTGCGCAAAGATAGTTATAACAGTACTAGTTGTGGAGGAAAATTAGGAGGGTTGGATAGAGAGTTCAGGCAATTCAAAAATACTCCTAACAATACAGGTTCTGTATACAAGTTAGGATGGGTTTAAGATAGGGATTGACTATGCAAATACAAATGCTAGTGACAATCCTTTCTGTTGATACTCACTAGATATGTTTTTAAAGGGAACCATCAGGATTCTGGACCGTCAAGATTCTGGTCTAGGACAGACGGCTGGGCACATCGGATTGGGCAGCGTCAGCAAGGTGCTCTGGTCACAGCACGGCACAGGACTGGATCTGCCCTTTTTGGTTCTGATGATCATTATTTCAGCAGGCAAGTAGTACAGCGCAGCCCGGATGTATTATGATGCTTCTCCTTAGGGACGTGGGGATCTGGAATTTTGAGGCCTAGTTGAAAATGGTTCAGCTATGCAATGAGTTTCTGCTTTGCCAAGTTTCTGGAGTCTGGAGCAAGGAAGATGTAGAGTTCAGCAGCAGGGTGCTCCGCCAGGATCAGGATACTAAGTGAATTATAGCACCCAGCAAGAATTTTGGATGTTTGAGGGTGTTCTGTACCGGCATTCTGCAGTTTCAGCAACAAAGAAAAAGGGATTTAAAGCAAGATTTTGGGTTTCCTTTAGCAAAGCACTGCTTTTTCCTTCTGTACTCCATTTTCAATTATTGTGGAGCCCAGTGACATATTTCAGGAGTGACAGCTCTGTCCCACCACTGACAACATGCGTGGCAGATTGGCAGCCATCTTTTTGTGCTTTGCAAAGCGTGATTTCCTGAGGTTTTGGCGTGCACGAGGGTTTTGCAGCCATTTTGCTGTTTTCTGGCACCATCATAACACAGTGATGCAGCTTAGCAGAGCAAAAGTGGGTCAATGCATCCCACAGAGCCCCCCCCCCTGACTTGAGTTTGACTGCCCGTCAAGGGGAAGTCGGGAGATTGGGATGTTCTTTCTTTCTTTGGTCCAGGTGGAGAAAGTCGTCTTCTTCTCCCATCAGTGTTGGAGGTGACACGCTCTCCTCGCCGGTTCTGGATGGGAGCATGGAGGGATACGCTGGGATCCTTGGGTCTTTCCTCCCGGTCCCCGAGTGGTCCTCCTTGGTAATTAGAAATTCTTGGTTCCAATGCTATGAGACAGAACAGAGCATGGTTATGAAATTGTCCCCACTACTCGTGTAGTGGGACAGATGCATACATTGAATACAATTTACAATATGCCCAGCCTGTATTTACTAATGGTTTTAACAGTTGGATTCTTTTAAGGAATTTCCCCCTCTCGGTTTCCGGTTGGCTCCTCTATTTGCCGCAAAGTATGCCTGGGATGGCAACTCTTCTGCTGGTTTATGTGGACCTCCTTATCTTTCCCTCTGCCAAACTGCCCTTGGGGATGCAGATTCTGTAGGCGACTGGTGAGATTCTGTCCACAATTTCAAAAGGACCCCGCCAAGTTGGGAGGAATTTGCGCTGTTTGGCTTGGTTCCTTTGGAAATTGTACAAGTAGACCCGGTCTCCTAGTTGGTATTCTTTTTTAGTTGTCTTAAGGTCATAGTGGGTCTTCATAATGTCTGCAGATCTTTCTAGATTCCGCTGAGCATAGGCAAAAGCATGTTGAAGGCGTTTTCTCAGATTCTCAACATCCTCACGAGTTGTGGAGGCATTTATCAAGGTCTGCTCTTGGGTTCTGTAGAGCAGATGCTGGGGTAGCACCATCCTTCGTCCAGTCATCAGCTCAAATGGAGACATTTTTGTTGCAGAAGAAGGGGTAGGGTACTTGAATGTCCCAACTTGGCCCAGAAACTGCCACAAACTTTTTTAATATGCTCACAATAGTCTTTTTGTATCTCTCAACTCCACCACTAGAGGCTAGCCGGTAGGCAAATTGTAGTTTCCTTTTGACCCCAAGTATCTCCCACATCTTTGTCATCAAGTGAAATGGCTACCTCGGTCTGACTCAATCCTTTGGGGTAGTCCAAAACGCGAGAAGATGTAGTTGATCATCAGGGCAGCTGCTGTTTCTGCCTTGCAATTTGGGGCCGGGAGACATTCCACCCATTTAGTGAACAAGCATGTTACGGTCAACATGTACTTGTTCCCCCTAGAGGAGCGAATCACAGGCCCGATAAAATCCACTTGTAAATCTGACCAAGGCAGTGTCATCCCCCTCTTTTGGAGGGGAGCACGGTGTGCGAGTGATGTTGGCTGAAATTGTGCACACACAAGACACCCCTTCAAGTATTGGCCGAGGTCCTGTCCCATGTGTGGCCAGTGTGCAACCTCTCGCAAGATTTCTAATGTCGTATGAAACCCCCGATGACCGGCTGTGGCAGCATCATGGGCAAGACCTAGCATCAGACTTCAGAATGAGGTAGGGACCACCCACTGGTCATGGCCAGCTATGGATCTCTTCACCAACAAACCGTCTTGGATTCGGAACATTTTTGGACATTTCATCAACACTGTGAGGTCCTCTTTCCCAATGTAATCGGTATCCGTCGGGGGAAAGTGCTCAGGGTCCTCAATGTGTTGATAAAACTTACCAATTATTGGATCCCCCTTTTGAGCCATAATCAAATCAGCATCTGGGGTCTCCTTACTCCATTGTGCAGTTTAGAGTTCATTGTGAGCATTTGTCTGGGACCTAGTGATAGCAGTGACCTGGATTTCCCCCAACAGGGACTCAATCTCAAGTAGATCCCCTTGGATGGCTCTGGTTTTGGCCAGCTGGCCAGCCAGGTCATTTCCAGTTGTCTGGTCCCTCTACTTTAGAATGACCCTTGATCTTTTTCCAATAGATGGTCAATCCATTCGAGGTAACCAGATCATCAATATTCTGTATTAATTTTCCATGTTTCAAAGGTTTATTATTAGCACATAGCATGCATCTGGTTTTCCAGTTAACCAGGTGCTCCACGAACCCGTTCCTTCCATAATCGGAGTCTGTAATTATGACCAGTTCATGGAATTGGTGTTGGACAGCAGTGAGGATGGCTTGATGCACAGCCATCAGCTCTGCCACTTGACTACTTCGGGGACCGATTTTGTACCCAGCAGAGGGTTCTGGGGCATAATTCACCCATGCATTCCCTACGCCTGCCACAAGTTCCTTTTCCCTGTTGTTGTCAACATGGTAGGAGCACCCATCCACATAGACAGTGGGCATTCCCTCACACTGGTCTTCATAGACTGTGTGGGGAATTAAGGCATGCCTGCATGCTGTCCTTGATTTTAAGACTTTCGTCCTCGAGACAGTTTTCTCTGGCACAATCATGCAAATCAGCCAGACCTTGCGCGACGGGACTCTTCTTGTTTTGGCCATATCTGACCTCCACAGGAAAGCCTTGCATTGACAGAATCCAGGAAGTAATTCAGGAATTACTCACATTTCCGGCTCGGATTCTGTCACTTTGAAGATATTGCAAAGGTTGGTGTGGAGTCTCCACTATGATGTGTTCCCCCTGGATAAACGGGCGGTAGTTCTTCAATGCCCACACTGTTGCCAGGAGTGCCTGCTCACAATCGTTGAATTTTTCCTCCACAGAGGATAAAGTCTTACTCACATAGGAGATTACTTTATTGACCTTGTCATGCTTTTGATATAATACTGCAGTCAAACATGTATTTGAGAACCCCGTCTCCAAGAAGAACTCCTTGTTTTTGACAGGGTAAGCTAGGCAAGGCGCTTGCGATAGGCTTCTTTTGAGTTGTCTTACTGCCTCGGCTTGTTCTGGACCCCACACCCACAAGACCCCCCCCCTTCAAAAGATGGATGAGGGGTCTTGTGATCTCTGCGTAGTCCTCAATGAACTTTCTACTATAATTAGTCAGTCCAAGGAGGCTCCTTAGTTCCCGCAGAGTTGTGGGGTCTTTTATTTTCTGGAGGGATTCTACTTTCTTTTCCTGGGGACAGAGACCCTGAGGAGTTATCTCATGCCCCAAGAAATTGACACGGGTTCTGCACCACTGTGACTTTTGGAAAGAGAGTTTTTCTCCAGCAACCCTCTACTGTGTCAGGACATAACGGATTTCCACTATGTGTTCCCCCACAGTTGAGCTTTTGACTACAACATCATCCACATAGGCTAGGTTACCCCTTTCACCGAGGTTGGGCATGGCCTCAGGTAGAAAAATGTTAAATTAATTGCAGGAGTTGATGTATCCGAAGGGAGTCCTGGTCCACGTGTACTGCTGCCCCACAAAGGTAAAGGTCAGCTTGTATTGGTCCTCCCTACTGACCGATACAGTCCACTACCCATTGGTCAGGTCAATGGCGGTGAATACCTTCAACCCCTGGATCTGGCCAGCCCTTGGTCAATGTAGGGAAGAGGCCATCGGGAAGTATGGACCCGTTTGTTGAGCTCCCTTAGGTCAGCATGAGTCTCCACTGGCCGTTAGGTTTCAAAACCCCCAGCACCGGATTATTGAAGGTGCTGTGGACTGGACGAATTATCCCATGGGAATCAAGGTTCTTAATTATTTCAGTAAGGGACTCCATTGATGCGAGAGGCAAGCGATATTACTTCACAAACACTGGAGTCATGCCAGGGTCCGTGGGAATTGTTGTGTGGATCTCGGTGCGCCCACAGTCTCATGAGTTCACCGCAAAGCGATCTTGAAAATCTAAGAAAACTTGTTTCAATTTTAGCTTTCGCTCCAGAGTCTTGCATGCATCCGCAAGATTTACTCTCTCTTCAACCATCTGCCTGAAGCCTTGAAAGACTTCTGGTATGGCCATCTCAGCGGCCTCCTCCAGCTGGGTGGAGAAGTCCCTGGTCAGAGTACTGATTTGGACTGATGGCTTCAGGTGTGGAAGGCAGTCCTTGTGGACTTGAAAGATCACCTCATCCCTCCAGAAGTCACAGGTCACATCATCTTTACCATACGGGCAGGAAGAGTACACCAGGAAATTCCCCCCATGCCAGGTGAAGATCCAGCTAGATATGGGGGGAGGTTTTGGGCTCCCCTGGTTCTGATTCTGGGCTGCCCCCCCCCCCTTTTGGAGGCAGTCACCAGAATGGGTTTGAACAAGGGGATTTTCGTGCTGATCATTCTGGGGTTTGATGATGGGAGGTTTTAACTCGGTCCCCACATCTACCCAGTCTGGGTTGGGATCCTTTGGGACCCATTTTTCTTTGGGAGGAGTTTCCACATCCTTGAAGGAGAGGATCTTTTTCCCAGGATCCTCTGAGGACCCCTCTCCTTCAAACTGGAAGATTTGCACCTCCTCCACAAAATGGGCCTTTTCAAGGTCTTTATTTCTCCTACCCACCCTCTGTTCCTTGGGTTGCAGACTTCCAGGAACCGGAACCAAAATCTCCTGCCCTGAGTTTTCAGGGGCTTTCCACAAGTGGGGAAGGAAGCTTCCTCTAAGGTTTTACACCCCCCTTCTCGTTGTGCCTCCTCCCTGGGAACCGGTGGGTTGTCGGAGTTCTTCCCCCATCATTGTTCTGGAGCACCAGGCCCTGGATCTGAGGAGTTCTGAGCCACCATGCTCATCTGAGGGTTCTGTTGAGCCCTCAGCATGCAACCCAGATCCTGTGCCATGTTCTGGACCTGGCGCTCTAGTTGGGACACCCGCTCTGGCTGGTACAGGGTCCTTTGGTCTACCCTGGGTTGATCCCGGGAAGGGTAACTATCCCTTCTCGCATAATACCCCTGTTTAGGATAGTTTGGGTACCCCTCCACCCTTGGCCTCCCCTCTCCCAGATTGGGCTGTCTGGGCTCAAGAAAGTGGGGAAAGAAAGAGGGGTTGTTTTGGGGGGTGAAGTTTGGCAGGTACCGGGGAAAGAAATTTGGTCTGGCAATTGGGGGATTCCTGCCCTCCTGGGGAAAGTGAGGAGGGAAGTTTCCTGGGTTTCCAGCTGTCTGGTTGGATCCCCCCCCTTGGGCTGGAGGAGTCCACACATAGCCCAGGATGGGTCTATTTCCCTTGTAGCGCGGGCTGATGTAGTCAGGGGAGTTAGGGGTCCCATTTGTGGGGTTACCTCCATGGCTCCCCATTTGGGATTGGCCCGAAGGCCTTCTGGGTTTGGGGTTGGTCAGATTCTGCGCGGGAAGGTTTTCAGGCCCCCCCCCATCTCCAGATCTAAAATGGGGGCAACCTTCACCTCCGCAGCAGGGGTGTTGGTTGATTTGGGGCTTTTGCTAATATTTTTACTTTCCAGCGGCTTCTGTACTTCATAGATGCGCGTTGCTTGTTCAACGTCCCAGTCTAGTGATCTTTTCTCATGAAAGTCCCTCACTAGCTGGGTCATAATGTATTTAGGGAGTGCATGAAAGGTGTTCACAAATTCCTTACTGTCAGTGCGCACCCTTCCAGTTGTGTGCGCGAAGGCGTGTTTCAATTCCTGGACACATTCTCGTCGGGCCTGGTTTTCCCCACATTGTAAATTGTAAGCTGCCTTGCGGGCCTCTTGAGGGTTCCTATGAACAGAGAAATATTTCAGGATGGCCACCCTATAGGTGGACCATCTGGAATGGTTCTGATCCTCCAGCCCTGCAAAGAAACTGGAGTACTCAGGGGAAAATGTCCACTTTACGTACTGAATACAGCTTTGGCTGTCCTTCAGATGGAAAGTCTCCATCATCTGCTCAAATAATTGAAGGTGCCCCCAAACCAAATATTTGGCATTTTTGTGGTAGGGCAGGATGACACTCCTAATAGCTTTTATTTGCTTCAGGGGATCCTTGAGTAAAACCCTCATAACTTTGTTAGCCTTTTTAGTTCTGGTCACCCTGGTCCACTCATCCTCTGACTCAGAGGCACTGCTACCAGAGGTGGCTGTCTGATCTTCTAGACTCTCGAGGATTCTGCAAGCTTGGGAATGGCTGGCAGAATGTGGGGGCCTAGTCTCTTGGGACCTGTGGCGCTCAGAAGAGTCTTCTGACTCTTCCTTGCTCCCAGGATTGGTTAAGTGTCCCCCCCCCCACTGTCCTGGCTGGGAAGAGGTTTTTAGTATGCTCTTGGTGGGCCTGGTCTCATGGAATTCCCCACCAAATTTTCCCGCCTGATCTCTAGGTATGTGATATTTCTGAGGATCCAGTTCTCTGATTCTCCCCTCACTGGAGTCTCCCTGATCAGAGAAGATGGCCCTAATGTTTGGGAATCTATACATAGACGCACGCCCATCCATTTCTGGGAGGTGCTGATCTATTAGCCCCATATTTCCCATTGGGTTGAAGTCTACCATCCCCGTGGCCCTTGGTTCATATGAGCCAGTGGACATGGGGGTGGCAGAGTCCATGGAATTGAAGGGATTAAAGTCTCTGGCGAGAACAGGGTTCCTGAGGTTATGCTCAGGGGTTTCCCTCTCCCATCTGACCTCATCTCTTTCAGCCCCTACTCCCTGATGGCATGCAATAATCTGACCCTTTTGTTCATCTATTAAGGCTTTACTGGTCTCTAGTTGTTCCTGCATGGCTATCTGTCTATGGAGCCTATCATTTTATTTCACAGAGAGCCTCATTGTCTCTCTGTGCTTCCTGTCTGCATTGGGATTATTGGGCCAACTTTTGCTGCTGGAGACTCACCTCCTGAGTTCGGTCCTTACTGGACTGATTATTCTTTGCCAGAGCATCTTCCACCCTCCTGGTATGCTCTAACAGATTTTCATAGTCCATTTTGAGTTCACCCAGTCCCTGAGGGCCAGGTAATTTACTTCTAGCTTGGTTTTTAAATGGCTGACCTCCTGGCCTAAGGCGTCCCTTTCCTGAGTTAGAGTGGCCCTTTGTGTAGCCAGGTCATCCCTTTGTTTTCTAATTTCTGGCGCTCCTCATCAAAATCTGTTTGAGTGTGGCGATCCCTCACTATTCATTTATTATTTTCCTCCTTTAGTTCATCAATCTTCCTTTCCAGGGCGATTATCTGCCCAGCGCAGGCTCTATTATCATTTAATTGCTGTTCCAGCTTTTGTTGGCTGTGTAGTAGAGAATCCAACCTTTCTTGGCACTCTTTTTGCAGTGTCAGTAATTTGGTATCTTGCTCTGACTTCTCTTGCTGCAGGAGATCCAGATCTTCCCTTACTTTTGTCAGGTAGTCAGTTTCTCTCTCCGATTCATGGCTCTTTTGTAGCCTTTGCTCTGCCGAGTCCAAATCAGTTTGGGTTTTCTCTAGGGATTGTACTTGCCTCTTTGCCAGATCTAGGTTTTCGGCATATTTTTCCTGTATTACTCCAATGTGGAGGTATAGGTTAGCCGCTATTTTGGCAATTTTACATTGCTCTTATTTTACTTTTGGGACCATATACAACTCACTAAGTGCCTGGTGTAATGGACCGTGGTCCTGCCATGTATCTAATTCTATGACAGTTTGATTTCCTGCAGCCAGGCATTCCCATCCTGCTCTACCCATTCACCTCTGACAATTTGTGCAGTAGGTGTTCTTTTTCAATATTGATTTCCACTGGGGTCGCCATTACGGAAACATTAATTTCCTTCTGGCTTATCTCAGGGTTACTTTACTTTTGCAAAACAGGCCCAATTCCTTTGTGTTTTTCTATTGAAGGGTGTTTTTACAGTGTAGGTAGCACAGTATGGTAGCTCAACAAGGTGTATGTACCCCATCGGTTAGCACACCGTGTCAGACTATCACAAGTAGTATGTCTAATTCAGGATCTCGTGACGCGCCCATAAGCTGTAAGTGATTTCAATCCAGCATACACCCAAGTCAATGCCTAGCATGTAGTGCACAACTGAAATCCTGAAGGTATGGAGCGAAAGGGGATTATCAGGTTGATGGTGCAAGAGGCTGCTAGGCCTGTGTAGAAGACTCAGGAACTGGACAGTTAGCAGTTACATATCCTAGAGCCTACAGGACACTAAGGTTGTCATCTGTTGTACCCATTTCCTAAGTATGTCATTTGGCATTTATATAGTGCTCTTATATATCATTGGTATGACCTCAAAGCGCTTGTAGGTTGAACGCCCTCACGTACCGTAGTCCAGGTCAGTCAAGAGAGCAGTGTATTATAGGGTGCTTGGGTGCACTCAATACGTGAGCAACTGATGCGATTGCCTGATGGCAGCTGCATCCTAAAATAAGGTGTTGTGGTATTGAGAGATCAGTTGAATGTGTGCATTCTGGTGGTCAGACTCCAAGATTGTATTCTGGTGGCATTAGGCCTGTGTAGGACGCTTATGTGAGCAGCTAGGCTGATTTGTTCGTGGGGCATAGCTGTGTTCTCGCAGGGTGATGAGGTGTTCATGGTGTATTCTTTGCATGTGAGCAGCTAGGCCGGAATTGATCAAGGGGTGTAGCTGCGCTCTATTGTGGGTTGGTGTAGAGTAGAGCATAAGCATAGTGATAGGAGAGGCGAGTGTCTGGAGTGTATGTTTTATTCTTACCAGCCCATTGTTCCGGGTTACATTCACACATTTCGCGATAGCTGCACACAGAGGGAGATGGCACAGGAGGCAGGCACGTGTAGTGCACTCACGTTGACATTGAAGTCTTCATCCATGGTGTTGTGGGGTTTCAGCGGCCCTAGATGGTCAGTCATGTTTACAGAAAGACTCAGGTTTTTAGAGCTTTGCAGAAGGCTATGTAGTCTTGGGTGTGTCAAATGTGAGGGGGAGCAAGTTCCACAGAGTTGGAGCCAAGGTTGAGAAGGCAAATCCTCCAATCCTGGCTGAATATGCGGTTGGAATCACTAGTAAGAGGGCAGTGCTTGATCTAAGGTTGCGTGACAGGAGGTAGGGTTTAATCTTCTCTTGCAGGTAAGGTGGGCCTGTCTTGTGTACTACTTGGTGGTTAATGGATAGGGTGTTGAAGGTGGTCTGTTGACCTACAGGTGCTGCTGTTGGAGATTGGCCTGTAATTCTTAGTCGAGGGATGCCTTTTTTTTAGAAGCGGTTTGACATGCACTATTTTAAAGGCTACTGGAACGGTGCCAGAGGTAAGGGAGTCGTTTAGTATGGACCTTGCGTGTTATCCTGTGCAAGTAGAGGAGAATATTTGTTTCAGAAGAGAGGCAGGACAGGGGTGAAGGGGGGGGGATCCGAAGGGTTTGCTGGCAGATAGTAGAGCTAGGAACTCATTTCTCAAGAGGGGTTGGAAAGAGTCGAAGGCTGGCATAGAGGTTGTCAGGGCAACGGGAATCGGGCAGAGTAGGTGGCATGGGGAGAGGGTGTAGAGTTTGGTGTTAAGGGTTGCTGTCCCGTCAAGTGCAGCAAGAGGGAACGCATAGCTTTTGCGTGGGGGTGGTTTGGGCAGAGGTGCAAGTAGGTTTCACAAATTCAGAGATGATCTTGTGGAGTTCTCTGCTGCCACAGTTCAGAATGTTTATTGTAATAGGCCTTTGTGGCCTTTCGGATCTCGGATTTGTACTTACGGTGGTGATGGGCAACCATAGATCTGCTGAGAGTCGTTTTAGATGTTCACCATTTGTGCTCCAGAGAGTTATTTTGACTCTTGAAAGTCTTCAGGTGGGGCATGAACCATTTGGGGGGTGTGGGGGGAGGACAGTCCTTTGCGAAAGGCTGCTGTGCATGGGTGGATGAGGGGAAGTAGTGATTCTTTAAGCCAGCAGTCAAGGAGTTCTTTAGCAATACCGGCTCTCCGTTCTCACCAAGAAGAGAGCCCTTATCCAAGCCCGCATCTCTGCGGCATCTAACAATTCGGCCGAACTCTTTAAAATCTGCAAGGAGCTGGCCAACCCTGCTGCAGTCTCTACTTCTCCTGTCCCCTCCCAGGCCCTCTGCACGGCATTTGCGTCTCACTTCATTTAAAAAACTCAGGACATCCTGTCCTCACCCCCCCCCTATTCCCTGCCCTTCCTCTGGCCCTTCTGCAGCCACCCCTCCTCTCTCCTTCTCGGCCTTTCCCCTTTTCTCTGCTGACAAGGTTTCGAGACAAGTCCGATCTATGAAAGTCTCGTCAAAACAGGTCCACCCCCGTTCCTCCAAAACTATCAAGGACCACATTGACTCCTGCCCTTGCTGACTTCTGCAATCACTCCTTCGCCTCTGGAGTCTTCCCATCCCCTCTCAAGCACTCCCTTGTGCGCCCCCTTCTTAAGAAACCCTCCTCCGACCCTTCCTGCCCAGCTATCGCCCAATCTCTATCACTCCCTTCCTGGGCAAGCTCCTGGAGAAACTGGCCATCTCACAGCTTAATCTCCATACTGAATCTGTTGGTAGTCTTCATGACCATCAGTCTGACTTCAGAGCTGCCAGAAGCACGGAAACTGCTCTCCTGAATATCTGTGAGGACCTGCTCTCGAACCTTGACTCTAACATTCCATGTGTTCTCATTTTGCTTGATCTCTCTTCTGCCTTTGATATGGTCAACCATACCATCCTGCTCAACCGTCTCCGTGATAACCTGGGTATCACTGGTCAGGCTCTGGCGTGGTTGACCTCTTTCCTCTCCAATCGACGCTCCCAGGTCCAACTGTGGTCTTTCCTCTCTGACATCTTTTTCTCTACCTGTGGTGTACCCCAGGGATCTAACCTCTTTCTCCCTGGCTGTTCAACCAGTATCTGGCACTTCTTGCCCACCACATCGCCGCTCTCTGCCCCAACTTTCAGTGCTATGCGGATGATACCCAGCTCATCTTCAGGCTACCCTCGGCCTCCTCCTCTCCTTCCCTCATCTCTGACTGTCTTTCTGCTATCCAGGAATGGTGTGCCGCCAACTACCTCTGCCTTAATGCCAGGAAGACTGAGATTCTTCTCATCGGCACACCCACTCCCTCCTTCCCTGCAGCTCTCTGGCCAGTCTCTCTTGGCCCTCTTCCTGCTCCTACCTGCAAGGCAAAAAACCTTGGGGTCATCTTCGACTCCACCCTCTCCTTACATATCCAACGTCTCTGAGTCACACTACCAGCTACACCTCCTCAGTGGTATCCTTCCTTTCCTCCCCCCAGAAGCTCACTATCTCTAGAGCCCCGGTTCACTCCAAGCTGGACTACTGTAACAGCCTCTATCTAAATCTGCCCGCCTCTACTCTCCGCCCTTTGCAACTCATCCAGAACAGGACTGCAAGACTTGTCCTTGGCCTCAAGCCCAGGGACAGTATCTCTCCAGGACTGAAATCACTACACTGGCTCCCAGTGACTGCGAGAATCAAGTTCAAAACCCTCTGCATTGTCCACAAGGCCGCCTGGGGCCTTGGGCCAAAATACCTTCAACTCTCTCTTCCTAAATATCTTCCTTCTAGAGCTCATCCGCCTCCAACTCCATCAGGGTCAGCCGCTTCTCCAAACAATGAGTTGGGGGCAGATCTCTCTCCGCTGCAGGGACCTCCCTCTGGAACAGCCTTCCTGCCTCCCTGAAACTTGAGGAGAACCATCTCCGGTTCCGGAAGCACCTCAAAACCTTCCTCTTTGCCTCCGCTTTCTCTCCCCCTCTCCCCTGCTAAAATTACTGAAACTGCACTGAATCTGCAACTGGGCCACTCACGTTCTCGGTCCTTGGCCCAGCCACACTCCCCTGCACTGCCTCCCGGGCAACCCCTGCACTCCGGACTGTGTCTGTATCCCTACAGCCCCCCTTCCCAGCACTTGTCTGCACTTACCTTGCACTTGCCACCAGCTGGCCCTCGTTGTATATCCTGTATGCTTTTAACCCTGTACTGCACTTTCCCCTCTCCCTCTCCCCCTCCCCCTTGCACTTGCGCAATCTGAATGAAACCTTTCCTAGTAGGATCGTTGTCTGTCTCCCCTTGTTCCCCCCTGCCTCGTTGCGCCTTGAAACACTTATGATATGGCATTTGTAACGCGCCTATACACATCATTCGATGGTTAGGGGGCTATCAGCAGTGCTGGGAGACCGTAGCAGGGCTTCAGCTAGGTCGGGGAGTACCTTGAAAGCATTTGTGATCATGTGTGAGGGTAGGGAGGGCTATGATGGAGTGGCTGATGTGTGGACAGAGAAAGGGATGCCAGAATGGTCTGTCTAGATAAGTGGTTTGGGATTAGACATAGAGACTAGGTCATAGGAGCTGAAGTACACATCAAGGGTGTGACCACAAGAGTGGGTTGCACCTGTGGTATGCAGGGAAGAGGTTTAATGCCTCTAGACTGTCAACCAGGGGTTGGGTCAAAGGGTTGTTGGGCACATCAAACCAGATGTTGAAATCCCCCAGTAGAGTGAGATTTGGGTGATGTATCTGAATGGTAGCTAGTGAGTCACAGAGATTGTTGGCAAAATGTCATATCCAGGGGGTTTGTATAGGAGTATAAAGCTGTGATTGAGTGTTAAGGGAAGTGAGAACGTTACTAGAAGGGATTCACAACATTGCATGTCGGTTTCATTGAGTGATGGAGAAATTAGGTTTGTAGAGGATCACCACACCGCCGCCTCTGGACGGTCTGTTGTGGGAGATAAGCGAGGGGGAGGGCACAGGGAGAGGCAGCCTCATACCATGACTGGTACAAAGTCATCTGAGAACCAAGTTTCAGTGATAAAAAAGTAAGTCAGGATTGTCAAAGGATAGGCAGTACAAGATGCTGTGTCTGTTTCTCACCACAGAGCGGGCATTGAAAAGGAGGCATGTGGCAAGGTGTTTTTTTATGCTCATGGCTGGGAGGGTTCGGTTGGATTGAGAGCCAGGGGATAAGGTGTTGGTCGATGCAACAGGAGGTGTGGTCGGATCAGTCTGGGTGGCTGAGAATGACTGAGGGATGGTAGTGGGGGTTCAGGAGGCAGGTGTTCTTTGATTGGGGGGGGGAGTAGGTTAGGACGATGGGGAGCAGGAAGTGTAGGTAGGCAGTGGTAGGCATGCAAGAGACAGGGTGGGGAGGGAGAGTTGTGAGTGGGGTCAAGCAGGTTGTTTGTGGTTCAAGTCTGGAGGGTGCTAGGGGTTTGGTGTACTGCGTGAGAGGTCGAGTTCAAGGGGGTGGAGGCGGGGAGGGTTTGATGGCAGGAGTGGGACCAGATGGGCAGTTGGATCGATGAAGTGGTGAGCTATGGAGAGTCAAGGGAGAGGGCTGGTCACCCTTTCCACGTTTTGTGGGTTTGGCTGCCAGAGAGGTGTGAGATTGGCTAGCAGGGTGAAAGGGGATGAAGCAAAATTCTTTGAAAGGGCAAAACATGCTACTTTGAGAGAAGGGAAAGGGTTTGCAGTGGGGAGGTCTAGGGACAGGGTCAAGTAGGAGCTGCGAGGGGGGACAGTAGGGCAAGGGGGTTTCCCGGAAGAAGACGGGGCAGCGAGCTGTGTGGAGTTTGTGAGGTGTGGTAGTCCTCGTGGGACCGTGCCGTCAAGGGGATGCTGGGTATTCAAAGGCGTGGTGAGGCGGTGAGGGAATGACTGGGGGAGGAGTGGATGGAGTGCATGCTGGTGGAGGGTTGATGATGTTGGTGTGACCTGGAGCTCTATACAAGTAGGTGGGTGCTAGTGCAGGTGTCAAAGGGGTTTTGGCAGGGGTGGGGAGAGAGTACCTGAGTGATTGCACCAATGCTATAGTAGTGGCGGGGGGCTCATGTTTGGAGCGCCAGAGAGCTCATCTGGCTTGTGAGTTGGAGATTCCACAGGGAGTATGAACCGGGAGTAGGGGGTCATTTTCAGTAGATGTCTGGGGACAGAGGGAGGGCGAGAGGTCCAGATGGGCTGAAATGTGTGGGTTGAGGGAAAGAGGCCCGCAGAGTTTGGCACGCCAGAGCCCTTCTCTGATCTTAGGGTTCGAGGTGGAATGGGGATTGGTGGGTGGGCAAGGGGGGGGGGGGCATGGTTTATGGCTGTTCAGGAGCATGGGTCGGTAGTTGTGAGCCAATGTGGCATGTAGGAGGGGGTGTTCTTAAAATTAGGCGCTAGTACAGCGGACATGCACCAGGTAGGGTGCATTATGGTTTGGTCCGGGAGAGGTGAGTCAGTGTGGTGCAGGGACAGAGAGGTGGTCTTTGTTGCCATGGTATCCCCAACAGGGAGGGAGAAGGGGGGGGGGGAAGTCAGTCATGGTTGTGGGATGGAGCAATTCAGTAGCTGAGCAATGTGGGGGTCAGCGAGTGGCTGCACATCTAGAGGGCTAGGACAGAAGGTATCTGGGTCGCGGCACCAAGATAGCAGGAAGTGTACAGAGCAATAATGCAATAGTGGTGGTTGGATTTGGGACACCTCTGTGGCGAAGGTGCCTAACACACTGGGACAACAGTAGATGCAATAATAGTAGATACAATGGCAGTACCTAGGGCGTTACACGGGAGATGGTGACAGCAATAAATACAATAACAGTAAAGGCAATAGCAGCACCTATATTTGGGACACCTGGATAGAGGTTCCCTAGGGCCTAACACGGGGGCAGCAATAAATATAGAAGTAAGGTGTGCTACAAGCCTGTGTGTTTTTCTGCACTGTCTGGACACCCGACGACTGGTCTTCACTCCTGCTGTGAACACCCACATAAGTAAAACTTGTTCATAATTAACCATCCATGTGGTAACCCAAATCAAAAAGGAAGCTCTTCCTGGAATAATTCTGGAGTCATCCGTTGACTCCATCATAGAGTCATCCATGGCTTGTTCAGGGAGATCCTCTGAAACCATCCTGAAGTATGTGTATAGACCAACATATTTAAATGAGATGACTAGAGTTATCACAGAAACTACTCTGATTAGTTCCAATTACTTCCAGTGATGATCTTGGATTACTCCAGGATGGCCCCATGACAACTTAAGCATGGGTTTGGAATTCTTATTATTGTAGACAACTTCAGGAGGAGCGATTTCACGATGCTTCCAAAAGATTTAGGAAAAGGGTTTTGATTACCCCAGGATGTATCCCTTGTGTGTAAGAGAAGTGCTATTACTATAGGGTCATAGATAGACTTATGGATAATGTACTGGAAACCTCAAGGGAATTTGCAGCCACACTTTCCTTGTATGCTAGAGCACTCAAATTCTAAGTTTAGCAATTAAGTATACAACACTACAAATCCACCCCACAATGCCACAAACCAACCTGTAAACTCCCTCATTTCAATTCTCATTTCTAGCTAACATGGCACCACACCCAATAAACTCCCACAATTACAAACCACTCCACCAAAATACACACTAACACAATCAGTTAAAGGTCTACCTGCATGACAGACTACCAACAGTCACTTCACCCAATATCACTGTCATGATCACTGCTTCCAAGGAGCCAGGACCAGCCCAACGTCCTTGGAAGCAGGCCCCTAATCCTAAGCACCAGCCGGTCCCCACTGGGACCTTTTGGACCTTGTCCTGGCGCCGGTGGCACCAGGCTCATCAAAACCATTGGTCCCGGCACTAGAAGCGCCGGGCTCATAATAGGTGTGAAGATGCTTGGGTGGACTTACCTGCAGCAGACCATGCTGCTTACTTACCAGCCACTTAGAAGCCATCTGAGAACAGGAACTACTTTCTTACCTGGGTGGGGCAGCTCCACTCCCTGGATACAGCACTGGAACTCTTCTGGAAACCGGAACTCTTTTCTTACCTAGGCGGGGCCGTGGAAGAAGACGCCTCATCACTCCAAGGCTATTTAAACCACACCCGATAGATGAAGCGTGCTTCGCGTTATTCTGCATCTGCAGCAGAACGCTCACCGAGTCTGCTCCGGCCTTTCTTCTTCCAATCCTGGACCTGCAAGAATCCTACTTACCATTTCAGTATCCAGACATCATCAGCACCTGCAAAGAACAGAAACAACAGGTTAGCAACGCGAACTTTACACGCAGTGTTTACTTACCTGATCCATCGGCTGCGGCCGTTTCTTCACGCCGCATCTCCACCTGCAAAAACGAAAGCATTGACATACTTACCGGCACGCTGTGAATTCCGGATTTCTTCGTTCTGCATCACCGCCTGTGAAGACAAAGTATCGTTAACAACTTACTGGCATTCCGCGGACTCCGGCCCTGCAACCCAACATCTGAAAGGCAAAAGAAAAGACATTAAGCAGGTATTTACTTACGTCCATCACGCTTGTCGCAATAAAACGCCTGCGAATACTCCGGCGTCTCTTTAACACAAACTAAGCTGCAAGGAAAGAGACAGTTAGAGCGCTTGCCATACTTACGAACTTTCAGGCGCTTCACTTCATCTTTCATCTCAAGAGCCCTGCAATACATAAGGGAAAAGCATTATACAGAGTCTGCATATAAACGTGCCACGCATGTAAAGACTATAAAGACAAAAGGTGTCCAGAAACTCACCGCTCGTGCAGATAACGACGGTAACCATCCTCTGAATTTAAGAGGCCTGTGTTTCACCAGTGAAGGAACTGGCAACGGCACCCTGCACCAGACGCAGATGGAGAGCCCAGCATTCACCTATATAAGGTGAGCACGTTGACCTGGGGGCTCTACGAAAAAGCTGGGAAGAGAGAGAGAGAGAGAGAGAGAGGGACATTCAACAACCCAGACCATTAACCCCCATATTCTTTCACCTGCAGAAACCTCACTCTTCGAGTCCGACACACAGTGCGAAGAGGTTCGACCCCAGAAGCCAATCGAGTCCTGCACATCACTTTTCGAGTCACAGACAGCTTCCTGCCAAGACCCGCGCCTCCGTGGGAATCAGGTGAGCGTTACAGAACGCGAAGCCCACCACAAAACTCCTACCCAGGCGCAATGGAAACCTCAGACACTGATCAACTAGCCCAGTTGCTCGGGGAATTAAGAGCAGAAGTACATGCAGCTTGTCAGGAAACAAACTCTCTAAGAAGAGAACTGATAATTTCTAAGGAGCGAACAGAGGACCTTGCTAGGCAGTTGTTACAAACGCAGGCAGGACAGACACCTTTGCCTGTTCCAGGAGGAAGTTATCCTTCTGCATCATCTTCAAATCCAGTGCAAATCAATCTGCCCGGTAATGTTCCCTTGGCTCCGCCCGAACGCTTTTCTGGTGATCCAAAGAAATTCGCAGTGTTCATCAGTGCCGCCTACACTTCTTATGTCGACCAGCTGCATTCCCAACAGACCAGACCAAGGTGGCTTTCGTGCTTTCTTATCTCAGTGGCAGCGCCGCAGATTGGTCGATCCCTTTAGTCACCCAGGATGATCCGGTTTTACATGATTTTCAGGCCTTCCAGTCCAGCATGGAGAAACTGTTCGCAAGACATGCACAAGGGCAGGCCTTGGACAATGAACTTCTCTCATTACGACAGGGTAATCAAGACCTCTTGACTTATATAGCCTCCTTCAATAGACTCATAGTGGAAACACAATGGCCCGAGGACAAGAGAATAACGCTTTTCTACAGAGGCCTGCGTGGAGAGCTCAAAGATGTGTTAGCGCAAGTTGTGAATCCTCCACAAGAATGTTTTGACTATATTGACTTAGTTGTCCAATTGGACCATAGACTACAGAACAGGAAGGCAGATCGTTCCAGATTTGATACCCGAGTGTTTTCTAAACCACAGACCTCGAATAAGGGAGCTGACACTGTGGAACCCATGCAAATAGGGGGCATGAAAGGACCTTTAACCCAGAAAGAGCGGGAAAGAAGAAGGCAGCTGCAATTATGCCTCTATTGCGGAAACTCAGGACACTTTCTTCGGGACTGTCCAGTGAAACCAGCTAAGAAGACTGTAGGAGCCGCGGATACCTGTACCACAAATTCTGAGCAGGGAAACGACCTCGCCCGACAAGAGTAGAGGTCCTCTTGCCGAGCGTTAAGATCTGTCCCGTGACCTCGCATTTCGTGATACCCATGGTCCTCATTAGTCCTGAACGTCCGGATCGTTTGCATGCAATTGAAGCTTACATTGACAGCGGAGCAATCGGTAACTATGTGGACCGTGAAATGGTATCAAGGATGAATCTACCCCTTGTCCCTAAGGCAGTGAAAGACGTCATCACTACTGTGGATGGCACGGAGATAGCCTCCGGACCAGTAACGCATGCCACCCAAGAAGTGACGCTAGTGAGTCAAGATGGACACCGGGAGAGAATCGTGTTCGATGTAATCAAGGCCCCTCAGTTCCAGATCATTCTGGGAATCCCTTGGTTAGAGAAGCACAATCCTCAGATCGATTGGCGAGCAAAGACGGTTCAGTTTCCAGAGTGTTTTACCACTTGTTATCCTCGGCCTGATGTTTCCCTGGCGGCAATCTCTTCTGAGGAGGTGCCCAAATTACCTCCCAAACACCAGGAATTCCAAGACGTCTTCCGGAAGGATCAAGCCAACACCCTGCCTCCTCATAGGTCTTACGACTGTCAAATAGATCTGATACCTGGAACAACTCCTCCTTGCAGCAGGATTTATGCCCTCACCGAGCCAGAGAACCTTCACCTCAGACAATACCTAGACCAATACCTAGCTAACGGGTTTATCCGTCCTTCAAAATCTCCAGCTTCATCGGCTTTGTTCTTCGTTCCGAAAAAGGAAGGAGACCTTAGGACTTGCATAGATTACCGCGCCCTGAATCAGATCACGTTAAAAACAGATACCTGTTACCTTTGATCCCTGAACTCCTGGATCAAGTCAAAGATGCATGTATATACACAAAGTTGGATCTCAGAGGAGCCTACCACTTGGTACGGATAAAAGAGGGCGATGAATGGAAAACGGCCTTCCGCACCAAGTACGGGCTATTCGAATATCAAGTGATGCCCTTTGGACTGTGTAATGCTCCTGCTGCTTTCCAGTATTTTATGAACAATGTCCTTAGAGAACTCATAGACGTGTGTGTTGTTGTCTACATTGATGACATCCTCGTCTATTCATCATCTGAAGAGGAACATCAGAGACACGTTAAAAAGGTTCTTGAGAGATTGCGTCAACATAATCTTTTTGCTAAGCTTGAGAAATGCGTTTTCAACGTAACGGAAGTCGAGTTCCTGGGATTCATATTGTCACCTAACGGAGTCCATATGGATTCAAAGAAAGTTGATGCAATCATCAAGTGGCCATCACCAACCTCTGTAAAAGGAGTTCAAAGCATGTTAGGGTTCGCTAACTTTTACCGCAGATTCATTCCTGAATTTTCTCGGATAGTCCAGCCCATCACCGCTCTGTTGAAAAAGAACAAACGTTTTGAGTGGTCTTCTGAAGCAGAACAAGCTTTTCAGGACTTAAAAGCTAAATTCATTTCTGCACCTGTTTTAAAACATCCTCGCCCAGAACTCCCCTACATCGTGGAAACGGATGCTTCTAGTCTTGCTATGGGGGCAGTTTTATCACAAAGAGATCCGGTCACACACCAACTACATCCTGTTGCCTTTTGGTCCCGCAAGTTTTCGCCTCCCGAGATCAACTATTCAATTACAGACCAGGAACTTTTGGCCATCAGATCGGCCTTTAAAGCCTGGCGGCATTATCTTCTAGGAGCCAGACACACAGTCACCGTAATGACTGTTCACCGCAATTTACAATATCTAAAGACAGCCAAAGCTCAGTCTTCCAGACAGCTTCGCTGGGCTCTGTTTCTAGCAGAATTTGACTTTATAATTACTTATCGACCAGGCAGTAAGAACGGAAAAGCAGATGCTCTCTCCCGGATGGGAGTAGATGAACAATTGACCAATCCAGAACCAATACCCATAATCCCAGAACAAAGAATTTTGGGTTTGGTCAGCGCTCAATCTTTTGAAGACATCAAGACCATGGTTAAATCACTCCTAACTCCGGGCGATTTGCAAGATTGGCAATTAAAGGGGAAAGAATTCTCAGTGGATCAAGACCTACCATATTTCAGAGGACGATTGCATTTACCCTGTGAGAAAATACAAAAACAAGTAATCTCCTGTTATCACGACTCTCTAATGGAGGGTCACCCTGGCATTACCAAAACCATGGAAAAGATTAAAAGACATTTCTGGTGGCCGTCATGGAAAAAGGATATTAGAGACTTTGTAATCTCCTGTGGTGTGTGTGCCCAGAATAAAAGTCAGAAGGAGAAACCAGCCGGCCTATTACAGCCACTAGACATCCCTCCCTGTCCATGGCATACCCTGTCCATGGATTTCATCACGGACTTACCTCCATGCTCGGGGTATACTACCATTTTAGTAGTCGTGGATCTATTCTCCAAGATGGCTCACTTCATTCCCCTGAAGGGTCTACCATCAGCCTCAGTATTGGCCCGAGAATTCTTAGAAAACATCGTTCGGCTACACGGTTTTCCCTCGGTTTTAGTCTCCGATAGGGGAAGTCAATTCATCTCTCACTTCTGGCGCAGTTGCTGTCGTCTAGCCCAAATTGATGTAAGACTTTCAACTAGTCACCATCCCCAAACTGACGGACAAACCGAAAGGACAAATCAAACTCTAGAGCAATATCTACGTTGCATGCTCCAACAAACTGAAAACCCCTGGAAGGATATTCTTTGGATCGCTGAATACGCTTACAATAATTCGATTCATTCTGGAACAGGGAAGACTCCCTTCTTCCTACTATACGGACACCATCCTAGAACCTCTAACCTGGATCCTCCCCAAGAATTCGAAGCACCTGCTGTGGATCACTTGCACTCGGAGATCACCCGTGCTTTTAAGGAAGCCTCGGCCCATCTGCAAAGAGCTAAAGCTCAATTCAAAAGAGGAGCAGATCGACACCGTAAAGAGGCTCCTCACTACGCTGTAGGAGATCAGGTCTGGCTATCCACTAAGCACCTGCCTCTAAAGGGACCCCGCACCTTCATCCCGAGATACCTTGGACCCTATCTCATATCTGCCATAATTAATCCGGTGGCTGTCAAATTGGAGTTACCTACGCATATGAAAATACACCCAGTATTCCATGTCTCCTTATTAAAACCAGTACAACCAGAAACCCGATTGACTGAATTCCCAGAACCGGTTTTAGTAGATGGAGAACTTGAATTCGAAGTTAAGAACATCCTAGACTCCAAGATCTCCAAATCTAAGTTATATTATCTGGTTGATTGGAAAGGTTACAGCCCCCAGGAAAGGTCTTGGGAACCTTCAGAATATGTCCACGCACCTCGTCTGGTCAAGGAATTCCATCTGAATCACCCCGACAAGCCAAAACCCCCGGAGAAGACACGCCTTGGGGGGGGGGGGGGGTACTGTCATGATCACTGCTTCCAAGGAGCCAGGACCAGCCCAACATCCTTGGAAGCAGGCCCCTAATCCTAAGCACCAGCCGGTCCCCACTGGGACCTTTTGGACCTTGTCCTGGCGCCGGTGGCACCAGGCTCATCAAAACCATTGGTCCCGGCACTAGAAGCGCCGGGCTCATAATAGGTGTGAAGATGCTTGGGTGGACTTACCTGCAGCAGACCATGCTGCTTACTTACCAGCCACTTAGAAGCCATCTGAGAACAGGAACTACTTTCTTACCTGGGTGGGGCAGCTCCACTCCCTGGATACAGCACTGGAACTCTTCTGGAAACCGGAACTCTTTTCTTACCTAGGCGGGGCCGTGGAAGAAGACGCCTCATCACTCCAAGGCTATTTAAACCACACCCGATAGATGAAGCGTGCTTCGCGTTATTCTGCATCTGCAGCAGAACGCTCACCGAGTCTGCTCCGGCCTTTCTTCTTCCAATCCTGGACCTGCAAGAATCCTACTTACCATTTCAGTATCCAGACATCATCAGCACCTGCAAAGAACAGAAACAACAGGTTAGCAACGCGAACTTTACACGCAGTGTTTACTTACCTGATCCATCGGCTGCGGCCGTTTCTTCACGCCGCATCTCCACCTGCAAAAACGAAAGCATTGACATACTTACCGGCACGCTGTGAATTCCGGATTTCTTCGTTCTGCATCACCGCCTGTGAAGACAAAGTATCGTTAACAACTTACTGGCATTCCGCGGACTCCGGCCCTGCAACCCAACATCTGAAAGGCAAAAGAAAAGACATTAAGCAGGTATTTACTTACGTCCATCACGCTTGTCGCAATAAAACGCCTGCGAATACTCCGGCGTCTCTTTAACACAAACTAAGCTGCAAGGAAAGAGACAGTTAGAGCGCTTGCCATACTTACGAACTTTCAGGCGCTTCACTTCATCTTTCATCTCAAGAGCCCTGCAATACATAAGGGAAAAGCATTATACAGAGTCTGCATATAAACGTGCCACGCATGTAAAGACTATAAAGACAAAAGGTGTCCAGAAACTCACCGCTCGTGCAGATAACGACGGTAACCATCCTCTGAATTTAAGAGGCCTGTGTTTCACCAGTGAAGGAACTGGCAACGGCACCCTGCACCAGACGCAGATGGAGAGCCCAGCATTCACCTATATAAGGTGAGCACGTTGACCTGGGGGCTCTACGAAAAAGCTGGGAAGAGAGAGAGAGAGAGAGAGAGGGACATTCAACAACCCAGACCATTAACCCCCATATTCTTTCACCTGCAGAAACCTCACTCTTCGAGTCCGACACACAGTGCGAAGAGGTTCGACCCCAGAAGCCAATCGAGTCCTGCACATCACTTTTCGAGTCACAGACAGCTTCCTGCCAAGACCCGCGCCTCCGTGGGAATCAGGTGAGCGTTACAGAACGCGAAGCCCACCACAAAACTCCTACCCAGGCGCAATGGAAACCTCAGACACTGATCAACTAGCCCAGTTGCTCGGGGAATTAAGAGCAGAAGTACATGCAGCTTGTCAGGAAACAAACTCTCTAAGAAGAGAACTGATAATTTCTAAGGAGCGAACAGAGGACCTTGCTAGGCAGTTGTTACAAACGCAGGCAGGACAGACACCTTTGCCTGTTCCAGGAGGAAGTTATCCTTCTGCATCATCTTCAAATCCAGTGCAAATCAATCTGCCCGGTAATGTTCCCTTGGCTCCGCCCGAACGCTTTTCTGGTGATCCAAAGAAATTCGCAGTGTTCATCAGTGCCGCCTACACTTCTTATGTCGACCAGCTGCATTCCCAACAGACCAGACCAAGGTGGCTTTCGTGCTTTCTTATCTCAGTGGCAGCGCCGCAGATTGGTCGATCCCTTTAGTCACCCAGGATGATCCGGTTTTACATGATTTTCAGGCCTTCCAGTCCAGCATGGAGAAACTGTTCGCAAGACATGCACAAGGGCAGGCCTTGGACAATGAACTTCTCTCATTACGACAGGGTAATCAAGACCTCTTGACTTATATAGCCTCCTTCAATAGACTCATAGTGGAAACACAATGGCCCGAGGACAAGAGAATAACGCTTTTCTACAGAGGCCTGCGTGGAGAGCTCAAAGATGTGTTAGCGCAAGTTGTGAATCCTCCACAAGAATGTTTTGACTATATTGACTTAGTTGTCCAATTGGACCATAGACTACAGAACAGGAAGGCAGATCGTTCCAGATTTGATACCCGAGTGTTTTCTAAACCACAGACCTCGAATAAGGGAGCTGACACTGTGGAACCCATGCAAATAGGGGGCATGAAAGGACCTTTAACCCAGAAAGAGCGGGAAAGAAGAAGGCAGCTGCAATTATGCCTCTATTGCGGAAACTCAGGACACTTTCTTCGGGACTGTCCAGTGAAACCAGCTAAGAAGACTGTAGGAGCCGCGGATACCTGTACCACAAATTCTGAGCAGGGAAACGACCTCGCCCGACAAGAGTAGAGGTCCTCTTGCCGAGCGTTAAGATCTGTCCCGTGACCTCGCATTTCGTGATACCCATGGTCCTCATTAGTCCTGAACGTCCGGATCGTTTGCATGCAATTGAAGCTTACATTGACAGCGGAGCAATCGGTAACTATGTGGACCGTGAAATGGTATCAAGGATGAATCTACCCCTTGTCCCTAAGGCAGTGAAAGACGTCATCACTACTGTGGATGGCACGGAGATAGCCTCCGGACCAGTAACGCATGCCACCCAAGAAGTGACGCTAGTGAGTCAAGATGGACACCGGGAGAGAATCGTGTTCGATGTAATCAAGGCCCCTCAGTTCCAGATCATTCTGGGAATCCCTTGGTTAGAGAAGCACAATCCTCAGATCGATTGGCGAGCAAAGACGGTTCAGTTTCCAGAGTGTTTTACCACTTGTTATCCTCGGCCTGATGTTTCCCTGGCGGCAATCTCTTCTGAGGAGGTGCCCAAATTACCTCCCAAACACCAGGAATTCCAAGACGTCTTCCGGAAGGATCAAGCCAACACCCTGCCTCCTCATAGGTCTTACGACTGTCAAATAGATCTGATACCTGGAACAACTCCTCCTTGCAGCAGGATTTATGCCCTCACCGAGCCAGAGAACCTTCACCTCAGACAATACCTAGACCAATACCTAGCTAACGGGTTTATCCGTCCTTCAAAATCTCCAGCTTCATCGGCTTTGTTCTTCGTTCCGAAAAAGGAAGGAGACCTTAGGACTTGCATAGATTACCGCGCCCTGAATCAGATCACGTTAAAAACAGATACCTGTTACCTTTGATCCCTGAACTCCTGGATCAAGTCAAAGATGCATGTATATACACAAAGTTGGATCTCAGAGGAGCCTACCACTTGGTACGGATAAAAGAGGGCGATGAATGGAAAACGGCCTTCCGCACCAAGTACGGGCTATTCGAATATCAAGTGATGCCCTTTGGACTGTGTAATGCTCCTGCTGCTTTCCAGTATTTTATGAACAATGTCCTTAGAGAACTCATAGACGTGTGTGTTGTTGTCTACATTGATGACATCCTCGTCTATTCATCATCTGAAGAGGAACATCAGAGACACGTTAAAAAGGTTCTTGAGAGATTGCGTCAACATAATCTTTTTGCTAAGCTTGAGAAATGCGTTTTCAACGTAACGGAAGTCGAGTTCCTGGGATTCATATTGTCACCTAACGGAGTCCATATGGATTCAAAGAAAGTTGATGCAATCATCAAGTGGCCATCACCAACCTCTGTAAAAGGAGTTCAAAGCATGTTAGGGTTCGCTAACTTTTACCGCAGATTCATTCCTGAATTTTCTCGGATAGTCCAGCCCATCACCGCTCTGTTGAAAAAGAACAAACGTTTTGAGTGGTCTTCTGAAGCAGAACAAGCTTTTCAGGACTTAAAAGCTAAATTCATTTCTGCACCTGTTTTAAAACATCCTCGCCCAGAACTCCCCTACATCGTGGAAACGGATGCTTCTAGTCTTGCTATGGGGGCAGTTTTATCACAAAGAGATCCGGTCACACACCAACTACATCCTGTTGCCTTTTGGTCCCGCAAGTTTTCGCCTCCCGAGATCAACTATTCAATTACAGACCAGGAACTTTTGGCCATCAGATCGGCCTTTAAAGCCTGGCGGCATTATCTTCTAGGAGCCAGACACACAGTCACCGTAATGACTGTTCACCGCAATTTACAATATCTAAAGACAGCCAAAGCTCAGTCTTCCAGACAGCTTCGCTGGGCTCTGTTTCTAGCAGAATTTGACTTTATAATTACTTATCGACCAGGCAGTAAGAACGGAAAAGCAGATGCTCTCTCCCGGATGGGAGTAGATGAACAATTGACCAATCCAGAACCAATACCCATAATCCCAGAACAAAGAATTTTGGGTTTGGTCAGCGCTCAATCTTTTGAAGACATCAAGACCATGGTTAAATCACTCCTAACTCCGGGCGATTTGCAAGATTGGCAATTAAAGGGGAAAGAATTCTCAGTGGATCAAGACCTACCATATTTCAGAGGACGATTGCATTTACCCTGTGAGAAAATACAAAAACAAGTAATCTCCTGTTATCACGACTCTCTAATGGAGGGTCACCCTGGCATTACCAAAACCATGGAAAAGATTAAAAGACATTTCTGGTGGCCGTCATGGAAAAAGGATATTAGAGACTTTGTAATCTCCTGTGGTGTGTGTGCCCAGAATAAAAGTCAGAAGGAGAAACCAGCCGGCCTATTACAGCCACTAGACATCCCTCCCTGTCCATGGCATACCCTGTCCATGGATTTCATCACGGACTTACCTCCATGCTCGGGGTATACTACCATTTTAGTAGTCGTGGATCTATTCTCCAAGATGGCTCACTTCATTCCCCTGAAGGGTCTACCATCAGCCTCAGTATTGGCCCGAGAATTCTTAGAAAACATCGTTCGGCTACACGGTTTTCCCTCGGTTTTAGTCTCCGATAGGGGAAGTCAATTCATCTCTCACTTCTGGCGCAGTTGCTGTCGTCTAGCCCAAATTGATGTAAGACTTTCAACTAGTCACCATCCCCAAACTGACGGACAAACCGAAAGGACAAATCAAACTCTAGAGCAATATCTACGTTGCATGCTCCAACAAACTGAAAACCCCTGGAAGGATATTCTTTGGATCGCTGAATACGCTTACAATAATTCGATTCATTCTGGAACAGGGAAGACTCCCTTCTTCCTACTATACGGACACCATCCTAGAACCTCTAACCTGGATCCTCCCCAAGAATTCGAAGCACCTGCTGTGGATCACTTGCACTCGGAGATCACCCGTGCTTTTAAGGAAGCCTCGGCCCATCTGCAAAGAGCTAAAGCTCAATTCAAAAGAGGAGCAGATCGACACCGTAAAGAGGCTCCTCACTACGCTGTAGGAGATCAGGTCTGGCTATCCACTAAGCACCTGCCTCTAAAGGGACCCCGCACCTTCATCCCGAGATACCTTGGACCCTATCTCATATCTGCCATAATTAATCCGGTGGCTGTCAAATTGGAGTTACCTACGCATATGAAAATACACCCAGTATTCCATGTCTCCTTATTAAAACCAGTACAACCAGAAACCCGATTGACTGAATTCCCAGAACCGGTTTTAGTAGATGGAGAACTTGAATTCGAAGTTAAGAACATCCTAGACTCCAAGATCTCCAAATCTAAGTTATATTATCTGGTTGATTGGAAAGGTTACAGCCCCCAGGAAAGGTCTTGGGAACCTTCAGAATATGTCCACGCACCTCGTCTGGTCAAGGAATTCCATCTGAATCACCCCGACAAGCCAAAACCCCCGGAGAAGACACGCTTGGGGGGGGGGGGGGGGGTACTGTCATGATCACTGCTTCCAAGGAGCCAGGACCAGCCCAACATCCTTGGAAGCAGGCCCCTAATCCTAAGCACCAGCCGGTCCCCACTGGGACCTTTTGGACCTTGTCCTGGCGCCGGTGGCACCAGGCTCATCAAAACCATTGGTCCCTGCACTGGAAGCGCCGGGCCCATAACAGGTGTGAAGATGCTTGGGTGGACTTACCTGCAGCAGACCATGCTGCCTACTTACCAGCCACTTAGAAGCCATCTGAGAACAGGAACTACTTTCTTACCTGGGTGGGGCAGCTCCACTCCCTGGATACAGCACTGGAACTCTTCTGGAACCCGGAACTCTTTTCTTACCTAGGCGGGGCCGTGGAAGAAGACGCCTCATCACTCCAAGGCTATTTAAACCACACCCGATAGATGAAGCGTGCTTCGCGTTATTCTGCATCTGCAGCAGAACGCTCACCGAGTCTGCTCCGGCCTTTCTTCTTCCGATCCTGGACCTGCAAGAATCCTACTTACCATTTCAGTATCCAGACATCATCAGCACCTGCAAAGAACAGAAACAACAGGTTAGCAACGCAAACTTTACACGCAGTGCTTACTTACCTGATCCATCGGCTGCGGCCGTTTCTTCACGCCGCATCTCCACCTGCAAAAACAAAAGCATTGCCATACTTACCGGCACGCTGTGAATTCCGGATTTCTTCGTTCTGCATCGCCGCCTGTGAAGACAAAGTATTGTTAACAACTTACTGGCATTCCGCGGACTCCGGCCCTGCAACCCAACATCTGAAAGGCAAAAGAAAAGACATTAAGCAGGTATTTACTTACGTCCATCACGCTCGTCGCAATAAAACGCCTGCGAATACTCCGGCGTCTCTTTAACACGAACTAAGCTGCAAGGAAAGAGACAGAGCGCTTGCCATACTTACGAACTTCCAGGCGCTTCACTTCATCTTTCATCTCAAGAGCCCTGCAATACATAAGGGAAAAGCATTATACAGAGTCTACATATAAACGTGCCACGCATGTAAAGACTATAAAGACAAAAGGTGTCCAGAAACTCACCGCTCGTGCAGATAACGACGGTAACCATCCTCTGAATTCAAGAGGCCTGTGTTTCACCAGTGAAGGAACTGGCAACGGCACCCTGCACCAGACGCAGATGGAGAGCCCAGCATTCACCTATATAAGGTGAGCACGTTGACCTGGGGGCTCTACGAAAAAGCTGGGAAGAGAGAGAGAGAGAGAGAGGGACATTCAACAACCCAGACCATTAACCCCGATATTCTTTCACCTGCAGAAACCTCACTCTTCGAGTCCGACACACAGTGCGAAGAGGTTCGACCCCAGAAGCCAATCGAGTCCTGCACATCACTTTTCGAGTCACAGACAGCTTCCTGCCAAGACCCGCGCCTCCGTGGGAATCAGGTGAGCGTACAATCACTATGAGCAGCCAGAAATTAGTTCAATCATTCACCACACCCAAGAAAACAGACCATAACCAATAGCACCAACTATATAGTTCTGCACACAAGAGCACTTGCATCTTCAGTTTTACACAGCAGCATGTGCGCTAACATTGTTGCCCATTAGTAGCAGGGGCTGACGTAACAACCAAACTCAGTTTTGGGGCTGTTCCAATTCCATTGTTGTTAAAGTCCACAATCTGAATGATTGAACAGTGGGTGTGTGTTTGTGGTGTAACATGTAGGTTTCAGTTCACTGTCTAAACGGGCATGACGCCATACTGTAACAAGGACAACCTGTTGAGACAACGTGGTACTAGAGTTGAGCTTATCCAATTAGATCTGTCCAGCAACTTTTGTAGCAGACAATTGATAGTCCAATATTTTGTAGTTGCTTTGCAGCTACATCTTTGAGAACTGCAACATTACACTGAGACATCTGCCAATTTACTGCTGTCTTTCAATTGTCCAGGTCAATTAACAGAGGCAGGAATGTAGGAGTAATGAAGAACACTAGCCACCCCTGCCAAAAAGACTTATGGTTACAAAAGCTGGAAAACCTAACTATGAACTGCTATTACTAAGGTTGGGAACAGTCGGTTTCCACCCATCAGCTTTCACAATATAGTTTTCTTCACTGCATCTTCTTGTAGTTCAACACTTAGTGTTTCCCAGATTCCACCAGTAGCTGCTTTTCCTCCTCCAACTTTCTTTTTAAACCCTGAATTAGTCCTTCTGCATCACAATAGGTTTCAATTATTTCATCAAATGTTCTGTGTCTTAATACACTGTTTCTTGGCTGCAGGTATGAGAAATGCAAGTTAAAACTTCAAAATGTAACTATCAATACAATACAACAGACTTTTTGCTTGAGCTGTACACACTTGGGTAAATGACAACACCCCCCCCTTAAGCACAATCCTAACCAGCCCCTTAGTTTCATTTTTGCTTATGCTTCATGGCACTTTCTCTCCGTCCCTATGCAGCTACCCACAACTTAGTCTAGCTGCACACATACTCTGACCTGGACTGCAGTTCCCAAGGGCATTCAACCCATAGCGCTTTGAGATCATACCATTGGTAAAAGGTGCTCTACAAATGACCAACATCATAAGAGAATCATGTAGACCAGCTATACTTAAGAGTTACACTAGAGGAAAGGGATGCCTTAAAAGAGTGGTGGGCATTGTGCAGCACTAATCTGCATGAAAAAATGGAATGCCTCCGTGTAGGGACTTCAGATGTACCCTGCTACCCCAAACATTAAACAGATGGTTAAAAAAGACAATACATTGCTTACCTGCTGACTTGAAAAGCACTACGCCTTTGAAATACTTTTCTGCACATATTTCTCTTCTACTTTCGTCAAGACTCTCTATCAACATTTACAATTAACTTCACCAGGAATTGCCAAAGGCTCAAATTCCCCATCCTTTCAAATACACAGAGAATTGTCAGAATCAAAGAAAAGCACATCAAAGAGTGCTATGATTTGAATTATTGCCAAGAAGAAGAAGTACATTTAACATTTGTGAAACCTGTCTGTACCCAAAACCATTAATTTATAGTGGAGCAGCAATAGCGTTAAAGACAGAGAGCGGCAGCCAGTAGGAGTATTTATCCCCTCGTTGGCGACAGTTTGAAAGCGATCAGACTGATCAGTCATTGTGTGGAACTAGAAAGGGGGCATGAAGGAATCACCCCAACCACGAACAGGGGGGCACAGGCCACAGTATGCTGAACAGCTAGGTTGCCTTAAGGCAGTGGTCTTCAAACTGGGGCCCGAAGGGTGCCAAGCTCCTACAAACAGGATTATGGTGACAATAGAAAATAAAGAAGCATTTGTGGCTTGTGGGGAGTGGGGGGATGCCTGTAAACAACATTTTTACTCAAGGGGAGCCAGGGGGGCTCAGCATAAAAAGGTTTGAGGACCACTGTCTCAAGGGAATAAAGTGACATCCCACTTTCAAATAGCAAAGCAAATAACGGCATTCCTTTCACGCCCAGGTCAGAAAACTCCTGCTACTACGCCAGTCCTCTGTTACACAAGGCTTCTGGAAAAGCAAGAAAATGGCTCCACACTCCACATCGAACAAGAATGAACTGGTCCCATCATTAGACACACAAAAAAAACCTCATCATAAACAGCCTTTACCTCAGATCATCATAAACAATGATCAAAAAAGATATTTTCAAATTAACGACAGTGATCACAACTAGCCCTGGCAAGCATTCAATAAATAAGTTATAATGTTTACAGGCAAACAAGTTTCAAGTAACTGCTGAATGGTTGGTACAAACAAACCGCATTGACAGGACAATAAAAGCCCTCCAGGAACCTCATCAACCTATATAGAGAAAGGGACAGAAGTATAACTAGAACATGCACTAATCTGCCCGAGTCGCTGAAACGTACATTTGTATTTATTAAATCATGTAGCGATTTTCCCAAAGTGTTGAACATAAACTACACATAGATGGAGGAGAGCACAAGTCATGGAAGGAATTAGAACACTGTCCTCCGTGCCCCAAGGCTGGCACAACTTTGCCCTACTGTGAACTGAAAAGGCAATGGAAAAATCAAGGGATCGAGCACTTCCTTTAATGAAAATCTCTCTTCAGTTGCTGGACAATTAATGGATGCCACTTAGAGTGGCGTTCTCTGTTTCTACTTTTTTTAGTTGGCTGGTGTTCAATGACTTAAGTGAAAGCAATGATCAGGCTGCAAGCAATGTAAGAGAAATAAATGAATGAGGGGCATCTGTCCATTGTTGGTTAGAGAAGCCTTTTTTCCTCCCTTCTTAATGAGAGCTTGGATGGCCAAAAACTGCAACCATACAGTGTGTGCAGAATCACAACAGCAAATCTAATTTGAAGCTTTTGTAAAGTAAAGCCCAAAGCGCCCTGTGCCACCAGAAGCAGGAAGGCAGAATCAGGGCATTTTTAACTATCCCTGCCTAAGACTACACTTGGCGGTGTGTGCGCCCTGTGCCACCAGAAGCAGGAAGGCAGAATCAAAGAGTGCATTCATCAGGGCATTTTTAACTATCCCTGCCTAAGACTACACTTGGCGGTGTGTGCATCACACCACATCCTGGCTCAAACAGTTTGCCACACACTTCAAAACATAGCCAGCCTTCCTGCCCACCAAACAAAACTGTGCCAGCTGGTACCCTGCTTCAGAACGAAGCAATATTGAAGATACTGCGAAAGTCGCACACGCTATCCACATCAACAATCCTCACACAAGGGAACTCCTGGGCAACTTATTGAAAATGACACGCATAGCGCCACTGTGCCCTTTGTCTATTGTATATATTCTCACACGGGCTACACAGCACTACAATGTTCTTAAACAGACGACAGTCAAATGTTGACTATTGCTCAGCCCGTGTGACTCTTTCCTTCACAGTAATGATTTGCTTGTACCCGCTGATGTGTACTATTTGTATATGCTATTTTAATAGAACAATGTATGCCTACGGCTTATGTCCCTAGTTGGATAAAGGGGACAGCCAAAACAACCTGCCCTATCCTGGCCCACTACTTTCCTAAAACTCTAAAAGGTGCATGCCGTGTGGGAGTCAACAAATCTCTTTTAGTGTTGCTGCCCCTTGTTGTGACTTATCATAAAATCATGGCAATCTGTGGTCCAATATTCCTTGGTCCCCTTACTGCTGTGTATTGTAAAAACAAAGGATGTCTTTTAACCAAGCTCATATATTAATTGGTTATGAGTCAAGTGGATCAGGTCATTACCCTGACCCAATATTTGTCAACCGGTTTCAGCAGGGAAAAACAGTTTGCCGCTTTCTTCAGGACTGTAGATTATGCTTATTTGGGCACTCTTTATTAAGACAGTTGTATCATTTCCCTGTCCTTCAATTGCTTTGTTCAAACACTACATTCTTTACAAAATCATTGCTTGCAATAACTCAAATTAGAGGAAACATTACTAAAACACAGCATTCATAATTGTTAACTACAATATAGAGGACTTGACAAAAAGTAGTGTTGGGTATTTATTGCCCATAAAAGAAAACAACCAATATTGCTGTCCTACAGTATTGTTTGACAAGCAACTGATGTAACAGTTTGTTTCTTAAGTACAACAACTTAGAGATTACAATCAATGCCGTCACTTGCAGGTTGGACAGTGGTATATTGGAGAACTAGTGTGAAGGGTGGGCCTGTCTTTCAGCAACCAGGTTGTCACTATTGGATGTAATTTCCCCCGATATGTAACATTTGTATGACACTACATCCGTGGTTCAAGGCTCTGACGGTGACATGGTGGTAAGCACTTCCCATGTGAACGGAGATGAAGCGACCAGAGCAGATGATTCAAGTTCTGCTGGTGGTATCAAAAAACTAACTTTGTGCTGTGGGAATTGGGGGTGTATTGCGACGTCACAAGTTGTAATTGTGGGCTGAGAGAGAAAGTTCACAGCCCCAATTATTGAACACAATGTATGCTTATAAGCGTTCAAAGTGCAACATCCAATCAGCTTTCTCATGTCGCATAATCACAAATACTATTTGTATGGCATAAAGGTTCTCAATTTAGGGGGTGTTTCTTTGACTGTGCCTTTTCATGCAGTTCTGTTCCACAATCTGTTTGAATTTGCTGTCTAAGGTGTGTCTTGGGCCCTGAATAAAACTGCATTACTGCTTGCAACGGCATACAATCTTTTTGGACTACTTTTGTAATATTTGGGTGAGTTTTTCGAGGTGACCCACGACACATTTTTGAAAGCCCCAGCGAGATATCTCTGCCGTTCGACCAAGGCACGGGCATTCCAGCCGTACTCTCAGAGGAGTGCGGGACAGCGTCCATTGGCCAGTACTAAGAACTAGAGTCAGAAGAGGTCTGCAGACGCCACTTCCCCAAAGGTCCACCTGGTCCGGCGCTGCCTTAAGTGCAGGCCTTTAAAGGAAGACTGTCAAGAAAAGTGGAGAATCTCTTAAAAGGATACCTGAGAGGACCTGTGCATGAAAGCGCTATGGACTATTTTTATGGTGTATAGGACACACCCTCATTTGTGTTGGTGGGTGATTGTTTAAGTCTGACGTTCCGATAGGGAGCAGGTAGATGGTGGCACATCTGCACTAGAGCAGAGGGTTGCGAAGTAAGTGCACACCTTGTTAGACTAGAGTTGCACATAGTGCAGGCAATTGCTATAGTTGCATCACTTTATTTTCTTTGCGGGAACATTATTTTGTGATACATACGCGCACGTGTTTTGAGAGTAGCAACAGTTTGTTTTTAGTATTGTGTAAAATGGTCCTAATATTTGTTTAGTGTGGCTATGGTGAAGACGGAAGGGACAACGAGTACAGAGCTGCGTAGTGCAAGTTAAAGTTGCAGGAAGGAGTAACATTCTTTTCACGTACTAACGTAGGGCATTTT
Source organism: Ambystoma mexicanum (assembly GCF_040938575.1). NCBI lineage: Eukaryota > Metazoa > Chordata > Amphibia > Caudata > Ambystomatidae > Ambystoma > Ambystoma mexicanum. The sequence continues at coordinate 499,722,608 of NC_090929.1, read as the reverse complement.
TAAGGTGCAGGGCATTTTTAAGGTGCTGGCCCTGGGGAGGCCACTCATGTACTAATATAACCTAACAAGATGGGCATGTGGAGAATGCCAGTGTATGCAAGTGTTGAGGGCAAGGTTTGAAAGGGCGGGCCTGTGGAGAAGGCCGGATTGAATGAAAATAGGGTGATCGTGTAAAGTGGTTAAGTATAGAAATGTAGTCATTTGGAAAGGTTTAATAGAAGGGGAGGGCGGAGAGAGGAGAATATTTCAATAAAAAGGATTAAGGTGGGGACAATGAAGTCCTATTGGTTGATGCCGCATTTAATCACATCTGCAGAAAATTGCCCCAACATTGTGATAAAATATCAAAATACCACATTTCAAGTGGGTACACAACACAGTGGGAAAGTGTTATACAGAATGGCCCAGGGAGGGAACAGCTACTTAAAGAGGCAAAGCTTCAAAAGAGACAGGATATTGTAGGGTTTGGGAAAGTGTACCAGTACAGGGGATAGGAATCCTCAACAAGTGTATCAAGACAAGGATGGGACACATAAAAAGAAAGGAGAGCAATACGATCATCATCAGCAAGCATGAGAAAGGACAGGAGGAAATATTTAAATGACATTAAAAAAAAGGAAAGGAGCACACAGCAGCAACTTGGCAGTGTGTTCAAGGAAGTAGAAAAAGCAATGGAAAGGGAAATCGAGGAGAAAGGAATACAAGAAGGGAGCCAATGAACAGGGATGGACAGCAGGATGTACAAAGTTTAAAATAGATAATTGGGAAGGGCTCACCATATCGGACTGGGAAGACAGTGGTGATAGCAATCATGGGGATGACAAAACGCACACGCAATTAGACAGATGGGAGAAGGGAAATGATAGAGAAGCGGAGGAAACAGAAGATTCACTGGGAGATTGGGGAAATAAAACCAGAATAGCGGTAGCGAAGAGACCACAACATGGCAATAAACACAGAGCATGCACACAAATGCCCCCTTTACAGAAAGCAAGGGGGGGCGAGGTCCCTTATATACCATGCCAGACAATGGACAGGGACAATTTGGTTTACAGTTTTTAATGGCAGGGCGAGCAAGAGGATTTATGTTTCTGAAAAGGAGACATTAGGAATCCCATTGGCCATAGTGACATAAAAGGTTTATTGGCAGTATTTGTGGGGGGAGCGAAAAGTGACAAAATATGGCAACAGTCTGTATATGCAGGGGTTAAATTTAGCTGTAATATATACGATGGAGCACCCTTTAACAACTATCAAGCACTTGTTTGGAAGGCTCTAAGTGAGCTGTATCCAGATACATCAGACATGGTTTCTATATTGGCTCATAAAATTAAGCCTGATGAGGATCCCGCGGAATACATACAAGAACTGTGCATGCATGAAAATAAACACTCATGGCACTAAAATAATACCTATATTTTACTACATTTTAGTGAGGGGGCTCCTGCCAGATGTGCAGGTCTCTTTAGAAAAAGATTGTCGGAATTGAGGCAAAGGGGTGGCCTAAGATACAGGCAACAACTGTACACTATTGCAAGAGAAGGATAAGACGACAGTCGATAATGCAATCAAAGCGGAAAACAGATCAGTTACAAAAAAACATATGGAGAGCGCAGTACTCACAGGGCCAGTTGTCCTTCCACAAGTTCAGCAAGGAGAGTTTCCAGTGGCCACAGTAATGCAGCCAGGAGGTTACACTCTGGTGCCACCCAACCGGCAGTGTGGAACAGTACAAATGCAGCAGCAGCCTGCATTCATAAACGTGCAGCAGCAAGGGGGTCAGGCAGGCGGAGGCAATCAGTACATTGGACAGTGTCAGACTGGGAGAAGATTCCATGCACATGGAAGGGGAATGGAATACAGGAGAGTGACGCCACGTTTTAGAGTACGGTGCTTTGCATGCGGAAATTTGACATTTTGCACAAACATGCCACTTATTGCACAGGCAGGGCAGCAACAGCAAACATACATGCAGCAGACTCCTTAATAGGTGCAGGTCATGTCACAGCAACTACAGATTATACCTTTTTTCAGGTAAGTTCACAATTTTTTAAAGGGGGGGATCAGTACTCATAAGGAACTAATGTCGTGAAAGATATATACAAGGAAGAGACTGACTACCCCTCTTTATACTACTATGCCACTAGAACATTGTTGATACATTAACACGTGGTCAGAAATCAAACAATCCACAGAGTGAATGATGGGATACACACTAAAAATCTATGATAAAAAACGAAAACATGAAAGTTTATTAAATTCTGGTTGTATCATATAAAATGGGATTTCACAAAAATCCAGTTTACCATCAATTATTTATGTTTTGACGCAAATGAAAACAATTTGTTGTAAAACCATTACAACATTTAAAAGAACATGGAATACATTTGACAGTGCTACGAATAAATAACAGAAAAGCAATTACACAATTGTAAAAAGGAAACCCAAGACCCCTGGGTTATTTTCTGTGGGTGTCTTGGATGGTCGACATGTTTCGGCCTGCTTAGATAGATCCCTAGTGTTGTATAGCTAAAGAGTTAAAGGCCATCTCAGGACAATGATTTCTTCATAGCCATTCGTTATTTCTTTTTTTACCCCTGGAGAAGTATTCGTAAAAGCTTAATCTAAAACGACATAAGGAGAAATCAGAAAATCTGGAGTTGTACTAAATATAATTGTAATTACTTACCGTTCTGTGCCATCTCTGGCCTGTACACAACAATCCTTCTACATGTTACACAATTCTATATATACAAAAACAGCTAGGTTAAAACAACATTATGTTCTTTCTTAGTTGGCATAACACTAGTAGAGTAAGACAAAAGAAGCTGCGTTAGCTACAGTTTAAAAAAAAAAGTGTGTGCTGTAGAAATCCACACAGAGGCCAAAATTAAGTTAACAAGGCAATGGAAAGTTAGTCTGCCCCATTGCCATTACAGGCGCCTAGCAGTTCCCAAGATCTGCTATTAGTGCTGAACTCACACCCACGATATACAAGTTGTTGCTACAATTGCACATATCTATAACCACATTAATGGAAATTGCAGGGAGTAGAATTTACATTAGACAGAGTGATTGAAATGGGTCAGTCAGAGCAGAGTCACCTATGGCAGAAGTCCTTGTAGAGCCACATAACGGGTCGTGCTCGACTTAGTCCCGCTCTGATCTTTGAAAGATCTGAAAATAGCCGTACAGACCATTACTTGTTTTGTCAGGGAACCGTTTATATCTCTTGCACATCTCTAATGACCACATTTATAACTGTGAGGGGAAATGGAACTTACATGAGATAGGATGATCGCAGTGGGTCTAAGCAGAGTCACCTATGGCGAATGTCCATGGAAGGCCATATGGCGGGTCATGCTCGACTTAGTCCCGCTCTGATTTTTGGAGATCTGAAAGTAGCCGTTCATACTGTTAATTGTGTCAGGAAAACTTTTGTAGCTATTGTGTTGAAAAAAATGTTTTTAATTGTTTTTATTCCATGCCAGTTCAGAATCACTAGTGCGAGATTTGGAGGGAACTGTGTATTTGTCTATATACGAAAAAGGATAGTTTATTTTAGACAGTGAAGCCCAGCCGTATTTCAAAAGTTATTAGGGACAGCACAGCGGAACAACTTACACATAATACTAACTTTAAGTTGGGACCAGTGCCCACGGTTGAAGAAGGGGAACTCTTTACGTCATGGATTGCGGACCGGAGTTCTTTATTTTTTCTTAAAAGGTGAATGAATCACTCTAGACAAGAAAAAACAGTTTATGATTTGACCAAGCTCGTCTTAAAAACCAAAAGCTCGTAAGTGTGACGGAAAAAAATATAAATTAAAAGAAGAGCAGAAGGATGAAATCAAACAAACAATCTATAATGTTGTGCAGGTTCCCAAAAAATGTGATAGTAAAAAAGTTAGTTTAAAAATATGGCTGCGTGGCAAAGCACCACCCCCCCTTCTCCCCGAAGGAAGAAGGATTTCCATTATCTAATACATGTTTTGCCACACAAAGCTTTTAGGGGACAATTTTGAAAATTCCTGACAAAAGACTTACCCTTGACAATAGGGACACAGCATGTTGTAGTGCTGCTGTTGTACTCAAAAGACACACCAACATTCTGGAGAGGGATCTACTCAGCAAATTGAATGCCACAATTTCATTTTCAGAGAAATGGAAAGTGTGTACCACACCTAGAATTTATCCAGCTCGAGTGGTAGTACAGATTAAGGCTTACTATGCACACAGCACAATCAGAGGGATACCCACACAAATAGGTGTTTGTGTACGGGGTACATGTGTTGTTGGGATGGTTGCCAGGGATTGAGGGGGGGGGGTGGAAGGTGTTCCTGCTGTCAAATGCATTCTTGGTCAGGCCGCTCTCGCTCTCTTATGTATTGACCCCACACTGACGGTAGTAAGTGACACAGTGTTGTTTGCAACAAAAGGACAATGAAGGAGAGGTAGTGTTCGAGCTGAGCATACCTTGCCCAGTACACATACAAGAAAGGGCCGTGTCCCAGATTACTCTGATAACAATGAAGAGAGCACAATATTTGGAAAAGGTGCCCAAAGTTTTGTGGACAACAGGACCCCATGATGTAGGAATACTTAAGGGGCTGGGGCAGGACACCAAGTTGAAAGAAGGAGCACTATTGCCACGAGTAAAAAAGTACCCACTTCCTCGAAAAGCAGATTAAGGCATATACGAGACACTGCACGCCCTTTGGCAGCCAGGCATAATACACGTGAGCTCATCACCTTGCGACAACTATTTTCTATTTTTCTGATCAAGAAAGGGAGGGGCCCTCGAACATTATTACTGAGGCAGAATATTCATTGGTCCCCAACTCTGTGACAATATTTTGCAGCATTCCAACAGAGGCACATAATTTCACAGTGGTCGATTTAAAAAATGTGTTTTTATCCATTGCACTACACCCCCACTGCATTTACTTATCGCAGGACCAGGTTTGAACACTGTATAATGCCACAAGGGTACTGTGAGGGACCTAGTATTTTTTAAGAGAGTAATACAAAGGCATGAGCAATTTACAGGTGGCAAGTACAGTGATGCAGTATGTTGACAACTTAATGATATGTAGCATAACAGAAGAGTGTAGAAAGGACTCCGTTAGGCTAATGACTTCTGACAAAGGATACAAGGTTAACAAAGAGAAATTACAGTACTGTCAAAAGAAGGTGGTCTACTTGGGTCAGATTGTGTCAGCAGATGGGAGAAAATAACACCAGAAGGATTAGAGGCCATTCACAAGACTCCACGACCAAAAAGATTGAAGGAGATGCAGCTGTTTTTAGGCTTGTGCAACTATTGCTGTGCTTGGGTTTTTGATTACTCTACATACACATCAGGTCCCAGCGATGGTCTCCTGCAGGAGCAGATGAGTAGCCCACCCAGTCCCTCAAACCAGTATAACCAACAATCAGTTTAACAATTATTGGATTGACCAGAATGGGGGAAATTGGAGAAAATAACAAATGGTCAGGATAACACTGGAGTCCTTAACTGCTTAACACCTCAGAACTCTGGATACCTGCAATGATATAACAAAAAGATAACTATGTTAAAAACCCTTAATTACCTGACAGTCTGTTAATTTACAGAGACACTCTTGAAAGATTTATCTTCATTAATAACTGAACTTTTTCAAATGAATGTCTTTTCATTTCAAAATCTCTTCTTCATTTACAGGATTTCATTGAAGTGCTTACTTGCAGATATTTAATTTAAACATGTATTGAATATGGAAACTTTGAATTCTTTCTTTTGTTTTACATTTTTTGACTAACGTACTCTAAGTCTTCTTGTAAACTCATTAACTTGAATTTAAAATGCTGCATCCAGTTGATTAACTTGATAAATGAAGTCTCTCAATATCTGCATGTATGCGCTGTCTCAGAATAGCGCTATCAAAATGATGACCGATCACGGAAACTGCTTACTTTCTTAGCTGCATTGCCACAATATCGTGCTTCATATGATTGTAGAACGCTGTGTGCTTCTATACTGTTGAAAGAGTGCGACTTGCTTGAGTTTTATATTCGCGCACACTCAATCGATAATACTACAATTACAGCTGACAAGAACGCGACTTGCTTGAATTTAATATTACGTGCTCACGCGATTGATTTTACTGCCGGTCTTCTCTTACAACTAATCTTTCCACAGGATGAAAAGACGAATTACGCGACGACCGTTGGCACTTCCTGGGCACGTCGCATGACGCTTTTAGGTACTTTCCTTTAGCGTTCAACTTGCGGCATGGACACGCATTCACGAACGTTACTGTCAACACCAATGCATATTTAGTAGGCGCTTGTAGGCAGCAATTCTAATCTAGCATTGCAATGCTCAAAAATAACATGCGGGAGCCGACTCAACGTAAAATAAACACTTTTACAGTTTGTGCGCTCATTAAATATCAAACTCTATAAACATGTTAAACCAGCCAACCTTGAACTGAAAGCTTAACAGCAATTTGCAACTTCTTTTAAAACTCAAAACAGATATCTTCAACTAAATCGGTACATGCAGTTCCTTTTAAACTTTACAGTTTTTTCAATTACTTTTCTCTGTCATTTATCTGTAATATTGTCTCTGGCACTTCATAGAATTATCTTCTTAGAAATGAATGTTCTTTAGATAGTTACTTTAGTTTTTCCTCAGGAGCTCTAGTTCGCTGTGACCACTCATGTAGATCTTGAACGAAAGGCAGTTTAGAACCTTTCTCCAGGTTCCAAACTGCATCACAGTAGTCATTATCCAATCACTGCTGATCAGGAAGTTCGCCAACATCTTGAGCTGGGACAGAAGTAGTTGGCTGGATAATGATGATTAGATTAAGGAAATATCTTTTATGAAATTAATCTAACCAAACCAAGGGGAGGGGTGAGTACTCACAGACACGACTGCCAAATCATTACCCTGTACAAGCAGCAGAGCTAGTGGTCTTGACTGAAGCACCAAATATGTCAGAGGGCCAACCATTGAACATTTTCTCTGATTCAGCCTATGACACCTCTACAGTGCACTCGAGATTAGCAAGATAGAAGAGGGTTTAAAAGAATTGTACATTTATAGAGCACGTATACACAAGTGAAGTGCTTCAAAGCACTTCAAGGCAAGATGGGAATAGTCATTCTTAGGCCCTGAAATTTCCGAATGATCTTGCAAAAATGACTAGTAAACTTGGCCTTACTACAAGTGCAGGTGTAAGACAAAAAGGAAAGAACGAGAGGGGAGAAGAACATACAGTCCTTAAGCTACCGTACTTGGCACCATGTTTAAAATAGTGCAAGTGCGTGACAGGTGGTAAGGCAATAATGGCGGGGGAGGGTGGCGCAACACAAGGGCATACAGAAACAAAAAGGTACCGTACTAAGCCTGGCAGACTAGGCCCAGTATATTCTAGGTAACCTAAGTGTCAGACATTGAGCGAAAGGAAGCAAGATTGGGGAGGGGGGGTTAACAAGTGAGAGGGAAGGAAGAAGAGAAAGGTATGAGGAGTTTCCAGAACTTAGGCTGATCAGGCTCAAGATGGAGGGAGGCTGTTCCAGAGGGAAGCACCGGCAGAGGAAAGAGATCTACCCCCAAATCTCTGTTTTGAGAATCGGCTCACCCGGAGAGAGTTGGAGGACGAGCGCAGGGCTCTAGAAGGAGAGTATTTAGGGAGAGACATGTAGATGGTGCAGGCCCTGGACCCACCCAAAAAGCCTTGTGGACTATGGAGAGGGTCTTTAACTTGATTCTTGCAGCCACGGGAGCCAGTGGTGGGATTTCAGTGCCGGAGAGATGCAGTCCGTGGGCTTGAGGCCAAGGATAAGTCTTGCGGTTCTGTTCTGGGTGAGTTGTAGAGGTCGAAGAGGGTAAGTAGGAAGATTTAGACAGAGTGTTGCTGTAGTCCAGTCTAGAAAGAACCAGGCCTCTGGGGGAAGGTGAGAAAAGGTTGAATACCTCTGATGTGCAGCTGGCAGTGGGATGTTTTTTATTTAGGTGTCCAAGATGTGAGAGGATAAGGGGAGAGAGAGTGTGAAGTCAAAGATGACCCCAAGATTTTTTGCCTCACTAGTTTGTGGGGGCGCAGGGCCAAGGGAGGCCGCCCATAGTGCCAGTGGGAAGGCGGGAGCAGGGGTCCCAATGAGGACAATCTCGGTCTTGCTGGCATTGAGGCAGAGATCGTTTGCAGCACACCAGGGCTGAATTGCGAACAGATAGTCAGGGATGAGCGAGGAGGAGGAGGCGGCCGAGGGTAGCCTAGAAGAGAGCTGTGTGTCATCCGCATAACACTGAAAGTTGGAAGTGAAGACAGATCATGCGGGCCAGAAGAGCCATGTAGACATGGAAGAACTAGGGGGATAGGTTAGATCCCTGGGGGACACCACACAAGCAGAGAGAAAAGACCCCAGTTCCAGCTGGGAAGGATGGTCAGAGAGAAAGGAGGCAAGCCATGCCAGGGCCTGATTGGTGACCCCGAGCGTGTCACGGAGACAAGATTATCAGGATGTTGTGGTTTACTGTCGAAAGCAGAGTAGAGGTCGAGAAGGAGGACAGAGGGGGAGAGAGAGGTTTTCACAGGTGTTCAAAAAAGCAGTTTCCATGCCTCTGAATGCTCTGAAGCCAGACTGATGGTCGTGGAGACAACCAACAGATTCTGTGTGGAGGGTAAACTGAGAGATCCCCAACTTCTCAAGGTATTTTCCCAGGAAGGGAGTGATAGGGACTGGTCGATTGTTTGCCAGAATGGAAGGGTCGGCGGAAGGTTGTTTGAGCAGAGGGTGTACAAGAGTGCTTGAGAGAAGTGGGGAAAACTCAGTGGCGAATAAGAGGTTACAGAGGGATGCTGATGCTAGGGCGAGAGTGTCAATGTTGCCCTTGATGGTTTTGAAAGGGCAGGGGTCCACCTATTTGGGAGAGACTTTCATCCCCCTCACCTGTAGGAGTCCTAGGCTTGCCCCTCGGACTGGTAACTTGCTATTCGGCTGTTATCTTCACTTAGCTAGACGCTAAGCACATTGTATTTTGTCCTGATCTTGTGTATAACCAATTAACTGACTTGTAAAACTAAGTACCACTTGTAACCGTATTCTTAATTTCAAGCACCCAGATGCCCGAGGGTTAGGCGTGCTATATCAATGTAATAAATAAATGGACCAGACTTGTCTAGAGAGCTTCTCAGGTGTGACCAGGGAGATGGATGAGCGAAGAGGGGGAGGGCGGCCGAGGGGAGCCCAAGAGATGATGTTGCAAGAATGGGTGCAGAGGAGGGCGTCATCAGAATGTCTTGTTTTTTGGCAGTGAAGTGAGCAGCCAGTGACGAGAAAAGGGCCTGGGTGGGTGCATTAGAGGAGGACGCTGCAGTAGGGCTGACCAGTTCCTTGCAGACTTTGAAACGTTCGGCCGTATTGTTAGATGCCATTGAGATGTGGGCTTGAAAATGGCCTCTCTTTTTGGATCTAATGAGCAGTCGGTATTGCCTTTCAAGAAGGCTGCTGGCCAGTTTGTCAGAGGGTAGATCTGAGGATCTCCATTTCCATTCTGCTGCTCTGCACTTGCACTTAAGGGCAACCAGATCAGAGTCATACCAAGAGTTTAACTCTTTGGCAGGCTTCGCCGGACCCTCACAACAGGGGAAAGAATGGAGAGTGTTGGAGATGTAAAGGTGGTGGTTAGTGAGGGCTGCGTCAGGGTGTGAGCCAGTCGAAAGAGAAGAGTAGGTGGAGGCAAAGGCAGCCACAAAACACCTTGAAGGCAGTCTGTGGTGCAGGGTGTGCCAGTGCGAAAGGAGAAGAGAGCCTCAGGTGTGAAGCGAGTGATCGGTCCAGGAGAGGGAGGTAGTGAGAGTGATGTCTGTGGGGATGAGAGCATCCAAAGTATGGACCAGAGTGTATGGAGCGAGCAAGAGTCACATAGGTTGCAGAAAGGTCCCGAAGAGTCGGGAGAGTCAAGGTGTATGTTAAAATCCCCCAGCAGGAGGAGTTGGGAACCACAACCACCAGTATTTTATCGTTAATGTGCCGCAATACTCACCTGTGCTGAATGAAGAGGTGAGGTCGACCTTTTAAGGATTGCCATTTTAAAGCCTCTCGTAGCACTTCCAACAGTATTCAATTGTTAATGTGCCTGCATTTTTAGGTGTTGCTTTTACCACTATTTAAGGCTGCTTCTTAATAAAATGTGCCACATTGGGTAATTGTTTCATTTATTGTGTAGGACACCGCTGGTGCGGTTAGTCCTCTTTCTGCTTCTTCAGTGGGCGATTCTCGGCCTCACTTGCATTTGTCTACGGCATATGTGCCACTTTACCCACCGCGCTTAAGGCAAGCCAATCGGTGCCCGTCCGTGCACGGACTGTGCAGGACCTTCATGCTACTACCAGTAAGTCCGGGGAAATTACCACACAGTAGGGCATGTGCTGCACACACCGCCAGGTGTGGTCTCAGGCCGGGGACGGTTGAAAGGCCCTGATGAATGTGCTCTTTGATTCCTGCTTCTGGTGGCACAGGGCACTTGGGCTTTACACACAGAGTGGATCAAAACATGTCTACCACACACTTAAAAACGTAGCTAGCCTTCATACCAGCCCAAAAAAAAAAAAAAAAAAAAAAAAGTGCCCCTTGGCACCCTGCTTCGAGAATGAAGCAATATTGAAGATGCTGCGAAAGTCCCACATGCTTCCCGCATGCCACACATCCACAATCTTTTATATAAAATAGACAGGTTCTCACAGGGGCTACGCAACTGCAGTGTTCTTAAGCGGGCCCCCGAGTCAAATCTTGAGTATCGCTGGGCCTGTGTGACTCTTTCCTTCACAGTAAAGCACGGAAATGATCGCTCGTACCCACTGAAGGTGCAGTTGTGTACGAGTTGTATATGCACTGCACCGTGCCCATTGCAACGTCGCAAAGAAGGGCACCACAAGCACGTGGATAATGGACCACTTTAAAAGTAAAAAACAACCTTTTTTGACCCAGAGCCCCCCTTAAAGAAAAATGTACCTGGCTTGGGGCCCCCCCCATACACATGGAATCCAAAATGTTTATCGTTTTTGAACGATTATCAGGTGATGGTGGAGAATGGTGCCCCAAATGAAGTTGAGAGGACAAATATTTTTAAACATAGCATTCAGAATCTTTTGCTACAATATGGAGGACTTGACTAAATGTAGTGTTGGATATTTATCAACCACAAAAGAAAACAAACAATATTGCTGGCCCTACAGTAACATTTGACATGATGTAACAATTTGTTTCTTAAGTCAACAACTTTGAGATTACTATCAATGCAGTCACTTGCAAGTTGGACAGTGGCATATTGTAAAACTATTGTGAAGGGCGGGCCGGTTTTTCAGCAGCCAGCCTGTAACTATTGGGTTCATCTTAAGCAATTCTTCCACCTCCAGCTTTGACCAATATTTAGTCTATAGGGCTGCAAGTGCTGAGACTCCAATCTTGCAAAGGTACGAGGTGCTGAAAGTTAACAGTACATTGACTGCACATTTGGATAAAGTTGGAAACTCTGCACACATTTTGCCAAATAATTTTATTTTAATTGGCTCTCCAGTAGGCGGTCACTTTGAAGCTCCATTAGTTCCTCCTGGAGGTGTATTGGAGGTGGAACCTTGCGCCTGCTAGCAAAGTCTGAACCAATCAGTCATTTACGTTACAATTGTCCTCTCGAAAGTTCTGAGATGGTTTCCTATTAGTTCAGCAACCCATGCAAGATCATACTCCCATCTCCTCAAGAGCATTTGCGAATAATGGAAACAAACCCATTGGTAATGCCGACATCAAACTTCCTCCTCCAAAGCTCCCGTTTCTTCTTGAATGCTGATATTTTTACAATCATAGCAAATTATATGATTTCCGTGCCTTGCAGGGAGAGGTTTAGAAAATGTAGCTTTTCAAAGATGTCGCCAGGGTAAGCTAACAGTACAAGCCAGTGTGCATGAATTCTTTCGTTTGGTTTATACCCAGTAGAAAGTGTCTCACTTCGTGCCCAAGTTCATAAATATGATTTAAAACGTTTCGCGGGATAGCCATCTGACCTCCGTTTGAAGCAACAAAGCATCATGTTCAGCTCCGATTTCTGCACATAATGTGGCAAACAGACGGGCTCTTGTGGGGGTATCTCTTAATAATAAAGTACAATCTTTACAACAGAAGTCAGCACCTCTGAGAGCTCATTCCCCATATTGTGCAAAGGCAAAGCTTCCCAGTGTATCATGCAGCAGCGTGTCCACATGTGGAGCTACTGCCAACACTTTTGCTTTTAACCCAACTCTAGCATCACACATTGAAGGAGCACCATCAGTGCAAATACCAAAACACCTCCCACTTTAGGCAGTGGGAATTTAAGAAGTTAACAATGTCAAAGAGTTCAGATGCAGTTGTTCTGCCACGAATTGGTTTATAAAATAAGAAATCCTCCAATATTTCTTTACCAAGGCAGTAGCTCACATAAGCAATCAAATGAGCTTCTTTTGAAATATCAGTTGCCTCATCCTACTGTAGGGCAAACTAACTGTGGTCCAAGCACGATATCAATTCTGTACCTATCAGAGGACAGGTCAGTATTGCGGTGGAAAATTGTGATGTCAGACATAGGGATACTTTTGCATTTCTCTGCTGCACAGTCACCAAGCATTACACGGTTCAGTGAGAATTGTTGGCACAATCACAGCATCTGTAAAAAGCTTTTTGTTTTTGACCAGATAGTACGCAATGTGGTAAGAAGCTTCCAACGCATTTGCAGGTGCTGAAGCCACATTTTTAACAGTGTCTTTTTTGCTTCTTTTTTTAGGCCTTAGAGCTAGTGTAAAAAGAAATCCCTGGTCTTTTTTGGCAAATCTGCATGTTTTGTTATCAAATGTCACCTTAAATTTTGTTGGCTTCAGGCTGTCCTTTGCCAATGTAGCGCCACAAACCACACACTGCGGCTTAACTTCTCCAGCAACTGCGATCCACATAAACCCAAGGTCCAAATAAGAGTCATCATATTTCTGTGTTTTTGCACTTTTGTCTGTTTCCACCTCTCCTCCTGCTTTTCATTTCAGATTTCTACCATATTTGTGCACTATGAAACGATCCAGTTCTATGTGATATTCCCACATTTTAAAGCCACAACACAAAATAGTGTTTCACGTGGTGCCCCCCTCCTTCCCTACACCCCACCATCTCCTTGCCCATTCACTCTTTAATCAGGGGCATGGGGTTGGGGTGGGGGAGATTAACCCTCCCCCAAAATCCTCATTTCCCAACCCCACCTGCATCAACAAATGCATCATCCCACACATTTCCCACACACACACTGTCCAAAACTCACCTCTGACTCCTGCAACGACTCTGCTGGAGCTCACAGAGCCTGCCAGCCCCTGCGCACACTTATGTGCAGCAGGGGTTTGACTAGTATGACAGTTTGATTTAGAAAGACCGCTCTGTGCAGTAAAACAGAGCAGTCTTTCTAAATCGACCTCCCCCCCACCACGTCGGTACAGTGAAAAGAAATTGTTTCACCTAGTACCAGCGATCCATCTCAAAAAGGAGCCTGAATCTGTGAAAACATTGCAAACTCCCACTTTAGTATTTGCCACATTTTAGTATTTGGCACATTTTTTTTCTCAAAAAACATTTCAAGTTTTCAAAAATTAAAAATGCCTCAAAAAGAGTTAAAATGGCAAACACCACATCTAAAGATTTCAAACGAATCATGTGAAAAGGTTGGGGGAGCCCATCGCAAAAATGGGTCAGAAATACCAAGTGAGAAAAATAATTTTGAAACTTTTTTTTTAAGCCTCCCAAAAGATTTAAACAATGGCAAACACCACAGGCAAAGATTGAAAAAGGAACCACGTGAAAAGCTTGAGGGAAAAAGCCCCTGGCAAAAATGGGTCCGAAATACTGGCTGAAAAAAAAAAATAAACAACGAACCACAGTGATAGAAGTCTCAGAAGACTCCCTGTTCAGACCATGAAGTCTTAGCTCGAATTGGTTTTTGAAGTGTGGTCCGGGACTACCCACAGATTGGCGGTGAAAATCATACCCAGATGCACATTGCACAGAGCTGCACTTCTACTCAACAAATGGTACAAAACCTGCCTGCATGACTGGGTCAAATGCTTGATTTTTCTTTCTGGGACACAGGTGGTTAGGTTGATACACTGACGCGTGGAGCGATGCAGCTGCAATGAAAACAAACAGTTAGTCAAGGATACATGGGTCTACCTGAGACTTCAAAATTAAGATTAGATGAGCAGGGGCTAAAACCAACTATTGGGTGTTTGGCATCAGCTTGTAAGCAGGACCCAACACTGGGAAACCAGGAGAGAGTGCACTGTAAATGCAACACCCACGAGACGTGCATTACGAACTGGACATGAGAAAGGAACAGCCTCAAAAAGTAGTTTGAAATCCCCGATTGCGACTCCTAACTATACCTTTAAAACTGCCCCACCTTCACCCACAGTTAAATACATTTATTTTTAAAAAGGCATCCTTTCCTTCGGCAAGTCCTACTACAGATGCCAGGATTTTTGATAGTGCCACTGCTGCTGGAGACTGTCCTAGATGGGATGATAGAGCCAAATAGAACTACCAGATACACCATATTCAATATTTGCACATTATACTCTGCCAGTCAGTACATATCCTACCTGCACACAAAAGGGATCTAGGGTGCAGAGTTAACCCTGGAAATCTCCGAAGTTCCCTATAGGCCAGTCCACCCCAGTGGGCAGAGAGAACAGAGCAGTCAGAGCACATACATGAAAACGTGACTCATACATTCATAGAGACAAAATAAAATGATAGAGATAAAGAGAGCGCTGGTTATATTTTACCCTTTCTATTCCCTACTAGAATAGTTGAGAAGTCCAGCCTGCTTTTCCGGAAGCCAACTGATCGCAATAATCTGTTACACCGCCTTAGTTTCCATCAGCCTAGCTTACTAAGGAACCTGCCATTTAGTTAACTTCTTCGAGTCAAAAAGATTGTAAGTGACCCCGAGGATTGTATTTCACAGCAACTGGCTATGAAAGAGAAATTTCTTGCAAGAGGTTACCATCAAGAAGAACTGGATTCTGCAGTTGAAAGGGTCAACAGTCTTGACCGTAAAACCTTACTATCCACTCCTAGGAAACCAACAAGGGACCTTAAATCACCAGTATATGTATCAAAATTCTCTACCCAGAGCAATAAAATCAAAAACAATTAAGAAACACTGGAACATTTTCAAAAACGACATAAGAGTACAAAACTTGTTTTCTGAATTACCTGTGTTTGCATACCAGAGGAGTAGGAATCTCAGGGACGAACTTGTACATACAAGACCTCCATTAAAAAAAATTATCACACAACGCACTGGTACGTTTCCCTGCCTACACTGCATCATTTGCAATTCCTTCATTAAAGGCAATGTAATCTTCCATCCACGCACAGGTAAGAAGATCATCCTCAAGACATTTGGCACATGCGACACTGCCAACATCATATATGGCATTAAATGTCCTTGCGGAAAATACTATGTCGGCCAGTCAACTAGAGCAGCAAAAATAAGATGGAACGAACACCGGTCATGTATCCATAATTCCAACCCTAATTCGGCTGTAGCTCGCCACTGGGCCTTGAACAATCACAATCTTTCACAGATTAAGTTTCTGATTCTGGAGGTACTCACAAGAAATAATCCTCATGAAGATTTAGGTCTGCGCCTCAATCGCAGAGAGACATTTTGGATTGATAAACTCTGTAGTTTGGTCCCGAGCGGTCTGAATGAGGAGATCAATTACCACTGTTATATTTGATTGTGATACTACTGTTTTGCCTGTGTTAAAGGTGTATGCTTTGCCATGTTTTCACACATAAGGGTCTCTTCTGTTCCTCTTGTGACTTTACTGTTTCTACTGTTCTTTCTGTGCTTGAGTTGTATACTTTAACATGTTTTCATACATAGGGGTCTCTTTGCCCTGTGCTCTAATTATTACTTTTTGATTGCATTGGCTACTCTATATGATGCTCAGAGTAATTTGTGAAAGATGCTCTGAACATTTGGATACTGTTTTTTTTACATTTCCACATGTTGACAGCCGTTGAGCTTAACTTGTTCGAATCACTCTACCTCATGTAGCCTTTTTTGCTTTATTTTCTTAATTATTGTCTGGCATATGTTGCCTTTTGTCTAATCATGTTTGGAGCATTCTAGTAACAGCCCTAGTGCATGTCCCGGACGTATGTCTGGGACCCAAGGTGCCGCCCCTGGGCGACACCTTACGCACTGTGACTGTACTTCAACTGCTCATCTACGTTTGAATAGTCTTACTATTACCTTAACTTAATTTCGTTATGTCTTGCTGTCCAGACAGCTTAAAGACCTGTGACAGTATTTTTTCTATCTTTACTACTTTGTTACTTCATATATTTATTTGGAATTTTGTCATTACAATTATGGGCACCCATTGGTGATGCCCCATAAATACTTCATTTTTAATTTTTGTGGGCCCTGGCCGACTTTACAACAGTATTCGTGACCAGATAGCCATAGGACCTGTGACAGTATTTTTTCTATGTTTAATTTTTTTTCGGATTTTATCATCACAGTTATGGGCACCTATTTATGATGCCCCATAAATACTTGGTTTGACATCTTTGTGGGCCCTGGCCTATTTTACATCATTATTTGTGACCACCTGGATAAATCCATCACTACTACTTTGTTTTTTCATAATTTTTTTAATTTGAGAATTTGTTATTACAATTATGGGCACCCATTTGTGATGCCCTATAAATACCTCATTTTTTATTTTTGGGGGCCCTGGCCGAATTTACAGCAGTATTTGTGACCAGACAGCCACAGGACCTGTGACAGTATTTTTTCTATCTTCATTATTCTAATGTTTAATTTTTTTCGGATTTTATCATCACAGTTATGGGCACCTATTTATGATGCCCCATAAATACTTGGTTTGACATCTTTGTGGGCCCTGGCCTATTTTACATCATTATTTGTGACCACCTGGATAAATCCATCACTACTACTTTGTTTTTTCATAATTTTTTTAATTTGAGAATTTGTTATTACAATTATGGGCACCCATTTGTGATGCCCTATAAATACCTCATTTTTTATTTTTGGGGGCCCTGGCCGAATTTACAGCAGTATTTGTGACCAGACAGCCACAGGACCTGTGACAGTATTTTTTCTATCTTCATTATTCTAATGTTTAATTTTTTTCGGATTTTATCATCACAATTATGGGCACCTATTGATGATGCCCCATAAATATTTGGTTTGTCATTTTTGTGGGCCCTGGCCGATTTTACATCATTAATTGTGACCACCTGCATCTCACAGAAACGAGGTGGTCACATGCTAAACAAAAGAACCGTTGCCTAGACAATGGCTTCACACTGCAGTCTGTGTCACTGCCCTGCAGCTGCACAGTGGAGGATCGTTTCTCTCTGTGTATTACAAGGTAAGAATCTAATTACAATCCTTCTCTTTGACCAAGTATGAGTGTAAAACACAGTATCTAATTGGATCTTTTATGATCCACAGATTGGTTTCCTTGTAAGCACGTGTGGATTTTCTCCATGCCTTTGTGCATAATGTCATTTACAACCCACTGCTGAGTGGGCATGAACGCAGGACGTTCTGTTTTTCACCACTGACCACACCAATGAGGTAAATCCACACCTAATATTCTTTGGTTTCATTTATTTACCTTATAAACCACTTACGGCATTTTTCTTTTTCTTTTTTGCTATTGATATTTACCCATGATGTAACATCTACTGATTGGTATGTTTCCTTTCATTCATTTTTTTCAATGTATGTTTCGTTTGAATTGTCACCATTATATGAATTTATGTCACATACTTGCATTTGTTATGTTATATACTTGCTTGATGGACTTCTATAATTAGACTCTCCCTGATGAAGGAAATAATTTCCGAAATGCATTGGCTTTTTTAGTCTAATACATGTGGATTGTGGCAACTGCTTCCTCACTAAGGATTATTAGTGATAGCTTTTTGTTTGAACTACTATGGATAAATCATTTTTGATATGAATCAGAAAGACTCATCTTCCTTTCTCTAAGAAGTATGGTATATTATGGATACTTGAACATATTGTCGTGAATCAGATATAAATACGTGCCCATCTTGGGCCCCATATGAGAGCGGTTGTGTGACCCAGTATTATTACTTGCCTCCAGCGTGTGCTCCAAAGATCATTAACAGCTTTGCAGAAGTTCTCCCGAGAGAATGGTCTCGAAATGAATAAGAAAACAAAAATGATGATCTTCCACAAAAAGAATAGAAAAACATGCAACTGGACGATGGCAAATGAACAGATTGAAAGAGTAGATAGGTATTCCATAGGGATTTCAAAGTAAGTATATATTTGTTTTAAAGGATAATGGGGATAAACGATGCGACCACCAAAACGCAAAAAAAGAACAAAAAATAAAAAAAGTATGCAATAAGACAATATATAAGAGGCATGGGAGGCCACTCAAATAGAGAGCCTTCTAAAAATATATACAACCAGCATTATCCCGAATATCCTTTATGGATCAGAGATCTTCACAGATAAAGAGACTGCGTGGCTGGATCCACTAGAGGGGAAACTATGGCAACGAGCATTGGGCTTCCCCAATTGTACACAGGCACCATGGCACGTAGGCACTCTCAAGAAAATAAACAGTGCACTCTTAAAAATTAAAGAAGGCAGCAATTTAAATTCAATGTACAATATTTGTAATCTTTTGGTGCACGGGCCGCCATCCTAAATCTGCCCTGTAAAATTGGTTCAAAGAAGTCCTTGAGTTTCTAAATATGACGACAACCTATTGGGTTGGCATTTTTTTTTTTAAAGCGGGAGAGATCCAAGATGGCCACCGGAGTGAGTACACTAAAAACAGTGCTCGCCACAGCCCACTGCCAAAAGGAAGAAAAATAAGCTGAAACTCCCTCCCCCGATGTTCTACAGCTATCTGAAGGTAGGGGAGAAGAAAGGGACCTGAACGTTCCCGGCCATTCATTTGTGAAATCTGAAACACAGCTCTGCGAGAGAGGCCACGCCGGCAAATACAAGGCGTCTGACGCAGAGAGTCTACCCGGCGGGAGACACAGAGGCCTGGAGGATTCACAGCTGTGAACCGCGCAGAAAGTGCCCCCCAGTCACGTGGGAGGCTCGGCTGCCCAAAGGGCTTGGAAGGGGGACGGCACAGCTGCGAGAGCGGTGGAGGAGGGAGAAGCCGCCCGGGCGGACTGTCCCCGGAGCAGCGGGAAGGAGGAGGAGCAGGATTGGAGGACCAGGAACCCATACCTGCACAGGGCCTGGAGAGGATCCGGCGCTGGAACGGGAGCCGTGAGAGGCGAGAAGAAGGAAGGGGCTCGGCCTGCGCTCTCAAGAAGAATTGCCATTGGTCCGTGTGAGGCGGGAGACACAGTAGAGGAGAGGACCGAGTCGGTGACAAAAGGAAGCCCAGCTTGACCCAGGGGCGGATCGGGAGAAGATTCGAGGGTCCGCCGGGGTCCGGCACGAGCAACAGCAACGAGGCAAGGTATCCAGACCAGAACAGCATGGTGAGGAAGCCTGGGACAGCACCACAGACACCAAGAGCAGAGAGAAGAGCTGCAATGTACAGCCCTTCAAGTAAGTGGAGAACAGGCACATCAAAGCCCCGCTCCCCCAGCAGGAGATACCTTTACATTGGGCAGAGAAACCCGAAAGGAATCTAAAAGGGGGCCTGGAGTGAGCAAACATCCTGGGCTGAATACCGGGAGCCCCCCAGAGAGCCCAGATCATCCGGGTGCATGGGGTGAGGGAGAGGGGCTGGGGGAGGAGAGCCAGGGCCGGCATACGGATATCAAGAGAACAGTACAAGAGGGCCACAAGGAAAGTACTGCGACCATTGGGGGAAGCAGAAAGAGCACTGGGCTGTGCCGAAATAAGAACCACATATCCTCCCCCTCACAACCGGATCTCAAAAAGGCTGGGGCCACCAGGGAAGCCTTTGGTGCAGGTCAAATACAGAAGAGGGGGGCAGCAAGAAGAGAACCGGGCCCCCAGAACCAAAACAGGGGAGAGAAGAATTACACATACAAGTCCCCTACTAAAAGATCCAAAGTTGGACATCACACTAACGCCGATATGCCAGAAATGCCAGGGAGAACACACAGGGAAGTTCAACTGCTTCTGCCAAAGGCGACGGAGAGACAATTTTGAAAAACAGAGGGAAGGCCCCCTCGACCCCAGCAAAAGGGGAATAGAAGAACTTGGAAGAAGAGATACAGAAAATGTGGAAGAGAGGAGGGACCCCAGCCTGACAACGAGACAGGTGGACAGGAGCGAGGAGAAAACCTCCCCAAGAGGAGGAACAAAAGGATGGAGGGGTCATGAAGAAATGCATGGAGCAATGCTTCCAAACCTTTGGGGACAGGATGGCAAACATGATGCAAACCCAATTCGATAAAATGAAGGAGGAACAGTCAGGAGCGCTTAAGGAAGTCAAGAATGACCTACAGGTATTGGAAGCAAGAGTGGATACCAATGAAACAGCAATACAGGAGCTGGCGGACGGTGCTCAGAAGGTAGACAACCTGATGGAACATCTGGACAGGGCCACGCATAACCTAGAAATCCAGACTGAAGACAGGTCAAGAAGGGCGAGGGATCAAGTCAATCCCCGAGACAGTGGGGGGCGGGGGGACGCAGACCTACTTCAAACAGTGAGGCACATTTTTGCAACCCTAGGTGACATCCCTAAGGTTCTGATGGCAGCAAGACGTTCAGAACCTTAACTTTAATGGGAACACGATCCAATTATATCAGGACCTTTCCCAAATAACCCTTACCAAGAGAGGATAGTTCAAGAGTTAATCAAACGAGGCATCGGGTACAAATGGACTTTCCCATTCGGCCTCCTGTTCGAAGTAAACAAAAGACAGAAAAGGATCCCCACTATAGAAGAGAGAGCAGACATTCTTGGTATGGAGGTAAACCCGACACAGATGGAGCCACAACACATGGGAAAGGAACACCCAAAGAGGAAAGTGTGGGATTGGTCGACCAGGAATCGAAGAAGGCAGCGAGGAAAAGGAGGGGCCCATTGGGCCCAAAACTCCTGACAAAAAGACTCAAATCACCAGCCTCGGAGCCCCTGGACGGGAGCCCCAACCAATACACCTGCAGAGGCCTCGAGACCACAGTAAGAGTGCCCAGGGAGGGGGGGGAATAAACCCCGTGGAATCTACTGTCTGGATCAAAACATGGGTCAGGGTAGACCCGCTGGAGGGGACACCGGGGGCGGAATGGTTCACAACCCCCGACTGAGGAATTTCAGGGGAGGAGGGGGGCTATAGGCCGGTGGAACCAACTCGGTGTGGGGGCTGGGGGATGGAGGGGGGGCCAGGTCAGGACGGAAACAACAGGCTGCAATGAATTGGGGCCATTTGAAACACGATGGCTAAGGCTAGGTCCCTAAAGATAATGTCCCTGAACAGCAAGGTGGCTCAAATTGTAGATGTTTTTAACAAGGGAGAACCCAGACCCGATAGCCCTACAGGAAACACATACAGGAGAAGGACAGGCATAGAATGAGAATAAAGGGTACAACAGAATACAGCAAACAACCCAGGAAAGAAAGGGGGCTCTCTTATAGCCCTGAAAAATAGTGTAGATTTGACTATCTCCTGGGCAAGCTACTGGAGAAACTGGCCAACTCCCAGCTTAACCTCCAGGCTGAATCTGTTGGTAGTCTTCATGACCATCAATCTGGCTTCAGAGCTGCCAGAAGCATGGAAACTGCTCTCCTGAACATCCGTGAGGACCTGCTCTCGAACCTAGAGTCCAACACTCCGTGTGTTCTCATTCTGCTCGATCTCTCTTCTGCCTTTGACACTGTCAACCATGCCATCCTGCTAAACCGTCTCCGTGATAACCTGGGTATCACTGGTCAGGCTCTGTCGTGGCGGACCTCTTTCCTTTCCAATCGACCCTCCCAGGTCCAACTGGGGTCCTTCCTCTCTGGCATCTTTTTCTCTACCTGTGTTCTCCCCCAGGGATCTAATCTCTCTCCCTGGCTGTTCAACCAGTATCTGGCACACCTTGCCCACCGCATCGCCGCTCTCTGCCCCAACTTTCAGTGCTATGCGGACGATACCCAGCTCATTTTCAGGCTACCCTCGGCCTCCTCCTCTCCTTCCCTCATCTCTGACTGTCTGCTATCCAGGAATGGTGTGCCGCCAATGACCTCTGCCTTAATGCCAGTAAGACTGAGATTCTACTCATCGGCACACCCACTCCCTCCTTCCCTGCAGCTCTCTGGCCAGCCTCTCTTGGCCCTCTTCCTGCAAGGCAAAAAACCTCAGGGTCATCTTCGACTCCACACTCCTCTCCTCGTATATCTGACGTCGCTAAGAAGTCACACTACCAGCTGCACCTCCTCAGAGGTATTCTTCCCTTCCTCTCCTTCCCCCAGAAGCTCACTGTCTCCCGAGCCCTGGTTCTCTCGAAGCTGAACTACTGTAACAGCCTCCATCTTAATCTGCCTGCCTCCACTCTCCGCCCTCTGCAACTCATCCAGAACAGGACTGCGAGACTTGTCCTTGGCCTCAAGCCCAGGGACCGTATCTCTCCAGGACTGAAATCTCTACACTGGCTCCCTGTGGCTGTGAGGATTAAGTTCAAAACCCTCTGTTTTGTCCACAAGGCCTTCTGGGGCCTGGGACCTAAATACCTTCAACTCTCTCTTCCTCAATATCTTCCTTCCCGAGCCCTTCGCTCATCCGTTGTCACGATGCCCGCTCCTGGGGAGCCGGCTCAGGCCCTGCGTCCCCGAAAGCGGACATCAAGTCCCCGGGGAAGGTCCCAGCAACCCCTTATAGGGGCCCTTTGGACAGTGTCCTGGCGCCTATGGCGCCAGGCTCATAGAAAACGTCAGTCCTGGCACCATAGGCACCAGACTCATTATGAAAGTGTTTGGGTGCACTTACCTGATGCAGACCATGCTGCAGAACCCCGGCCTCCTTGAGGCCTGAAAGGAACTACTTTACCTGTGGGACTCATTTACCACCCGGGCGTGGTCGGGGAAGGATACATACCTGATTGGAGGAAGGACACATTCTAGGAACTTCTTCCAAGGCTATTTAAACCACACCCGATCAGCCACACGTGCTTCGCGTTGTTCTGCATCTAGCAGCTGGACGCTCACCGTGTCTGCTCCTGCATCCTGACTTCTGCCACGCCTGCCAGCATCCTGAATCACCTGCAAAGGAAGGGAACAAGAGAACAGAAGAAGGAAAAGGCCTTACCTGCTAAATCTGCATCCCGGAGATATTTTGCGGACGATCCTGAAAAGGAAGACATTTATTTTTAAAAGCACATCACATCGATCGCTGCAGCGCCTCATTCTACTCATCTTACAGGGCGCTTCCATGTTCTGCAGCGACCATCCGGATTCACAGTCGCGCCCCAGCGCCTAGGGAGAAAAAGACAATAACGAAGGTGAGAGAAAGAAGGGAAAAGGGAAGCTAAATCTCCATGTTAAGACTTACCTGCTGGGTCATTCCCTTTTCGTTTCGGGTCCGCGCCGCATCCAGGCATTTTCGGACCCCGGCCCCTAAGGGGAAAAAGACATCAGCGTTAATGAGCGAATGAAAAGACATTACCAAGATGCTCATTAAAGACTTACCTGATTTCCACAAGGTTTTCACCTCTCTTCTCGGGTCGGTGCCTGTTCCCCGGCATTCCGTACCCCGGCCCCTATGGGGAAAAAGACACTAGCATTAGAACATTAATGCATGGACACAAGGGGAACCACTTATCAAAAACTTACCTGGAAGCCAAGCAAGTTTGGTTCTCACCAATCCGAAAATCCAGTGAAGTAACTGGATACCAACGCGCCCCTGCATCAGAAGCAGGATGGAGAGCTCGTCCTTCCAGACCCTAAGGTGAGACGCTACGGGGAAGCACAGAAGGGTTTTGAGGAGGGTGAGAGGGGTAAGTGGGAGGCCGATTGCATTACCCCGCAGACAGTTAACCCCCTATTTTCACCTACAGAAGGATACTTCTGCGAGTCAGACAAGCCAGATTTGGGGCCCGGTCCAGTCCGTCTCCCGACCCCTGCGCATTAGACGAGGTCACAACAGCGCGAACCAGGCCAGCGCCTCTGTGGGAGTCAGGTGAGCGTTGCAGAACGCGAAGCCTTCCTACAAATTCCCACCCAGGCGCTATGGAAACTTCTGAGACTGATCAGTTGGCCCAATTACTGGGGGAATTACGGGCCGAAGTACATGCCGCTCGTCAAGAGACTAATGCCCTCAAGAGGGAATTAATAATATCAAAAGGAAAGAACTGATGATCTGGCCAGACAGCTTTTGCAAAGTCAAGCTGGACAAACTCCTCTACCCAGTTCCAGAGGGAACCCCGCTCCTGTGGTTCCCAGTAACCCTGTGCATATTAATCTACCTGGAAACATGCCGCTGGCCCCTCCCGAACGCTTTGCTGGGGACCCCAAACGATTCGCTGTATTCATGAAGCAGTGTCGTTTGCACTTCCTATGCAGGCCTGGGGCCTTCCCTAATGATCAGACCAAAGTAGCCTTTGTATTGTCATATCTCAGCGGATGCGCTGCCGATTGGTCAGTTTCACTGGTTACTCAGGATGATCCGATTCTCCATGATTTTCAAGGATTTCAAGCAAGCATGGAAAGGTTATTTGCTCGACACTCTCAGGGGCAGGCTCTGGATGATGAACTTCTATCCCTGCAACAGGGCAATCAGGATCTCCTATCCTACATTGCAACCTTTAATAGACTAATTATAGAAACTGGGTGGCCAGAGGATAAGAGAATCACGTTATTTTATCGAGGTTTACGTGGAGAACTTAAAGATGTCCTGGCCCAAGTTGTAAATCCGCCCAAGAATGCACAGAATATATAGACTTAGTGGTCCAATTGGATCACAGACTCCAGAACAGAAAAGCAGATCGGTCCAGGTTTGAGACCCGGGTGTTGGTCAAGACCCACGCTAACCCCAAGGGAGTTGATGTCTCAGAGCCTATGCAAATTGGTGGGGTTAAAGGACCTTTAACAAAAGGAACGTGAAAGGAGGCGGCAATTAAAGTTATGTCTTTATTGTGGGAACTCTGGACACTTTCTACGAGATTGCCCGGCAAAACCGCCCCGAAAGGCAGTAGGGGCCGCTGATAAAAACCTTGAAGACTCTGTTTCGGGAAACGACTCAGCCCGACAAGCGTAGGGGTCCGCTTGCCGAGCTTGAAAACTAACTCTCAGACCTCGCATTTCATAGTGCCAATGGTTCTCGTAGATCCAGAACAGCCTAAGCAGTTGCATGCAATAAAGGCATACATCGATAGCGGGGCTATTGGAAATTATGTGGACCGTGAGTTGGTCTCCAGGATTAACCTCCCTCTCCGTCCTAAAACCAGCAAAGACGTCATCACCACAGTAGATGGAACTGAAATTGCCTCTGGACCGGTAACGCATTCCACTACTGAGGTGACTCTTATTGGTCCCGACGGCCATCGGGAGGCAGTTGTGTTTGATGTAATCAAGGCCCCACAGTTTCAGGTTATTCTTGGAATTCCTTGGTTAGAGACACATAATCCTCGAATTGATTGGCGAGCTAAGAGAATAACCTTCCCAGATTGTGCACAAACCTGTTATCCAGAAAACCTGAAGATTAA
The DNA here is from genome assembly GCF_040938575.1 of Ambystoma mexicanum. Taxonomy (NCBI): domain Eukaryota; kingdom Metazoa; phylum Chordata; class Amphibia; order Caudata; family Ambystomatidae; genus Ambystoma; species Ambystoma mexicanum. The sequence continues at coordinate 499,696,889 of NC_090929.1, read as the reverse complement.
TCTAGCATCTGGAACCTCTGCCTCCATGCAATTGCCTCCGGAATACCAAGACTTTCAGGACGTCTTCCAAAAGGAACAGGCCAACACGTTACCTCCTCATCGATCGTATGATTGCCAAATCGATCTGGTGCCCGGTGCACAACCCCCTTGTAGCAGGATTTATGCCCTTACCGAACCTGAGAACCTGCATCTGAGACAATATTTGGATCAATACCTCGCCAATGGTTTTATTCACCCGTCAAAGTCCCCGGCATCCTAGGCTTTGTTCTTAGTGCCTAAAAAGGAAGGCGACCTCAGAACCTGTATCGATTACCGCGCATTGAATCAGATAACGGTTAAAAACCTTTATCCTCTGCCTCTGATCCCTGAACTCCTTGACCAGGTAAAGGACGCTTGCATATACACCAAGTTAGACCTCAGGGGGGCATATCATCTGGTGCGAGTAAAAGAAGGCGATGAATGGAAAACGGCCTTCCGTACTAAGTATGGATTATTCGAATACCAGGTAATGCCCTTCGGGTTGTGCAATGCGCCTGCTGCCTTCCAATTCTTCATGAATGATGTCCTTCGGGAACTCATCGATGTTTGTGTTGTCGTCTATATCGATGACATTCTAGTGTACTCTTCTTCGGAATCTGATCACAGAAAACACGTTAGGGCAGTTCTGGAAAAACTGCTCCAACACAAACTATTTGCTAAACTGGAGAAATGTGTTTTCCATACCACAGAAGTTGAGGTTCTCGGTTTCATCCTGACACCCAAAGGAGTCCGAATGGACTCAAGAAAAGTGGATGCCATCCTCAAATGGCCATCACCTAGCTCTGTAAAAGGGGTTCAAAGCATGCTCGGCTTTGCCAATTTCTATCGCAGGTTTATCCCGGAATTTTCACGCATAGTACAACCCATTACTGCACTCTTGAAGAAAAATAAACGTTTTGAATGGTCTGAAGAAGCCGAGCAGGCCTTCCAGGATTTAAAAGCTAAGTTTACCTCTGCACCTATATTGAAATACCCACGTCCAGATCTCCCGTATGTCGTCGAAACTGACTCATCCAGCCTAGCCATGGGAGCAGTTCTGTCTCAAAGAGATCCCGAAACCAACCAACTGCATCCCGTAGCATTTGGGTCCAGAAAATTCTCGGCACCAGAGATTAATTATGCAATCACTGACAAAGAACTGTTAGCCATAAAGTCCGCTTTTAAAGCCTGGCGGCATTACCTGCTTGGCGCTCGACATACCATCACAGTGATCACTGATCACCGGAATTTACAGTATTTGAAAACCGCCAAGGCTCAGTCATCACGGCAGCTCCGATGGGCTTTGTTTTTCGCTGAATTTGATTTCATGATTACCTATCGACCTGGCTGCAAGAACGGCAAAGCAGACGCATTATCCCGAATTGGAATGGGAGAACCTGATACAAACTCAGAACCAGTACCAATAATTCCCGAACAGAGAATTCTAGGCATGACTTTGTTACAGACGCTTGAAGACATTCAAGTCAGAGTGAAACAACTCCTGGACACTACAGTCCTACAAGATTGGATACAAAAGGGATCAGACTTTACCATAGATAATGGTTTACCTTATTACCAAGGACGCTTATTCCTGCCACACAAGGATTTACACAAACTAGTTATTTCCGGTTATCATGATACATTAATAGAGGGACACCCCGGTATTGCCAAGACAATGGAAAAGGTGAAACGACAATTCTGGTGGCCCTCTTGGCGAAAAGATGTTAAATCTTTTGTGATGTCCTGTGGTGTTTGCGCCCAAAATAAAGGTCAAAAGAAAAGACCAGCCGGTCTCCTCCAACCTCTAGACGTACCGCCAGCACCCTGGCACACCCTATCAATGGATTTTATTACGGACCTGCCTCCTTGTTCGGGATACAATACCATTCTGGTAATTGTGGATTTGTTTTCCAAAATGGCCCACTTCATTCCTTTGAAAGGTTTACCTACAGCTTCTGTCCTAGCCAAAGAATTCCTCGAAAATATTGTTCGGCTACATGGATTCCCATCTATACTAATCTCTGACCGGGGAAGCCAATTAATTTCCCACTTCTGGCGCAAATGTTGTCAAATGGCACAAATCGACGTAAGATTATCGACCAGTCACCACCCTCAGACCGATGGTCAGACTGAGAGGACAAATCAGACCCTTGAGCAGTACTTACGGTGTATGTTACAGCAATCTGAAAGCAACTGGAAAGACATTCTTTGGATAGCCGAATATGCATATAATAATTCGGTACACTCTGGAACTGGCCATAGTCCTTTTTATACCTTGTTTGGACATCACCCTCGAACCTCAAACCACCTCAGAACCTCGGAGTGCCCACAGTAGAACATCTGCATTCTACAATTACCCGAGCCTTCAAAGAGGCAACCACGCATTTACAACAAGCCAAGAGAAAATACAAGGAGAATGCTGACCTACATCGGAGTGAAGCACCTCCGTATCAGATTGGGGATCAAGTGTGGTTAGCTACCAGACATTTACCGCTCAAAGGGCCCCAAACTTTTAACCCAAAATATCTGGGACCTTATTCTATTACGGCAATAATTAACCCAGTAGCGGTTAAACTTGATTTACCAACTAATATGCGAATCAAGCCTGTTTTTCCATGTGTCACTTCTGAAACCAGTGGTACCCGGAACCCGACTGCTCAAACCTCCAGAACCTATTCAAATAGATGGGGAACCCGAATTCGAAGTGAGGAACATTTTAGATTCAAAAATGTTTAGGTCAAAGCTTTTCTACCTAATTGATTGGAAGGGGTACGGACCTCAGGAGAGGTCGTGGGAACCCAGTGACCATGTGCATGCACCTCGATTAGTCAGGAAATTCCACCGACTCTTCCCAGACAAACCAAAACCCCCAGAGGGAACAACCTTGGGAGGGGAGAGTGCTGTCACGATGCCCGCTCCTGGGGAGCCGGCTCAGGCCCTGCGTCCCCGAAAGCGGACATCAAGTCCCCGGGGAAGGTCCCGGCAACCCCTTATAGGGGCCCTTTGGACAGTGTCCTGGCGCCTATGGCGCCATGCTCATAGAAAACGTCAGTCCTGGCGCCATAGGCGCCAGGCTCATTATGAAAGTGTTTGGGTGCACTTACCTGATGCAGACCATGCTGCAGAACCCGGGCTCCTTGAGGCCTGAAAGGAACTACTTTACCTGTGGGACTCATTTACCACCCGGGCGTGGTCGGGGAAGGATACATACCCGATTGGAGGAAGGACACATTCTAGGATCTTCTTCCAAGGCTATTTAAACCACACCCGATCAGCCACACATGCTTCGCGTTGTTCTGCATCTAGCAGCTGGACGCTCACCGTGTCTGCTCCTGCATCCTGACTTCTGCCACGCCTGCCAGCATCCTGAATCACCTGCAAAGGAAGGGAACAAGAGAACAGAAGAAGGAAAAGGCCTTACCTGCTAAATCTGCATCCCGGAGACATTTCGCCGACGATCCTGAAAAGGAAGACATTCATTTTTAAAAGCACATCACATCGATCGCTGCAGCGCCTCATTCTACTCATCTTACAGGGCGCTTCCATGTTCTGCAGCGACCATCCGGATTCACAGTTGCCCCCAAGCGCGTAGGGAGAAAAAGACAATAACGAAGGTGAGAGAAAGAAGGGAAAAGGGAAGCTAAATCTCCATGTTAAGACTTACCTGCTGGGTCATTCCCTTTTCGTTTCGGGTCCGCGCCGCATCCAGGCATTTTCGGACCCCGGCCCCTAAGGGGAAAAAGACATCAGCGTTAATGAGCGAATGAAAAGACATTACCAAGACGCTCATTAAAGACTTACCTGATTTCCACAAGGATTTCACCTCATCTCGGGTCGGTGCCTGTTCCCCGGCATTCCGTACCCCGGCCCCTATAGGGAAAAAGACACTAGCATTAGAACATTAATGCATGGACACAAGGGGAACCACTTATCAAAAACTTACCTGGAAGCCAAGCAAGTTTGGTTCTCACCAATCCGAAAATCCAGTGAAGTAACTGGATACCAACACGCCCCTGCATCAGAAGCAGGATGGAGAGCTCGTCCTTCCAGACCCTAAGGTGAGCCCTACAGGGAAGCACAGAAGGGTTTTGAGGAGGGTGAGAGGGGTAAGTGGGAGGCCGATTGCATTACCCCGCAGACAGTTAACCCCCTATTTTCACCTACAGAAGGATACTTCTGCGAGTTAGACAAGCCAGATTTGGGGCCCGGTCCCGACCCCTGCGCATCACCTTAGACGAGGTCACAACAGCGCGAACCAGGCCAGCGCCTCCGTGGGAGTCAGGTGAGCGTTACATCCGTCCCCAACTCCCTCAGGGTCAGCCGCTTCTCGAAGCAACAAGCTGGGGGTAGATCTCTCTCTGCGGCAGGGGCCTCCCTCTGGAACAGCCTTCCTGCCTCTCTGAAACTTGAGAACCATCTCCGGTTCCGGAAGCACCTCAAAACCTTCTCTTTGCTTCTGCTTTCTCTCTCCATCTCCCCATGCTAAACTCTTCACTGAAACTGCAACTGGGCCACTCTCACCGACCTCGGTCATTGGTACAGCCACTCTCCACTTGCACTGCCTCCCTGGCAACCCATGCACTGCGGGACTGTCTCTGTATCCCTACAGCCCCCCTTCCCAGAACTTGTCTGCACTTACCTTGCACTTGCCACCAGTTGGCCCTAACATGTTATTTTTATTCTACTTACCCTGCACTTCCCTCTCTCCCCCTGCCCCTTTTTCTCTCCCCTCTACCCCTGCACTTGCGCGATCTAAATGACACCTGGCCTAGTAGGATCGTTGTCTGTCTTCGCCTTGTTCCCCCTCCCTGCCTTGTCGCGCCTTGAAACACTTGTGTATAGGCGCGTTACAAATGCCATATATCATATCATATCATGGGCATGACTAGAGACGCATCAGGCAGGTTTATAGCACTAACCCTTCAGAGAGGGGAAAAGAGGAAGATAACATTTGCAACAATATATGCGCCCAAAACAGGGCAAGAGCACTTCTTATGAACAACGTTGCATAAACTAGAAGGTTCGCCAAGGGGAACATAATTCTCACAGGGGACTTCAATTTAGCGTGGTACCCAGCAAGGAACAGGAGTGCGAGAATCTCAAACACCGAAACTAAACCTTTGAAGGAACTACAAGGGAGAATGGACACCCTGTCACTGGTAGACACGTGGAGGGAGAAGAGGGGGCTCCAGGGGATGCACCTTTTACTCCCACGTCCATAAGACAGCATTGAGAATAGATTATGCGCAAGTCTCTCAACCCCTGTTAGGTAGAGTGACAGAAGGGGAGCTAGGGGCCATCACCATCTTGGACCATGCCCCAGTTACGGTGACACTAACACAAGTAGTGGCTCTGTGGAGATGGAGGTACCCACACATACATATTCAAAGATGAAATCCTGCGGAGGAAACTGCATACTTTCAGATGAACGAGTCCCAGGAGGTGAATCCAAATATAGTGTGGGATGCCTTTAAAGCTATTAGAGGAAAAATAATTGCGATAAAGGCAAGAATAGATAGGGAGCTCAGGAAATTGGAGGACGAGATAGAGGATAGGCTGAAAATGATCATGAGGGAAATGACGATAAAGCCCTCGGGAGAAACCAACTGGAAACAATCCAATCCACTAAAGCCGAGAAGGCCCTTAAGCACCTCAAACAGAAGTATTATTAAGGCAAACAGAATGGATAAACTCCTGCCCAGAATGTTAGGGAAAGAAGAAAAAGAAAGAATCATCTTCAAAATGAAGAAGATGGCAGGGGGAGGCGGAGGGGGAACAGACCTCAAATCAATCAAGGGGGCATTTGTGAAATATTATGGGGAGGTATAGCAAACAGATAGCCCAGACAAATGTCCCAAGCCAAATACCTTGGAAAATGTAACCGGCTGGAGATAATGGCCCTAAAGGGGGAGGATCTGGAAAAAGGGGCTATCTAGAGAGGAGGTGCATAGTGCAATCGCCTCACTCCCGCCACCTAATAAAGCCATGGGCCCCGATGGCTTTACGTCAGAATTCTATAAGTCCTTCAGGGACATCCTGGCCCCGTGCATTGAAGCCTCGTTTAAAGGGTTTGGGACAAGGGAAGGGATAACAGCGTCAATGGAGGAGGCGAAAGTGGTACTACTGCCCAAGCTAGGGAAGGAACCTACAACATGTGGGGCATATAGGCTGATCACACTAATTAACAGACGCACACATTTACATTAAATCCTAGCAAATAGATTACACCCTCCAAACAGACTGTTCGGTAGCTGTTGTACAAAAAACAGACTTGCACAACAGCTACCGAACAGAAAACACCCCAAGCCCAGCCAACGGACCCACCGGGCTGAGGCCGCCAACAGCACATCACGGCTCTCTTGCACTTTTCCAGCTTACTCCCACTAACTCAACCCTCCCTCCTCCCAGTTTCTTTTTCAGAGTCGCCAGAGCGCCAGGGGACCACTCCGGTGGTTATAGTGCGCGGTACAAATATCCTTTAACATTAACAGCACCTCACCTTATTGTCGCCTGACCCTGAAATCAACATTAAAAATGTTTTAAATAATTTGAAAATAAGGATAGATGTAAAAGGAGAGATTATCAGCAACTTAAAATTGTCCATACTTAATGCAATAATTACTGAGGCTCTAATCTACAACTACATGAAAATCTAACAGGCTACTTGCCTAGCATTCCACCTGCCATTACCTTCTTTCTCTCATGGGATGTGTGCAGTGTGGCCTCCTCTGTCAGGTTTCCCCATTTCATTGCCATGTGCTGTAGGAAAAGCCAGAAGGTTGCTTTAAACTGTTTATTAGCCATTGTTTGGTTGGTCTAGGTGGGGGGTTCGCATGGGGAAAGATGGATGGACCGGATAGGATAGACGGAATGTATTGAATAGATGGAATAGTGGGATGAAACGGATAAATAGAATGGATAAAATGGATAGAATGGATGGATGCATGAAATGTATGGAAAGACTGGATGGGTGTATGGGAAGGGGTGGATGATGAAATGAAGTGAATAGATAAGATTGATGGATGGACAGAATGGATGAAATTGATGGAATCAATGGAAAGGATGAACACATGTGGAATAAATGGATGGAACAGAGGGCATGGATGCATACAGAAATAATGGAATGTATGTATATGGAATTGATGGATGGAATGGAAGAAATAGATGAACAGGACGGATAGAATGGAAGAGAATTGATGGAAGCGATAGAAGGCATTGATGGATGAAGAAATGGAAGAAACTGATGGATGCACTGAATGAATTGATAAATTGGATGATTAAAAGAAGAAATGGATTAATGCACTGATGGAATGGATGGTTGCTGAAGAAATAAAAGAAATGGATGGTTGCAGTGATGGAACGGATGGATGGACGGAATGGATGAAATTCCCTACCTTCTAGCCCGTGTGCCCCATGCACATGGCTGTGTACCCTGCCTTCCTATTCCCATGCGGTTGTTGTACATCCATATGTCCTACCCCATCGCTGTAATCCCACCCCCCCCTCACTGTGTGTCCATATGTCGCTGCGCTCCCTCACCCCCATTCCCGTGATGTCGCTGTATCCCAATGTATCACTCAACCCTCTCGTCACCATATGTGCCCACCGTGCCCATGCGTCACTGTTGTACTCTACTTTCTTATTCCCACGCGGTTATATAGCCGGATGCCCCCTCCGGCCACCATAAGACCAACCCACTGTCACTATGCGTCAGTGTCTCGATGTGTTCCCCCGCCACCTTGTTCACGTGCCTGGTCCCAGGTGCTTTATAGATGAACCACCACTCTTATCACTTCACTACGCCTACTCTCTTCTATACACCATCACTCTACACCCCTGATTAATTCGGCATAGCTGTTCACATACGAACACTACCCCATGAACAACTCACCCTAATAAAATGCAGCTATCCCATAACACTCCAGCCTAGCTGCTCACATAAGCTTCCTTCAGGCCTAACGCAGCCAAACCCAGTCTGGATGTCCAACCACCAGACTACAAACACATCCAACTATTATCTTCAACACCACACCTAATGCTAGGATGCAGCTTCCATCCGACAACTACACCAGCTGCACACAACTGGTGTGCCCACGCACCCTATGACACCATCTCTCTCTACTGACCTGAACTGCGGTTCCCGAGGACGTTCAGCCAACCAGCGCTTTGAGGCCATACCAATGATATATAGAGGGCTATATAAATGCCAGTTAACATAACATAACATAAAAACCACAAATTGTCTAAATGCTAGATGCAGGCGGCACCAGCAGAAGCAGCACAGCCACGACACGCAATCCAAATGCAGGAAAGAACACATCTAGGCTGTGTTTATTTCCTGTTTTGTGGCCACGCCCACATCACGTCACACTGAGCATGTGTATGGGGGGGGCAGTGGCTCGCCATTCACAGTTAAGTGAGGCAAACAAAAAGTGTCTCTTTTCTTGCTGTCTTGGATCATGCGCCCGCCCCAGGCATGTGGCTGTGCCACCCACATATTGAAGACCTCTGCCTACAATATAGCTAATTTAAAAGGTGAAATAAGCAATTGTTATCTTGCTGGTAAGACTACGTAGGAGGCTGCATTTTCGCTGTATATTGCTCGTAAGACTACATAGGAGGCTGCATTTTCACTGTATATTGCTGGTAAAACTACATAGGAAGCTGCATTTTCACTGGATACTAGCATAGTATACATGAACATGCAGGCATCTTGTCAGTGAGACAACATGGAAATTAAGGAACTCTGTCCTCTACAGACACACAGTGGAAGTAATGCTGGGGGAAACACACACAGACATCTTTTGGGTACAAACGGACAGGCGGGTACAGCTAAACGCACTGCCTGGCAGCACTGAGCGGCAGGGTTAGGCGCATTTCCCTGCAGTGCTCAAATCAGAACCCCTCACCTCGTAAAGGCAGCAAAGTTACCGAAATCATGGCAAGGGAACTTCATGCCATAGCGCCCCTGCGGTCGCTGCTCTTCATCCATAGCCCCAGGCTGCCGCCGCACTCATCCCCGCTTCGGTGGCGGCCTGTATATCACCCCCGGCGCAGGAAGTCTCTGCAGCCCCAGAGGCATCCAAGCCCATGTGAGCCTGTGCAGCAGTTCAGAAAAAGAAGCAAGAATGCAGTAAAAATGGGATCGACATGGGGCTTCATTTCCAACTAGGTGGGTTAATTACTGTTCGAACAGTGAAAGCCATGTTTCGCAGATAAGGGTGAAGAAAGATGGCATATACACTGTACAGTTTTGTAGAAAGCCTGTGAATACAGCAACAAAGCTACTGTCATTTGGAGATGGAAAACACACAAGTACGCTTCTGCAAACAATAAACCTGACTTGCTGGCAGCCAAATTTGCAAAAAAACCCTCTGCCCTGAAATTCACTCGGCATGCGCGGCCATAAATCACTTCTGTTGGGGGTGGGGTAAGAGAAGAGGGTGCCGGGGACAATACCATACCTGCCTACATTACATTATGAAAAACGCAGAGATCTAGGTCACAGCAAGGCCACGCCCACACTTTCGCAAGGGGTAGTGATGTGGAAGATTTACTTTCGCTGCTTCCTCTTCCAGCCCAATGAATCAGCCATTGCCCACCCCCATTATCTTTTAGATATGCGTTTATCAATGACTCCCACTAAACGCCTGCATCATAATGGCTCCATTTCTCTATAGCAAAGGGCACTCGAAACGAAGGACGAGGCAGACAAAACAGATGGCACTCTTGGAAACCTGAGCGTTTTTTGTTAACCAGTCACCTTCTTACTGTTCCAATCCTTTCTTTTTGGCCCATTAGCTATTATCAGAATAACTGTAATTTTCTTAAATCTCTCTGCTTGATAAGGGACGTGCACGGGAGCGGAATTCATTTTAGATGTCAAGCTTTTAATAAAGGACGCGTACAAGGCCAGTATCTCTGGATGCTGCCGCTACACACGCATTTAACGGGCACTACAACTTCTGAATAGCAGTAAAGGGAGCACTGCACAGAATTACCGGCAGCGGAACAACAAGAGGAGAGGAGGAGGGATGGTGCGAGGAGACAAAGAGCAGATGCCGGAAAAACCGGAGACTACGCTCTTCCACGAAGAAGAACGTAAAACCCCGTAATCTCCGATCTAAACCCGGAGGTCAGGCAGGTATGCCATACTAGCTAAGAATACACAAAAAACCTGATGTTGCTCCAACCAAAATCAAAATAGTTAACACAGACCCACCGGCACCTAAATATACCAGGCGCTTCGAAACACTTGCGAGATGTATAAGCGCCTTATAAAATACACAATACAACTTAAATACCCGCTCATACAAGGCATGGAGCCCACCTTCCTCCATGATTCTCTTCCTACGTGGAAACGTCACGACGACTTAACGGCATTTCTGAATACGTGAAAAACGTCATGGCGCCTTAAAGGCATTTTAGAAAGTGTCGGTAAACGTTTAAACGAACACACAATTGTATCGGGTCTCATAGGGATTAGGGACTTTATACGTGTGTTTCAATTGATAATGAATGCATTATAAGGCCTCCCTTTACTAAACGCTTCTTGTCAGTTTTCAGTCAGCATCAGGTGAGTGCGCTCTTGCAGTGAATTTTATATGCATTTATTTTAGTATCCATTAACTTAGATCGTTCTCACCACTTTGTTGTTCTATTGCTAAAAGGATACCTTTTCCACCTCTGAAAATGCACCTTGAAGTAAGAGGTTTAAGCTGTCAGTTGCTGTATTGTACTTATCACATCATGCTGAAATTAGTAAGGGACTTTCTAAACATTTGGTTTTGAAATAGCACAGGGCAGCTTGTTGTTGTTGGTATCGTAGACACAGTAGCTGCTCCGAAGCTCATTTACGGTACAGTTAAGGCTCTGGAATGCTCGCAGACGCAGTAACTCCTGTGCAGCTACACAGACCGTGGTCTGGTCTAAGTGACATTGAAATATATATACACACACACATACCTGTGCTGGTTATGTACTTTCTCTCGGTCTAATGACTCTTCTGTGGCTAATAACTGCAGGCACAGTGTCTGTTCTAGGTCTAATGGTTGCAGACACAGAAACAACACCCCGATGAATATTACCAGACACTACCTTCTCTAGCGCTAATGGTAAAAGCCCATCACATACTCTGGCTGGAGCCAATGAGTGCAGATACAACAGCTAATGACTTCTGATACAGTATGTTCCTGCTCATCAGCTACATCTGGCAATACCTGCCCTGGGGCAAAGAATTAGAGAGACAGTACCGGATCTGGGATACTGATTCCAGGCACAGTACTTGCCCTGGAACTAATGCCGTTTGATACAGTACCTGCTAATCCTTTACATATGACAGAATACCTGAATGATGGCATGCACAGTACGTACTCTGGGGCTAATGATTCCAGTCACAGTATCTGCTCTAGAGCTAATAGTATTTAACCCAAAACCTGCGTATGAGCAAGTCTGGGGTTAATGACTGCAGAAACAGTAAAACCGCCATGCACCCTTTCCTTCTCGTGTCCCTTCCCATCCCTCATTCCCCTCTGACACCTCGAACCACGCTCTTTTAAATGAACGTACAGCATAAAGAAGTGATTAGTAGGGTCGGGATAGACCATCGTGCCACGATATTCAAAACGTGTTTGGTGCAACTGATGGGATGCTCATTAACTTAGTTTGCGACAAAAAGTTGGTGAACCGTGCATAAATGACATTTAAATGTGCATCATAGTTGGGCACATTGAGGTGCTCTTCCCACCAAATGCACAACTGGGCAAGGCAGAGGGTGAAGCGCGTTCGGGGCATTCTCAAGTAAATCCTGATTTTCAAAAGTGGTGCACTTTTCAAAGCACAGGGGCAAAAAAACATTTCCCTGTGCCTATTTGGAACAGGTGCAGGGGGATATAAAATGTATAGGAAAATCACTCTTGACCCTCTCGTGAGTGAGTGAATGCTGTCTGTGAATAAGCGAGTGAATGTTGAGTCAAAGAATGTTTGTGCTGGGCCAGGAAGCAGATTTTTTTGGCTGTTGAGTTCATCACTGTAACAATGTACTTTTTACTTTTAGTTAGCCGGAGAGGAAGGATCGTCCGAGAGCTTCTTTTGGAAGGGGTGCACAATAGTGTTTAAGGGGGTAGGGGAAGTTTAAGTGGCAAAGGAGTGATTGCAGAAATCGTCCAAGGCTGGAGCAACGGAGTCAATGTGGTCTTTGATTCTAGGTGAGCAGGGGACAACCTGCTTTGACAAGACTTTCATAGATCTGACTTGTCTAGAAACATTGTTGGGGGTGAACAGGGGAAAAGACGAGAAAGTAGGAGAGATGGCCTCAGACTGGCCATGAGTGGTAGACGAAGAACAGAAGGTGGAGGAAGAGAGGGTGTACAGGAGTTTTAATAGTGAAATGAGAGGCCAAGGCCTTGCAGACGGCCTGGCAGGGCACAGGAGAGGTAGACTGCAGCTGGATTGGCCAGCTCCTTGCAGATTTTGAAACATTTGGCCGAGTTAGACGCCGCAGAGGTGCAGGCTTGGTTGTAGGCTCTCTTCTTGGCGAGGACACGGTCTGTACTGCCTTTGGAGCAGGCTGCAGGCCAGTTTGTCAGGGGGTGCACCCAATGTCCTCCACTTCCTCTCCACTGCTATTGGACCATTATCTTAACCCACATCTCCTGAATCTGGATGGCCTGCGTGAGGTTGTAGATATCTGCCCATAACAGAGTCCAAAGTTGCGGCTTCCCCACTTCAGTTTCCCACTGCTCCATATAGTGCCATGACTGGTTCCTTGCCCCTTCTGCTATAATTCCATATAACACTCCTACCAAATGCCCGTGTCCATCGTTAAGAACCGCTCAAAGGGGCGTGAGATCCCTGGTGGCCGCTGACCATAACCATTGGGTTCATAAGCCAGTGCGTCAGTTGAGAGTAGCAATACCTTTCCCCCTCATCTAGCCCAAAGTCCTGCATGCATTATGCAAAGGATTTAATGTCCTGACCCGAGAACATGTCACGTAGTTTGCGGCACCCTGCCGCTTCCCACCCATTGAAGGCACCCTTTTCCATACCCGTGTGAACTGGGGATTCCTAAACGGCGACCTCGGTGGGAAATTGATGGTGGTCAAGTTAACTCTCCCCTAGTTGGGGACTCATCCCATGATACTGCGCAGAAGAGCAGCATGGAAAAACCTGTTGCAGCGTATTAATTTCACTTCCGTGGTAAGCAGCTTACCTTTTGTCGTCTGCCCAATCAAGTTGCCGTGTTGGGCACGTATGTCACCGTAATCCTAGAGTCGGGCAACGAGCGACTCTTTTGAATAAACATAGTAGTGGGGCTAAAACCTACGTGTCAACTTCTAATGTGTAAAGGGTACCTCAAGGCTACGAAAGTAAACAAAATATGTATATACCAATATCTATCCCGAGATCAATTCATATAACCAACATTATTCCCAAAAATAGCATGCAGATGCCGTGTTATACATGTACATCCCAATGATCATAGAGTCTGGGACAGAGATAGAAATAGGACTATCTTTAATCATAATATATAAAAAAAAAGGATACCACAATTATACAAAGTTAGCAATATATATATTGTTGTTGGCTCCTAGACTGCTCTCTACCTCATTATTGAGCTGGTGCTGTTGGGCTGGAGCGGGCTAGGCTCCAAAGATTCAGGAAAATGCTCGGTAAAGATGCAGGATATTAGCTCCAGCTTCAGCCAAGAATTGCCCAAGCACTCCCGACCATTTACTAAGTTTAAAATTACTTTATTAATCACAAGTAGTGCAAAACATTATTAAAAAGCATACAAAACAATTCCTGGTCAGACCAGGTGTAAAGCAGAACTCACCCCAACGGGTGGAAAAACGCCACGCGTTCCGCTCTACTCGCGAGCTTCCTCAGGCTTGTAGTTGTTCCCAACTAGTGTATTCTCGTGTTTGTTACCTCGCAGGCCGTGAGATGGGCACCTCCTGCTTACGCGACACGCGATTACCTGTCTAAATTTGCTGGAGACAAACTCTATGGTTTAGCATGGTGGTGAATCCACCATCTTGGAATGTCTATGTTGTCTTAAGACTTAAGTGTAAGTGTTCAAAAATCGAACACTAATGGGCCAACTTAATAGTAGGCTGATGCGCGCAACCAGCAAGTACAGGGGGAGTGAAACACTCCATGGCCTTTCGTGGATAAAAAGTACCTACTTGATTACGAGATATCGCGCCAGTGCGCAAGTACAATATTTGTTGCCTCACCACGTGAGAAAAAGTTCTCCGCAAGGAGTGCAAAAAAACGATGCAGTTGCTACAGCCAAACTCTGACAATGCCCGCCTATGTAATACGTAGAGAGAGAGAACCCCACAATAGTGTAGCAAATTCATCTCAATGCACTGTAGCACATTGAGCAGTGCATATTAGACCAGCTGATACCTGGCTCGCCCAAAAGTGTAAGTGCATGCATGGAATAAAGGTGCATGTTTTGAAAAAAGTGTGCAAATACCCAACAGCCCAAACTGGGCAATACAGTACTGATGGTGGACAAAGTCTTTCTAAAGTGCTAATGCAATGTAGAGAAAGCCTAAGTGGCCTACTTGGACAAATGTCCAAATATGTCCCTTGATCTGAAAATATGCTTGTCTGGGAGTACTATATCCTGGGGGAATTAGTGCACAGGATTCACACCCTAGGGAGATTTAAATGCATCTCCATGTCATGTCTCCCTATCTCTTAACATCATGCAACAGGCATGTCAGAATTTAGCAGCATATTCCTGGATTATCCATTCTAGAGGTAACAAATTCTTGTGAAAGGCCAACTAGCCATGTAAAGTGACACGTGCAATTGGTTCAATGTTAAAGTGCAAGGTGATACATATATATAAAGATTCATGAAACCATGATTAAAAAGTATAGGATCAATGCATATTTAGTTGACATAAAAACAATGTAAAAGGTGTCTTGTGTTCACATCAGAGATTATCATAGAAAGTCTTTTGGCATCTCGTGTATAATGGTATTGAACATGTGCATTTGGGATTTAAGAAGCATAGGTGGCAAAAATGACTCAAATTAGCTATAGTTGCAATAGTATAAAGAACAAAAAGAAAGCTAAAATGAATGGCTATCAAGCTGATCGTACATATTTAGTCATATAAAAAGACATATAACCCAGGCTTTACATTCAGGCCATTAGGTTTTAAGGTGTCAAATTTACAGATTAACTTGGCTTCTAGTTGGCGTAACTTAAATTCTCTGTTGCCCAACCTTTTGTGTTGTGGTATGTGTGCTAGACCCACAAAACTCATCTCTGATGTATTTTTGTTACGCTTTTCACCAAAATGTAGCACCAGAGAGTATGTCTGATCTCCATTTTTTATGGCTTTGTAGTGTTGCAGAATGCGCAGTTTGAGTGGACCAATGGTGGATCCTTTATAATGTAACCCACAACTGCATGTAATTGCATAGACTACAAACTTCATAAGACTCGTTATTTTCTGCTTGTATTTCCATTGTTTTCCTTTGGCACTAATCGGAGAGTCTTTGGAGACATAATTACACATTTTACATTTACCACATCTTTTTACGCTATTAGTGTAACCTAAGATATGGCAGACCAGGTGGAAGCAAAACGGATGGCAGCAGCGCTAATCCTGTTTGATCAAGAAAAGACAACAACTGGTATTACCAATGATATGTCTACCAGCAAGTCTTACAGTGCAACAAAAACTTGATAAATTGGAAAGGATAAAGAAAAAGGAGATCTCTAAATGGTGGGAAGCCATGACCCTACAGATGTATCTAGAAACACAGTATCTATCATACTAAGCTACTAAGAAACTCGAGGAAAAGAGCTAGACATCAACATTGGAAGGAACTATTATCTAAGAAGGATAGCGAACACAGACCCTCGACTTGTATGTGCATTAACATATAATACACCACATAATAAAATAAAGAAGATCATAGCCACGCATTGGCATTTACTCCAATTAAATCTTCCTACAATGGCTACTCAAAAACATGAAAAAATTGGATCTGCAAAGCAGAATGGAACACGAGACAAGATAAACAACCATCTATCACAGCCACATGGGGAATGCCAGCTATTCTTGGATATTATCCCTGCGATGGTTGTTGCAATTGTGCTCCAACTGTAGATTGAACTAATGTTACAATTAACAAAAGGAAACAGATGTTGAGGGATCACACTACGTGTAAAAGTAGCAATGTTATCTATGCTATTGTGTCCCTGCAAAAAAACATACATTGGAAAGACGTCTCGTCCAGTCAAATTAAGAATCACTGAGCATAGATCCAAGATTAGGAATAAACAACTGAAGGCACCCCTTGCGGCACACCATCTTGAATACAATCATAGCCCAGATGCTTTGAGATGGTGGCTATAGAGAAAGTAGTAGGTACAGATTCATCAAACATTGCTAATAGGTTGTCACAAAGGGAGCAATGGTGGATTTATCATACCTATCATATCATGTCTAGACTCAACAGTGATTTATCATACCCGGAGCTATACTGATGGCCTTAATTCACAGGAAGAGTGGAACTGACATATAGACCTGCGAGTCAATTCAGATCTATACAAGCATTACAAATTTGATAAAATTTCATATATAAGTTTGGGACTAACACTGAGTATACAAACTGATCCCTGGATTTAAAGATATATATATTGCTTACTTTGTATAATTGTGGTATCCTTTTTTATACATTATGATTAAAGATAGTCCTATTTATATTTCTGTCCCAGACTCTATGATCATTGGGATGTACATGTATAACACGGCATCTGTATACTATTTTTGGGAATAATGTTGGTTATATGAATTGATCTCGGGATAGATATTGGTATATACATATTTTGTTTACTTTCGTAGACTTGAGGTACCCTTTAGACAGTTGACAGGTTTTAGTTCCCTTACCATGTTTATTCAAAAGAGGCGCTTGTTGCCCAGCTCTAGGATTACGGTGACGTACATGCCCAACACGGCAACTTGATTGGGCAGATAAAAGGTAAGCTGCTCACCACGGAAGTGAAGTTAGTACGCTGCAACAGGTTTTTCCACGCTGCTCTCCTGCCCAGTATCACGCGGTACTAACGGGGCTGAATTTGCAGCTTCTCTTAAACCGCGTTGCATCGGTACATGGGAAGAGTACGACCAAGAGCCATGGAGGAATTTAACTCACACTAAGGTAACGGCTTTTGGACTCGGCTTAGTGTATATCTCCCATACTAAATAGATGGAGAGAACCTAAACGCATATTTTATGGTTTCCTTTATTCAGACATGCAGACAGAATAAATACCGCGAGCAGCAAGGTTTAAAAGCATGCATGTGCAATTTCTATCTAAGAGGCGATGAATCAGAAAAATATAAAATCGTGCAAATTAAGGTAATTGCTTCTTTTGGCCTCAGTATACACAACTTGGGAAGTATTAAGAATATGGGAACTCTAAATCAACTTTATTATGTAGTTTTGCAAATGAAAAAAGCTTTGCAAGTAACGAAGTAGAAGCTCACTGAAATGTGGCCTTAATGATTAGGTAATGTATACGAACCAATTGTCTTCTATGCTAAGGAAAGTTTGCGGAATAGGCTTGACAAGCTTAATTTTCCGATGTTTCACAAAGAAAATATAAATGATGATTCGGAGGCTGGTGATTTAGAAACATATTTAGAACTTTGAATTGTTTTACACCGTGGCATCAGCCATAATACCGAACAAAGAAAAGGATGGTCTAAAAAAGAGATTCCTAAAGTTTTTTGCCATCTGTAGTCCTTTTGGTTCTACAAATAAATAAGAAAGCCCACTGTTCTATATTGGATGGGATTGGTTTAGTTAACCCACGCTAATGTGAATCTGGTTGGTGGTTCAATGGCAATGACTATACTTTACTGGCCTTAGTGGACTTTAAAGGTTCAGAATGAGCTAGTTTGGAGTGTCTACTGGGAGTTTGCGCTTGTTCAGTATGAAGACATTTGGGACTAAGTGTACCACTTTTTGAGGTTGTAATTTGTTTACCAACTATATATGGAGGTCGTTGGATCCCTTTAAATTGGGTTTGAGCAACGAAATTTAGTTTTTGCTCCCCGTGTGTGAAAAGTAAGATGGGTATGATGAATAAGAGATTGTTTTTTAAGTGTTTTAAGCATTGTGGCATTGTCATTTTTTGTATTTAAGTATTGTTAATGCCCTTGAATAGCTACTGGGCTAAAGTCAGCTAATCCTGAAGAGGACGTTGACCTGTGGTTTTGAAAGAATTAACCAATTGGTGTCAAGTCGAAACTATGAAAAAGGAAGTCCAGTAACGAAAGAATATTGTTAAAATAAGTTTGGGCACCTATAGTTGATGCACAATGGTGGACTTGCATGATTTAGAAACTAGGCAATCATAAATGCAATTTGTACAAACACCTTTTCCAAAATCAATTATTTCTGAGAAAACGAATTGTTGTCTCACTTGTTTTGAGATGTTTGCACAAAAAACTTTTTCAATAATTATTATTGTTGAGAAAAATGAATTGTTATCTTAGTCATTGTTTGTTTAGAGATATTGTATGTTTAGAGATGTTTTATCTATACATTTTATAAAAGGATACACTCTCTACTCCTCATGCTATTTATGAAACACATTTATGGATGTTTCATTTCCATAGGGCATCATACTTGTTTAGTATATATTGTCCTACACGTCTGTGCCACGATGTATTCCAGCATGCTGTTGGGACGCTGCATGGGATGTCCCAGATACATTTCTCAAAGGTGCTGGAGCAAGTCCTGGAGGTGTTCATCAGGCATGCCCATCAGCATAACTCCATGCTCACCAGCCATGGGCAGGTGCATGCAGCAAAGGCACCTTTCTATGCTATTGCCCAGTTCCCCAAAACCATAACGGCAGTGAATTGCGCACATGGCCTTGGTGTCCAAACCCAGAGAATGGAGCAGGCATACTGGTTTGGTAACCATTCCATTCCATTAATGCCCAAATGACAATGCAATGCCAACCTCACAATCGGCCACTGGTGTGCCTGATACCCTGGTGCCACACATGATGCCATGATACTGGGGAACAGCACCCTACCAGAGTACATGGACACACACAGGACAGCGTACCTGGCTTGTGTGTAAGTAGTACTAGTCAATCTGACAAAGATCTAGCACAGTGACACACATGGAGAATGGAATGAGAAGTGTGAGCCAACTACAAGAAAGCACTGAACAGGCGATTGCCAAGACTGACTTACCCCAGTACACATACTGACCTCAGATGACTCCACAGGACATCCTTGCATGCAAGGTAGCAGAACACAATCTGTTCCACCAAGCAAGGCACCTGTCAAAGCCATTCCCTGCCACTGCATGGTCCTAGGGCGGTACATGGCCTACCACCATCTTCATAGTGCCAACTGCATGGGTGACATCCGCCCATAGACACGCACATGATGGATGATGTTGCATACACTGTGAATGACTGAAAGTGCACTCTGTAGGCAATACCCCTCCACCACATTTGATGCAAGGTGCGTCATCCACATGCACAGATGAGCACACATAGGCACACTAGGCCCATATACGTGTACCTCGACAAACTGCCATGTTCAACACTGTACATACACTTTCTTGTAGGTGGCTTAGGCTATCCCCAGTTACCCTGGCTGATGACACCTGTGAGGAACCCTGGTACACCACAGAAGGCTGCCTAATGAGGCCCATCGGAGGCCCACGACATGCGTTGAGCGTAATTTCAGACTGCTGAAGGCTAGATTCAGGTGCATCTACCACACAGGTGGTGCACTCATGTACAGCCCTGAGAAAGTGGTTAAAATCGTAGTCCTATGTGCAGTGCTGCACCTCATGTGCATATACGAAGGACCATACAAATGCCTCCAGATGAGGAAGAGGTTGCAGGTGAATACAGAGCACCTCGGGACACACGTGGGGAGGTGAGGGAAGGACGAATGGTCTGCAAGGACCTCAACTTTTTGACTTGGCACACATGCACCTCTGACATCCTTGATGATTCACTGCATGCACATGTATCAACACCATTGAATAAACACTGTACATATTGTCTAGACTCAACGGTGATTAATTTTCAAATCAACAAACCCTGATCCCCCAGCTCATCACCCACCCCACACCCACACCCTGGGTCTGTCCCATGTGCTGAACCATTAGTGCTTCCTCTTGTCTCATTTTTGTGTGGGCAGGGGAGCACGAGACGTGCAGCTCTGTGAGCGCCTGGGCGGTGTGCTGGCCACTGATCACTCGGCAGGGGTGGCTGACACGGAACTAACCCGCTCACTTCCCCCGGAGGTGTTGCATAGTGACATTGATGCCCCTGGCCATGGTCTTGCGTAAGACTGAGATTTGTTCAACAAGCTCCCTCACACTCTGGCTGATGAGGGCGTTGCTTGCATTTGAGTGCACTGTATTCCGGCACAGCCTGTCAATGGATGTGGCCACCCACCTGGAGGCCCGCGACCACGTTGTGCATGGCCTGCGGATGGAACAATTGCTCCTGTGTGATGCTCCTGTGTGTTCCTCGATTCTATCCAGCTGCTCTCAAATGGCTTGCAATGTGGGGCCCTGCACCAGCTCAGGATATGTGTTAGGGGCCCATACTCTGATTGCCGAATGCCCGGCCTGCCTGCCCTGCATCGTAATCTGTGTCCTTTGAGTGCTTGAAGTGGAGGGCACCGCGAGATGACAAGGGGGGAGGACAACATGGGTGAGAGGCTGCGCAGGGGGGAGGATTCCGGTGAGATGTGTCTCGCAGGCGAACATGCAGGACTTCAGTTGTAGGAGGCAGACTGCACGGTTGCAGTGGGCTGGGCACATGCCTGGATGTTGTCAGCACTCAGGCTGGTGTGTTGTACTCCGCAGTCCTCAGCAGTGGTGGGGGAGGGGTGCCCCTGTTGTGGGTGGAGCTGCAGCCTCTGTAATGGCCTGAGTAGGCGGTTAAATTGTGGCTATGGAGGTGGATGGTACTGTCCCCTTGGAGTTTGTTTTTGTGACACACACCCAGACCCACTCACCCGCCACAAGACCCTCCACCCCCCGTACGCCCTCCTGTCTGAGCTATGGCCTGTGGGCTTAGTAGTGCTTTCATCTGCTGGTGAGCCCGAGTTACTGGCACAGTCGGAGGGTTCCTGGGTGTATCGGGTCTCTGTTGGGAGACATGAAAGTGTGCGTCAATACCTTGATAGAAATGTGTTGTGTTTTTATGTAGTGTCCTGTGTACTATGGTGTCACAGGGTGCTAGGCCTTCGGGGGCGGGAAGGGCATACTTAATGTGACTGACAATATAGCAGTTTACAGGATTGATGTGCATGCATATGGTCAGTGTGGGGGTTGTGCCTTGCTTGGACCATGCAGTCATGTGCTTCACTGACCTACAGGGTCAGGTGTGCACATGTAGGATAGAGCGGTTGGACATTGCCTCCATGGGGGCCTTGCAGCTACTGGTCAGTTGCAGTGGTTGTTGGAGACGCCTGTCCAGCGGTGTTCTTTGCTTGACATGTACTACATATTTGGTACCATGCTTGCTGTGGTGTCTGTGCATGGGTGATCGATGTGCAGGCAAGGGGTGGTTGTGATGTGTAATGCAGATGTGTTACAATCCTTGTTACTTGCAGTTCGATGGTGGATTTTTGTACGTCTTGCCCTCGTCATCCTACTTAGTTGGAACTTAAGGGGGGAATCACGGGTTCCATTACTCATAATGTTAATGGCCTGCAGTGTCACATGGATGGGTCATGCATTGTCAGGGTTGCTGTTGCCTGATGCATGACAGTTTGTGTAGGCCTTCATGCTATTAGGGTTGTTCTGCAATGGGCCCATCATTCACTCATGTACTCACCAGGCTCTCCCTGGCTGCAGGCTCTGACCTCTGCCGAATCCATACCCTCCTGGTCCACCATCTGGAGGATGCTGCGGACCATCTCCTCCCATGGGGTCAGCTGTAGACGGTCTACTGTTCCTCCACTTGTGACAGCTGTCTCCCTCTGCGGTGGTTGGAAATTAGGGTGCAGACTCGTCCCTTGAGGCTGTTCCACCTCTTTTTACTGTCGTCATTGTCTTGTGGAATATGGCCTACAGCCACTACTATGGCCCTTACAGTTGCCCAGATAGCATTCCTATGCTGCTGGGAGGTATTGCATTGTTGTGACCCATAGAGCTCCTCCGAATGGGCCACCACCTGCTCTGCTAGGACCGTTAGCTCCTGATTGCTGAATTTGGATTTCCTCACCTACATATCGGGTACCTTTGACATACATGAAGCTGTGGGTGAAAGCAGGGGCACAAGGTTGTATGCGTCTGTTTTCTATTTTTGGTTGGGAGTATTTGTACAACCTATTTTGATTTTTGGGGAGTATTTGCCTATTTTCAGGGAATAAAAGTGGCTGATACATGCCTTATCGGTAGGGCTGATTACACCCCTTTGGCTTTTATAGCACTTTATGCTACAGTAAAACATGATGAGCGGGGAGGGGCTCTTTGAGGCTTCAAGCCAAAAATGTTATCACCACTATGCCCAAAGGTCTGCACTGGATGGCCCCTTACTACAGTTCTATAGTAGGAATATGTGGGTGGCCCTAAAGATACCTCTGTTCTAGGGTGGCGTTCAGTCTCCAGTTCCCTGCAGTGAATACAGCCATGAGACTGCTGTCCAAGCATTGAGCCCTGCAAGTAAACATTTGTGGATTCCGTGGACTTTGTGTAGACTGGATCCCTCTTATCGGGTTGTTGGGCTCCTTTGGAAATAATATTCATTTTCATCACCCCTTTCCAACCACTTTCCTGAGCTGCAGTTACCTAGTTAGGCTAACTGGTGGCAGGTGGATGGACCCAGACAGCTTTGGGAGAACAACTCAGTTTGCTGTACAACCTGATCCTTGCAGATCACTGGACTGGATCGGACTAACAGAATTGCAGAAAGGTGAGGGAGGATGAGGACTTGACAAGGATTGGGAGGTAAAGGGGGCCCAAAATCTTTCCAAACTTACTTGGCTGCACTCTGGAAATAGCCTGCTCTTTGGAAGTGGGTTTGGCGTATTCTACTGAATAATTGAAAGGTACATAATTAATTTGCTCCATAAAGTATGTACAGTACATACATTAATTTGCTCCCAATTGGAATCCCAGACCATGAACTTTGACAACAGCAGGGCAAATGTTTTAGTTCACTCAAAATATTCTTCAATGCTTTTTTTCCCTTTTTAAAGGGGTTTCATGAGGGACATTCTGTATAAATGCCACATTTGAGTTGATTATTATAGACTGAATGTCTCATAAGTGAAATGATCCTCCTCATGGACTGTTTATTCTTGTATGGTTTTAAAGTTAATATGCCAATTTAGCCTACTTTAGTGATGTTTGCTGTTTATTTTGTATTGTTTTAGTCTTTATGTATTGGCACATTGATAATTCCTGTCAGACCTACAGGGAAAGAGCTTTCTCCGTGTTGCAGTGCTCCCTCTTGGAATATCCACATTTGGATTAGTGCGTTTGTTTTAGGGAGCCCTAACTATGAGGGCACAGAACCAACTTGGAAGAAGCCAGTGTAGCCTCACAGACCATCTTTAGTGGAACAAAAATATTTTGAAAAGGGGGTGATGCATTCTATAACATAAACAAAGTAAATAGTTTGTAGCGTGAATGCAGAGGGAAAAAGGGAGACTTGCTATAGAAAATGTCTGCCTGGCTTTTAAACTGTGTTGACTTTCCTCCAACTTTCTGGGATGTGCAATTTTCTCTTTCCTATTTCGTTCATCCGAGTTCCTTTTATCATTTGTTTTGAAATTTAATTTCACTTCATCGCCACTGTAGTCCGTTTGGTGAATAAAATTTGGATTTTCTTTTCAGAACAAGTAAATAGTATTTCAAATTCCTTTACCACAAGTCGCTTTTTGAGTGTGGATGATGTTGTCAAACTTGTGGGGAGTGTTTCACAATTGGCTTTCCTAAAAGGAATTGCTCACAGTACCTGAAGATTTGCTCAAGTGATGAAGCTAAATTACAGAAAGATCATACAGGTGTCTTTCTCAAAATGATTGTGAAGGCATTTTTTAAAAACAATTTATGGTATTCCTTTTTGACTAAGGCCATCATAGGGAAAATCCCTAATGTCCAACGGGCTGGAGTTAATTATTCCACAATTACCACAATGCCACACATTTAAAGATGCAGACAAGTTACAGAAGATGATTATTGGGCTAGAACCTCTTAGCAACATCCACTGGCTCAAACTTGAAGGAAATGCACCCATTGCTAATGCATTTTCTAAAATATTGATCACAAATTTAAGACCAGTGCACTTATGCATAGCACATGTTGATCCTCATTTGGAGGGGGTGACCAATGTTTTACACTCCCTTTTAGTTAAACATGAACACTATCATGTTGTGACCCTTAACATTATTCCTCCTGTCCAATGCATTCCAATAGAAAGCTCAAGCTGGATCTACGTTTTAATGTCGGTGGAACCAAATTACAATGAAATGGTTTGAGCGGTTTGTCTTCGAATGGCAAAACTTAGTGACCAAGTAGGTTCAGTAATGGCTGCTTTCCTTCACGTCTGTTTTTATTTTAACTTGGTTAAAACTGGCATTGAAATGGCTGGAGATGGATGGCAACAAACGTAAGTAATAAAACAAAGTAATCCAAAACTACCAGTATGGGTACCATTACTGCCAGTGATGAGTAGCCTTGCTTGTCAAGGAGAGATGTCTGAGATTAGCAATAGGTATTATGGTTGTGATGGGAGGGGCTTCTTCTTGCGTGGCTGTTACCTACTTCTGTGGACCTATCCACTCCCAAGAAGATATGATATGTTATTTATAACGTGCTTAATACCCAGAGGTTTCTAAGCACGGACCCGGGGATCGAACCTGTGTTACTCCGTGTCATCTTGCTTCCAAGGCGAGCATGTTGCCCCTGAGACAGGCAAACGCACAATATAATCTGTTTTACTACTTGTATGTTCATCAGAGTACATACAGTCCCTTCCGAACCTCGCTACATTTACAGTTAAACATAAACTAGCTAGTGACCCTGCTAGCAACGGTTCCAATTATCAATCAACTGTTTGTGTTTTTTAAAAACAATATTTGTACTGGTTTGTCTTTAATAAAATGGAGAGCAATGTGGGTATGGTGCGCTAAAGTACACTGTGTTCAATCTTCAGCACTTCAGATATTACGCACGTCTGACTTGGATCCCTTTTGATCGTCGTTTCTTTTTTTTTTTTCTTTTTTTTTTTTAAACCATGTTTATTTTTGGTTCGAAGGCATATAAGCGATTACAACATAGCATTTGACAACATTGAACTCTTATGCAGTACATTTTACTTATGTTTATGTCTTGCGGATCATTAGAGTTCACATTACCTCCGAAAATTTCCCAATTCTCTCCCTCCCTCCTCCCATACTTGCCCACTTCTTTTTATAAACCTCTCAACCTCTATAAGTGCCTCTCCCCACCAGCCCCCAACTGTAAGTATTATTTTACATTTCAGATTCTAGACTTTTTAAAAGTTTTCTTCCCCCTCTTAACATTAGCGTCTCATTGTCTTTGTTTTTTGGGGGAGTTCAAGTCACATGTGTGTTTCGGAGCAAACAGGATTTGAAGAAATGGGCTTCTCTGTCCCGTATATGTTCATGAAATGGATTCCATGTAGTTAAGAATCTTAGGTATTTACCAGTGCTGATGGCGCATATCTTCTCCATAGCCATCACCCCCTAGATATTAACCCACCAGCATGCTGAGATTGGGCCTTCTTTGTTTTTCCAATTTTGTGCAAGAGTCATTCTGGCGGCTGATAGTAGATTGGTGATAAATGTGGGCGTCGCTCCTGACATTGCGTATTTCCCTTCTATAGGGACTCCTAAGAGAATTGTCTTCGGAGATCTCGGCAGATCCACCCCTGAAATGTCTTTTATGTAGCTTAATATTTCCTTCCAGTAGGCAACTGCTTTAGGACACCTCCACCACATGTGGAACAGGTCTCCCTTCTCACCTCAGTTCCTCCAACAGTTTGGTGAGTAAGACTTTGTAATTTTGTGAATGCGGTTCGGGGACATATACCATCTGAGGCACAATTTGTACGCAGATTCCTTTATTGTGGTGCATCTGGAGGTGCTGTGTGCACATGCCCATGTTTGGTACCATTCCTCCTCCATTAGAGACTCTTGCATATCTCTTTCCCAATTCATTTTGTATGCGAGATGGTCGGTTGGCTGGTTGTTAGAGAGGAGTTTGTAGAGTCTAGAGACCCCCTTCGCCGTGTTGCCTTCTTGAAGCGACAGTTCTAAGCCTGATGGCGTTCTCGTGCCTGCCTTCTTCACCATTGGGTGGGTAATCCAGTGCCCAATTTGCGCATATCTATAGCTTTCATTTTCCTCTATATTGAATTTCAACTGGCAATCTGTGAAGAGCAGTGGAGCGCCGTCTTTGTACAAGTCTTTCAGATGCCTTGTTTCTGCCCCTGACCAGCCCACCCAATATCCTTGCTGGAGACCTGGTGTGAAATCTGGGTTGCCCATCAGTGCCGTATATGGACCCATTCCGCACGGAATGAGTTTCTTTTTCCGGGCTTTGTCCCAACTTAGTTTTGAACGTCATTTTAAGAAGAGCATTTGATATTGAAGTATATACCATAATTTAATCATTCCGCTTAACATGGACAGACACGGCGTCTCCCTAAAAGGACAAAATAATGGTTCTATACAAAGTCCCTGACACTTCTACTTTAACATAAAGAATAATTTAAATGAGCTGTTTAAAGGCACTGGTTCAGTCTTTATCATCCATCTGGATTCACTTCCGAGTCACAAAACCTATATTCCTTCTTGCATAAGTCAACATTCGATCCAGCAAGTACCAATATTTTGGGAAATACCTATTATTACTGCACTATGGAGCCTGAGGAATTTGACACGAAGCATAAATAAATATCAAATTGACTGGCCGCAGGAGACCGGCCCTAACCCTTTGGTAATCTTTCATTGATCTTGTTTTGCTATGGTGCCAGGATGTGCAACATTGCTATACTATTCTTATCCCACTAAACCCACTCGTTTTCCTCTTAGCAGCTTCCAGGATCACCTGTCTGTGACCCATCACAGGAAAACAAATAATTCTGGGCCCCTTCTAGATCCACGGGTGAGCTTAATCTCTGCTGGGTTTACTTCTGTCCACAAACGTGCATCTCATTAGAATTTTGTTCCATGGGCCATTTGACTGCGAAGACCCGGCACTGTGGTGGGGCCACACAGTGACTTGGTGTGTTGTATTCTGTTCAAGATTTCGCAGTTTTCAAATTGCCAAAGCAATCTTTTTCTTCATATGTTTCAACACAGGATTAGTGTTTGCTGCCTTTCCGCCTCTTGCAGTTTTGCCTCCAGCAAGTTTTCCTTCCATGCGCAGTCTTGCAAACATGATTCTCAACTTTAGTAGCTAGACCTAAAATGCATTTCTCTATTTCTTCTTCAAGCTTCTGGAGCACGATCTCGATGGTATGTTGCATGGGTTTAGTTGTACTGAGTGCAAGAAAGGTGCATCTTTTTCCCCTACTCCTTCTTTTCGTTTTTTTTTCACTCCATTGTCTTGATGATTATGATAGAATGCAATATTAGTCTTTTTCTGTGCATATTAGGTTATGTTTCCTACTGTGTAGCACTTTCAAATGACAATGACCGCTCAAAGTTATTTGAAGACTCGTTTACTCACAAATATAGCTGCATTCACCCAGGATTGCTGCAACAACTCCTGCGCTTTTCCTCCTTTCAAGCTGACTAGACGTTTTTTCTTCTTGATTAGTAGTAAAACACTAATTTCTACTGCCCCTGCCATCATGTGCTGAGACCAGTCTACGTAGAGTTTAAACGCAAGTCAGCCATGGTCCCTACGACTCATCATGCACTCCCCTCTGTATTGCCTCTCTGTCCACAAAACACAATTGTCTTAGCTTGCACTGCAGACAAAAAGCTGCTGGAGTGATGCACTCCCACCACCAAACGGATATCACCAGCTTGACTACTTTGAGTGCTCAACGTCTTTGACAGCTGCAGTATTTATCCAGCTTGCACTGTGTAGGACAGTCCAGATTTTACAATCCCAGCATTTGAACCCATATCAAAACCATTCTGATTTCACGTATATTGGAGAACCGTATGCACACACTCGACTCATCACAGTTAAAAAGCATCTAGAGCTGTATCTTTGTTACCTCCTCCTACATAGCCATCCTTCAAGCTCTCTTTCCATCGCTGTTTGTACGTTCACATCTGTTCGTTCCCCAGTTGGACGCACTAAAGCACGGTTTACCTAAGATTGAATTCTGAGCTGTTGGAGTTCTTTGTATGTCTCCTGTTATTCACCTCCCCCCCCCCCTAGGTCCCACTGTCCATGAAAAGGAAACTCTGATTGTACTTCTACCCTGTCAGCCAAAACCATATTACCGCTCTCTTATCCCCCACCAGACGTTTAAAGCAAACCCAAATTGCAACTCTGTTCTGGTGCCCAGAGAGGTTTTTCCTATTCATTCTCGGGGCACCAGGTTCAGTGACCCCTCATGAAAGACAATATGGGGCCCACAAAAACAGCCATCAATCCCACATGGAGTCTTGTGTGTACCAAATCCAGTCAACACAAACCTGATATGCATTTAAGACACCATTAACAATAGGTACAGCCTATACCAACCAAAACCAAGGACCAATTGGCCAACATGATGCACACCATAGACCGGAAGGCAGGCTTCGGGCTGAGGAATCCTCCGTGCCATCCGCTCAGCCACAATGTCTCCAAACAAAACTGTCTGAGCCTACTGAAGCCGACATGACTGTTGACTTAATACTAACCTACATTTAAACCTCCTACCCTAACCAACACAGTTACCTCCTCAACAGTAATACACTAAAGGGACCTTCTAAACAAACACTACTGTCCACCTAAAGTATATTGCCTTAAGAACACCCAAAACCTTCATCTTCTACTTAACATTCACTCTTCCCCATTTTCTAATCCCTGCACACTATTACACTGACGGAGAAATCCGATCAGTATGATATGAAACCCAGTAACATAACACTATATGTCTGTTTTTTTTTTAATCTAGACTTTTATTAATAGAATGAGGGTATGCAAAATGCCTCTATGCCTAAAGATAAGAGGGGTTGCCCTACCTCAAAGAAAACCAATGAAATTGCCAGGAAGTCCAAAACTAAAAGGCCTTTCACTGTCGTGTCACAAAACCTACTTATACTATGCATTGTCCCCAACACTAATAATAATATAAGATAACTGTGCAAGGATGGTTCCTTCTCAAAGTAAAACGTTGTTGTGTTTTCAAACAACAGAAAAGTTCCCAGTTTTGCTGGTAAAAAAGTTATACAAAATAATGTTCCAAAATATAAGATTCCAGTGCTAGGGTTGTGCTCCTTTCCCGAGATTTCTTCTGATCTTATCTTAAATCGCTGGATAGTTCATGAGGAACTGTTTTTTAGCTTCACAGTTCTTGTATCTTACCAACTTGGCACGCTCCGCCACCAGGCATATGATTCCTTCTATCAGCCTAGGGTTCTTCACCCTCTTATCCTTAACCTCTCATGTGGGTGCGGGTCCCAGACTTGCAATACTTTACACTGCTTTGTTCACTCTCCTGCCAAGCAAGTGTTCTCCCATAGGCTGTCTCCTTCCCTCCCAAAGGTTTCCAGACCGTCTTTGCTTTAGACTTGGTTTCTCATCTGGGTGCGCGTCCCAGACTCCCATGATTGCGTTGTTTCCGCTTGGTTCATTCCTGCTAAGTATAAAACTGTCTCTCGTTTGCTTCAGGGTCCCAGATCCACGCTTTAGAGTTCCTGAGCTCACCCCGTTGCTCCCCCAGACCTATTAGCGCTCCTGTCCAACCTGCATACCGGTTTTCTTCCTTCTTGGAGCTACCAGAGGTTTCCAGGTAGCTGTGTTCCTTCTGGAGGTTTCGGTAGCCTTCAGGCATCCAGCGGGGTCAGCAGCGTCTCTGCAGTGTGTTGTTCTTTTCTGGCTGCGCGTTCTCTTCTGTGCTTCACCGGGTTGTGGGAGGAATAGTAAATTCACCTGGCAACAACTCGAGTAGTCTTCTCCTGAGGAATTCCGCTCAGGTTCTCTTTCCTCCGGCTTGGGCCAGTACCTTCCCTGCGCTGCTCACGCTATTAATCTTCGAGGGACGTCTCTTTCCCTCTCTGGTTTCTCCTTGAGCTCACTTCCAAACTCCCGCATGGGATTGATTGCTTTGGGCCAAACACTTGCTTTTGGAAATGTGCCTGCTTGCTCTGCTTCTTGCTAGTGATCTGTAAACTCCCGACCACCTTCTTCATCGCAGTACCTGCCTTAAAGCTACATGTGATATTTTATAGCAGGAGGATTAAGAGTTGGAAAAGGTATTGCATATGGTAAAGCGGGGTGATGCCGCGTTCTCTGGTGATCGTCCACATTCCCATAGGGGGATTCCTTCCCCGTGCGAGCTTCATCCCTTGGTACACCACCCCCAGGGGGACTATTGTATTGTGGACACACTGCCCTGGTCCCATGGAGAAGGGTCTCCCCACTAGGGGATAAGGGACAAAATCCTCAGATTTTTCAGTGTCTACATAAGAACTGTCAGCCTAGCGCTACTGAATCCTTGAACTGTAGCAAGTTGTGATTCCCATGCAAACCCTGTACCTTGGCCTTCACTTTGAACACTGACAGACGTGCCAAAGCCTATCCATGCTCACATTCACACAAGATCGGATTAAGCAACTCTACCTGCTGGGGACATCTTCGGACAACACCCGCACACACCTAAACACACTTTTCGTAACATGTCACTGCTTGCTGCGAGGAACCTGAGGACATTCTAACTTCTACTCGCATATGGTCCTCCTCTCAGGTGGCCAGGGAAAGGCCATCACTCTTGGATCCCGACCCTCGGGGTCAAGATGCATGGGAGGATCACCTGAGTGGAGGGCACGTGGGGAGAGTATGTCTTTGGATGAGATATGGTATCCCGTCCCACTCCCCCTTTCCCTTGCAAAAGAGAAACCATTAGTCCCCCTGCCTTTTATAGGCTATTGTCAGTCTTTGGCCCGTTCTGACAACCAAAATGTTCCCAGGTTTTTTCCCTTTAAGACTGGGAAGAAGAAGCAACTGGGAGTAACACACTTCCATTAATTTACACCACTTTGTTACTGAGATGAGGAAGAGGGCTGTGGAGGAGTGCTGTTGTAAAAGTCAGGCATGTCCAGCTAATTGGTTTAATTATGGTCTGGCAACTAAAGTGAAGGACTTGCACTTGAAACCACTTAACATGTACCAGGTGTATAAAATGAGTGACCGCCTAGCAGCTGAAGAGAACCATCGTTGAGGGAACCATCCAGGACAGAACGCGGCGTGCACCACCAGAGTTGGCTGGAGAGGAACTGGCTGGAGCCAAGCCGGGTTGAGCAGGAGTGCAGGAAGGGGGCCAGTGCCAGCGCAGGCCGTGAGGGGGTCAACCAGCCTGCTGTCCGCTTTTCACGGTGTCCACAGCAGAAGCTGTGGCACACCGAATGCACCTGACCACCGCAGGCCGCTGGTAGCCTCCTCTAGGGAAGAGCGGGGCTACGCACAGCAGTAACTGAGGACGGCGAATGCTGCTTGCAGGAGTTCTAGCGAGGAACAGGCAGAGCTGAAAAAAGCTAAGAAACCGACGAGAGGCCCGGAGGAGTGATAACAGAAGAAAGGAACACTCATCCCATGGCGCTCTGGGGCTGGAAAGGGGCATATTGGACTAGCAAACAAAGAATCATTACAATTGCTATGGAAGAGTAAATGCTGTTGAATGCCGAACAAGCTGCAAATTGGCTTAAGTACTTTTAAGAGTGCTATGAGCAGTACTGAATACTGGATTAAGCTGAAGTATTCTAAGTACTTTTGTAAGTGCTGCAAGCATTGTTGAATACCAAACTAACTGAAAGGTGCGTGGAAAGTTGAATCTGTTCTCTGTGCCGAGCAGAACACAGATTCTGCAACCTGCCTCGCATCACCATGTTAAAAAGAAAGTCTACCTTGCTTTCACTTCTGCTATGCCACTAATCCTGCCCCCCCCCCCACTTCTGTAACGGTTCCATGATAGCGTGCACATTGCAGAAGTCGTGCTTTGTAAAATCCAATAATCTAAAAAAGTAGGCTTCACAACCACCCTCTGTCCTCGCAAATACAATGTCTTGTCTTGTTATGGAGTGCTATGCCATATTATTCCATGCAGTGTTTGCAACTGTAAGCTTGTTACTCTCCTTTTGATGAAGTAACTCTCAATGTGCCCTAAATAATACAG
This sequence comes from Ambystoma mexicanum, assembly GCF_040938575.1. Taxonomy (NCBI): domain Eukaryota; kingdom Metazoa; phylum Chordata; class Amphibia; order Caudata; family Ambystomatidae; genus Ambystoma; species Ambystoma mexicanum. Next base: position 499,664,532 of record NC_090929.1, on the reverse strand, counting down.
AATACCTGTACACGAACACCCACCTCGTGCCACTCAACCTTTGTAATTAAACCAATTTTCCCTACTTTGATTCTTATTGACCATCTCACTATATGCTGATCAAAACGTACCCATCCATATACCCACACAGGCTTGGCTTATAGCTCACATCTTGAACATCAAGCTGTAACGCCCACTTCTTTTTAACCCATAGATACCGACCTGTGCAAGGCACGGTTGCTCTTATCTGCCTTTCATAAGCACGTTAACAAGAACCTTGCTTTCCTCTTTATATCTCACTGTGACCTACCCACTGCTCCTCTTCCACTACCCACTGCTTCTCTTACAGGACCCAAAACCCCAAGAGGGCATGCAGATATCCTCCTATGGCAGATGAGTGTAGCGGTTTATTCAAGGCCTTTGAGAGGGCCATTTGTGTCCTCAAAGATGTAGGCAGACTGAAAATCTGCATCTTTACAACATTCCTGATACTCATTTTCTAGGCGTTTCTGTCTGTGAGATTTCTACTGCTGCAAGCGTTGTCAAGCTCTTCAGCCCAGTCCTTCATTGGTGGGAGGACCGTTTATTTTGAATGGAGTAGTGAACATTTCTAACAGCTTTGTAATTCTGTGTGACTGGTATCCTGGACCTGATTTGCGCACCGCCTTTGGCACTAGGCAGTTTGCCTTGAATACTTTTTTCTTGAATGACAGGCAGGTGGCACAGGTACAAGTAAGTGCCTTGCTTGGTGTGATAAGGTTGGAACGGCTCTGGTGGGAGATGATAGTACAACATTTTAGGAAGAACATGATTTGGTAGGCCCAGATAGAATCAGTTATAGTGGTCTAGTCCAATCATTATTTTTGAACAGCAGGGGTGATAGCTGGCCTCTAAGAGGAGAGCAGCATGCTGACAACTGCGGAGTCCAGGAGTAAGTGTAAGAATGCATTCATCAAAACTTTGTTAACTTTGAACTCAAAAGAACAATCATTGCCAAACTGCAAGTCCAGAGACTTGTTTGGGAGTCAGGCGCTCAAATGGAATGGAGGTTAACTAGACATGGCCACAATTGTCTATATTCCATTGATGTATAACCAGTTGTCTGAATAGGAGTTATTTATTGCTTATTCAAGTTATCCAGTATTGCTCACAGTGGATTCATCCAGACACACCATTGACTCAAGCTGCCAATTTCTTATTGAGTGAAGACCATTTACTCTACTTTTACTTCATGCGGACTACCATTTTTAGGACTGTTATTGTCCTTCTGGGATAACAAAAAATATACCTTACTTTATTCTGTCCTGGAATTGTCACTCTGGACCCTAAATCGGGACCTTGGTGTTTAAAAGTAGTTTTCTTTTCAGGATTGCTCACATATTTTCTGGAATGATCTACCCTGCCACACTTGGGAGTTATGTTATCACTGGTGGAGGAGTGCAAGGTGCCAAATAATAAGACATTCAAAACTCCTACTCTGTACATACTATTAAGTACGCCTTGGAGCATTTGAGTTTTGTATTGCAACAGGATTATATCCAGCTCTGTCAGACTTAAGTGGCCACATTTTTTTGGAGCAAACGAGGAAAAGCCCTAGCGATTCTCCTCGCTTGAGCCAAAAAGTCAGCCCAATTTACAAGGGCCATCTGAATGTCTGACTTCACCCATGCAGAACTACTACCGCTAGGCTATTAGGAGATTGTACATACAGTTGCAAATCTTATTTAGGAGCCGTTATGGTTTTAATGTGGTCTATGTTCCTTTAGACACATTCCCATACACAATGAATTAATTACCCTAAAGTACGATTGCATAATTTGGCTTGGGTTGCTAAAAGTATTTCCAGGTGTCAAGCTGACCAGGCACATCTAGGCTACAAGCAGGACCCAAAGAGCACCCAGCTCCTAGCAATTTCGAACCATGTTGAAGAGAACTATTTCATCAGCTTAGGCTTGTGCGTTGAGGACACGTTATTTGGCTCTTGAACAAACTGTATAAAAGACAACCATCAGAAAGTATGTATGTCTGTGGTTCTCTCCTTGCAACATAACCATCATTTTTTCCATGGTAATTTTGGCCCATGATTTAGACCAGCATAAATGTATGGAAGGAGGATACCAGGACTTCCATTTTTGGGTTGTATCTATTTTGCTGCAAGTAGCATATGAGACGTTCTGCTCGCCTGAGATCCAGTCAGTTTATAATTTTAACATCATGTACCGCTCCCAAAAGAATTAACTTATGGTACTAAAGCAAGTCTAGGCTCACTATTTGCTTACCATGGGATAATATGGCGTGCCAAAATGGTTTCACCCTACAACAATACCATCGAAGATAGTGGTCTGTGCTAATACACAGCAAAAGGTTTATCTTTTTTAGTCTGACGTCAAATGCCAATGCATTTTAATTGTATATGAAGTTTCAGTAGTAAGAGGGCAGGTTGATAATTATTTAATTTTTTCAATACAGTCAATCTGCTAATGATGCACAGTTCCAACATATTAATTTGCAAATTAAACTGGATAATTTAAGTAATAGGGGGGAATACAAAAAATCTAATTATAGTCCAAAAGTATTTTTTCCCCAAAACATAACCAGCCATAAAAATGCCAACACCTAGATTCATAACTGACCGATTTGCTACATTATTGATCAGTGGGGAGGATGGGCTGCTGGGGGAGACAAACACAACTTTATCTAGGAACAATAGGATAATCTTGAAGGGACAATTTCAAGCCAACCAGTTTCAAAATGCATAGCAGCAGCAAACCAATCAATACATAACACTGTGGAAAAACCTGAAGGTGTTTCATGACTCGGTCCCCGGGGTTCTCTTATTCAGGTGGCCAGGGAAGGGCTATCGCTATTGGATCCTGACCTTGGTGGTGGACAAGCGAGGGAGGATCCCCTGGGTAGGGTATCCTCTGCAAGTGGGGAGGAGAAACTAAGGAGAGACATGGTATCCCCATGGTCCTCCTACCACTCTCGGGCATATATGAACCGGACGCTGCAGCCCTCCTCCAGATCTACACGACCGTCCAGGCATGGATGGCAGCATATCAACGGCGATAAAACCGAGATCATCATTATGGGCCCTAAAGAAACACTAGCCAAACTCTGCCAACAATACTGCAAATTCACTATCATTAGGTCCATCATCCCAGTCTCATCAGCAGTCAAGACACTTGGGGTTCTTCTTAGACTCCACACTGTTTGACTCGCCAGGCCAGTGCCATCGCCTCTGCATCTGCCCACACCACCAAGCTTATAAACGCAGTCAAACCCTTCCTCTCTGACCAAAACTGCCTATCTATAGCGAGAGCGACCATTGGGGCGAAATTAGACTACTACAATGCTCTGCTAGCAGGCACATCCGCTAAAAATCTGAATAGACTCCAAACAGTCCAAAATAATGCTCTCACAACAGCTCTCAGGATCCCGAAAAGAGACCACATCACGCAGGCCAGGCGAGCTACCCACTGGCTCCCTGTTAAGGAGAGAATCACCTTCAATACCCCCACTCTAACACGCAAATGCCTAAGCCTCTCTGCCCCTCCATACCTCTCGGACCTTATCCAAAGACCTTTCATCACGTCCTAAAAGAACCTGCCACGCAAACAAACTACGTATCCCACCTATCAAAAGAGCCGAAGCTGGTGGGATCGGCTTCCCACACCTAGCACCCAAACTCTGGAACAGCCTACCTAACACACTTAGAGCTTCCTCACAGCCTTTCGGGAAAAAAACGCAAAACACTATTTAACTAACACTCCCTGCGCCACCTTCACCCTCACTCTGCCTGTAACTAAGTATGTACCTTTCTTCTGTAACTCAGTGATTTTCCACGTTGATGTAAGTCGCCTGTAACTGAGTCTCCACGTTGATGCACGATGTGTGTAACAGTGCCATGATGCCCCTGGGATGCTGTGTGTGTTTAAACATGCTAATTATATATAAATCCCCCATTTCCTGACTGTTATTTATCCTATATTCCCTCTACCTTTATGGAATTCTTCAACTCACAGAACTCCCCTCCTTTCCTTATCAGCCCAACTACTGAGACTAGGAAGATTGAGACTAGGAAGATTGAGACTAGGAAGATTGAGACTAGGAAGATTGAGACTAGGAAGATTGAGACTAGGAAGATTACCACTAGTAACATGCACTGGCCTTGTCCCGCTAATCGGGCCATACAAGGTAATTCCCTGAATCCCAATCACACACACCTGAAACTCATGGAGCGTTTTTCAAACTATAAAAGATGGAGCACAGAAAGACACAGAGCGAGGCAGGGGCCCAGAAAGAAGGCCAGCTGGATGGCAAGACAGAGGGGCAGCTGAGAGAGAGCTGCTGAGAACCAGGCCAGGTAGAACCAGACACTGTCAGGCTGCAGGTTGAGGCAGGAGACAGCGTGGCGAGGGAGCCCTGTCTCTAAGAAGCCGGGAGAGTTCAGAGAAGGAAGCCGAGGGAACGGTGGATCCCTTTTTTTCCATGCACCAGCATGCTGCTCGTTCCCTCCCTGGGGCTGCGAGTCCGCCCGCCAGTGTCTGCGGGGTAGGTGGGCAAGACCCTGACAACAATGAGTTGTAATTGAAGGACACGTGAAAGCAATCACAGCCAGTGAGTTCAAAGGAAGGGAGAGCCTGGTTAGTGATACGCACAATTATAGAAAGCTACAGTATTGCACGCAAGGCTGCGTATTGAAGGATAAAGAAATTGAACTGAAAGATTGAATGTATTTAACCGGCGAGGGAGCAGATGAGAAACCAACTAAGAGGGGTGCCGTATGAGAAGGCACGTTGTTAAAAGCTAACAGTTAATGATGAAAGCAAAAGCAATTGAAGGAAAGGGCAAGAGGGAAAGGGCGGGCAGAGCTCCCTAAAGGCTAAAGTGAAAGTGAACTGATATTTTTTTAAACAAGTAGCAGAGTGACCTTGGGCCCATTACAAACTATATGGTTTTGTGAAATAAGGAACCAAGTGCCCGTCCTGCGAAATGAAGTGCAAGAGGCATGGACAATGAAAAGTTAACCCTATTGGCAGAGTGGTCACTCATATGGGTTAGAATACGGTGCGGTTGCGAAGGTCTCTGAGTAATAAGGACCCTGCTGTTGGAGTGCTGACGCATGGGGGTAATAATACTATGCATGTGGTGCACCACTGTCTTTGCTGGAGGGCCGGGTGTAATTTGAAAGCCTGCTTGGTGGGCAGGACTGTAAGTGGGTTTTGCAGGCTTTTTGGGCCAGAAAAATCTTAAGATGAAATCAGACAAAAGGCGCATCCTGTAATTTACTTAATACATTTTTCTAGGGTTCTTTATAACACGCTTAATACCCAGAGGTTTCCAAGCACGGACCCGGGGATCAAACCTGTGGTGCGCTGTCTTGTTTCCAAGGTGAGCACGTTGTCCCTGAGCTATCCTCCCAAGGATATGTATATAGTGTTTGGTTTCTTATTTCAGAGAAAACCTTGTAATAGTGCATAGGAACATAATGAAAACATTAAAGAGGAAGGTTCTTGAGGCCTATGGTCAACAATACAAGGATGCTGACAAATAACAGTTCAGGTGTACTGTTTCCGTAACTGTAATTGTGTTACTTTGGGGGGCTTTTTAAAGAAAAAAAATGACATTGCAGTTTCACTTATCCAATACCATGTTCCATTTCAACAGCCATACTTTTAATATCTACAATACCATAAACAACATTTTTTTTTCAGATGATATTTTACCTACGTAGCGTTTAAGATGTTGCCCCCTTTAAAATGCAAGTATTGTGTGCTTTGGGAGATTTTGAAAATTATAGAAAAACGTTTTGGTTTCACTTGGTTTGATTTTTTTTTACATGCAAAAAAATAAACAAGAATGAAGTTGCCAGCCTCGTTTGCTCTATAACGTTTACAGAGGAAACAACCAGAAAAGGGCTTCAACTTATTCTTGTACTCTTCTGGCCTGGAGGGCCATAAATCATGATGTGAAGGGCCACATCAGGCCTGCGGGCTATATGTTGTGCACCCGAAGGTCTCTGACAGATGAGCATTGTGAAAGTGAAGTACAAAGGTTGCGGAAGGGCCTTCTCCCCGAGCTATGTGAAGCGGAACTGTTTAGCTGGAAATTGTTTCAGCCACGTTTGAGACATGCAAGGGCAGCCTGTGAAAGTAATTAAGAAGTTACTTTGGTAATACATGTTTGTTTGAGAATTGTGAAACTGGGTGAGGGAAGCCCGGAAGAATCCATTGAAGAGAACTGTGATGCACGTTGAACTGACGGTGAAATAGGTGAGGGAAGCCTAACACATATATGGGAAATCTTTGAACTGTGCATTCTATCCACCGTGAACTGAACTCTGGGAAGGAAGTGGTTTCGTTATTGCGAAGAGGGCAAGTATAGGTTTCTGAAGCAGACCTTTCCTTTGTTTGACTGACTTGGACCATTTTCTATTACTTTGATGGTCGAGACTACTCCCATGATAGCATTAGGGCCAGTTAGGAAGTCTCCAACCCCAGTCAAACTTAATAAAGGTGTTGAAACTTGTACCTCTTGTCTGTGTCCTTACTTTTGACACCATGCCTGCCTCACAATACATTCAGTCGTATTAATGCGTTAACGCGAGGGCCTATAATGAGGGCACTGGTACGTTACTCCCCCCGCACCCACCCCCGTCCAGCCCTTGGAACGGGGTGTTAAAGCTATTAGCACCCCCATGTTACCAAAGCCACAACCCGGGATGCTAAAAAAGTGTTTTCATTCCCGTGGAATGAATGAAAAATACTTTTTCAAAGATGACCGCTGTGATTATAGAAGGCAAGGCTTTGTACAGAGCATCTCTTCTATGACCGTGGTGGCCAGAGAAGCAGGGAAGGTGTGGGTAGGAGAGGAGGGCTGGGATATATATATATATATATATATATATATATATATATATATATATATATATATATATAATTTTTTTTTTTTTAAGGGCAAAGGGTGGGTAGAGGATGATGGCAGCCTGCAGGTTCCATGGGACGCAGGCTCAGATTAGCGGTTTCAGCCCGTGTTTTATGGAACCTGATTGGCTGCTCCCTCACCCCGGGTGCTAAAATTAATAAAAAATTAAATGACTTTCCAAATCATGGCAGTGTAGATTAATTATCTCTATTCGTCCTAGAACTTAATGCCAATATTGGCTGATCTTGTCAGTTCCAAAACATATTTGTCTACATATTTTAATTCTCCGTGGTGACCAATCCTAGCGATGAATAATCTTCTGCTCAGCGAACCGCAAGTCCATATCCAGTTTAAACATCTTCATTTAAACATCTTCATTTAAACATCTTCATATTCTTACACATTTTCATCCACATAGAATTTGAAATTGTCTCTCCAATTTTAGCTTCTCAAATTTTCATTTCCGTCTATCCTCAAACTTGGGAGAAGAGGACGTGCATTTATAAATTGCTGACGCCTAAAGGGTAATCTTCTGTGAGCCATCTATTTCAGAAGGGTCATGAACACTAGCATTTCGAGGAGAAAGTAATTTTCCTCTACAATTCGCTTAATCCTTTTTTTAAAACTTCTTTTATAATTTTCATAGAATGGAACACACCATGACCAGATGGTATAAGTAGTTGCATGTTTCTGAACAGATCCCAGAGCCCCAACCCCCTGCACCCCTCCAAGAACACATCCCCATCCCCTTGCTCTTCCCCCATTTAGTCACATTATTTGTATTTAATTGTATTACAATTTTTACAATGTCTTTCCATTACTTCCAAACAAATTCCCTTTGATTAATTTATTTGTTTGTCATCTGATAATCTTCTTTTGTATGCTTTTTCTTCTTAAGAGTCGGCAGCTTTTCTATTTCTTTTCAGTTATCTTTTCTTCCAACTTCAGACTTTCCAAGAATTTTGCTGTTGCTACAGTCAGGGTTGTGGAGTCTCCACACATTCGATTATTCCACCAAACTTCTTCACTTGCAGTCATGTACTTTAGTCTATGTGGACAGAGATAAGTTTGGCTGAGTTTATCCGTTCCTGGGCAGTGAAGAAGTAGGTGTCGTAGTGTTTCAATCTCCGAACTCTTGCAATAACGACAGTTATTGTTCTTCGACTGCTTTCTGAGGAAAAGGATCTCGTTCGTCTTCAATATGTTTAGACGTGCTCTCAGAAAGATTGTTCGCAGTCTTTTATCTGGGAACTTTTTGAGGTAGTTTCTTACTTCATCTATCTTTTGTGTATTAGTTGTGTGATGGGTCGACACTGTATGTTCTTCTGCTTTTTCTAGCGTCTCGATCCAGTCTTGTACTCTAGTTTTTTCTTTATTTTTCCTGGAATACGTTCTATGTCCCATTCGGTGCATCCAATTTGTTCTGCTTGTTCCAGTAGGCTGTTGTACCAAGTTGTTATCATAAGGTTTTTTTCCCTCTTCATTTCTTTAAAAATGATGTCCAAGATTTTTGGTCGAGGGTGCCTTAAGATCTTTCCTAAGAACAGTAGACTGTTTCTCTCTACCACTGATCTTAGTGATTGCAAACTCGTTTCCTGTCGGATGGTTGCCACGGGAGTGGAGTTCGGCAGTCGTAACACCCTGCGCCAGAATGTGCCTTCCAATTTTGCCCACAACGTCTTTGGGAGATATGGCATTGCCTCTGCCCCATAGGTCAAGGCTGGGGTGGCTTTTGCTTTAAAGAATTTTATTGTCGGTAGAATTAAAAATTTACCGAATTTTCTTTCCAAAGACGGTGCTTGGGCTGCCAGCATTTTTGCCTTAGAGAAAAGGTGCTCTTGCATCATTATTTCAATTCTGCTGCAAGATAGTTTCACCCCCAAGTATGTAAAACTCTTTACTGTGTCCAGTTTTTCTGAATTTGCAAACCACTGGGATCTTTTACTTGGTCTTGATGATTTTTCCAAGATCATAATTTTGGTCTTTGAAGTATTCAGTTCCAGATCATTTTTCTTTAGGTAGGTTGTGGGACTACCTAATTGTCTCTGAAGTCCAATGGCCGTTTGGTCCAGCAATAGAATGTCATCCGCGTAGAGCAGGCGTGTTACTTTCAACTCTCCTATTTGGGGAGGAAATGAACAGGTGTCGTTTTCTGCATCCACTATATCTGCCATGTATGCCTTGTACAGCGCCGGGGCCAGGGGACAGCCTTGTTTGACCCCTCAGGCCGTCTTTATGATTTTGGACAACAAGCCAGCTTTATTAAGCCGGACTCTAAGTGTCGCTATACAGGGCCTTCAGAGGTTCTAGGAGAAATGATGGGCATTTTTGTTTTTCCAATTTTCTCCATAGTTTTCCTCTATTTACGCGGTCAAAAGCTTGGACCAAATCAATCGTGGCAATGAATATTGTTGGTTGACCCTCGAAGACTTTTGATTTCAAGATGCTGATGGGCATGATATTGACAGAGGTACCTAGTTTCATTTTGAACCCTGATTGTAGTGGATCCGCTGTTTTTGCCGCCTTCTACCATGTCTGAAATTCGTCCAACACCAAGGAGCCGAAAAGTTTACCGAGCACATGCAATAATGCGATCGGCCTATAATTTTTCGGATCATTCCTCAGGCCCTTCTTGTAAATTGGAACGATGTTTGCTGTTTTCCACATGTCTGGAATAGATCTTGAAATCCTGCATCTTTGGAAAATTTCCGTTATTAACGGTGCCCAAGTTTTTGTATCCTGTTTGAGGTGAGCATTTGAAATTCCATCTGGACATGGGGCACGAGAATTGTTTAACTTCTTGATCTTTTACAGAATGGTCTGCTCGGAGCATACTATCCATTTGGATGTGCCTCGTTTGGCCATTTTGTTTTCTATTGGCGAGGGTTTTTTGAATAGGTCGTGAAATGTTCCACCCATTTCTCTTCTGAAACACTGTTGGTAATTGTCATATCTGTGACTGATAGTGTTCTTTATTATCGTCAAGAAGTCTTGCGAGTTCTTTCTGCACACCGCTCTCAACATGGTCTCTGCATCTTCTTGGTACAGTTCCCATCGAACTGATTAGAGCCATGCTGTTTTAACCTTTTTTCTGTATGGTTGCCAACTAGAGATTTTTTTTGTGTTGGATTTGTTTGTGCCCGCCGTGTAATTTTTTGTAAGTTGGATTTCTTTATCCTCAGTTCTTCATTGTGTTTATGCAGGTGGGTTTTTTCCAGTCTTCTTTTGTGTCTTGGACGTAAGTAAGGAATGAGAAGAGGGCGGTAGTCCAATTTCTCTGTGGAGTCATTCGCACTGATTTGTCTGTTGTAAATTGCTGTGATGGAAATTAAGGCGTCTGTTGTCATTTTCAGCCGGTTCCCTTGTGAGTTTGTTTCTATCTTTTGTGACATTATCACTGGCAAGTGTTTTGTTGCAGACCATGTTGCGGTTAATAAGTTGTGATCGCTGCAGGTGGTTTTCACTACCTTAAAGCTCTTAATTATTGAGTATAGCTCCTTGGAAGCGAAGATGTAATCAATTGTACTTTCGTTTCCTTCACTTTCCCATGTTGGAATCCTGTGTTTGGCAGTTTCTAAAGAATTCAGATTATGCAGGTCACGGGATTTCATCAGCTCAGACCATGCTAAGCCTCTTGCTATTGATTGCGAACTAGCATTGTTTCGAGATGTCTTTTTCGCATTGGAAGCAGGACAAGTAACGTTCAGATCACCGCATATTAAAATGTGGTCCACTTCATAAGTTTCAGAGACGTCTGTTAATATTTTTTCCGCGTTGTTCAGAAATTCATTCGTTTTGGTTGCCGTTGGGTTCCAATAAGTATTCAATAGGAGGATGAGGTTGTGGCTAAGTTTTTTTTTTTTTCTGTGATGTTTCGTCTTTCTCCCATTCTAACAATGTTGCCTGGATTGCCAAGGATGATATCAAGTTATGAGCTATGTGCAGGGTTCCACCTGTCCGCACAGCTGTTAAAAAGGCCTGATGTAGGGTGACCTCTTTCCCCTTTTTGGGCGGGAGAAAGTAAAACCTCAAAGCCATCCAAACTAGGCGGAAGAAGCAGCCAAGTCTCTTGCAAACTTATTAAGTCAAATCGACCAAGGTTTATCTCCCCTGGTTGAGTCAGGTGAATGTGGCCTCTGGTGTTCCATGAGCCGATGATGATGTTTTGCTCCGGCTTCTGTGCACAATGTTTCTCCTTCGATGTGTCCCTTCCGAACCTCGCAAAGGGACAATTTGGTTGCTATTTCCTGACATAGCGTGTCAATACCGAGGGGATCCATGCCCATTTTTTAGGGTCTTTTTCAGCCTTGTCTGCGTGTTTCAGAGTCGAAGGCTTTTCTCGCTCAATGGGTGTTTCTTTTTCTATTGCGGACTGCATGAGGATTACGCCCTTTGGTTTTCTAGTTGACATTCTTTCTGTATCCTCCTCATTTGTTTTCCACTGACCTTTAGTGGTAAAGTTTTCTCTAGTCTGTGCTCTTCTTTGTCTCTTCTGGTGTATGACGAGTTTGAGCCTATGATTTCCCGAGATGCTCGTCTTTCGTCTTCTTTTCGCTCGTCTTTCTCTGATGTTTGATTATGTTTTCTCTTCACTCTAGATGAATCTTTCATATTTGGCGTTCTCGGTGTCGATTTCCATCTTTCTTTTTCATTGGTCTCACTGTTACGTTCTTGTTTTGTTGTGTTTGAGTTTTCTCTCCTGTGACCTCTTTCTTCTGATGTTGTTTCTCTTAAGAGGTACCCTCTTTTTGACAGTTCTCCTGCCGCCAAGAGCAGAAGTTTTTTCACTGTTTGGGACGTAATGTGCAGAAAGATACTGTCTGTCCGAGCTTTATGTGCGAACTCTACTATGTTTATGTCCACACTTCTGATTTGGTCTCCTTTGTGGATTTTTTCTAGAAGCTTCATAGTTGCTCTTCTGTTTAGGACAATTTTTTCTCCCGTGCCATCACGTCTTTCTGATTTCAACGTACGTGACGAGTTACTTTTGTGAGTAAAGATTGTAGGGTTTTGATGTGAGGACGAGTCAGAGTCTTCGGTTTAATCTGGTTGTCATTTCCAAGGATTTATCTCTTCGTCTGTTTTCTTCTGTCCAATGACTGGTTTTTCTGTGTACTGGTGTATTGAACTTTTTTCGGTTTGCTCTTTGGCTAGACAGATGGTTTTGTCTATAACGGATTTCGCTATTGGGTGTCTTTTCGGGCCTTTCAACCTATGATTTTTTTCTTAAAGCTCTTTGAGCGATGGTCTTCGTTTCCTCCATGTTTAAATTCTGTTTTATTTATCCTTGTATTGGCCAGTCGGAACAGTGTTTTCCTCTCTGGAGTAATCCGGCATCTTCTATCGCTTTCATCTTCTGCTCTGCCTTTCTCTTTTGTTGCAGTTGTTGTTTGGTTCTGGTGTTGTTTGTCCTTAGGGTCTCGCTGTGGAGATTTGTTATCCACAAAGGACACCTTTCTTTTTTTGTAGTCGGTCGAGGTATTTCTTACTCCGAGTTTTCAATAGAATGGACACTTAAGTTGGATATATCGAGCGAAGTGTCCTCCAAGACTTGACACGACTCTCTTGTTTCATTGTTCTGTTGGGAATCATTCTCCGTAGATTTTGATTTTTGATCAATCACAGTTATCCACTTTGTCATGAGCTTGTTTGTATTGCTTTCAGTTATCGTTTTCTTCTTCGTTTGTTGTGCTTTTGTGCTTTGTTTTTCAATGGTGAATGATTTTTTATAGTCTTTTGTCTCGGTTGTTGTTGGTTCCTCTCGTTGTTATGCGGTTTGGGCTGAACTTCTTCAGTTTGGTCTTTTGAGTTCTTTTCCGTTTCGCATGCCTTTGCATTTAAGCTCTTGTAGCTTTTTGTAGTGCGTAGTTGTAGTGAATACTCCTCAAAGTTCTTCTTTATTAGAAGTAGATGTCAATCTCGCACTGATTTTAGCTGAGGTCACAAGTTTGCGTTCTTCTTTCTTTTTTTCGTTGTTCTCAGTCTGGTCAGTTTGGGAACTGATGGTCACTGCTTTTTTTTTTGTTTTTAACTGAAACACCTCAGGGATATCAGTCATGATGCCTTGGTCTTTTGTGTTTGCCTTCCATGCTTCTAAGGCCGTTATATATCCTTCAAGGTGGTTTAGCTTCGAGTTACACGCCGCTAATAATGAAGTATGGTCCTTCAGTGTGTCATTGATGGTTTCATATAGCTTCCCAAATGGTGCAAGGGCGATGGTCACAGCTGACATGACAGGTGTATATCACCGTTTTTAACAGGTGAGTTTTTTTCTTTTGGGTTTTGTTTTCCATCTTTACTTTATGTGGAGTAGAGAAAAGTAATCGTAGTGCATCCACTGAAGCGTCGTCCTTTCTTTGCTGAGGAGTAGGTTTCCAACCTGGAATTTTCTCTCTGTTTTAACATATTTTTGTAGTTTAATATTGCCTCCGCCAATTTGATTTCTTCCTGATTCCTCTGGTGGTTTGGTTGGTGCTTCGTTGAGCTGACTTCCCTTTTTTTCTCCTTCGCGATTTTGGTTTCAGTGGGTAATTCGTCTTTGTTCGTTTCGTCTGACAGTTCTGGTTGCATTGGCGGTAGTTTTGGTTTGAGGTAAGTTCTGCCGTTTTTGCTTCTTCGTGATTTCTTTCATCATTGGGGTCTGACTTTGATACAATTTTTTTTTTCCTTCCCCCCCCCCCATCTGTAGGTACAGCTGTTTTTTCCAGTACATTTTTTTTTCTCTGTTCATCATAGCTCTCCAACCTTAGCTCCATGGTTCTGAAATCTATACTAAGTTTAGTTGATTGCATTGTCTGTTGAGGCATAGGTTGATTGAAGTGCTAGAGTATTTGAGGTAGAAAACCGCCACTTTCAGATGAATGTGCTAAAACCGGTTGTTTGAATACGTTTCTTTCGGGAGATGATGGAATCCCTTCCAAAATTTCCAAATCGGAGAGTTCAAATCGGTTCACCGTGGGAATCTTCCCTAATTTTTCAAAGAACCTTCCAATCGGATTGTTGGTCGGAACTGTCAATTTGCCTGTTTTTTTCGTCTGCAGCTTTGGTGGTAATCTATTATTAGGTGTCGATGAGCCAGTTGGATTAGATTTTTTGATTCCTTGTCTTTTTATGTTTTGATTGGGTAGAGTTTCATTTGGTTTGAACTCAAGAATTATTTCTTTTTCCTCGTCATCTTTTTGGACATTAAGTAGGTGATTTAATTCTGTTTTGCGCTGATTCCCACCTTGTGTTTCTGTTGTTGAATAGGTGTATGTGTTAACCCAATTGTGTTATATCAAGATATTTAGTTCATTTGTTTCTTCTTCGTCAGGTTCCTCCAAATATGATAGGGTTCTGTTAGAGCAGTTGTTGTCTCTGCTATCCGTTAAATTCAAATCAGGGCTTGGTAAATCGGCTCTTATTGTCACTGGATAGGTCTCACTTTCAAATTTCAATTTTTGGAGGGGTACGTTTGTTTCTGCCCCAATGACTTTATTTAAAAGAGTTTTATCTCAAAACTCCCTTTTCCGTGGTTAAATTTTGGAGTTCCCTGATTGCTGCGTGTCGATCGTTTTGTTTTTAAACGTGTTTTCTTGTTTTGTGCATGAGTGGGATTCAATTGGCATTTTCATTGTGAGGAAGCCACTTCTAAGCACACGGCCAGTTTCTTCAGAATCAGTTGGCCCAGGCCCTTCTACCGGGGGGGGCCCCTCCATGAGCACACGATTATCAGGCGGTGTTAAGATGTTTGGGTGTTGTACCCACAGGTGTTTATACGTAGTTTAACACACAAATCTTGAATCTCTTGAGCTTAATGAACTTAATGAGCTTTGCAGGGTGCAGTCACCCAGCACGTCAGCAGCCGGACTACCTCCTCGCAGCTCTCCGCCGCTCTGCGGCCAAAATGGGTTTTTAAACCCTGTGCCTCAATGAAAGGCAAGAAAAGACTTCAGAAAGCTGGTATCAGGAAGGAAAGTTCAGGACTCTCTGCCAGACTGCACCTCCTCGCAGCTCTCCGCGTCCGCTCCGTAGCCAAAATGGGTTTTTAAACCCTGTGCCTCAAGATAAGGCAAGAAAAGACTTCAGAAAGCTGGTATCAGGAAGGAAAAGTTCAGGACTCTCTGCCAGACTGCACCTCCTCGCAGCTCTCCTTGACTATCTTATGGGGGGCTTCAAGCCCGGGGTGGAAGCCAGTTCATTCAACAACTGTCCACTTCCACGCTGCCTTCCTCCTCTAAGTCGCTCTGTTTTGTTTAAATATTTGTGAGGGGCCAGAAATGTGAGGCTGACAAACTTTCAGATTTATCAACCAATGGCATTTTATTAAATTCACAATGTCAACCCAAACTCCTCACTTGTTCTACACTAACAGGAACGTCCCTACCTAAATAGACTAAGGGAAATACTCTAAACCTAACGTTTCTGGCGCTCACACTTTTATATAGACTAGAACATGTATGGCAATTCACAATGTTTAATATTTATATTCACAGCACGTTCATCTGGCTTCTGTCAGAACCATGAAATAAAACGACTTCTGTTTGAGGAATGCCACAGTGTTTCTTTCTTAGCATTATAAACGCCAATGGCTCTCTTCACTCTGCTTCCCTCTCAGCACCATGCAACAAAAACTTTACATTATATTCTATTTCTACCAGAGTGGTCCACACCGGCCCACTACTTCCACTTCTGTCTGGTCCACTCTCCTGCCAGACCTACTTCCTGCAATGATACACCATGTAGTTTCACTTCTCTGCTTCAGTGTTTCAATTATACTGCTTCTGAAGTCTCAGTCCCAATTCTTCCCTTTTAAACCACTTTAAACAACTCTTTGCAACTTTGTAGCAAAGACCAGATTCATACCATTGCCCTTTTAACTGTGCCAGTCAGGCAATGTCTTTTTTTGTTTGTCTACTTAACACAAGCTTTCTTCTAGGGCTATTCTTCACCCACTCTTGTCTTTTGTCAAGCCACCAACCAAGTACATTTACATTAAAACCTCTATTGACTCAGCAATGTGAGTTCATGACTGTTTGTTCTTTTACATCATAGTCATTCATTTACAAGCTTTACCTTCAGAGATATTATATTAGCCCCTTTTCTTCTGGTAGCAAGTTATTTCCACAGACACCTTTTTCGTAAGCCTCTTTTGACTCTGGGCAATGCTTGTTCAATTCTGTGCTTAAGGTAATGCTTGCTTGGTCTCTTTGGGTCACAATATTAAGGTTTTAACACTTGGTTTCCCAGGATACAATGTTATTGCAGCTTTACTTGCGCTCTGTCTTCGTGTTAGAATCACTTTTATGTACATACAACTATTATTAATGTTCAAGCTGTTTCTGTAATTTTATAATTTTCGTAAACTTCTTCCAACGCATACTTTTCTATGCGCGAGTGTTACAATTGTTACTCCATTGTCTGATCAGCTCCGGTCAACCTCACTCCTTCGCAAGTGAAAATCAACTGGTTACAGTTGCCCGCTTGCAATGCTTGAAGGTTTGGGAACACGTCGAAACATTCACCGGCTTCTCTGCCTCTGTCACAGGCTGCAGGGCTTCTACTCTGAATTCTCACGCTTCATTGGGAATCGGCGCAAAACTTAACCACTTCACCACTTCAAGCTGCCTTTAGTCCTGCAACGCAGGCACAGAGTTCGGCTCACCACGACCCCCACTGGAGCACGCCTGCAGCACGCCAGCCTCCAAGCACGGTCTGCTGCATGTTTCTTGCTGCAAACACTTTGCAATCAGGTTCAAATGGGGAAAGCTTACGACGGTTACGATTCCGCTGTGCAACATTTGCAATCCAGACTTTGAGGGAACAGGACCAACTCCGGACTAGTAACAGGAATAAGCTGATGAAAAATCCTAGAGTCCTTCTGTCCCTCCCATTTCTGTGGATTCTGCCAGCAACATGCTTTTTCTGCTACTTTCTCAAGCCCCAGCGGCTTCTGCTACTACTGCCACAACTGCTGCTACTCCTCCAACCACAACTAATGGTGTGCACCTTAGGGGGCATTTTAAGCCCCTCTGTCTCCCTCGGGTGTGAGCTGTTAAGCCTAATTGCCTGACGTTCAGGCCTGTATTTCTCTCCAGCCCTCTTCTTTGTCACAGTACTCTTGGGACTATGGGACTTGAAGTCCCCAGTAATAAGAATTAGTTCTGTTAATTTACTATTTTTAACTTTCGAACTATATATATATATATATATATATATATATATATATATATATATATATATATATATATAATATTTTTTTTTAATGCTTCCTCAGGTTGTATCGCAGAAGGGAAAGGCAGTTCATGGGAAAGGCAGTTAATTTATGCCACCTATTTATAGGTTACTTTGTACCTTTGGGAGCAAGGAGGATTTTTTCCAATACAAGGTATGACTGGTTCCTCCTTAAGTAAAGTGGTTAAGGATGTAACACCCACTTATCTCATATTTCTAAACTTAACATGGAGTACAGATATCTTACATTGGCAATAGGCCATTTATATGTTTTGGTACACAAGAAACGTTAATCCCTTTCAATGGGGAATACCGTGCCTCATCCGATCGCCACCCATCTCCTCTCAGGTTATCCTCTTGCAATACACCACCCCAAGGTCAGGTTCAGGAAACGTTTCCTGCCTTTCCCTCTCCACTTGGGAGGAGACTTTAGGCAGGGGTACAGTGAGGGATCTGTAGTATTCATAACGTATTCCACTTCTTCCAAGCCCACTGTTGTACATCCTGGAGCCACTGCCTCATCAACAGGCCACCTGACCCGGTCCATGAAGGTACTATCCACCGTTTGGCCAAAACTAACTGAAATCTTGCTATTTTATTTTGTGTTTTATGTCTCTTCTTCACTGATAGGAGTCACCACAGGCAAACACCAGGAGTGCATTCCTAATGGCGTATTAAGGCATCCTGCCACCTCATACCAATATCAGTTATCACTGGGCAGTCCCAGAACATATGCCAAATGCCTCCATGGACCGTCGTACAACGCAGACATTCATGTGACATGATAGGGTTTATCATGTGTAATTTCACCAGCGTCAAGTACACCTCGTGTAAGGAATTTAATTGAGTAATTTGGAACCTTGTGTTTCCGACACCTTTTGAACCTGTTCCCACATCTTCACCCAATGTCGGTCTGAGATCAATAAACCTGTATCTCTTTCTCATTTATCCTTAACCGCCAAGTCTCTATCTGCTTGCAAGGTCATATACAGCCTGGAAATCCTTCCTCTAGTGTCAGTAACGTTCGTACCACCTGAACACCTGTGCTGATCTGCTCTCTAATCTGGACTCCAGCATTCATCGGTCCTCTTCCTCCTCAACCTTTCTTCTGCCTTTGACACGGTCAACCACTCCATCCTGATCAAGCTACTCTGTGAGAACCTGGGCATCACAGATCAGAGTGTCCTCCTTCCTCAGGGACTGACCCTCAAAGGTCCAGCTGATCGCTTCTGACCATTCATGGAGCTAACCTTTTACAGACACTCCTCAGTGTCACTGTGCATGGGTGGCAGCAGTGTGCCAAACAAAGTGGGTTTTTGGTGACGTGCACCATTTTACAGAAAGCGCATTTGCATATTTTGTCATGTGTTGCCAAGGGTGAAGTGCATTTCTCTTAGGTAGGTAAACTACATTTCTAGAGCTACAAGTCTAGCAGAATTTTAAAGAATTTGCTAGACCTGACTCCTTTTCACTAATGTCTTACTTGAGCAGTACACACACATGCTAGATTGTTGCTTGTTGGGTACAAACAAACTCTGCTGACATCACAAATCTTAGTAGACCATTGCTAATCAAATGGGTGGTTTGCTGATAAGAACATTTTAATTGGCAAACTCTGCTAATCAATTATTGAAAACTAATTAAGATTACCCCTGCTGTAGCACAGGGAGTCTTGATTCCATTACAGACACAGAGGTGAGCATTATGCTTAATTTCTACTCTTCCAGCAGATTTAAATCCCAGTGTCTCTGGTAGTCCCATGTCTTTATATTGTCCCGGGGCTCCCTGAACCACTTCCTACCCAGGCCCCTTCATCGTATTTGATGCCTTCCAACTGACATTTTGACAAACTCAAAACACACCCCCAAACCACAAAACCCTACACTCTGCCTTGGGCCTTTATCGAACCTCCACTGCTGCTAGAGAACTCTTCACGGCCCACACCGCCAACTCCTTCCGTGACACGGATCCACACCAGCTCCTGGACACTCAGCCTGCTTTCTGGTCATCCCCTGCCTGAGAAGACACATATTAGGGAGAGTCATACGACAGCATGCATGGCCAACACATGATTGGCATTGCACACAACTGATCCCAAATGCTTCGCGTTGCTGCGTGGGATAATGCGTACCTCTGTGTCTTTAATAGAATCAAGACTCCCTGTGCTACAGCAGGGGTAATCTTCATTCCATGTCAAGACCGGAGGTGAGCATTATGCTTGTTCAAAGCAATGCACTACAGCCGCTGCTACACTTGTTATTGGCTTAAAATAAAAGGATGTTGGACCAATCTGCTGCTTTCAAAATGTCCTGCAGACCTGCTCCAGCTCCAAAGGCTTTGGAAGCAATGGCACCGCTAACCAAATGCACCCTGAACCGCTCTAAGTCTGCTAGGGACAGACTTCACGCACCCATCAGGCCTTAGTCTCTGCTGTCACTGCCTTATGTGGCTTCCTGCGCATGATGAACAACTGTGACACTCCTGCTGGTCTCACCTCGGCAGTTCTTGCTTTGTATTTTTTGATACAGCTGGCCACGCACAATTTAGGCTGATCTAGAAAATAGGGATACAAAATCACTGTCGAGTGGCTCTTGGTCATCTTTGCTACGGTGAAGGTCACCCTTACCAGCCCGAAGGTCTTCGTAACAACTTTGAGCACTTCCACATCTGGCACTCCTCTGCGGGACACTGGGCACAGCGGCATTGCCAGCTTCCCTGAAAGCTGCTTGACTGACAAATCCCTGTTACTAGGCCAGCTCACAAACACAAGACCCTGTTGACGTCATATAACTTTGTGAATGTAGGGATGGATGGTGTGCCCACTTTGTTTGCGCATCAGCCTCACTACCGCTGGGTGTTCCCCAATAGGGACCCCATCCAACGGATTGTGCCCTGCTGAGATAGCCCATTTATAGACCCCTACCATTCTAAAAGCTTTACCACCTCTGGTTAGGGGTGCAAAAAAATTGAGCACTTGCACTAAAGTGGCTGAAACTGGACGAAGCTTGTGCTGGCTGCACCATCTCCCCATGCTAACCCGTAGCTTTTGAGCATAGATGGGGCACAGGATTGCTTGATTAACTCTGCAGCTGATGCTCCATCTGCACCTGATACTTTGTACGTGAGCAGAGGTAGTTTCCCTGTCCTCTTCAAAGGATAATTCCCTGCTGGATCCGATAGGAGATCCTCCCTGGTAGAAAGCACTCGCAGGAAATCCGATGAATGTTCTATCAGAACTGGAAACCACGCTTGCGACTTCCAATTCGGGGCTACTATGATGGCTTCTGCCTTTTTCTCTCCTGATCTTTGCTAGAACCCTGACTAATATCCTGAAGGGGGGCAGGGAGGCGTAGTGCACTGCGCCTGAACACGCTTTTAGAAAAGCATCAGCCCCTTGCGCTTCCGGGTCCAGTCTCCAGCTGGAAAACATCAGTATCAGTTTTGTCAAAATAGATGCGAACAGGCCGGTGTCCAGAGGGCTGCTATATGAGTGAAAAGATTTCCAGTCCGCTACTACGTTCTGTACACCCGGAAGATACTCTGCTGTCACGGAGATCTTCCGCTCAAAGCAATGGCAAAAATCATTTTTTGGCTCCACCTGCGCCGCGTTCCTCCTACGTGGTTGATGTATGAGACCGCAGAAATGTTGTCCATTATGAGTAGGGTACAACACTCTGCCCTGTCCTTTGTGGAGACTTTAATCGAGCCTGTGAACAGCTCTGAGCAATTTATGTGGAGGGACAGTTCCTAATATCATCTGCCGCCTGTCTCCAGGTTACCGCTGTTAGGCAGAAACCTGTGCAGTTCCCTTAGGGACCACTGCAAAAGGCTTAAGACTACAGGTGTTGGCAATAAACCCAATTGGTAGCAGTCTGTACCACCCAGATTTACCTGGTAGCTGTGGCTGAGCAGCCTGACTTCTCTCAAGAAGAGTTAGACAGTATATAGAGTATACAAGATAGGTACCAAAATACAGTAGCACAAGCAAACACTGACCAGAGCTTGGGTATAGAAGTATATAATTATTTATTTAAAACACACTTTGTAAAATACACTAACACTAATATGGCAAGCAAGTTCAAACACAGTCACTATTAATATATATACATCCCTGATCACTTATCGAACAAGTCTTAGTTAAAACACCACTTATTTTCAGACAGAGGTGAGCGCTTAACCTAAGATGGGACTCCATTAAGTTAATTAAAAAGGAAGGGTAAAAGGCAGAATTAGGAACATACACAATACCAACACTTTAGGAGAACCAGAGCAAGTCAGAAAAGGCAGAGTCTACTGAGGAGCAAGAACGTCATAGGCCAGGCCCACTCTTGGTGAGAGCAAGGCGGAATGTGTCCAAGATCACACAGTTGAATAGTACTTTTAAAGAGTCTTTGCAAAGAGTTCAAAAAAGGGTTGGATCAAGTCAGGAAAAGTTAGTTAGTAGGTCCCAAGTCACCCCAGGATAGAAAGTCAAGGATTTACGGGACACCTTGAACAGTCTGTTGCAAGGGAGACCAGGCGGGACTCAGTATCTGAAATGGTGAGAAAGCTCCAGCGGGGGCAGTTGCACCCGCTGCCAGGAACAAGTCGGTGCTTCGTCCAGGGGAAGAGGAGATCTCGACGTGGAGGAAAGCTGGAGGTCGTTGCACTCCCAGGGAAGAAACCAGCCGCAGAGTTTCCTGGTTAAAAGGTACTACCCTTTTATTCGCGGTAGTGGTGAAGCCTGGCTATCCGGCCGGCGGGGTGCTTGGCACGGGCGATTCGACCATGAGACGTTCCAGGAAGGCGAAAAGAGGGCGAACTGGTTATCCCCACCAGTTCAGAGGAATAAGACTCTCCGGGATGAAGATCTTCTCTGTCGTTGGGAAGTGGTGAGACGGTTCAGCAGGGCTCCACCGGTGGTGTCGTCGTTGCAGGTCGGCTCAGCTTCTCCCTCTTCGGATTCTTTGGTCCTGTGGCGACTTCTGAAGTTCCAGTCCCCAAAGCCCTGCTTTTATGCAGAAAACCCCCATTCATCAGTCCTAGCTGGGCCAATCTCACAAGAGTGCGACTTGAGTTGCCGAGGCAACTCAGTCCAGGGTGCCTAAACCCCCCCCTCCCACACATCCTCTAGACCCAGACAGAGTGGCACCACTTTTGGAGGCTTCTGTGGAGAAGCCCGCCAAAAAGTGGAACAAAGGGCTCGACTTGGGTTGGAGTTACAGAGGTGAACACAAACGCCATTTTAAAACCGAGTCCTGGCAAAAAGACCCAACCGGGGAATAAATATTAAATAAATAACCCGGCGGTATCTTTAACATTGCACCAAAAAGTGGTGCGTTTAAAATGAATGGGAAAATCCCATAGGAAATATTCTGGTGGAATATTTCGCGTGGTAACCACTGCCACCAGCCAGAAACTCGACGAGGGGGGGGACTGCACAGTGCCCCCTCGAAAAACAGACCCAGGGGCAATCTAATTACTCCTACCAGTACTTCCACAATATGATGGTTTGTACTGGTTCTGTTCCCAATTTAAGACTAGTAAAGTCAATGGTGACTTTACATGCCCTGGGAGCCAGTAGTCAGTCCCAGGGTATGGAGTCTGTTTGGGGGTCACTATGACACCCCTGTTACTGCACTGAGGGTGCTGTGTAACACACTTACCAAAAATACATGCAACCCTATGGAGTAAAAGACCCCATAGCCCATAAAACACATTACAAAGTCAAAGGATATCTCAAATCATGTCTAAGAGTGGGAGAAAAGGAGTCTCACTCTTAGGAGAAAAAAATAAACCCCAAAAATCCAGCAAAGTTGCTGGGGGACTCACTAGGTTTGGGAAATTAGCCTTAACAGAGAATTCTACCTAACAACCGCGATGGGATTCTCAGCCTGCTCTATTGGTGTCAGACTCTGGCGATCTCTGGGACGTCACTGAAAATCGCCTTCTGTTCCAGGCTTCCATGTTATGAAGCCACCATTCTAGTTCCAACGATCCTTCCTAATCTAGGGGCACTAGACCTTCTTGCAGGTGGCAAATCGTCAGTCTCTGACGGGCTCTGAAATGCAGAGGGCCCAGGAAGATGGCTTGGATGGAGGCTGCTAGCAGCCCGACAATCTTTGCTAAACCTCAGAGCTATCACAGACTTCGCAACATTTCTCTCAGCGCCTTCTTTATTGCTCTTGTGGGAGATGGCTGCTCCAGTGTCGCTTTTGTTGTGTCCACTACAAACTCTAGGAACTCTACGTGTTGTTTGGGAACTAGTTTGACTTTCTCCCAATTTATTAAGAATCCTAATGACAGCAAGTGGACTGCCCACTGCATCTGTTCGATAAGCAGCTGCTTGTCATCTGCAAGAGGATATCATCCAGGTAAATGATCATGCGGATGCCATGGCTGCTGCCACTCAACTCATGACTTTCGTGAAAGCCTATGGCACCAAGGCTAGGCCGACGAGACACTTTAATTGCCATACCTGTCCGTCCCATAGGAAACCGAGATACATGTGGTGTTCCCTGCAATAAGAATCATCAGATGGGCATCCTTGAGGTCCAGCCTCATTAGCCAGTCCCCTTTCCACAGAATGTCTCGGAAGGAGTGTATACCACCTCAATCTTGAAGTGCCTTTAGACCAGCCACCCATTGAGTTATTTCGGGTTGATGGGTGGCCTCACTGTTCCCTTCCTGTGTACCAGGAATATGTTGCTTATGAAGACTGACTCTGCTCTCTCTGCTTTCTATTGTGCCCTTGCTCGCTAACTGCTTTAACTCTTTCTCTAGCAGTTCGTCCTGTGTGCGCGCTTGCTTGAATCTCTTTGGCCTTATTGGCTGCACTGGCACTGCAATGAACTCGAGCTGAAAGCCTGCTACCGTCTGTAGGAGCCACGCATCACATGAAGGCTTTCGCCACTTTCACAATTATAACGGTGTCCTGCACCCCAGTGGGGGGTAGGGGCTATGTACCTGTCCTCACCTGACTGTGCTCCTGGATGGCGATAATAGCCTTTTCCTCTACATCCACGATTGCTGCGCCTTCACGCTGGGAAGAAGGCGTGTTGTTGGCGGGCTTCCCAGTAATGGGCTCTCTGGTTCTGAGGCCTTCTATGGGAGTGAGAACGACTGGACGCACAGCCTCTGCTACGATAGTTCGCGAAAAAAGAAAAAAAACTCTTGCAGCGAAATGTTCTTAATGGATGTCTGCGCCTTCTCTAGGGCCGTGTACGTGCCCACAACTCTTCCCATCTTTTGTAAAATCTTTGGGGGGGGCGTGGCCTGAGCTCATGGCATGAGGCCGCGTACGCTTTGAGCTCCTGCCGAGATCCTGCCGAGATCCTGCACTATCTAAACATAAAGCTGACTTAAACTATAAAAAAAATAACATAGCTGGACGGGGAAACAGATTCTCATGCCCCGGAGCCAAGAAACGCTAAAAATCGGTGTCGGACAACTACAGGAGGCGACCTTGAAAAGGACCCCCCCGCCCCACGACCCCAAGATGGTGGCCACGGCGTCCCCGCAGTGAGGAGGAACAACGGAGACGCAGAGCGGGGAGCCCAGCCACAAAAATACGCCGGTGGCTGTGGGCAAGGACACAAACTTGTTGGCATACACAGGACCCAGTGAGGAGACGACTGGGACCACCCATGCATGGAGGGTGACCCAGCCTAAGAAGATGGAAGAAGGTGGTGAGAGCGGGGTCCAGCCTATGCGCGTCAGCAATGGACTAACCTGAGCCTCGTAAGTGATGCAGCAGGACGAAAGAAAGGAGCGCAGGCCGGCTGGTGGACGGCGACAGAGCACACGGGTTTCAGCGAGGTGAACCAAAGCCATCCAGGAGCCGCTAGTGGGCTAGAAAGGGAGACAGCCGCCTGCAGCACACACAGAACCAGAGAAGGACCAAGACAACGGCAGAAGTGCAGTCCGCCCGCGATCGAAGGCACGGCAGGGGGGAGCCCAGGCACGGAGAGGGGACTGGATAGAAGCCTGCCACATACTGCATCGACTGATGCCAGGACAGCAACTGCATCACACTGGGTCCCCCAACACAGGGGTCCAGCCTGGACTAGAGAGAAGCAACCCCCCCCACCCCTGTGGATGCAAATTGAGCCACAGAAGGGCGCTAGGACAACACTGACAGCGCGTGCTACCTACAACACAGTGCGACCCAGAAACAAAAAGCTGGGGACCCGGTGGCAACAACCAGAAACAGGAGAAACGAATACAGAGGGGTCGGGGCAAGCAACAAGGCAAGAACGTGTAAGCAGAACTAAGGTATCTGCGCACCAGGGAAGCAGCAGCGCCAGCACACTGCGCAAGGCAGCCATAGCCTCAGAAGGTGGAGAGACACCCGCCTGCAACACCACGATCAGGGCGGAGAGTAAAAAAAGAGGCGAACCAGGGCCCATGGCGCGCTACCACCTACAACGCACTAACGTCAAAACAATATGCAGAACAGAAATTGCGCTGGCTATACGCACCACGGCACCCAACAAAAGAGAGAAACCCATAGTTGGCACCCAAATATGAAGGACACATAAATCCTAGAACGCTTGAGTTGCAACCTCACAGAGGAACCACTTAAATAATTCTGAGGGACCCCCACACGGGAGGGACAATAACACGAACCAAAGGCGTGCCGCATGACCGGCTGATCAAGCAAGGTCTGGGAACTCGCAGTGCCACTGACCAGGGGCGAAAGAAAGTGACGCTGAGCCCACAACAGCGTGGTACCTGCAATGAACCAATAACCCGGTGCGGCGAAAGACGCACGTAGCACGGTTGGGAGAACGGCGACACCACATAGCAGGATGAAGGCCCCGATGCCCAAGATCAGCCCCGAGGAACACACACATTAGAACACATAACCAGGAATATATGAGAAAAACATAGACAGCGTCACATGATGGGGCACAATCTGGGAAGCAATGAAGGTGGTGGTGAGGGGCGAGGCCATTGCGGGAGTGAGAGGCATATGGAAAACACTGAGCTGAACTGGAGAAATTGGAGGAGATAAAACAGTCAAACACAAGGGAGGAGGAGGTGGGACTAACAAAGATACGAGGGGATTGCCAAGAAGTATGGGGAAGGCTCGCCAAGTTTGACTACTCAGTAAAAACCGCGAAAGCACACGCCAAGGACAACCAGCCAGGCAGACTGCTAGCATGGCCATACAGGAGAGAACACCCAAGATCTCAGCCCACGGAGATCAAACACAACGGGCACAACACGTAAAATGCAGCAAGAAATCAATGACACTTTCCGAGACTTCTACTCCCACCTCTACAGTCATGACCACCAGGTGCCACAAATGGACATACTAAACACACTGGACGAAATAGGCCTTCCCAAAATAGATCGTCACAACAGGAATGCTTAGAGGCCGAAATAACAGGGGACGATATCACAGAGGCAAGAAGATCACTCGCCTCCAGTAAAACACCGGGAAGCAACGGACTCTCCCCCAATCCCCCCCACCCCCTCTCACACCCACCCTACCAGAGTTCTATAAAACATATGAAGCAACCATCACACCGGTACTGCTTGAAGTTTTTCGGGAGGCATACACCAGAAGGGAATTGCCGGAATCCATGAGGGAGACCCTAGTTATACCAATACTTAAACCTGGGAAACCAGATGATGAATGTGATTCGTACCGCCCACTAGCGATGCTGAACTAGGACATCAAAATTCTAACCACCATACTAGCCAAGAGCCTGAACGGGATAATGAGGGGGAGGGGGGAGCTTGATACATAGTGATCAAAATGGTTTTGTACCAGGGCGCAGCATTGCACAATATTTACGTAGACTGCAACATATACTTGCGCAAACAGCTGCATCCCAAGAACATTATGCTATACTCTCCCTGGATGCCACAAAGGCGTTTGACTCGATATTTTGGGAATGGCTAGTGGCAACACTGAGAGAATTTGGATTTCGGGAAGAATTCAACTGATGGATGCAGATATTAAACACAAACCCATAGGCCAGGGTTAAAACGGGGAGGATTGTGTCAGCAATCTGGGACATTAAGAGGTACGAGACCGGGGTGCCCACTATCCCCAATGATGTATGTGCTGGGGCTCGAGCCTGTAGCAATATACCTCAGGAAGCAACACCTGGAAGCAACCACAATAAAAGTGAAAGCTTTGCCACAAAGGAAGCCTCCTGCCTTGTAGGATGCCAAATCCCATAGTTTAAAGTCGATCTTCAATAGCAGGCTCCTTCTCCTTTCGGAAGACTGGGCACAAATGGCGTTTCCAAGGAGGCACACTTCCCTTTGAGCCCAGTTGGCTAGGGTCTCTGGATCCACAGGCTCTACGGTACCCTTGGCTTGCTCTGCCAGGTCCATGATCCTATCAATGTGACGTGCCATGTCTAATACCTTCTCCTTGCAACCTTCCCAGCCCTGGTCCATACCTTTTTCTAAGATCCCTGGAGGCTTTGGACATGAAGGTGATCATCTTAGGGGCCGGCTCTGCTGTTTCCGCTACCTTCCCCAGTAATTCTGGTCTGGGACACTCGAGTGCACCCGCAGTCTCGCCTCCTTCCTGATCGGCTTGCATAGCCTTTGCGTCATATACAATCCTATTCTTGGCGAAGGCAGCCAAACGTTTCATCTCGGGTGCACTATTGACTCTGGGTCAAATATGTCTGCTACTTCCTCTTTGGGCTCCTCCAAATGCTTTACCTTGCATTTCGTCTTCCCACCTTTGGATTTCTGGGAAGATTTAGAGTCTCACTGCTGAATCTGAGGAGTTGTTGCAGTCCCCTTCTATTTTAAACAGTCGACCGCATCATGAAAGCGTCTTAAAGCTTCTTGAAAGCGTCAGTAGCCACGGGAGCCTTTCTGATTCCTTCCTTGATAGGGCCCGGGGAACTTGAAGACTGTTTTCTCTTAAATGTCTCGGACTCCCAAACCCCCCACGCCCCCCAACCACCTCTGTCCCCTCCTAGTGATTGCCTTACTGGTAGGCAGTTCTGGGGAAGTGCTGGAGTCGACCACAGGGCCTTTCTTCTTAAGGCCGTCCCCTATTAGAGATTCCAGGGCTTCAAGCCTTTCCTGGAGTGGGTGCACCCTTTGAGACACTGAATTAACCAAGGAGTCTCCCAGTACACTTTTGAAACTGAGTCTGATCCGAATTGTCTTTTGAGAATACCTGATCCTGGCTCCCCACACTCCCTTCATCTGATTCCATTTTATTCACTTACTTCACCAGTGCCTGAACTGTGCAGGCTGAATGGCACGTCCTCGGGGAGGGGGCCTGGGAAAAGGGGGAGGTAGGAGGCCGGGTGTGCTGCTTGTGGGGAACCGTGATCTTCTTTACCCTACAGATGGTTTTCAATAGCAGATTGCTGCCTTGTGGCTCTTCCTGTATTAAGTTTTCTCCTAATCTATAGTATACTCTGCAGGCTTTGTTGCACCTGCTTCAGGCCTGCACAGTAATAAAAAGGTGTGCGCTTTTCCTCTCCTCGAGATGCGCTTAAATGCAGACAGCGCAGCTGTTGTGACTGTATCTTGACAGTCCTCGCGTCCTGCGAGTTTCAATATTTCACGGTTTGTTGAGCGCTCCTTAATGCGCTTCGTTCGCCTCACTCGGCTGGGGAGGAGAAAGAACACTGCCTGTGCACCGGGTCGTTCTTTCCCAATGAATCAGCGTAGGCGTGTCTATACATCCGACGCCCATTCGGCCAAAACCAAGCAAGATAAACAGGGTAATTCATAGAATTTCGCAGAAAAGTGTCGCAAGCGGCTGGCGCAGAGTGTCCGCGTGCGATTGACTGCGCCAGGCATGTGCGCTAAAACCGATTTCCGCGCACAGCGTATTCATGGATTTCAGGCTCCCAAACCAGGCGCAGAGTATCGCAGCGACCCAGCAGCAGCGCCAGTAACGCCCCCAAGAACGCCCTCGCGCAAGGAAAAGCCATCAAAATCGCAAAATCATCGCAAAGGGCTGCGCTAACCCTGGACCAGTTTACAGGGCTGCCAAACAAGGAACGCAAAGCGGGTAACGTGCATATCAGGGGTACGCGTGAAGTTATACACGCGATTAGCCAGGGTACGTGTATTACAGGGGTACGCGGGAAGTTTAACACGCGATTGGCCAGGGTACGTGTATTACAGGGGTATGCGGGAAGTTTTACATGCGATTAGCCAGGGTACGTGTATTACAGGGGTACGCGGGAAGTTTTACACGCGATTAGCCAGAGCACGTGTATCACAGGGGTACGCGGGAATTATCACATGCGATTTGGCTGTGTACGTGTATTACAGGGGTACATGGGAAGTTTTACACGCGATTCGGCTGGGTACGTGTATTACAGGGATGCGATTTGGCCAGGTACGTGTATTACAGGGGTGCGCAGGAATTATCACACGCGATTTGGCTGGGTACGTGTATTACAGGGGTGCGTGGGAATCATCACACGCGATTTGGCTGGGTACGTGTATTACAGGGGTGCGTGGGAAGTCACACGCGATTAGGCTGGGTGGGTCCTCACAGGTGTTCCCTGTACACCCTCCACGGCCCCTGGAGGCAGCCTACAAAACAGGGGACTACCCTGCACACCTGCTCATGTCCCCCTGCACCCCCACCCCCCAGCAGTGCAGGGGCAGCCTCCACCAGGCACCCACCCATGTCTCCCACCACCCCCACCCCCCCGCCACCAGGGGCAGCCTCCACCAGGCCCCCACCCATGCCTCCCACCACCCCCAACCCCCAGCAGTGCAGGGGCAGCCTCCACCAGGCCCCCACCCATGTCTCCCACCACCCCCACCCTCCCGCCACCAGGGTCAGCCTCCACCAGGCCCCCACCCATGTCTCCCACCACCCCCACCCCCCCGCCACCAGGGGCAGCCTCCACCAGGCCCCCACCCATGCCTCCCACCACCCCCAACCCCCAGCAGTGCAGGGGCAGCCTCCACCAGGCCCCCACCCATGCCTCCCACCACCCCCAACCCCCAGCAGTGCAGGGGCAGCCTCCACCAGGCCCCCACCCATGTCTCCCACCACCCCCACCCCCCCGCCACCAGGGGCAGCCTCCACCAGGCCCCCACCCATGCCTCCCACCACCCCCAACCCCCAGCAGTGCAGGGGCAGCCTCCACCAGGCCCCCACCCATGTCTCCCACCACCCCGCCACCAGGGGCACCCTCCACCAGGCCCCCACCCATGCCTCCCACCACCCCCAACCCCCAGCAGTGCAGGGGCAGCCTCCACCAGGCCCCCACCCATGCCTCCCACCACCCCCAACCCCCAGCAGTGCAGGGGCAGCCTCCACCAGGCCCCCACCCATGTCTCCCACCACCCCCACCCCCCCGCCACCAGGGGCAGCCTCCACCAGGCCCCCACCCATGCCTCCCACCACCCCCAACCCCCAGCAGTGCAGGGGCAGCCTCCACCAGGCCCCCACCCATGTCTCCCACCACCCCGCCACCAGGGGCACCCTCCACCAGGCCCCCACCCATGTCTCCCACCACCCCCACCCCCCCCCGCCACCAGGGGCAGCCTCCACCAGGCCCCCACCCATGCCCCCCACCACCCCCCCGCCACCAGGGGCAGCCTCCACCAGGCCCCCACTCATGTCTCCCACCACCCCCACCCTCCCGCCACCAGGGGCAGCCTCCATCAGGCCCCCACCCATGCCTCCCACCACCCCCAACCCCCAGCAGTGCAGGGGCAGCCTCCACCAGGCCCCCACCCATGCCCCCCACCACCCCCACCCCCCCGCCACCAGGGGCAGCCTCCACCAGGCCCCCACTCATGTCTCCCACCACCCCCACCCTCCCGCCACCAGGGGCAGCCTCCACCAGGCCCCCACCCATGCCTCCCACCACCCCCAACCCCCAGCAGTGCAGGGGCAGCCTCCACCAGGCCCCCACCCATGCCCCCCACCACCCCCACCCCCCCGCCACCAGGGGCAGCCTCCACCAGGCCCCCACTCATGTCTCCCACCACCCCCACCCTCCCGCCACCAGGGGCAGCCTCCACCAGGCCCCCACCCATGCCTCCCACCACCCCCAACCCCCAGCAGTGCAGGGGCAGCCTCCACCAGGCCCCCACCCATGCCTCCCACCACCCCCAACCCCCAGCAGTGCAGGGGCAGCCACCACCAGGCCCCCACCCATGTCTCCCACCACCCCCACCCCCCCGCCACCAGGGGCACCCTCCACCAGGCCCCCACCCATGTCTCCCACCACCCCCACCCCCCCCGCCACCAGGGGCAGCCTCCACCAGGCCCCCACCCATGCCCCCCACCACCCCCACCCCCCCGCCACCAGGGGCAGCCTCCACCAGGCCCCCACTCATGTCTCCCACCACCCCCCCCGCCACCAGGGGCAGCCTCCACCAGGCCCCCACCCATGCCTCCCACCACCCCCAACCCCCAGCAGTGCAGGGGCAGCCTCCACCAGGCCCCCACCCATGCCCCCCACCACCCCCACCCACCAGGGGCAGCCTCCACCAGGCCCCCACTCATGTCTCCCACCACCCCCACCCTCCCGCCACCAGGGGCAGCCTCCACCAGGCCCCCACCCATGCCTCCCACCACCCCCAACCCCCAGCAGTGCAGGGGCAGCCTCCACCAGGCCCCCACCCATACCTCCCACCACCCCCAACCCCCAGCAGTGCAGGGGCAGCCTCCACCAGGCCCCCACCCATGCCCCCCACCACCCCCACCCCCCCGCCACCAGGGGCAGCCTCCACCAGGCCCCCACCCATGCCTCCCACCACCCCCAACCCCCAGCAGTGCAGGGGCAGCCTCCACCAGGCCCCCACCCATGTCTCCCACCACCCCGCCACCAGGGGCACCCTCCACCAGGCCCCCACCCATGTCTCCCACCACCCCCACCCCCCCCCGCCACCAGGGGCAGCCTCCACCAGGCCCCCACCCATGCCCCCCACCACCCCCCCGCCACCAGGGGCAGCCTCCACCAGGCCCCCACTCATGTCTCCCACCACCCCCACCCTCCCGCCACCAGGGGCAGCCTCCATCAGGCCCCCACCCATGCCTCCCACCACCCCCAACCCCCAGCAGTGCAGGGGCAGCCTCCACCAGGCCCCCACCCATGCCCCCCACCACCCCCACCCCCCCGCCACCAGGGGCAGCCTCCACCAGGCCCCCACTCATGTCTCCCACCACCCCCACCCTCCCGCCACCAGGGGCAGCCTCCACCAGGCCCCCACCCATGCCTCCCACCACCCCCAACCCCCAGCAGTGCAGGGGCAGCCTCCACCAGGCCCCCACCCATGCCCCCCACCACCCCCACCCCCCCGCCACCAGGGGCAGCCTCCACCAGGCCCCCACTCATGTCTCCCACCACCCCCACCCTCCCGCCACCAGGGGCAGCCTCCACCAGGCCCCCACCCATGCCTCCCACCACCCCCAACCCCCAGCAGTGCAGGGGCAGCCTCCACCAGGCCCCCACCCATGCCTCCCACCACCCCCAACCCCCAGCAGTGCAGGGGCAGCCACCACCAGGCCCCCACCCATGTCTCCCACCACCCCCACCCCCCCGCCACCAGGGGCACCCTCCACCAGGCCCCCACCCATGTCTCCCACCACCCCCACCCCCCCCGCCACCAGGGGCAGCCTCCAACAGGCCCCCACCCATGCCCCCCACCACCCCCACCCCCCCGCCACCAGGGGCAGCCTCCACCAGGCCCCCACTCATGTCTCCCACCACCCCCCCCGCCACCAGGGGCAGCCTCCACCAGGCCCCCACCCATGCCTCCCACCACCCCCAACCCCCAGCAGTGCAGGGGCAGCCTCCACCAGGCCCCCACCCATGCCCCCCACCACCCCCACCCACCAGGGGCAGCCTCCACCAGGCCCCCACTCATGTCTCCCACCACCCCCACCCTCCCGCCACCAGGGGCAGCCTCCACCAGGCCCCCACCCATGCCTCCCACCACCCCCAACCCCCAGCAGTGCAGGGGCAGCCTCCACCAGGCCCCCACCCATACCTCCCACCACCCCCAACCCCCAGCAGTGCAGGGGCAGCCTCCACCAGGCCCCCACCCATGCCCCCCACCACCCCCACCCCCCCGCCACCAGGGGCAGCCTCCACCAGGCCCCCACTCATGTCTCCCACCACCCCCACCCTCCGCCACCAGGGGCAGCCTCCACCAGGCCCCCACCCATGCCTCCCACCACCCCCAACCCCCAGCAGTGCAGGGGCAGCCTCCACCAGGCCCCCACCCATGCCTCCCACCACCCCCAACCCCCAGCAGTGCAGGGGCAGCCTCCACCAGGCCCCCACCCATGCCTCCCACCACCCCCAACCCCCAGCAGTGCAGGGGCAGCCTCCACCAGGCCCCCACCCATGCCTCCCACCACCCCCAGCAGTGCAGGGGCAGTCTCCGCCAGGCCCCCACCCATGTCTCCCACCACCCCCAACCCCCCGCCACCAGGGGCAGCCTCCACCAGGCCCCCACCCATGCCTCCCACCACCCCCAACCCCCAGCAGTGCAGGGGCAGCCTCCACCAGGCCCCCACCCATGTCTCCCACCACCCCCACCCCCCCGCCACCAGGGGCACCCTCCACCAGGCCCCCACCCATGTCTCCCACCACCCCCACCGCCACCAGGGGCAGCCTCCACCAGGCCCCCACCCATGTCTCCCAACACCCCCACCCACCAGCACTGTGGGGCACGTGGCCAGCAGGCAGTCAGGCAGCAGCAGATGGCAGGTGGGAGCGTGCTCAGGGCTCTGGGGGGCAGTAATTTGGCCTCCTGGCCAGGAGCGTGGTCTCTCGTGTGTGAACGCGTGGACAGCCTGATAGGGAGTGAAATCCCACACGTCAGCGTGTGAATCGAGGAAAGGCCCTTAGCGCGTAAACCCGTCAACAGCATATGCGCGCCTATAGTCACCTGCACGTGCAGGAAATTGTTGCGTGACACGTCCCAGTGTCAAAGCGTGGGATTGGTGAAAATGGATCTACACGCAGAAGTGACAAAGCGTGTGATTGGTGAAAATGGATCTACACGCAGAAGTGACAAAGCGTGTGATTGGTGAAAATGGATCTACACGCAGAAGTGACAAAGCGTGTGATTGGTGAAAATGGATCTACACGCAGGAGTGACAAAGCGTGTGATTGGTGAACGTACACGCCGCGTAAGTGACGCTGTACGTGTGGGCCTGTATATAAGGTACATGTAGAACACCATTTCCTTGTACATGCTTTTCGTGGAGAGCTAGTGGGTGAATTCTGTACTTCTTGTCGTTTCACACGCGATTTACTTCACGGCGTTTCCAGTTCGTACTCCCTGTTACCTCTGACAGCTTTTTCTCTATTTTTCCTCTTGTACTGGTTTACCTGGGCCTGTTCCCTCAAACAGTGTCCCCTTCTACTGTTGTCCTGTCTTCTCAGACAGCGTACACATCTTCTTTTGGTGGGGGTTTAGCCAGCCAAACGCGCTCATTTTTCACGCTCTTTTACCTGGCAGACGGTGAGTCACGCACGTATCCAACTTCTGTGCTTGCCCCGTGTGTAGCCTACCCCTTCAGAGGTCATTCTAGGCTGCGTGTGACACGCATACGTTCATTCTTGTGTTACTGGGTGCCACAGCGTAGTGCAGGTTTTTCTTTCTGCACACGTGGTCTAGGAGGGGTTGCGTGCACGTCATCTCCCTTTTTTGGGCCTCCTGTGCGTTGCGTGACCCGTCATCTTTCCCCAGGGGTTACAATCAGCCGTGCTAGAGCACTAGGGTACAATTACCATCTGGTACCCAACCCCTTTGACCCCCAATTGCCCAGGACAATTGTCTACAGCCACTCCCATACGCACATTAATATCAGTGCCATGGCTGGGAGGCGAGGATTCCGTAAGGGTGGCAAAGGTGGAAGAGCCACAAGTGGTGGCCGTGGTGGATCCGGTAGGGGACGTGGTCGTAACTTGCAGGGTGAGCCTGTCCCCCCATGTGTGGAGGACCAGTCAAGGGCACCCATCATCCCCCCCCCCCCCTCCCCCCCCCTCCCGTTGAGGCTGAAGTGGCTGACACCATCCATGCTCAGCCCTTGTTGGACCAGCCCATTGTGGCACCAGACCTGGCTGACTCCATGGCTGACTTCCAGGTCAGCAGGGCTACGACACGTGCGCTGGTGCACGTTGATGCTATCATGCCACGTGGATCTGGGGCAGCAAGGTCATCTGCTGCCCCAAGTAGGCAGGGCGGAGAGGCTGCAGGGGCAGCTGCAGCTCCATCCACCCCAGCTCTCACACACCCAGCCAGGACAGTGTCCGTCCTAGTCCATTCTGCTGACATTCCCCATGACACCATTACACTTGAGCCAATGCCTGCACCAACTCCCATGCTGAGTGTGCAATCCCACACACCTGATACAGAGCCCACCAGGGCTCCTGCCCCTAGTGTCCAGAGCGGCGCAGGACACTCAGGATCACCACCACCTTCCAAGCGGAAGAGGAAGAGTGCTCGTCCGGCACAGGCTGATGCCCCCGACACGGCTACACAGTCCGGTCCGTCGAGGAAGCCCAGCTTCACGGATGTGGAACTGAATGCACTTGTCGAGTATGTGTCCGGACATAACGAGATGGTCATTGTTGCAGGATCCAAGACCACACCTGCACAACGCCAGGCACACTGGCAGACCATTGCGGACATCGTAAGTGCCCTTGGAATCGTGAGGCGCACAGCCAATGATTGCTACAAGCGCTGGAATGACCTAAAGCGCAGGGCAAAGAAGAAGCTGGCCTCAAGTCATGCCGCAACTCTAGTGACTGGAGGTGGGTCTCCAGTAGAAGACATGGAACTCACTCCACATGAGTCAGTCGCTGGGACCTACATCACGGAGGAACAGATCCAAGGCGTGGGAGATCTGCCTGATTACGAGGCATTGTCCGGTGAGTGCACATGCATGTGTGTCATCCATGTGCATGGTGTGTGTGTGAGGGCAGGTGAGAGTGTTTGCGCCTGAGTCGAATGGGTCAGCCATGTGCTTCATGCAAGACATCCTGGGCAGCTGCATTTCGCCATTGCAGTATCCCTTCTGCCAACAGTAGACCTCTAGCCCAACAGCACCCAAGTTGGCCTTGAAGTGTCACCTTGCCACTACATTGTTGATTATTTTCCTATGTTCAATCAGACAGATTGTATGCATTCCACCACTTATACTAGGCATTCCTCAGTCCTCTAGTCACATGTATGGCATGGCCATGGTAAAGTGGAGTTACTTTGTTACCTGGATATCATATGTTCACACATGTCCCTGTGCAATTGGACCATATTGGACTGGCAGCTCCAGGTGATAAAGCAGACCTGTCAGAATTAGAAAAGCTATTGCATGTGGGAACTGGACAGAATGAATAAGTGCTGCCCTCCTCTCCATCTACACTCAATAGCAATGGCACATGCCATCTGTGTGATGGCATGTGTGTGTCACCTGGCAATCACAGGGCAATGTGTGATGCCACTGCCAGGCAGCATGCATGAAATGTGTTCATCTTCCATCGTTGTGTAATGAGTGTGTGCCATTTGCCTGCCCTTCATACGCAGTGAGGGTGCATGCATGGGAGGGTCTTAGTCATGTGGGACATGTGTCAATCAAGTACTGGTTCTCTTGTTTCACAGCCCTCATTGTGTGCCATGGTGCTAATGCGGGTTTCCATTTCTTTGTCATTATGTCATTGCAGGGGAAGACGCACCTGATACTGCTGGGGTTGTGGAGATGGTGCAGAGCCAGGAGGGGTCCGAGGGCCGACCAACCACCAGTGAGGGACGTGGTGTGCTGGTGGGTGAAAACCCACAAGTGCTGCAGGTCGTGCTCTCAAGGGGTGTCTCTGGCTGCACCTCCCCCGAGCTGTACTCAGCTGTTGACTCAGATGATGAGACCTACGTGCCGTCGCAGGTGAGTGTTCCAGGGAGGGAATCTGTTCTGTCCCACCCACCTGCACCAGGGTCAGAACCCTCAATGGGGATGTCAGTGTTGGCAGCTAGGCCTTTGGTGGTTACGGATGCAGGGTCACACTCCGCGACATCTGATCCTGTTCCTGGGCCAGCAGATCAGAGGGGGAATGCAGTCCTGCAGCCTCAGGCAGTGCCGGCACAGCAAGGCGCAGTCCGCCTTGCCCCAGACAGGTGTGGTGCCTGCCGACGTGGTGGCCGTACGCCACCTGGCAATACCGTATGGGAGCAATCCATTTACGGTATGGCTACCCAACAGGCAGCATCATCCGAGATGATGGCTCAGGCCATGGATAGGGTGGCCACTTCCATTGTCCCCCCTGAAAGGCTGATGGAGCGACTAGAGCAGGCAACCGACTCCATCTGCCAGTCACACAGGGAGGACATGTTGGCGTCCAACAGGGACAGGCTGGTGACTCTGCAGGAGGCCATCTCCATAGAGTCCCAGGGCCACAGGGAAGCCCTGAGGCAGGAGCTACATCAACTCAGGACGACTCTTGTTGAGCTAGAGGCTTCAACACACCAAAGGACAGAACAGCAGCTGGAGCGTCTCACCCGTACGCTCTCAGCTGAGATGCAAGCAACGAGGGCGGAGGTCCGGGCATCCCGTGAGTTGTTGCATGGGGACCTCCGCACCCTCATCCTCCAGAACGAGACCTACCACACCCGCATGCTTGCAGCCATGGAGGAACAGAGTAGGGCCTTGCGTGGGCTGCCTCCCATAGTGCAACCACCTCCGGATGCAGCTGCACAGGGTGATAATAGCGACAGCAGTGATACTCCCACAATAGGGTAGCCGTGTGGGCCATGAGCCCATGGAGGTGTTTTTTTTTCCCAGGATCCACACAGGTGGTTTCTGGTGTGCACCCTGACCTCGGACCTCCTGGGTGGCCTCCCCAACCCCCCCGGGCCCTTTAATGGCCATTTTTGATTTTCTTTTTATTTTTATATTTTTTAAATTTTTATTTTTAATTTTATATTTTACCCAATTTTTTGGGGACACATTGTTGGCTTCCGTGGTTCCTGTGGGCATACGCTGCATTGTGGCTGGGCACATGCAGGCTTGTCATGTATTAGGTTCAGATGCCTGGGTTTGAGTCACACACACCCCTCCAGCTTCCCGTTTCCATGGGCTTGCAAAGGGTGTGCCCAAGTGACATTGAAGTACATGGTGACATTGGACTCCCACTACATGTGTGGGTAGTCTAGTCAATACTGTGTATACATTCCTAGTGCATATTGCTGTTGTGTTGTACACTGCATGTTGCATTGATGTGTAACTCATCATCTGTGTCTGCCTCCCAATTTGCAGGTCCCTTCCTCATGTCTACACAAGGCCCTCTAGTCTGGAGATGGGGTCCTTGTTGGCAGCAGTGCACCTACAACTCTACATGGCACCAACACTGTTCAGTTGGAAGTGGTGGGAGTGCAGGCATATCCAGGTGGTGAGACAACTGATTTATTACATTACTGAAGTCATGTTTATGGTAGTACGTGCTCAAG
Source organism: Ambystoma mexicanum (assembly GCF_040938575.1). Lineage (NCBI taxonomy): Eukaryota > Metazoa > Chordata > Amphibia > Caudata > Ambystomatidae > Ambystoma > Ambystoma mexicanum. Next base: position 499,626,009 of record NC_090929.1, on the reverse strand, counting down.
TATGTTGTTTGTCCTGCATTACAGTGAGCATTTCAGGTGTAGGAAGTTTCAATTGGGGACACTGTACATCGCAACACTTTTCACGTTGTGGGGATTACTTTGTTTACCTGCACATAGCATGACATGGCACGGTGTGTTGTGTGGCGGTGCTGGGGATGGGTTGGGTGACATGGCACTGTCCTCTTGTTGCATTTAGCAAGTGGGTATTAATTTTGGCTGCTTGAATGTGTTCCTTCACAAAACTGCATTGGTGGTGTGTGTGGGTAGGGATGCACACATTGTAACACTTCCAGGTGAACAATCTCAGGCTGATATGCTTTTCACGGTTGAATCTCCAGACATTCAGGATCAGTGTCAGGTTGAGTCATCATTGATTGTCAGATGGAATGTGCCAGGCCAGTGTGCACTCCACAGGGGAGTGAATACTATGTGAAGTAATTAGCCACTAGCTGTGTACGGGCTGCCTCCCCTCGTGCCCTTTCCCCTCCCATGCGCAGCGGCTGTGCATGTGGTTGGGGATGTGGGGCCACCACCATGTCCACGGGCAGGCCCCGGCGTGTTGCAACGTTGTGCAGGACACATGCTGCCACTATGATCCTGCACACTACTGGGGGAGCGTATAACAGCTGCCCGCCAGAACGGTCAAGGGAGCGAAAGCGTGACTTTAGCACTCCGAATGTGCGCTCCACTATGCCCCGGGTTGTAATGTGGGCTGTGTTATATCTTACCTCGGGTGGCGTGGTGGGGTTCCGAATTGGCGTCATCATGTGGGGGCTGAGAGGGTAGGCACTGTCCCCTGTGGAGGTGGTGATTGGTATCATTGGTGGGGTTGTGACCTTGCTCAGTATCCAACATGCATGCATGTGCAGTGGCATACATACTCACCGAGAAGCCATGTATCGCCATGCCGCCCAGCATCTATGTCCCGGCATAGGGTGGACATTCGGTAAATGAAGCTGTCGTGGGTGGACCCGGGATAGTTGGCATATACTGAGGTGATGATTCCCTTGGCATTACATACTACCTGCACGTTGATGGAATGCCAGTGCTTGCGGTTCCTATAGATGTGCTCTGATGCCCTGGGGGGACGTAGAGCCACATGGGTGCAGTCGATGGCACCTAGCACTTTGGGGAATCGTGCCACTCCGTAAAAATCCAGGGCGGCAGCATGCCTTTCAGCAGGTGTTCTGGGCAGGTATATGTGCCTGCGGACTGATGGGCGTGCAGTGATGATGTCCAAGACCTGGTGTAGGCAGCGTGACTGGGTGGCCTGTGACACCCCACCCACTATGGCACTTGTCTGCTGAAATGATCCAGTGGCTAAGAAGTGCAGTACATTGAGGACCTTCTCCAGGGGGCTGAGTGCTTGAGAGCACAGGGTGGGTGATGTGAGGTCATCCTCCCACTCACTCACCAGGTCCAGTATTATGTGTGGTGGAAACCTGTACCTTCCATACACCTGGTCATCAGGCATCCCGAAAAGGCTGGTTCTGGGTGTGAATATTCTGGCCCTGACTCTCCTCCTCCTCCTCCTTTGGTAGCCCACTGCCACTGCTGCTAGGAACGGTATGTTCATCCTGGCATCTGGCTTGTTATTTGAAAAGTGCACAAATTAATGCTTTGCGCGTGTTCTAGGCGAGCGTGTGACCCGCGCACCCCTGGAATCTAGTTCCCACTCCAATAGCGTGTGGAAATTCCCACGCAGCAGCCATACAGGTGCGCTGACGTACTTGCATGTGTAAGTGCCCGCGCACCCCTGAAATACACGTACATAGGCCAATCGCGTGTACGCGCACTTTTGTCCAATTACACGCAATGAAATACACGTACATAGGCCAATCACGCGATGACACTCTGACGTGCAGTATTTCCACGTGTGTTCCGTCATCACGTGCTGAGTGGGGAACGCCCGTGCGGGTCACGTCAGACGCGCTTACGCGCTCTGGTCCAATAGAATCGCGTATGCGTGCTGACGCGCTTACGCGCTAAGGGCCTTTCCTCGGATTTCACGCTGACGTGCAGGATTTTCACGTGCCAAATCACTCCGTATCAAGCTGGCCACCCGAAAACACACGGAACACCACGCTCCTGCCCAGAAGGCCGAGTTACTGCCCCCCAGTGCCCCGAGCAGCCTCCCACGTGCTATCTGCTGCTGCCTGCCTGCCTGCCTTCTGCCACCGTGCCCTGCCATTTGGTGCCTGCACATCGGCCATCTGCAGGGGTCCAGTTGCTGTGTCCACCCCTGCTGGAACTGAAGACTCCCAACTGGGATTACATCGCTCCACAGCCCAGCCCCAGGACCCAGTTGCCCACCCACACCTGCCTCTGGGGTTGCCATGTCGGGCACTTACACATCTGGCACCAGTGGCAACCCCAGGCCAGAGGGGCAGAGGGGCACCAGCTTCACTGCCACCGAAGTTGGTGTCCTGGTGGAGCATGTCCTGGGGCAGTATGATGCCCTCTTTGGATCGTCCCGCGCCAGCAAGGAAGGATGGGAGAGGATCTGGGCCGACTGTGTGGTTGCCATCAACGCGGAGGGGGTGGCAACCCGCAACGTCCAGAAGATCAAGAAGCGCTGGGAGGACTTGAGGTCCAGGACCCTTGTGAAGGCCCGGCGCCTCGTGGAGGGGGGCCGGGGCCGCATGAGTTCCATCCAGAAGAGGGTCCTGGAACGCGTATGCCCAGCGCTCCACGCCCAGGTCCTTGAGAGGGAGGCCCGTCTGGAGTTGAGCGGTATGTGTCCAAGCATTACTGTGTGAGACAGGGCATGTTGCGGTGTGCTGGTTCTATGATACTTGCCTGTATGTGTGCCATGGGCCATGTATGCATGTATGTGTGCAGGGACATCATGGTAATGCATGTGCGACCAGTGATGTGTGACCCACATGGTTGTTGCATGTGTTGAAATGCGGCATGGGGAGCCCTATGCAGATTTTGGACATGAGAGCATGCCAGTCTCTGTACCTGGACATGGATGGGGGTGAAGGATGGGTGCTGATGCCAGGTACATATATGGTAGCCATGTCTGTGTGCCTGACCTGCGTGTCTGTGACTTGTGCATGCCATGGATGCATGACACATGTGTGTGACAATGCACAGATTCAGTGACGCACCCAACTTACCCTTGTTTCGCCTGTGTTCGGTGTGTTTGGGGCCAGATGGATGTGACTGAGGTGAAGTGTGTGCATGTGATATGCATGAGCAATGATGCATGTGAGTTACATATCATTGAATGTTTCTAGAGTCCATTGGACATGCATGGAAATGTCCATGGCATGCACCATGCCTGTTACTGTGTGTGTTTTGCCTGGACTGACCCATGTGTTGTGGAGGGACATGATGGAAGTGTACTTTGACAGTGGTGCTCATCTGCTATTGCTTCCTGTCTAGGGGACCATTGTACAGTAGCCTGATGCTTGTGTCCTTTGTCTCCCTCTACGCAGCGGCTAGTGAAGAAGAGGGCGGAGACGGCGCTGTGGAGCAAGGCGGCGGGGATGCCCCCACGGCTGCAGCGGAAGGGGTGGGTGAGCCCCCACAGGGGCCTGCTACGGCGGGAGACGGTGAGGAGCCATCCAGGTTGGTGGTTTGCACAGAGGAGGAGGAGGCCGACACTGGTGCACACATGGGGCCTGGTGGGAGCATCCCTGCTGGTGCAAGTGGTGCAGTCCAGGGCCAGGGGCAGAAGGCAGCACAGTTCACTGTGGAGGGGCCTGTGCATGTCACTGTCCCTGACCCTGTGAGTGCACCAGCAGGGATGCCCCGTCCCAGGCCCGTCCGCAGGTAGAGGGGATGTCCATGTCACCTGACTCCCCTCCACCTGCGGACGTGGTAACCCCTGGCCGCGTGGAGAAGGTCCTGATTGGGGTCGCGATGCGCACGGCTGTGATTCGTGATGACGTGCGTGCTTCCCGGGAGGAGCACGCACGTCATCACGAAGTGCACCGTGCCGACGTGGCCCAATTGGGATCGGCCATGTTCGGGGGTTTCCTGCATGTGTTGGCCAATCTGACGGCCCTCTCCTCCTCTGTGCAGGCTATCCACCGGTCGTTCTCCTTGCCGTCTTCCGGCCCAGATGCCACCAGGGCCCCCTGTGGACCTGCCCCGACCAATGCAGCCAGCTCGGTGGGGATCCCATCCCTGCCACAGTTGGGAGTCGGAGGTCCAGCAGGGGTGGACAACACAGCAAGTGGACCCCAGCAGATGGAAGATGTGACGGCATCATCGGGCAGGGCACGTGCACGACGGCGTCAGTGGTTTCCATCAGCCTGGATGCCGTTGTGCTGGCAGAGGCAGTGGCGTCGGAGGCAGCAGCGGGCTCGACGTGGGAGGCATCATGGCTCGGGGCCATCAAGATCAGAGGGGCAGGCATCGGCCGGAGGGCAGGGCAACCCTGGGATGGTGGTGTGTTCCGTGTGGGAGGAGTTTGGCCAGCGGATAGGTGCGGAGCGGCAGCGGGCGGAAGAGGAGCGGCTCGCCATGGTCAGGGCGGAGTTCTCCATGCGTCGGGCATTGAGGCGGGCTGAGTGCCTCGAGGAAGCTCGCAGGGAGTTTGAGGTGGACATGGGGTTGTCCCTGCGAGACCTCGGGGCCAGGACAGAGTCCCGCCTCCAGGACATCGACATGGAGTTCGATGATGCCCTGGCCAGCAACATCACCAAGTGAGCCGCAGGACTTGCCCGCTGCCTTTGTATATAGTTATTTAGTTAGTTAGTGCTAGGTTTCCTTTATTTATTTTTATTATTTTGGACCGCTCGGACAATGGCCACTTTTTTGTACATATATTTTACATTAGTTAGTGGTAGGTTTCATTTTTGGTGTTGGGCTCATGGACCCTGGAACATTCCTGTATATAGTTTGTTTTTTTGGGAGATACATTTTTTTAATTTCTTATTGTTTTCACCATGACGTAATGGTTTTTCATTAATTTCCTATGACATGATATTGCTTTGGACAAATTCATTTTAATTTTTTATTCCTTTGTTTTTTTGTTTATCACTTTTGTTCTCGGACATGGACCATTTATTTACTTAGCCACATCGTTGTATGTTTGAAAAGTTCACTTATTTTTGGTATTTAATACATTTTTTATATTTTCTTACACTTGTGTTATTTTCTCATTGGTTTGTTACATGTCATGATATGGGTTTTGACATTCACTTGCACCCATTGTGTATGTGTGTGTGACGGACATGTGTTCTTTTGCATACTTGGCATTGGGGTTGTGTCATGTGATTGCATTCACTATGTGGGTGGATGCAATCCTTGCCTGGGTGTTTGTGCTGGGTATGCTGGCCATTACTGCCATGATTGTGTATCGTCAGGACCTGGGGCCAGGGGGACATGTGTGGGGGCCTGCTGGCAGGTTCCCCACAGTGCTGGGGGGTGGGGGTGGTGGGAGACATGAGTGGGGGCCTGGTGGAGGGTGCCCCTGGTGGCGGGGGGGTGGGGGTGGTGGGAGACATGAGTGGGGGCCTGGTGGAGGCTGCCCCTGCACTGCTGGGGGGTGGGGGTGGTGGGAGACATGGGTGGGGGCCTGGTGGAGGCTGCCCCTGCACTGCTGGGGGGTGGGGGTGGTGGGAGACATGAGTGGGGGCCTGGTGGAGGGTGCCCCTGGATGGTGGGGGCTGGGGGTGGTGGGAGACATGAGTGGGGGCCTGGTGGAGGCTGCCCCTGCACTGCTGGGGGGTGGGGGTGGTGGGAGACATGAGTGGGGGCCTGGTGGAGGCTGCCCCTGGATGGTGTGGGGTGGGGGTGGTGGGAGACATGAGTGGGGGCCTGGTGGAGGCTGCCCCTGCACTGCTGGGGGGTGGGGGTGGTGGGAGACATGAGTGGGGGCCTGGTGGAGGGTGCCCCTGGTGACTGGGGGGGTGGGGGTGGTGGGTGACATGAGTGGGGGCCTGGTGGAGGGTGCCCCTGGTGGCGGGGGGGTGGGGGTGATAGGGGACATGAGTGGGGGCCTGGTGGAGGCTGCCCCTGCACTGCTGGGGGGTGGGGGTGGTGGGAGACATGGGTGGGGGCCTGGTGGAGGCTGCCCCTGGATGGTGGGGGGTGGGGGTGGTGGGAGACATGAGTGGGGGCCTGGTGGAGGGTGCCCCTGGATGGTGGGGGGTGGGGGTGGTGGGAGACATGGTTGGGGGCCTGGTGGAGGGTGCCCCTGGATGGTGGGGGTGGGGGTGGTGGGAGACATGGTTGGGGGCCTGGTGGAGGGTGCCCCTGGTGACTGGGGGGGTGGGGGTGGTGGGAGACATGAGTGGGGGCCTGGTGGAGGGTACCCCTGGTGACTGGGGGGGTGGGGGTGGTGGGAGACATGAGCAGGTGTGCAGGGTAGTCCCCTGTTTTGTGGGCTGCCTGCAGGGGCCGTCGAGGGTGACAGGACCCACCCAGCCTAATCGCGTGTGTAACTTCGCACGCACCCCTGTAATAAACGTACCAAGCCAAATCGCGTGTGGGACTTCCCGCGCACCCCTGTAATACACGCGCCCAGCCTATTCGCGTGTGGAAATTCCCGCGCACCCCTGAAATACACGCGCCCAGGCTATTCGCGTGTGGAACTTCCCGCGCACCCCTGAAATACACGCGGCCAGGCTATTCGCGTGTGGAACTTCCCGCGCACCCCTGAAATACACGTACCCTGCTGTAATCGCGTGTGGGACTTCCCGCGCACCCCTGAAATACACGCGGCCAGGCTATTCGCGTGTGGAACTTCCCGCGCACCCCTGAAATACACGTACCCTGCTGTAATCGCGTGTGGGACTTCCCGCGCACCCCTGAAATACACGCGGCCAGGCTATTCGCGTGTGGAAATTCCCGCGCACCCCTGAAATACACGTACCCTGCTGTAATCGCGTGTGGAACTTCCCGCGCACCCCTGAAATACATGCGGCCAGGCTATTCGCGTGTGGAAATTCCCGCGCACCCCTGAAATGCACGTACCCTGCTGTAATCGCGTGTGGACCTTCCCGCGCACCCCTGAAATCCACATACCCGGCCAAATCGCGTGTGAGACTTCCCGCACACACGTATTTTTTGTCAGCGTGTCCGTGTTTGTGGGTACCCCTTTGCACCTCATTTGTCCTGGAGGGCCACAGTATAGGACATTCATCATGGCAGTATATGGGTGCTATTTGTTGGCGCACCTTTTGGCGCACATTTCTTACAGCCGCTGAGACGCTACCGCCTGCTTTCTTGTGGCGGTCGTGTTTGTGCCTGTGCGCTGGTTTGAGCGTGCGCTTTTTTGACCTATTCTATTCCATGAATACGTGTTGTAGGCGAGCGTGTGGGCGTTCTGCGCACTTTTACCCTGTGCTTCCCCCGTGACGCCCACATTTTGGCAAGTTGTTCCCCATTCCGAGTGTTACGCCCCGTGTTCCGCCTACTTTTGTTGCGTGCGCCGCGCTATGTGCGATTTTCGCTGTGGACTGTGCGATTTTCGCTGTGACCTGGCGCATGCCGTTAGATGGCCTGTGCGCCAACGTGCGCCGCGCACTTTCTTATCGCACGTCCGATGGTTTTCTCGCGCATGGCCTTCCATGAATCGATGTGCGCTGCTTTTCGTGCGATTTTCGCTATTCCACTGCGATTTTAGCTATTCCACTGCGAATCGCACGTTTTTGGCCACTTGCGCCGCGCTAATTATTCCATGAATCGGCCTGAAAAGCTTTGTTTGGTCGTGGTAGGCCCAGAATGTGAGACCGGCGCACAGTCGGGTGCCTGGTGTGAGCTCTGATACTCACAGGTCCCGCTGCGCTCCTTAAATGGTCACTGACGTCTGATTGCGGATAAACTTACGCTACGCACGCACAGAACACACTGGCTTTACTACATGCAAAAAACACAGAAAACTGCACATTCTATCATTACAGACCTGAAATTATGCACCCAAGGCAAGAATCACCATTTACTATGGTACAACCATGAAATCTGTAATTATGGGCACGTTAACTGCATAACTCAACAATATATTGCATTCTGTTAAAACGTTCTGAAAGGGAGCTAATTCACTTGTTACTCATCTCATGGAAGAGCAGGAAAAAGAAGGGAAAAGGACTTGGCCAGAAAGTGGTTCATGGAGCCCAGGGATAGGACATGGGACTACCAGAAGGCACTGGGGTTCATGGGATGTGAAGTGTTTTTTTTGTATTTTTTTCGCAATATGTTTCTGTTTGAAGTGTAAGATTTAAATCTGCTGGAAGATTAGAATTAAAGGAATTTGAGCATAATGCTTGCCACCAGTCTTGACATAGAATGTATGCCTTGTACCATGTAGGAGTTAGTGGAGACTGGAATTCGTAATCCCCATTTTTGTAGCCATTAACTATCTGCTTTATATCCGACACTTCCAAACCTCTGCTGGTTGCTATTAAAGAACCTACTGAAGTTTGGGGTGCAATTTCACCCCAAATATTAAGTGTGAAATTTTCCTCTGAAGCCTTCGAATAACCGATTTGCAGAAAGTTAATGGGTAGCACTAGAAACAAGTATAACAATCTAAGAAGAACTACATTGATTTTGATGGCTGTATGTGGTCCAACCAAAACCATTCCAAAGACCTGCATTTTACAATGGCTCTTCTTCTCCTTGCCTCTTTTTCAGGATAATCAAGATTTCCCGCGCTTACAGCTCAGGAAGTCTTCATTCTATTAAAGACAAGGAGGCGAGCATTATGCTTTACTTTCTTTAATACTGCCATATCAGCATTTCAACCATTTTTTTCAAAACTGAAACATTTGTGCTCTTTTTTCCAACTTTAAAGAAAAAATGCATCAAATTTGAGAGGTTTTGAAGTTCCATAGACAAGGTCCCATCCAAAGCTACGCCCCCCATGATCCTCTGGAGCTTAGTATTCCTGACCTCTCCTCCCCCACCTATCCTGTCTCAGGTCCTAGTATAAGAACCCTCCATTTTAAATATCCTCCTCCTCCTTTCTTTGCCTTAGCTGTAACACAAACTTTAAACTGTTCTTCAACTCGACGAAAAACGAACTAGAACTGTCTGTTGAACTGTAACTGGTTAGATCTCTTGGACCACTCGAGCAAACTTCCTCGAATCATCTACTTCCACTTTCTATTCAAGTCGTCTTCTGATCCTCTCCTACAATAGCTGGAGAATAGATGTTGAGGGTGGGAAAAACACTATCTGAACATTAAATAATACATAGGTTCAGATTGTCACATTTATCGGGTGGGATATAATGCTCGCCTCCTTGTCTTTAAGAGAATGAAGACTTCCTGAGCTGTAACCGTGGGCAATCTTGATTCTATGACAAGACACGAGGCTTGCATTATGCTTGCTCAAAGCTCGCCACCACGGCATTTGTTATATCAGATACAGGCTTAAAATAAAAGGTCTTGAACGTTGACTCAGAAAACCAATCAGCCGATTTCATTATATCTTGCAGTGATACCCCGGCAGTGAAGGCTTTATACGCCACAGCACCCCTTGCTGAATGTGCACCAAATATGGACAGGTCTATCCCTGCCCACTGCATCACTTTGCGCACCCGCTGCTACTGCATGGTAAGGCTTCCTGCGCGCTATAAGCAACTGGGTTACCCCTTGTGGTCTAAACTGCGCTGTGACTCTTTCGTAATCCTTAATGCATTGAGCAACGCATAACTTCTTATTCCCCCGTAAAATAGGGATATGAAATGACTCGGGAGTCTATTTTAGTTCTCTTTGTTATGTTAAACGCTACTCCTTCTGGATAAAAAATCTTCCTATCGATTTCCAGCGCTTTAACATCTGATACTCTTCGGCATGCTGCAAGGCACAATAACATTGCCAGCTTGCCTGATAATTGTGATCGTGAAAGATTTTCATTAGCTTGCCAGTTAAGAAAAAGGTCAAAAACTACTCTAACATCCCATAGTACCGCGTATTTCAGCTGCGGAGGCTTCCTCATCTTTATGCCTCTCAGCAATCGCAGGACTGCGGGGTGTCAAAACCCCCCACAACCCACTGCGATCCCGTCCGCCTTCTCGTGTCCTGCTGAGATTGCAGATCTGAACACTCCTATTGTTCTAAACGCACTTCCTTCTTGGAATGTAGCCGCTAGGAGGTTAAGAACCTGCACTACAGGGGTTGAAACGGGATCCACACGCTGGTCTGCGCACCACAGAGACCAGGCCTTCCATGCGCTACTATAGCTCCTAATGGTGGAAGGCACCCAGGAGTCCTTGATGCAGTCTGCAGTGAGCTGCGAAATTCCTGGTAACTCCCATTTTCTCCTGAAATCCTGCAGATCATCAATTGGAGCTTGCCGGATATTATTAGAGGGTGTGACTGGCCGGTTGGACCTAGAAGAAGGTCCTGCTGATGTGGCACTATCCTCGGAAAATCCGAAGAAAGTTCCATCGATACTGCCTCTTCTCTGTGCACTTTCGCTAGCGCTCTCGTGATCATGATAAACGGAGGGAAGGCATAATGGAGAGCTCCGTGCCATGTCTGTAGGAAGGCATCCGTACCAGCTGCACCCGGGTCTATCCTCCAGCTGAAGTACTTCTGCATCTGAGCATTCAATCTGGACGCAAATAGATCTATCTGTACTGGGCCTCAGCTTTCTTGAATCTTCTCGAACACTCTCGGGTGTAGTTTCCAATCGCTGGAATCTACCAGATACTTCGAGTTCCAATCTGCCACTTCTTTGAGGTTCCCGGGCAGATACTCTGACACCGCAATGTGGTGTTGGAGGCAATAATGCCAGAAATCTTTAGCTAATTCTGCTAGCAACCTCGACTTCGTCCCTCCTAACTAGTTTATGTAACGTACTGCTGAAATATTGTCAATTTTGAGCAGTACACAGCATCTCGCCTTGTCTTTCGTGAAGGCGTGCACTACAACGGAACCTGCCAATAATTCGAGGCAGTTGATATGCAGGTGCAATTCTTGTTCTGACCATTTCCCTCCTGTTTCTATGTGCTCGCACCTGGCTCCCCATCCTGACCTGCTTGCGTCTGATTCTATAACTAAGTCTGGGGCGTCTCCAACTATCGCTCGCCCGTTCCAAGCGTCCATATTCTGGAGCCACCAGTGGAGTTCTGTAAGTGCTTCGCTGTCTAAGGTCCCCAGTTGATGCTACCCTACTCCTCCTTATAAATGTCTGATTTTGAGACGTTGGAAAGCTCGGTAGTGGAGAGGACCAGGAAATATTGCCTGAATCAAGGCCGCTAGTAACCCTACTACTCTGGCTAGACACCGAAGCGAAATAGCTTTCTTCACTATTATCACCCCGAGCTCCTTCTTTATCGCCCTCACTTTGTGTTGAGGGAGCTCGAGAATTGCTTTCGTCGTATCTATCGTGAAGCCAAGAAACTCCAGCTTCTGCACTGGGCTTAGCTGAGATTTGTCCAAATTCACTAAGAATCCGAGTGAGGACAAGTGTGAAGATCCATTTCACATCTCTGGAGAGTATTTTTGTCTGAGGCTAGAACGAGAATATCGTGTGTGTATATATATATATATATATATATTGATCCAAATTCCCCTTTCTCTTATGGCGGCCGCCACTGACTTCATCACTTTGGTGAAAGCCCATTGCGCGGACGCTAGGCCGAAGGGGAGGCATGAAAAACGCCATACCTGCCCTTTCCAATTGAAGCAGAGATATTTCCGGAATTCTTGTGCTATGGGAATCGTGAGGTATGCGTCCTTGAAATCTAGACGCGGCAAGAAGTCCTCTTTTCGGAGGAGATCTCGCAACAGATGGATGCCCTCCATCTTGAAGTGGTTGTACTCCAGTCATGCATTCAAGTTTTTTAAATTTATAACCGGCCGCGTCTTGTCCCCCCTGTGGACCAGAAACATGTTGCTGAGGAAACCTGGCCCTCCTTGCCAATCTCACACTATTGCATTTTTCTGCGCTAAGCTGCATAGTTCGCTGTGCAATAGCGTTGCTTCTGCGCTTTCCATGTATATGGGATGTGGCTCTGACTGTTGGATGGGATTTCCTACGAAGTCTAGGCGCAATCCTGCCACAGCTTGAAGAACCCATGCATTGCGCGACCAAGCTCGCCATTCGCTTAGAAATTGGAGAGTTCTCCCTCCTATTCTTGTGTTTGGTGTACTCCCCGCCGATGGCATTGGGTTGACAATAAGATCCTCTCCCTCTACGTCCTCCCGGTAATCTGGTTCTGGACAGGAAGAAGGTATCTTGCTTCCCTTACCAGTATTGGGCACGCTGTCCTTGGGGTCTGCGATGATAGTTATATCGACCGGACGCTCGACACCTGTGTCGTCCGGTCCTGGAAAAAACACATCCCGGAAAGATCTTCTTTATTGAGCTCTGTGCTCTCTCTAGTGCTGAGTACGTGCCTACAAATTGCGCCATCTCTTTTGCGAAAGCTTCTCCAAACAGGAGCCCTTTAGCATTTTCACCTACCTCGTACGAGGCTAGGTCGCTCAACTTCCCGTCTATCTTTAACATGACTCCTCTCCTTCTCTCGGCTGAGAGGGCACAGTTGGTGTTGCCCAGAAGACACACTGCTCTTTGGGCCCAATTACCAAGAGCCAGGGGATCTACCGGGGTTCCTGTGACTTGGGCTTTTTCAGCCAGGTCCATTATCTTCGCTAAAGGACCTGCAATGTCCAAGAGCTTGTTCTGGCATCCCCTACAAGCGCGGTCAATTCCCTTTCTGATGTCACGTGCTGACTTTGTCACAAAAGTGACCACCTTGGGATCTAAATCTGGAGTGTCGGCAAGTTTTCCTGGCAACTTCAGCCTGGGATACTCTGACCTCATGCGAGAGCGTACCTCTGTCGAGCGGCTTCCAAATATGCTGGGACATGTATGCCACTACTCTGGGCGATGACACCCATTCAGAAGACTTTGATCCAGAGGCCATCAGACATCCAAACATATCAATGATGTTCTCCACTTCTTGAGGGCTGGCGTCCTCTTCTAAATTCCTAGAGGTATCGTCATCTCCTTCTCCCTTGTCATCGGGCGAATAGCCCTCATCATTATGCCTGCATTATTCACCCCTGGGGCAGTGGGTCTGTCCTGGCCAGGTTTTTGCTTTTCCAGGAAAGCTCTCTTTAGCCTGGCGACAGGGTTGCTTCTGTCTTGGGGAGCAGTATCCTCCCTTCCGCTTGTGCTTGGGGGTGGGGGGGTCGTCACAGAGTGCTTACTCTTCCAAGCTACTTTACGCTCCTTAAGGTCACCCCCTTCTGGGGGGTGTCTGGCTGCCGGTCCTTCTCTGGCAGCAAGCTGCTCTTGTTGCTCTGCCATAATTGCCTCGCCTTTCTGTAATAGGCTTAACTCCTAGAGAGACAGCTTGTGTCAGCGAGTCTCCTAGTACTTTTTTAAAACTTTGTGATAGATCTGGTTCTATCTGGGAAGGGTTCTCTCCCCATTCTTCTTCACTCCATTCTGGAGAGGTTGATGGAGTTTGGCCAGGGCTTCTGTAGCTAGCCATCCTATACGTCGGCAGAGCCAACTGCTGGGCTGTCAGCACTGAGGGGTGGAAGGCTGTAGCAGATATGTCAAACACTGCTTTGTAAATGTTGTCAGCCTGTCCTACAGGTCTTAGCCCCTTCAGAGCTTGAATTCAGTTTTCCGAAAAATAAATAAATAAATAAATTATGTCCACTGAGGAGGCTCCGTTTCTCTCCGCTCTGCGTTCGCAATGAAAATAATGTGCGCAAGCGTTGGAGAGATCCCAGGGGATGCCGGGAGGTTTACTGCCTCCCGCTCCCCTGGGTCCTAGAACTCACTGCGTTCTCGGCGACACTTCTGTGAGGAGCGGGGCCGGCTCCATAGTGCGGGCGCGTTCGCTAGCGGCTCCGGCCCCCGCTCCTCCCACAACAAAAAACAAACGAGGATTACTCACCTTCTCGCGTGGCAGCGTACGCCGCTTCTAATTTCTTAAACGCGGACGTCAGGCCTAGTTACACACCTTATTGAGGTAAGCACCTCCCCACCCCATAAATATACATACACTGCGTAGAACGCAATGAACTAGCGGACGCGGCAATATAAATGAAAAGGGCTGTTTCCTATGCACTAAACGCGACTACAAGCGTTTCTATGATCTAAACACAGAAATAACATCTCATAAACCCATACAAGGAAATGAAATGTACTTAGCTCAAAATGGCAGCAAAAAGAAAGAGGAGGATATTTAAAATGGAGGATTCTTATACTGGGAACCGAGCCAGGATAGGTGGAGGAGGAGAGGTCAGGACTACTAAGCCCCAGAGGATCATGGGGGAGAGGGGAGTAGTTTTGGATGGGACCTTGTCTATGGAACTTCAAAACATCTCAAATTTGTATTTTTTCTTTAAAGTTGGAAAAAAGAGCACAAATGTCTCAGTTTTAAAAGAAGGTTGAAATGCTGATATGGCAGTATTAAAGAAAGTAAAGCATAATGCGAGCCTCCTGTCTTGTCATAGAATTGGTTTTTAAAAGCTTATGTGGACATTTTGAGCTTATTCCCAAATTATTTCACCATCAATATTTATTTAACGGAATAGGTCAGTTGAAGCAAATGTATTTCTATTGCAGTTAGTGTGATTAACAAAAAAACGCTATTTACTATACCTTATCTTGTAGCCTGAGGTTCATTCAAATGTATCTAGTGCAGGCATTTACGGAGGAAGGGTAGTCCCTTGGAGGAAGCGTACAAAAATGTCGACCTGGGAATTGCGACGGCCGAAAATGGCAACTTTTTTTTAACTGCCCCCTACACCACATATATATGTTGGGGGGGTTAGAGTATAATAATATGGGAGGCTGCGGGGGGTCTCCACTGCATATATATGTGGTGTAAAGGGTTAAAAAAAAGCTGGCATTTCGGGCGTCGCAAAAATCACATAGACCCGTCCCTGGATCCTCAAGCATGACAATTCTCTTGTTGGTGAATACAAACGATTTTGTGTGAAATTATAGTTTTAGTTTTAGGCCCTTTGATGGAAATGTGCTCTTGAACGGCATGACTCAATGGCTCCATAGTTGATGCAAAAACTAATGGGGCTAATGGACATCCCTGACATATTCCTCTAGATACGTATCTAGGTTGAAAGCAAGGTCTTTGTTTGTTGCAGGAATGCTTTAGCTTTTGGGCCAAATCAAACCCACTGTCAAATGCATGCTCTGCCTGTGCAGTGGAAGAGCCAAATGAGTATTATTCACAATGTGCTATTTCAATTGAATTTATGACACGTTTACTGTATCTTGGCTACCCTATATGAACCTTGAGTGGTCATGTCCACCAGCATCTGTAGTAGTTGGGCATGCAGGTTAGCCTGTGCCTTCGATTTAATTCTGGTGTCTCTACTGTTTTCAAAATCGTTTTTGGGCAATAGGAGTTGCACAATAGAGCATCCAATTTGTGATTTAGACCGCAGTACAGGGTAACCATGTTGAGGATTTATCTGTTTTGAGATTTTGCATAGAACTTGGCTGAGAAGCCATCGGACCTGGAACTTTTTTTTTAGGTATAGATTTTAATACTACTCGTAATATGATCCTCCAGAGCTTCTTTGTTTTAAGAATTCCTGCAACGGTCCCCTGTTTCACGTCTAAGTGTTGACATTGTGCCACAGGTCCACAAGGCTTTCTTATATGCAGTATGCAATTCAGTGGTGTTTTTTTACGTCCAAGTAATAACGTTCCATTTCCAGCAACAAAAAATTTGATATTACAATTTTTAAAAGCTGTCGGCTCACTTTCGTTAGGTTTTAGCCTTCTAATATGTTTGAATCCATTTGACTCTTTTGTTGGCTCTGCCTTGCTTGTCCAGCTCCCCAGCGTAGCGCTAGAACTAAGCAAGAAACCCAACAATAGGACATCCGCAAGACTACAGGGGCTTCTACTTCCTCTGGTAGACCCATAATCACATTTTAGGGATGTCCGCTTAAAATTGAGCCAGTAGGGATAGATACCTTCTTAGGCATGTAAAATAACAAAGCCTTACCTGGGTGGCTGTAAACCCTAGAAAAGCAAAAGAGGACATTCTTGCACCAGTCCGCGACAGACTCCTGGCACTTTGCATACCCCTGAAGTCCCCCCCCCCCCCCAACGCTCACAGGAGCATGCTCAATGTGTCTCAATCTGGCGGCATAGTCCTGAAAAGGTTGTAGATATGTGGACTTAATATGGATAAACTTGCACTATCATTTTTTCCTTGGTCTGGGGGGGAAAAATCTTTGGCTTCTGTAGTGAACTCTTATGTGGGCGTTCCACTGCCAGATCCAAGCCAGTGGTGTCGCCCAATAGTTGGGAAGAAATGGTGCACTTAGGCCTCCACGACCTCTTTGGCCATATCAGAAGGAACTCACTGTATCCTTTGTTGCTCTGTGGCATTTTTATGCATCCTTTTGCCTTTCTACCACTGACTACATCTGATTTACATTTTTTCAACTTTTGTTCATAATCTGTAATTGCACTTTGATAGTAGGACTGAGTGCACAGTGCAATTTCAGGTTTTCAACCTTGTATGAAGTGTGGAGATTGTTTTGACCATTTCAATGATCACGTTTGAAAAAGCATTAGATTTCTTTGTATTTTTTCTTGATGTCCTGCCGTAGTTGGGTTATATCCTCTTTGGTGGCGAACGCGGTTTCCTCTGTATGGTGCTGCATTGCTTGAACTCCAGCTATAGCCGTCCACTTGTGTGAATCCGTAGAAGTTATTTTTGTGTCTTTATTTATGGGCCTGCATGTCCAGGATTGTATTAGATTTACCGGACTATCCTGTAAAAGGGAGTTGTTCCTTCGGCAAGAAGGGCAACTACAGATCCTTTCTGGTTAAAGGAAACCTTGTTGATGGAGAGCTGAACCCACCTTCAAAGGGCAACCATGCAGAGAATCAGGTTGTTGCAGTAATATCTTCTGTGACTGGAGGGTAATATTTTGATCTCAGCAGAAATTCGAAGCATAACTCTTTGTATTGAGTCTTCCCACATTTGCTGGCAAATGTGGACACTATACAGTGTCATCTCAGCGGAAAATTCCTAATCCCAGTAAAGGGCTGTAATGCCAAAAGGTATAACCGCTGAAGTATGCTGTATCTGACCTAACCTTTGGGTTATGAGAACTCTACACCCGCCCTCTCACATTTCAGTGTTAAAAGCTCAAACATACATTCACTGGTCCCAGGGACACTCATGGTCTACAGGGTGGAAATAGATGAGGTAAAGCCTTTGGGGCAGTGGGACCGGGCTGAGATGATGGTTGGTTTGGTGATCTTGGCACTTTTGTGGACCTCCCGATAGTGTTCCACACTTGCAGGGTCCTTCCATAAGCTCCAAGCACAGCACACCTCCTCAGCAACACCACTCTGCTGGCTTTGGTATTCCGGTGTCTTTGCCGCCCAACCAAGCGTCCAATCCCTGTCCCAGAGCTCATCTATCACTGCCCAGAGTCTAGGGATAAAGTGTGCAGCTTCTCAGCCACTAGACCTCGTACTGGGGACCACCAAAACACAGGCCCTCTTGATCAATCTATAGGTGCATTGTAGCATCTATGATGCACAATTTAAAGTATGTTCTGCTAACAGCTCATGAAGATTACCCCTGCTTACTGCGCAGGGGGTCTTGATTCTATTAAAGACTCAGAGTCGAGCATTATGCTTCAACTTCTTTAATAATCGATCTTCAGCCGTTTCAACAAGGCTGAAAACGTTTTCTACTACTCCTTTTTCTTTTTTCTCTTTGTAAAACTACAACTCCCACTGTCTCTGTAGTCCGACCGTGCCAGTACAGTCTGTGTGACTTCCTGTCTGTCTGGTCCCTCTAGAATCTGCTGGTTACTTGTACTGCAGCTCAATTACCTTTCTGGTCATCACCTATGGGATATGCAAGATATACCGTTAGGGTGGAATCCATGTACTGTCACTCTACTCATATGTACGTTTATTTATGATTCTTGCAATACATGCATAGGGTGGGAAAGTAATGCTTGCCTCCTAGTCTTTAATAGAATCAAGACTCCCTGCGCAGTAAGCGGCGGTAATCTTCATTCTATATCAATACTGGAGGTGAGCATTATGCTTTCTTTAAAGCTTCCCATAACAGTTTTCGCCATCCCATGAAATGGCTTGACGTAAATGGTTTTAATGTTCCATCGCTGGCCTAGTCTGCTGCTTGCATTATATCTTGCAATGTTACACCTGATGAGAAAGCTTTTGATGCCATAGCTCCTCACAGAATGTGCCTCAAATCAATGCCTGCTAGTTGCATCACTTTTCTTGCCCATCTGGCACTAGTGGCTGTCGCTACCGGTTGCTAGGGTTTCCCGAGCACTATCAGTTATTGCGTAGTACCGGCTGGTCTAAACTCTGTCGTCCTACTGTCATATTCCCTTATACATGTTGCCACACACCACTTCGGATTACTCGGTAGGTAGGGACAGAAAATGGATGTGGAGCTTGTCTTCGTCCTCTTAGCCAGGGTAAATGTCACACTTTCTGGCCCAAGGTCTTCTGTTCACCTGTAATGCCCTGATGTCTGCCACTCGTCTGCATGATACCAGGCATAATAGCATGGCTAGTTTCCCTGACCATTGTTTCAGAGACAGTCATTTGTTCGCTGGCCAGCTAGCCAGTAGCCACAACACTGTCACATCCCACGATTGTAAATATATTGGCTCTGGGGCTACTTTAAATCTTGGTCCTTTTTATGAGCCGTACTACTGCCGGATGTTCTCCCACCGGGGCTCCCTTTAATGGATGTGTCTCGCAGATATAGCTGACCTGTAAACCATGATGGTTCTGAAGGCTTTCCCATCCCATCCTGTAATGGGTGGGCTAGAAAGTTTAGAATTGCTACTACAGGCGCTGAAATGGGATGAACATTTCTCCCACTGCAACTGGCCGTCCATTTGTTCCACGTTGCGTCGTAGCTCTTCCTTGTGGATGGTGCCCACGGCCCCGCAATGAGCTCAGCAGCTTCTGCCGATATGCCTGGCAGCATCCAGAGTTTCCTGATGTCCTGCACGCTAGTAGTATGAGTCCCTCACTCTGAGGATGAAATGACCTAGCTGGGTCCGTGAGCAAGTGTTCCTCGTCCGTGGACAGTTTCATTGGGGTCGGAAACCATACTTGTGATTTCCACATCAGAGTTATCAAGATAAACTCTGCCCTCTCTCGCCAACGTTTTGCTAGCACCCTGCTCAACATCATGAAGGGTAGAAAGGCATAGTGCAGTTTCTGTCTCCAATCTTGCAGGAATACGTCTGATCCCTGTGCGGATTGATCTATCCTCCAGCTGAAATGGCTGTTTATCTGCGTGTTCAGTCGTGACCCGAACAGACCGGTGTGTACTGGTCCCCATAGCTGGTCCAGCTTCTGAAATATCTCTACGCTCAGTTTCCAATCGTTGGAATCCGATAGGTAGCGGGAGTTCCAGTCCGCTACTACATTGATAAATTGAGCGTCCCTGGCAGGTACTCTGCTGTGACTGAGGTTCCCGACTGCAGGCAGAAATGCCAGAAGCTAGTTCTGTTAGGAGCTTGGACTTGGTTCCTCCCAGGTGATTGCCTGAATGCCGATATGTTGCCAATTTTGAGCAGAACGCAGGAGTGGACTCTTCCCTTCGTAAAATCTCTGATCGCAAAGGATCCAGCTAATACTTCTACGCAGCTTATGTGAAGCTGCAGTTCTTCTGTGCTCCATTTCTCTCCCCTCCTCCTGTATCCAGTAAGCCACGCCTTGCTCCCCAGCCTATCCTGCTGACGTCTAATTCTATTATGCGGTCGGGCCGGTCCCCCAAATATGGCCCGCCCATTCCAGGCGTCCATATTCATCAACCACCACTGTAGTTCTGTGACTGAATCGTGATCCAAGGGTACTAATTGGTGGTATCTCAGTCCCTGTTGCAAATGTCTGATTTTCAGTCTCTGCAGGGCTTGATAGTGCAAGGGCCCTGGAAATATGGCCTGGATGGATGATGCTAGTAGTCTGACCATTCTCGCCGGGACTCTGAGCGATACCGTTAGCTTGCTCAGGCAAGCTTTAATTTCTTTTTTGATGTCTCCGATCTTCCTGGCTGGCAATGTTGCTTTCTTGGTGTCTAGCACGAAACCCAGGAAGTCCAGTCTTCTCGCTGGTGTCCTGTCTGATTCACCAGAAATCCCAGCGAGCAGAGGAGCTTGTTTACCCATGTTGTCTGGTATATTAGAGTCTCTCGATCTTCGGCTAGCAGCAGCAAGTCTCTAAGTATATGATCATTTGGATCCCTTTCTCCCTGATCACTGCTGCTACTGGTCTCATGAGCTTGCTGAACGCCTGTGGTGCCGATGCTAGTCCGAAGGTCATTGATCTGAATTGCCAGAACTGTTCATCCCAGCTGAAAGCCAGGAATGGTCAGAATTATTTATGTACTGGTACTGTGAGATAGGCGTCTTTCATATCTATTCTCGTTAGCCAATCTGCCGGTATACAATCCAGTTGTTTAATTCTCTCAGATGTATGACCGGCCGCACTTTCTCTTTCCTGTGCAGTAAAAACATAGTACTTATGAACTTTGGGTCGGACTTGCAGCGTTATATGGCCCCTTTTTTGTTCGAGCTGTCAGTTTATGGTGCAAGCTCACTCTCTCTGCTTGTGCTAAGTGTATCATGTGTGGTCTGGTGTCCTGCACTGGCTCTTGCACAAACTCTAGGTGTAGTCCTCTGACTGTCTGTAATACCCACTCATTGCTGGAAAGCACGCGCCGGCTCCACCAATGCTGTTGCTTTCTTCTCCCACACTGGTGGATAAATGCAACCTCTCGCCTGTGGCAGAGACTTGTCCTCGTCCTGGACCTCTGGGGCTCTGTGGGAACCATCCTCTACTGGGGCAGCAGGAGTCTTGCTGCTTGTTCTCCCAGTTATGGGCTCTGTTGTTGAGAGGTCTTCTACCTCTGTGAAAGCGACCGGCTGCTCGACCTCGATAGTAGCCGGTACTGGCAGAAACTCTGCTGCCGCAGAAGATTTTTCAAATTGAGGCTTGGGCCTTCTCGAGGGATGCATAGGTCCCCACGACCCATTTGTTTGCACAATGTCTCTTCGAACAGGAGGCCTTGCACCACTTCTCCTGCTTCGTAAGTCGCCAGGTCTGCTAGCTTTGTGTCTATCTTTAGTGGGAGCCCTCTTCTCCTTTCTGATCAGATGGTGCAGTTTGCGTTTCCCAGTATGCATACTGCTCTGTGTCCAATTTGCCAGTGCCTCTAGATCTACTGCTTCCCCGGTGTCTGGCTCACTCGGCTAGGTGCATTATTTTGGCTAACGGACCTGTGAGGTCTAGTACTTTCTCCTGACAGCTCTTCTAGGACCCATCTATTCCTTTGTGTGGGTCTTTGGCTGTTTTAGTGATGAACGCTAGCATCTTAGGGTCCAGTGCTGGCGTCTCTGCTACCTTGCCTGGTAGGTCTGGTCGAGGTCATTCCGCACTCATGCGCTGCCTCACATCTTTGTCCAGTGCTGTCCTGAGTCTTAAGGCCATATATTTTGTTACCCTGGGTGAGGGTTGCCAGTCCGAAGTTCTGGGGTTTCTAATATCTTCCGGCTTAAACATATCTAGAGGATGAACATGAGGAAATTGCGGGTGTTTCTCCTTTTGGGCTCTTACTCCCCTCAGGGTTTCTCCCAATCTTCTTCTGTTCTCCCTTCTTGTGAGGAATGGGTGGCCTCTGGTGACTCTTCTTCTGTGTCTGGCTCATTGTTTCCCATATTTTCTTCCCCTCGGTAGAGGGGTTGCGAGGCTTGGCACTGCTGACCTTTGCATGAAGGCTTCACTCAGCTTAAAGAACGCATGAGCTGCCTCTGGGGTTTCTTAATTCGCCCCGTAGTTATGACCCAGGGGATCGGCAAAGGGTTTCCTCTTGCAAGTCACTGTACTCCCCTTAAGGCCTCTCTCTGAGGTCACTGTGGGCGTGCTTACGTTAGTCTTGGTGCTCAACACAGGGCTGGCTCAGGATCGATTCCAGAGTCGCCAGTCTGTCTTGTAAGGGTTTCATCCCTTGAGCCACACCATCTACCAACGAGCTTCCTAGCACCTCTTTGAAGCTTTATGCTAGGTCCTGCGCCTGCTCCTCTTCGCGCCCTCAAACTCGGATATCGCTGTGTGTCGGGTGCTTGTGCCCGATACCTGGCTATGCAGGTTTATGTGCACGCCCACTGCTTTGTTGTCTCAGATGCTTATATTTTATTTTATTTAGTATGTGGCTATCACCTTTCCCTTTCTTATCCTTCTTAGTGAGTATCTCACTCCACCTCTGTGCTGTTCATGTGATGTCCTGTGTGGAGAATATTCTTATCTTTTTGCTTGTCTTCCTGTGCATACTCTGCAGAGCTTTGCTTCTCTGCGTGACACGCTTGGTCCGCTTGCTGCAGCGGTGCTGGACTCTCTGCCATTCGCACTCGTTTTAGTTTAATATTCACAGCCGGGCTCAGGCCCATTAGGAAAACTCTTGTTGGCCCATTGCGTCAGTTTTGATTGATTTCCGGCTTGTGACCAGCAGCAGTGCTTGATTCCGCCCTGCAAAGGTGGGGGCCTTCACGCTCCTCCTGTAGCATTTTGCATGCTCCGGTCCTCCTGCGCAAGGGTTGGGTGGGGACGGAGCACTTTTAGCGAGAAAGGAAGGACGGGCTCCTGGACGTGTTGGGTATCCGACACGGGGCTTGTCTCCTTCACGCTGTCCTTATTGCTTGCTTGTGCTCGATAATGAATCTAAGTGGGGCGCGCTGCCAAGCCTCGTTCCTTTCCATAAATATGTGCTAGTCAGATCTCTGCGAATGTGTTCGCGCTGCCAACTATTAATTATTCTGATTCTCCCTAGCGTCTTTCGCTAGATATAGATTCCTCAGGGTACCCTTTCAGTTCTACGCTTCATTTCTCAATCTCTAGGGTATAATCTTAAATTCGTAATGCGCTAA
Organism: Ambystoma mexicanum; assembly: GCF_040938575.1. Lineage (NCBI taxonomy): Eukaryota > Metazoa > Chordata > Amphibia > Caudata > Ambystomatidae > Ambystoma > Ambystoma mexicanum. The sequence continues at coordinate 499,603,159 of NC_090929.1, read as the reverse complement.
GAAAAATGTACTTATCTGCTGAATAGCAGGAAAAGAAGAGGAGGAGTCCACAGACTGAAAGTGACACCTAGATTGGGCTGGCACTGTCAAGGACTACATACGGTGGGAGTTGTAGTTTTACAAAGAAAAAGGAGTAGTAGAACACTTTGCCAGCCTTTTTTCTGTTATATTGTTGAAACTGCTGAAGGGTGATTTATTAAATAAGTTGAAGCGTAATGCTCGCCTCCAGTCTTGACATAGAATGCTGTGTGAAAAACCTGCTACACTAGCTTGTACCCACCAAACTGTGCAATAGAAACGTTCATTCCTGTAGCCAAACGAGTATTAGGGTTGTAACGGTATTACAGTATACCGTTAAAGATACCGTGAACCACTTAATTGAACAATAATAACCGTCACATTGTTTATACCGGTATACCGTTAAGTGTGCTTTTCAATCTGATTTGGAAAGGCTGCAGTAAGCAAGTTCTGCGCAGTCTTGGTCTTGCACTGTTGGATGTGCCGTCTGCCGAGTAGTTTCAGTTTGAGCAGTTTTTAATGCCATTCCATAAACCACACGTGCCTGACACAAAATCAACATGTTAGCAATAGGAAGAATAAATACAGTGCCAAGAAGGAAAGGGGTTTACTTTTATTTATTTTTAAAGTGCTCACACAGCCCCAGGGCATCGAGGCGCTGTTAAAGAAATTGGTTTTGTTTATTTTGTTGCGTAATTGTTTTTGTCTTAGTTGCGTATTTATAACGTGCTTAAACACCCAGAGGTTTCTAAGCGCGGACCCAGGGATCGAACCTGTGTTGCTTTGTGTCGCCTTGCTTCCAAAGCACGCACGTTGCCGCTGAGCTATCCTTCTGGGACTTTGGGTTGGCGGCTTTGGGGTTTATATATTTATAATGGATAATGTTTTCTAAACATATGACAATGGCGGATTTCCCTGGTTCTATCATTGAATTTACATATAATAAGTCACACTGTGACATTTAATCATCTCTGTGGGTATTCCCTGCTGCCATACCAAAGGGTAACATGTCCGTGATTACTGAACACCTTTTGGCCCAGAAGTAAACTAAAGGCTGTAACGTAAAGAGAGAGTGCATGTGCGTGTGTGTGTGTGTGTATGCGCACAAGCGTATACTACCATCAGACTCCATTGACCTGTGGCATGCAGATTATCAATATGGCAACATGTTCATCTTCACCAGTAGCCAGTGGGGGAGCTAAAAGCCTAAATGACCACTTAAGAAAAGCTATTCAGTTTGCTTTGCCAGTCGCAGCAGGGCCCCACCTCCCCCTCCTCTCCACACGTGCGTTTGTGTTTGGTGCAAGCAAGGGGTGGCATTTCAGTGGAAAGTATGTTGAAAAGCCCAATTCTGGCCCTGGGTGCATGGTTTTGTTTGTGATGATAAATCTGACAATTTATGACCTTTTAGAAAATATATGTTAAGATTAGTTAACTCCACCTGCTATACCGCGATAACCATGATATACCGTCATTTGACAAGAAGGTTATTGTACCGTCATAAAACTAATACCGTGACACCCCTAACGAGTATCACACAAATAACTAGCTAAACTCCCAACCCTGTGATCTCACCAGACCCTAAGATAACATGGTTTCGGGGAATGGCGCTGGCTTGCTAAACGAAAAAATATGTACAACAAAACACCAGTGTATATTGCACATTTACGCCTGCACGCAGGTAGCGATAAAACACTGTCTGTCGCACAGAAGATTTGATAGCAGCCTTCCCCTAAACTACCTTTTTTACTTGCAGATGCCATAGCGCCTAGAAATATCACAAAACTGCACTTAGTAACCTAAGTGGGCAAGAGACTCCTATTTCGTAGCTCTCTGCCCTCTCGCCTTACCCTACATATCTGCATAGCAACACAGATCCAACCAAGAAGAGCACTGCTGATCTAAACACCAATCGGAAGGACTATGATTTTAGATTCACTAGCCCAAGAAGTTCCAGCTATAGAGGTCCGTTTCTGTCCCCCCACGCAGTATCCAGAAGGGTCCCGGTTTTGACTGAGGGTGAGAGAAATGCATTTTACGCATAGTTTCACATGCGGGTAAGAAGCAAAAAAGAAACTGAACAGACAAGCTGTACTCTTTGCTCCCTTTTATAACGAACCAACGCCAAGAGTAAAAATGTGCAGCGCGTGATAGTTTGCACATCGTCATAACCATTTGCACAATGTAACTTGTTTGAAATGGAATGTGAAGACTGTGACTGACAAATATTCGGTTTAGTGGAACATTTTCGTAAACAAGATACATTTACCGATTCTGAGAAAATGATGTTACCAGATGAAACCATCTGTTAATTGCATGTTTCCCCGCCCCCCTAACGCCGTGGTTTGTGCCGGGCTCTTTCCTGGTTGCTACTTTTTCATTTAATCGCTCAATCTTGTTGAACCTTGAAACTGTTGATTCGTAACAGTTAATCGAAATAGCCTTAGTTGCATCAGAAATCCCATTCATTTTTGTATGTATACATGGTGGTACCCTTTTTGCGGACCTTCAGAAAAAGTGGGTGTTTGTCAGCTTTATTTTGACAGGCAAACCAGGACAATGAACCCCAATGCATTGAAATTCAGTTCGCACTTTTTAAACTTTACAGTGAGATCGGGGACGTTGGATTTAATTCAGTCCTACTACTTTGGCTCTCCCTCCCACATCTACTTGAAGTCTGGAGTGTTCGGTCAAACGGCCTTTCCTGCTGGCATGCCTGCCTTAGTCTCACGAATTCTCCAAGATTACATGAGCTTTTCAGGGTAGTTTGCGATTCCGGAATTTGTAGACATTAGAGTCTTTACCGTTTCTAAGGATATGTCTTACCTTTTCATTGTTGGTTTATTGCTGACCATTTTTATGAAGAGAAACAGTTATAAATAAAACGTACTATCACCAATTTTTAAGTACCCTAAGGTATGACCTGTGATTGATTCCTTCATCTAATGGAACTTGTGGTTCATGTGTGGATGCCCTAGAAAATGGTCTTACCCCATGTGACAAATCAAGGGTATTCGTCCCTTCTCCCTGGGAGGGAGTAGGGGGTGTGGGGGGAGGAGTGGCGGGGACAACCCCTTTTGAGACTAGGGAGGTGAGCCTGCTCAGCAAGACCCTCTAGGGGTCTGGGCAATTGGGACTTCAATGGGAGTGACTCCCTTTTAGGGCACAAGGACACTCCTTCTGAGGAGGATTCCCTAGACCAGATACCATATCTGCATATATGGGACTACCTGCTATGAAGACTAATGTCATCCTTGTGTTTGGTGAGGCCTTGATTTTGGAAAGGCGAGGAACGCTAGAGTGAGATGCCCGAGAGCGACAAATCCTGCAGTGGCGAACTGTTGCCCGAATTGGTTCAAGACCTATGCAAGGTGCTGCCGTGACCATGGCTGCTCTGTGATGGGCGAGACGGCCAATGAACGACATTGACCATTGGAGAAGGGAATAGTGCCAGCTACCTGCAGCCCGTGTTCTAAGTCGGCATCCTAGGTCAGAGGAGCTGCGAACGCTACGCAAAGCCAGGCACAGAGAAGGCAAATACTAGTCTGTGCTGAGCCAAGCGAGTGGGCCTATGTGTTGGAAAAGGTAACAGGAGAACTGGAGAGTCAAAGGGAGAACTAGTCAGTAGGCCGACAGGGGCAATGTGACTTTGAGAGTTTTCTCTCCTCCAAATACAAGTATGAAGTCGAACATTAATTGAGCAGAATTGGAGATATCTGAAATCCATACAGTGTGACAACTCTGTTTGGGAAATAGAAATAAGTATAAGTAAATACCCTGGGAGGAAGGGAGAAGCACCAAGGTACTGAAGATTGAAGAGAGGAGAGAGCCCACCACAAATAAATGTAACCAGTATTGTGGAATCAGACTGTCTAGGGAACAGAATCGTAAAAAAAAAGAGAATGCAATACCAAGAGCCCAGGACAGGGGGGGACAGGAGGTCTTGTAATTTGGATCTGGTCCTACAAAACCTATGGTTTGTGAAGTCAGAGTATAAGGGGCATATGGTTATGATTATATTTGTTCATTTATTACACGCTTAATACCAAAGTGTGGTTTCTAAGCCTTGGATCGGGATTCAAACTTGAGTTGCGCTGCGTTTTCTTCATTCCAAGACAAGTTCATTAGCCCTGAGCTATCCTTCCTCCTCGAGGCATACAAGTAAAGACAAGTGTGAGAAACTATTTGAAGGAAAATTGTCATAAAACTGCCATTAAAGAGCATGCACGGCCCACAAGTATATGGAAGAGCTACATGAACTCATGAAGGAAACATCAAGAGACTATAATATAGTATTCTTTAAGTTATCTTTCCTGATAAACAGACAGTTGTGTATCAATAACCACAGGAGATGAGATACAGCGTTCAAGAGAAAGCCGCTGGGAAGAAGTCTAGAAGAGAGATATTTGGGGTCATTACAACATAGATGGTATCCAATTAAAAGTACTGGTAATATACTTTGCCGGTTCGGTAAAAGTGCTGGTAAACTGTGAGTCTCCCAGAACACAACTACCAGCATTACCAGCGCTGATACCACCTCACACAATTACCTGCACTGGTGATTCCGGCAAACTAAATACCGGCTGCGCCAGTAATACCGGCACAGTGGTATCACCGGCATATCATGAGAATGGTTTAGCTGGTAGTACCAGCAGAGTTTTGCTGGTAATTCCGACAAAACCAAGGCAGAGATGACATTACTGCAGAGCGGCCGGTTAATGGACACCGGGGAGGGATACAAGGCCATGGGTGCACCCAAGTATTTGAGGGCCACACCTATCACCAAGAACACTTTCCAACACAATCATGCTGCCACTCATTGCTACTACCATGGACCCTGGTGTTGCTCCACACTAGTAGGACAGAGTTAGTGCTTTTTTGGGGGTGAATTAGGCCCATTTAGCAGGGTGCAAAGTGAATTTTTGCAGTGCAAAGTCTCACTGCTCCGCGCTAAATGTCCTGTGAATTCGGCACAAAATGTGCATGTGCATGGAATTTGTTCTACTTGCCACCATCGCCTTGGGTCCCAGCTCCAGCCTCTGCTGCCCTGACTCCCACAATGCCCTCCAGGTACAGGAAGGAGCTGCACATCTCATCCTAGGGCATCATGGTTAGGGGTGCCAGCATCCGTCCCTCTTGTGGCAGCAGATTCCCTCCGATGGGTGGCCAGGATTTTCCAGACTTTAAGCCGCAAGTCGTCCCAGCACTCGTGGCAGTCAAATGGCATGCGCAGGACCATCCCCACAGCTGTCGCCTTGTCGGCCACCTCCTGCCAGATGACTGTCTTCTTCCTCTGGCTTGTCCTCCTATTTCCTGCCCGAATACGTGATGACTTTGTCGGCCCGAGGAGCCAGCTCAGGCTCAGCAAACTTGGGCATGTGCAGCCAGACTCCGGGAATCTGGATTCCCCACTTCCTGGCATGTCTGCAGTGTCAGATGGGGTGGATGGCAGCAGGAAATGGGCGATTTTTAAAATGGATTGAGATTTCAAAATGGCTTCCGGCGAGCTTCCTGTTCCTGTGATGCTATTTCGGGGTCCAGAAATTGATGTGATTCTGGCAGTTTTGGTGCAGGCTTTGGACACACCAGCACTTTTGTGTCAACACTGGTAATTCCGGCACAATGGTATTAGTTACCGGCAGGGTTGTGTGCACGCACCTGCAGACCTATATATAATATGCTGGTAATTCCGGCGGTCAGCCTGCCAGTAACCGTAATACTGGAATTACCAGCACTTTTCAAGGAAACATTTAATGATGCCCATTCGCTTGGTCTATTTTGAGTTATTCATATTAGTGATGGGGTCAGGTAGAGTTTGATTTGGGATTCATGTGAGGGGTCAGAAATGAAAGCCAGACACAAAGTTGTCATGTTTTTGGTTGAAGACTTTTATTAACTTAAATGGGTTGGGGAAGAATCCTCTGGCCCTGCTTTAAGAGTTTTCCTACCAAACATCAAAAACTAAGGATCTGTCTTTGTCGGGATGTCGTAAATCAAAAGCTGTCTGTGTGCCATGGTCTACCCTGACCCTCGCACTATAAACCAAATAATGAAGCTACAAGGGAAATGTATTTAACCTGCTTTCTGCAAAAGTGTTCTCAAATAAATATAGAATAGTTCCTATGTAAATGTTCTCCAAAAATGGAAAAAGACATTAATTCCAGATGGTGATTCCCTTCCTCCTGGATTCTTCACTGGTATCACAAATGTCTCTAGGTCTTACAGTTCTATGTCTTCCTTGTCCCACAAAAATTCTGTTGGATGAAAACTGTTCAACCTTGTAAGTTCTTAATAAAAAGTTCCTTCTTTTCACACGTTCCTTCTTTGTTTAACAAACCGTTTCTGCTCGACACTCCTTGTAGGTTTGCAATTTGCCTGGTATGCTCCCCTGCCAGGACTGTTCGTGCATTCCCAAATGCCTGGTGTAGTCTCCTGCCCGGACCTCTCTTGCACTTGCCTGCTGTACACTTTGAAGGCATGATGAAGCAAGACTTGGACAAAGGATTCAAAGTTAAAACCAAAATGTTTTATTAACTCAAATGTCAGGATGGATGAAGGCCTAACTTGCCCTATCTTATTTCCCTACCTAATTATTATAATTGGTCATTTATGATGCACTTAATACCAATGAGTGTTTCTAAGCGTGGGATCTGAATTTGAACCTGTGTTGTGCTCCGCTGTCTTGCTTTCAAGACAAACTCGTTGCCCCTGAGCTATCCTTCCTCCCCCAAAGAAACTAAGGAAAGTCTGAGTCAGAAAGTTCAATTTAAGTCTGTCGGTGTCCAAAAGCTATACTTGCCCTCACAACTAAAGCTAAACAATGTGTAGGGATGTTGGTAATTAAAGAAAGTGTTCCAAAGTTCTAAGCTTCTGCCAGCTCCTAGCTTACATATCAGCTCCCCTTACCCAAAATCATCTCTGCATGCCCTTTCCCAAGTTCAAGGCAGATCCACAAAACCTTGGGCATCCCTTGCCCAAGTTCAAGACTGTGCCACTTGTACGTGTTCTCATTCTTTTAATTACAAAAGCAGCCCGCAATCTCTTTTATACTCCTGGTTTCTTAACACTTCAATCTGATTGCTTTCCCCTATTTCACTTCAGCAACCTCTTCGGCTTTCACAGTTGGGGTTCCCTGGTCTAGGCACAGTTGTCCGACCACACAGTGCACCCATTACAGGTCACGCAAGGGAACTCTAGGCACTGTAGCCCACAAAGGTTCTGTTTTTGTACCTGTTTGATTGTTCACACTCACTTGGCTTCCATTTGTGTTTGCTCTCCTTTTGGCCTTGTCACAATGTATTTCATATATAGTTCACATTGAGGTGGTTTTGTTCCTTCACTTTACTTTCATGCTCTCTTGCAATCTTTCATACTTGCTTTCTTTGATACTTTATTCGATTTGGTGTTTTGCTTTCAATGGGCACACACACGCACACACACACGCACGCGCGTCATCCAGGCACATCTTTTCTAAAGCCCTCCTTTAGTTCGGTATTCAATTGTTGTAACTTTTCACTCTGCCACTTGCATATTCTATTGTTGTTGTATTTCCCTCTCAACTCGTTACTTTCTGTTCACTTCAGTGGGCATAGGCTTTCTCCTTCATTCTGCATCAAATTTGTCTTTCTCACACAGCCCCAGGAGTGCCCTGGTTCGAGTGCTCTTTCGACTACACTCACCGATCCTTGGCGTCTCCTGCGGGCGGGTATGCTTTTGATTTCGGCTCTGCTGACACGTTTGCGTTCACACGCAACCCTGCTAGCACTTCACCTACTTGGATCTCATTGGCCACTCCGCTCTCGCTCTGTGGATGCTGTCGTCATCTTTCTTCTGTGTCTGCAGCTCTGGCTGCGGACCTCTGACAAAAGAAGCCTCCCCATCTGTGGCCTTCTCGCTCCCTTCCTGGATCTTGGCTCCACAGCTTTCTGTGGTCGTCTACCAGCATCCTGACTCTTCCTCAGGACCTGTTACGGCTGCCTCTTTGCACACAGGATTCCCTGCTGGCCCGCTTCCCTTTTATACTACCTACTCTCCCTAATCCCCAAGGACCCTCCACACAGGGGATCCTCTCTACCACCCTCCCACCCCCCTTCCCCTGGGGTCAAGATCCAAAAGTGGTGGCCTTTTCCTGGCCACCTGAGAAGAGGATCCAAGCAGAGTAGGTGTGAGGATACCCTTGGGTTTCTCAACTCTTCCTGCCAGAACATCTCTTGTAACTGCCTGGTGTACTCCCCTGACAGGACTTCTCTTATCTTAAAGTCCCTCTTTTCAAACTAAGTAGCAAATACCTTTCTTGGCTTGGTATATCTACTTCTTTTCACTACTCTTTTAACTTTGCTCACATTTTCATGAATTCCTTATGCTTTTGCAGACTCACTGGCCCTCTGTAGCGTTTTCGGGCTTGCTTGTGCTTACACTGTGTAGCTGCATTACTTCGTTCCCACTTTGGGGGGCTCGGGCAGCTCTCCAAGTTCTTTTGCGGTTCTGCTTCTCAATGCTGGCTTCTCCTCTGCTCCCAGTAAGCACAACGCAGCTTCTCCTGGCTGCCGGACACCCAGAAATCCTCTTGCAGTTCCTGACATCTCCACATCCTGCCTTGCTCGCGCCACATCTGTCCTCTGCTGGCAAGCTCCCTCGCTCTGCCACACTGGCTCACGCCTCCAGCTTCTGCACACCGACTTGTGCCTCCAGCTTTCACATCCCGGCCTGTGCCTCCAGCCTCGTCCGCCTTCATCGGAGAGGTCATGTCTTTTCCTGAGCTCCTTCTCACAGTTCGCTGACTGTATTTAAAGGTCCTTTGCACAGGTGCTTCATCCAACAACGAGTACACTCATCACGCGTGCTGCTCTGTATCAATTCCTCCACCCTCCATGTCTCAGTATTTCAGAGGTTATGCGAATTGAAGCAGAGGCGTAGCCAGGATTGTCTAACGTATGGGGCCCTGAAGCTAATCCAGAGCAGTGACATAAACATCTGTAAATGCCCACTCGGTGCTGCTGAGTGGGCATTCACAGAAGGTGGGCGTTGCCTGCTCAGGCCCTACCATGTCTATGCCTCTGAATTTAAGTCTATTGATGGTTTCGGATGCATAATACTTGAGGGTCTTTTCCAGAGATTCCACATGGAAGATCAATTTTATATGAAGAGAAACTAGCATGGCAATGGGCCATTTGGCAACAGGGGGGTCTTCTGCATGGGGATTTGGGGCATACCGCACCTCATCTAATGAAGCCATGACCTCTTCCCCGGTAGCAATCTCCTCCAATGTGATCCTCCCTCACATAGCCGCCCCCAGGGTCAGGATCAGGTAGCAGCAGCCTACACCTTTATTGATCTGCTTTTCATTTGGTGGGTGTTTTCAGAGCATTCAAATTAATTTAAATGAACATTATTGTATTGTGGTCCCTGAAAGCCTTGTTCTGCATCTTGCTAGGTTGAGAATGTTGCACCATATGCTGATGGGCTAACCTTGTGAATGAGCTGCCCCCTACCTTGTTACAGCAGAACCTAGTTCTGCATCTTGCTAGGTTGAGAATGTTGCACCATATGCTGATGGGCTAACCTTGTGAATGAGCTGCCCCCTACCTTGTTACAGCAGAACCTAGTAGGCATCAGTAAGGTGAGGCCTCTCTGACAGCTTAGATGTTGAGTTTGAGGCTATATGTGAAGAAGCTACTTATTCAATGTGGGGGAAAAAAAGAAAGAGGTGGGATTACAGTTGTTTAGGTGGTGGGTTTTTATTTTGTTTATTTTCTATTGTTGTGGCTTTGCATCTTTCTTTCCCTCCATGTCCCACATTTGCATCCCTGTCCGTTATGCACCTTTCTGGGGTAATAAACATGAATGCAACCACCAGTGTTTTTTCACCCAGCATACTAATGCCGGCGTTGTCACCTGGAACGGAATTGGTTGACCAGGTAAGTAGGCAATCATATCTTCACTTAATGGTCAGCTGGTACAGTTGGTGCATAATGGAAGAGACACTGCTCCATTGTCATGATCTCTGCTTCCAAAAGGTCAGGGTTTTCCCAACTCCCTTGGAAGCAGATCCATAACCCAGGTTCCGAGTGCCAACCAGTCCCAATTGGGACCTTTTGGACCCAGTCCTGGCGCCAGTGGCACCAGGCTCATAAATATGCCCAGTCCCAACGCTGGAAGCGCCGGGCTCATAATGCTTGGGTGGACTTACCTGCAGCAGACCATGCTGCTTACTTGCCTGCCAGTTGAGCCTCTGATCCTCTTCTGTTTGGAACTACTTTTCCTGTTGGGTGGGGCAGGAGCCACTCCCTAGATTCAGAACACTGGAACTCTTCTGGAAAGCAGGAACTCTTTTCTTACCTAGGCGTGGCTGTGGAAGGAGACACCTAAGCACTACAGGAGGCTATTTAAACCACACCCGATGGATGAATCTTGCTTTGCGTTATTCTGCATCCTCTGCAGCAGAACGCTCATCGTGTCTTCTGCATCTGATCCTGGGCCTAAGGAAAAAGGCTTACCATCCTGAATCCAGTCTTCAGCAACACCTATAAAGACAAGAAAGAACAGGTTAGCATTACGGTCTTCAGTGACAGCTCTTCACTTACCTGGTCCATCGGCTGTCACCAACGCCTCACGCTGCATTCCGGCATCTGAAAGACAAAAGCTTACCAACTCTTCGCACGCTCCGGAGGCCTTCGGCGCTGCATCCCGCATCTGAAAGACAAAACAAGGTGTGTTTAAAGACATTGGGGAACTTTAATACTCACGTGCCATTACTCCTTTCCACATCTAACCCAGTGGGTATTCCGGCACCCTGCAGCCGCTCCGAACTTGTACCTGCAAAATAAAAAGACAGAGCGCATCGTGAAGCAGGCAACAAGCGCTTACTTACGTGCTTCCAGGCGCTTCTATTCATCACACGGGCTCCATCTTCAACTCACTTCAGCCCGTCATCCGCCATCGCCGGAACCCTGCAAAACAAGAAACATCATTACTAAAGACTTTAAAGACATTAGAATTACTCGAAACTTACCGTTCGTGCAGTAAACGACGGACAGCAGTCCTCTGAAGTCAAGAGGCCTGCTCCCCTTATCCAGTGAAGAAACTGGTTACAGCACCTTGCCCCGAGGCAGATGGAGAGCACGGCGTTCACTTACCTAAGGTGAGAGCGTTAACCTTTGGGGTTCTACAGGAGAAGAGAAAGGGAAGAAGAGAGAGACATTCAATAACCCAGTTCCTTAATCCCATATTTTCTATCTGCAGACATCTTACCCTTCGAGTCAGACATACAGTGCACAGAGGTCCAGCCCAAAGAGCCAGCCGTGTGTTACACATCACCTTTGAAGATACGGTATACGCCCAGTCAAGACCGGCGCCTCTACGGGAATCAGGTGAGCGTTACAGAACGCAAAGCCTACCACAAAACTCCCGTCCAGGCGCTATGGAAACCTCGGATACCGACCAGCTAGCCCAGTTACTTGGGGAACTAAGGGCAGAAGTGCATGCAGCCCGTCAGGAAACGAACGCTCTAAGAAGGGAACTGATTATTTCCAAGGAGCGAACAGATGATCTCGCTAGACAATTGCTACAGTCACAAGCCGGACAGACCCCGTTACCCGCATCTGGGGGAAATCTTCCTTCTACATCCTCTATGAATCCAGTGCAGATCAACCTACCTGGGAATGTACCTCTGGCTCCGCCCGAACGATTTTCTGGTGACCCAAAGAGGTTTGCAGTATTTATCAATCAGTGCCGGTTGCATTTCTTATGCCGGCCAGCAGCCTTTCCAACTGATCAAGCTAAAGTAGCTTTCGTACCTTAGTGGCAATGCGGCAGACTGGTCGATCCCTCTAGTAAATCAAGATGATCCGGTCCTCCATGATTTTCAAGCTTTTCAGCTCAGTATGGAAAAACTGTTCACAAGACATTCACAGGGGCAGGCCTTGGACAATGAGCTTCTTTCGTTGCGACAAGGTAATCAAGACCTTTTGGCTTATATTGCGTCTTTCAACAGACTGATAGTGGAAACTCAATGGCCTGAGGACAAAAGGATTACGCTGTTTTATAGAGGTCTACGTGGAGAGCTCAAAGATGTGTTAGCCCAAGTAGTGAATCCCCCACAAGATTGTTCGGACTATATAGACTTAGTCGTTCAAATAGATCACAGACTGCAGAACAGGAAGGCCGATCGTTCCAAGTTTGATGCTCGAGTATTTTCCAAACCGCCAACTCCTTCCAAAGGAGTAGACTCCGGGGAACCCATGCAAATAGGGGGTCTGAAAGGTCCTCTAACACAAAAGGAGCGGGAAAGGAGAAAACAGTTGCAATTATGCCTCTATTGCGGAAACTCAGGGCACTTTCTTCAAGACTGTCCGGTGAAACCTGCCAAGAAGGCAGTAGGAGCTGCAGTTACCAAAGTTACAAACTCTGAGCAGGGAAACGACCTCGCCCGACAAGAATAGAGGTCCTCTTGCCGAGCGTGAAAACCAGTTCCGTGACCTCGCATTTCGTGATACCTATGGTCCTCATTAGCCCTGATAATCCGGATCAATTACATGCAATTGAAGCTTACGTCGACAGCGGTGCCATCGGCAATTATGTGGATCATGAAATGGTTTTGAGGATGAATCTAACTCTTTGTCCCAAGGCTGTAAAGGACGTCATTACTACGGTGGATGGTACGGAGATAGCCTCCGGGCCAGTAACGCATACCACTCAAGAAGTGACGCTAGTAAGTCAAGATGGACACCATGAGAAGATCGTGTTCGATGTGATCAAGGCCCCTCAGTTTCAGATTATTCTAGGAATACCTTGGTTAGAGAAACACAATCCTCTGATCGATTGGCGAGCAAGAACGGTCCAGTTTCCAGAATGTGTCTCTACTTGTCACCCTCCACCTGGTGTTGCACTGGCAGCAATTTCTTCAGAGACTCCCCAGTTACCTCCCGAATACCTAGAATACCAAGATGTTTTCCGGAAGGATCAGGCTAACTCTCTACCTCCTCATAGGTCTTATGACTGCCAGATAGACCTGATACCTGGATCTACTCCTCCTTGTAGTAGAATTTATGCCCTCACCGAGCCTGAGAACCTTCACCTTCGACAATACCTGGATCAATACCTGGCAAATGGGTTTATTCGTCCTTCCAAGTCCCCTGCTTCTTCAGCTTTGTTCTTCGTTCCAAAAAAGGAAGGAGACCTTAGAACTTGTATAGATTATCGCTCCCTGAACCAGATCACCGTTAAGAATAGATATCCGTTACCTTTGATCCCTGAACTCCTGGACCAAGTCAGAAAAGCATGCATATATACAAAGCTGGATCTTAGAGGAGCTTACCACTTGGTACGAGTAAAAGAGGGCGATGAATGGAAGACGGCCTTCCGCACCAAGTATGGGCTATTTGAATATCAGGTCATGCCCTTCGGACTTTGCAATGCCCCGGCCGCCTTTCAATATTTTATGAACGATGTCCTCAGAGAGCTCATAGATGTGTGTGTTGTTGTTTACATTGACGACATCCTCGTTTATTCTTCATCGGAATCTGAACATCGGAAACACGTGAAAATGGTCCTCGAAAGATTGCGTCAACACAAACTTTTCGCTAAGTTGGAAAAATGTGTTTTCAACGTGACTGAAATTGAATTCTTGGGATTCATATTATCACCTGGCGGAGTGCGTATGGATTCAAAGAAGGTTGATGCAGTTCTCAAATGGCCATCACCATCCTCCGTAAAAGGTGTGCAAAGCATGTTAGGCTTCGCTAACTTTTACCGCAGGTTTATCCCCGAATTCTCTCGAATAGTCCAGCCCATCACTTCCTTGTTAAAGAAAAACAAACGTTTTGAATGGTCTACCGAGGCGGAACAAGCTTTCCAGGATTTGAAGACTAAATTTATCTCTGCACCAATCTTAAAACACCCTTGCCCCGAACTCCCCTACATCGTGGAAACTGATGCTTCAAGCCTTGCCATGGGGGCAGTTCTATCACAAAAGGACCCGGTAACCAATCAGTTGCATCCCGTGGCATTTTGGTCCCGCAAATTCTCGCCTCCTGAAATCAATTACACGATTACTGACAAGGAACTTCTGGCTATCAAGTCTGCCTTTAAGGCTTGGCGGCATTATCTGCCAAGGGGCCCGACACACCGTTACTGTGATTACGGATCACCGAAACCTGCAATATTTGAAAACCGCAAAAGCCCAATCCTCTAGACAACTCCGTTGGGCATTATTCTTTGCCGAGTTTGACTTCATAATTACCTATCGACCTGGTACAAAGAACGGTAAAGCTGATGCCCTTTCTCGGATGGGAGTGGAAGAACACTTGATCAACCCTAAACCTGTACCAATCATTCCCGAACAAAGAATTCTGGGTGTAATCGCCACAGAATCCATAGAGGAAGTTAAGGATAAAGCCAGGCAACTTGTAACTCCAGCAGACATACAGAATTGGCATCTGCAGGGAAAGGACTTTGCAGTAAAGGACAACTTATTGTATTTCCAAGAACGATTATACCTACCCAGCACAGATTTACAGAAAAAAGTAATCTCTTGTTATCACGATTCTTTAATGGAAGGACATCCTGGTATAGCCAAGACCTCAGAAAAGATCAAGCGCTACTTCTGGTGGCCGTCTTGGAAAAAAGATATCAGAGACTTTATAATGTCCTGTGGAGTATGCGCCCAAAACAAGAGTCAAAAGGAAAGACCAGCAGGCCTCTTACGCCCTATTGACATCCCACCTCGCCCTTGGCATACGCTTTCTATGGACTTCATCACCGATCTACCTCCATGCTCCGGATACAATACGATTCTAGTAATCGTGGACTTATTCTCCAAGATGGCGCATTTCATTCCGCTCAAAGGCTTGCCAACAGCAGCAACACTGGCCCGAGAATTTTTCGAAAACATCGTCCGACTGCACGGTTTTCCTTCGGTTCTAATTTCGGATCGAGGTAGTCAATTTATTTCTCATTTTTGGCGAAGTTGCTGTCGGTCGGCTCAAATTGATGTGAGACTATCGACCAGTCACCACCCTCAGACCGACGGACAAACCGAGAGGACCAATCAAACTCTGGAACAGTATTTACGCTGCATGCTGCAACAAACTGAAAAAACTTGGAAAGACATCCTTTGGATAGCCGAATATGCCTACAATAACTCTGTCCATTCGGGAAGTGGGAAAACCCCGTTTTTTCTTTTGTACGGCAGTCACCCTCGAACCTCGGAGTTGGATCCCCTCCAAGATCTTGAAACACCAGCAGTAGACTACCTGCATTCTACAATCACCCAAGCCTTTAAGGAAGCTGTTTCTCACCTTCAAAGGGCTAAAGAACAATACAAGAAAGGAGCAAATCAACATCGGAAGGAAGCCCCTCAATATCAAGTAGGGGATCAAGTCTGGTTATCCACCAAATATCTACCTCTAAAAGGGCCACGCACATTCAACCCAAGATACCTTGGTCCCTATTCCATCACTACCATAGTAAACCCAGTAGCGGTCAAGTTGGACTTGCCCCCGCACATGAAGATACATCCGTCTTCCACGTCTCTCTATTAAAACCCGTGCAACCTCAAACCCGACTAACTAAATCTCCAAAACCTATCCTAGTTGATGGAGAACTCGAGTTTGAAGTCAAAAGCATTCTGGACTCCAAGATCTCCAAATCTAAACTATTTTACCTAATTGACTGGAAAGGCTACGGCCCCCAAGAGAGATCCTGGGAACCTGCTGAATATGTCCACGCTCCTCGCCTAATCAAAAGATTTCACCGAACATTTCCTGACAAGCCAAAACCCCCGGAGAAGCCTGGTTTGGGAGGGGCCTTGAGGGGGGGTACTGTCATGATCTCTGCTTCCAAAAGGTCAGGGTTTTCCCAACTCCCTTGGAAGCAGATCCATAACCCAGGTTCCAAGTGCCAACCAGTCCCAATTGGGACCTTTTGGACCCAGTCCTGGCGCCAGTGGCACCAGGCTCATAAATATGCCCAGTCCCAACGTTGGAAGCGCCGGGCTCATAATGCTTGGGTGGACTTACCTGCAGCAGACCATGCTGCTTACTTGCCTGCCAGTTGAGCCTCTGATCCTCTTCTGTTTGGAACTACTTTTCCTGTTGGGTGGGGCAGGAGCCACTCCCTAGATTCAGAACACTGGAACTCTTCTGGAAAGCAGGAACTCTTTTCTTACCTAGGCGTGGCTGTGGAAGGAGACACCTAAGCACTACAGGAGGCTATTTAAACCACACCCGATGGATGAATCTTGCTTTGCGTTATTCTGCATCCTCTGCAGCAGAACGCTCATCGTGTCTTCTGCATCTGATCCTGGGCCTAAGGAAAAAGGCTTACCATCCTGAATCCAGTCTTCAGCAACACCTATAAAGACAAGAAAGAACAGGTTAGCATTACGGTCTTCAGTGACAGCTCTTCACTTACCTGGTCCATCGGCTGTCACCAACGCCTCGCGCTGCATTCCGGCATCTGAAAGCCAAAGGCTTACCTACTCTTCGTGCGCTCCGGAGGTCTTCACACTGCATTCCGGCATCTGAAAGACAAAAGCTTACACACTCGTTGCACGCTCCGGAGGCCTTCGGCGCTGCATCCCGCATCTGAAAGACAAAACAAGGTGCGTTTAAAGACATTGGGGAACTTTAATACTCACGTGCCATTACTCCTTTCCACATCTAACCCAGTGGGTATTCCGGCACCCTGCAGCCCTCCGAACTTGTACCTGCAAAATAAAAAGACAGTTAGAGCGCATCGTGAAGCAGGCAACAAGCGCTTACTTACGTGCTTCCAGGCGCTTCTATTCATCACACGGGCTCCATCTTCAACTCACTTCAGCCCGTCATCCGCCATCGCCGGAACCCTGCAAAACAAGAAACATCATTTTTAAAGACATTAGAATTACTCGAAACTTACCGTTCGTGCAGTAAACGACGGACAGCAGTCCTCTGAAGTCAAGAGGCCTGCTCCCCTTATCCAGTGAAGAAACTGGTTACAGCACCCTGCCCCGAGGCAGATGGAGAGCACGGCGTTCACTTACCTAAGGTGAGAGCGTTAACCTTTGGGGTTCTACAGGAGAAGAGAAAGGGAAGAAGAGAGAGACATTCAATAACCCAGTTCCTTAATCCCATATTTTCTATCTGCAGACATCTTACCCTTCGAGTCAGACATACAGTGCACAGAGGTCCAGCCCAAAGAGCCAGCCGTGTGTTACACATCACCTTTGAAGATACGGTATACGCCCAGTCAAGACCGGCGCCTCTACGGGAATCAGGTGAGCGTTACATCCATCTACCATAGCCTTCATTTTCTGAGGCGGCTGCACTTTGGTTAATACGCATAGGGCACCACTGCTTCCTAAACCTACATGTATATTGATATGCAGCACTCTATGCATGAAATGACGAGTGCTCCAGTGAATTATAATGAATATGTTTTATCCATGCACACAATTTTGTTGATGTGGGTCTGGAATAGGGAGGTTCTGTGCCAGAGGACTTCTCCAAATTTTACCTTGTCGAGGAGGAGCCAAGAATCTCTATCGTAAGTCCCGTCCCCATTCTGCCTATATGTTGGCAGCCAGAAATTGCAACATGCGGAAAGCCAATAATGATACCTATACCGCAAAGAGTCCTTGAAACAAGATCTCCATTGAGAAAACCCTATATATACCCGTGAAGAAATTTCCTTCTTCTGAAGGAAGTTCCGGAAGAAGTGTAAAGATGAATGAAAGAGAAGACTGGTGATGTCCCATGAAGCAGAAATGACGCACCCAGAAGAGATGCCAATGAAGAAAGAATATAGACCTTCTAGACTCTGGTGGCAAAGTAAAGAATTGAACAATGTTTCATGTGCGGAATGAAGATTGCACGTGCGAAGAAGCACTGAAGAAAATGCAAAGTCATTTCGTAAATGTACAGATGCAGTAACGCAAGCAGACAAAGTTAACATAAGGCTGGCTATACGTAGTGAATAGACTGCAGGCGGTGATATATATTACATGGCCTGTGGTAGCCGCCATGTAGTTATGGTTAAGTTGCTAAACCCATAGGAAGAGCACTTTTTGGGCGGCTTATAACTTCGCTCCCCCTGGACGAATTCTCACCAAACTTTGCAAAAAAAATTATTTTGCAAAGTTTGGTGAGGTTTGGTCTGGGGGAGCCCAAAATTTCTTTTTTTCCCATAGACTGAATGGAGAACATTTCTGTTGCGCCTACAGCCCAAACCGCTGGATGGATTTTCACCAAATTTGTGGCAGGAGCAGCGGCTTGATCCTGAAAGCATGCTTTTGTAAATGTGGTGAAAATCCACCCAGTAGTTTAGATTTTTATTTTTTTACGACCAAAAAGTAGGTCTCAAAAAATGTGATATCTATGTCCGATCCGCAGACACACTTCCCTGGTTGCTCCGCGGACAGGACACCGATTGGCTAATCGGCTTGCGTCATGTCTGCGGACACGCAACGTGTTCCCTGATTGGCTGGGATGAAGCGTGAGGTGTGTTAGATTTTTGGAAACGCCCGCCATCTTGGATTTGGGGACTGCGGCCGGTGTCCGCGGACATCGCGGTAAAAAACATTGCACTTGTCAAACTTAGCAAATAATCTCTGGGGAGGTGAGGGGTGATGAGGATGGGATGGGATGGGATGGAATATGCAAGAAGCAAAAAAAAAAAATGGGCGTTTTTCACCACAAATCCAGGAACCGTTGTTCGCAAACAGTCCTGTGACGTTCGCGGACACCCCTGCATTACAGGGTTGGTGAAAAGCAGTTCTTGGATAGCTTATAACTTTGGTGCCACTTAATAAAACTGCATGAAATCTTGAATTATATTCCTGACCTGATCCCGAATGTGTTTGCAAAGTTTGGCGGGATTCTGTCAAGAGGGTGCAAAATTAGAGGGGGGGGGTCTCGGCTTATAAATGAGGTGCCATTTGACAAATCTACACAAAGGTTTGCAAAAAGATTATAGATTTAGATATAAATGTTTTCGTAATGTCTGAATGGATTTTGTCATGTGGGGGCTAGGTTATATGACGATTGTATGTGCATACATTTGACACTTTTGAACAACAAATAAAACATGGGTGGATTTCCAGCAAACTTGTGTAAGGAGCATTGAGCAGGACCTGAAAGCATGGTTTTGCAAATCTGCCTGTATTTTATTTTTTTGACAAGTGTCATAATGTAGGTACAAAAAATAGCGATATACATTTGGTGACTGAGCTGTAGCCTGTGGCCATGGGCAGTGGCCAGATTGTGTGGGTCATGGAATAAAGTCATGATCCGGCCAATCTGGCTAAAGGCTATGACCACAAGGGACAAAACATGGGGTTAAAGTGGCCATGTCCACCTGGGACTCGCTTCGTGGTAAAGTTATTCGAAATTGGGATAGATTTAAAAAGGAAGAAAAATGTGCTTGTGGTAATATGGTCCCAGCTCTCTTTTTGCCTTCTGCAGGCTGCCATGGAAAGCGAAGAGGGGCCCTGTATGGAACCCTCCCTTCCCTTTCCATGGTGGCCATCTTAGAAAAGGATTTTCCTTCCTGCACCGGGACGCGCTTTGAGAGCCTAGTGTGCTAAAGGCCTTCATCCTCCATTACAAGGGCTGGAATGGGGGGGGGGGATAATGGTCCAGAGACCTTGTTATCTACCCTCGCTTCACTTGAGCTGATAACTTGGGCTGCCGGGCTGGTATCCACCGTTCTATCCCTGGAACGGAGGATGAACGCCACAATATTGCCATTAGCATAACACAAAATGAAAATGGAAATGTTGGAAAATCTTGAGTCTGTGTACTTTACTGAGAAATATAAAGTAGATGGAGTCTTAAGTTTCTTTTTTTTTTTTTTTTTACTGTGAAAGGTGGTTCCTAAAGGAACATTTCTTTTATTATTTTTGGATGTATTATTATTTTCTTTGGCTGGAGAGCTAAGAGCGAAAGGTGGGGAGGGAAAAGAGGGAAGAGGCACCCAAGACTAATATGGAGCTGTAGGTGGACAGGGGAAAATGTTGCATGCGTTATTTCTAAGGTAGGGGGCAGTGTTTCTCATGCTCCTTGATTACAGTAGTGGTGGTGGCTCTTGGGGAGGAGGGATGGCATTAGCTGATGCCATTTTAAGATAAATGGCAGTTTTGATAAAAGTATGTACCGTGTACTAGATTGTTAATGGATAATGAGTAGGAATAGGTGTTGGAGCTGTGCAATGGAAATTTTTAAGTTGAAAGTTCCTAGATCAGTAGAAAAGGCAGTTCCGAACTGCCCGCGAAGCACGGATCTTATTGTGAAGTGCAAACGGGTTCTCGGACACGCCATCCTGCTGCGCACCAGTGTATGGTCATGTGGCACTGTCCGTAAGGTCCGCAATGAAGTCAGATGTTCGTAGACGTCTACGGATGCAAAACTAGTTGAAATAGTTGCTAGAAGTGTTTAAAATGATTCTAGAAGGTGGGAAATGGCAGAGTTTTAAGGTGACACTTTGTAAATTGGACACAAATATTGCTATATTGGGTAAGTATGATATTAGTAAGTGGTAGGAAAATGGAAAATAGCATGCACTGGTAAAAACCCATGCAATTCACTGAAAAGACTTTGTTAAAGGGACGTTATGGTTACAAGTAAAACTGAAAAACCCCAGAAATTCGCCAGTTATGGTAAGCTAAGCAACCATAACTCACGCCATCACCGTGCACTACTAAGACTAACACCCAGGACATCAAAGATGACATCACAAATGTGTAACCATAACGTCCCTTTTTAGCAAAGGTTTTTTCATTGAATATATATATAATATATATATATTTTCAATCTCCAGTCCTTGGTGCAGTGGCACTCAGGCGATTATT
Source organism: Ambystoma mexicanum (assembly GCF_040938575.1). Taxonomy (NCBI): domain Eukaryota; kingdom Metazoa; phylum Chordata; class Amphibia; order Caudata; family Ambystomatidae; genus Ambystoma; species Ambystoma mexicanum. The sequence continues at coordinate 499,582,317 of NC_090929.1, read as the reverse complement.
AATAGGTGATAAACACACTCTATCCCAGGCGTGGCTGATATGCGGAAAGTCCTTTATTGAAGCATATTCATGGACAGAGGAGCAGCATCAAACAAAAAACAATGTGTTTCACCCTAAACGGGCTTCATCGGGTTTTAGTGCAAGAGAGAGAGGACTGGTGTTAGAACAGGTTTTGGTCCTTCATTACTGTTGTTGGCAGCGAACCTAGCATGGTGTGGCTAAATAGAATGTGGTGTCCATACATTCCGCTATCCTGAGATGCCCTTAGTTCAGGCAAATTGCATTGATTTGATTTACTCAAAGGTGCACAGCTTGCTCATATGAATTCTTGTTTGCCACAATGCACTATATTTTAAAACGATGGGCTACGAAACATTATCAATATCTATATCCTAATACTGTATCCATTTGCTGCGTTATCTAATCATGCAATTCATTGTCTGCAGCTAGGACTGTGTGAAAATACAACACGCCCAAAAACATTTGCACATTGTGATTGTTACTGTATATAACACATGATATATAACTTACAACAAAGTTGGCACAGACAAAACATTTTAAAAGTAAATGATGCAGGGGGTTCATTCAATTCATTCTTTGTACCAACCCTAATGGGTGTGTCAAATACCTGCTGTATTCTGTAGGTGATTTGTCACAGATAGGATACTGATTAAAAATCATGCCCAAGCGTCATATAATTCAGCTCGTATTTTTATTTATGAAGTGCTATGTGCTGTGTGCAAAATGGGATTCTGGCCAATACTACATATATTGGTGCCTGTTATTGCCAATGCATTAAACTTTAGTGCACTGTGCTATATGTGATTGGGGAATCCACTAAATACCTGGCTCAGTGATTCAACCCAGGATATGTAGGTTTCTAAAGTACTGTGTCCTATGACACATCCTGTTACGGTGCATTTGGAGAGCATTATAGAGATGGCGAATGGCAACTGGCAGGTTCTCCCTAGTGGGTTCTCAGACCACCTGAGTATATAAAGTACGTATGCTATATATATTGATGGTACTGCTGTTGCATATGTCGGTTATTTAGTGTAAAACCAACATAGGCGTCAGAATTATTCTCTTAAGCCATACATTCTATAGAAGTGAAGGTAACGATCCTTCACTCTAGATGTTCTAAACCTTTGAATGGCTACCATATCATTGTGAAAAATAGCAAAAAAGTAAAGTGCAAAGTGCTATCCAGGCTGCAGAAACATTGAGCAAATAGCGATTGGCAAGTTCTACCTAATGGTTTCACTCGCTGCTTAAGTATATAAAGTGCAATGTGCTATGTATACTGATGACACAGTTGCTGCCTATGCCGGTTGTTTGACCTGAATCCAACATGGGCGTCACACATACTGACTTGGGCTACGAGTTCAGTGAAACTGAGGTAGCTATCCTCCACTGTAGAGATTATGAACCGTTGAGTAGCTAACCTAGCATTGTGCAAATAGCTTTTGCACAAATATAAAAAGTGCGAAGTGCTGTCTAGGCTGAGATTGGTGGCCCAACACTACACAAATATGGTATTGGATTTAGGAGCACTAGGGTATTGCTGTTATACTATATACTACATAGCCTAATTAGTCTGCAACTGCCACAGTATCTGTAAATCGCATGCTCTTTGTATCAAAAACGTGCAAATATTACACCAAATCCTCGTACATTAAAAAAGAAATTGCAAATGACAATGTAAAAATACACAAAGTTAAAGAGTTAAACATCAGTGAAAGTCCAACCACATTTCAAACCACAAAATACCAATATTAATACACAAAATAGATAATCTTAAAGCTCAAAAGAAGCCCACTTACCTCGCATCTAGTTTGGACAATTTAGTCACCTATAGAAGTATATAATTCATTTCGATTGTGACCTGCTGGAGATTTGGTGTTGTAATCCACTATATAGCGATATTCTAATTGTCTGAGTCTCCTTAATCTATCCCCACATCTGGGGTGTGCGGCAACCGTATCAAATGCAAAATATTTAAGAGGAGATGTTGCCCTGATGTTTATCTTCAGTGTTTGGCAAGGGGGTAGGCCATGTCCCGGTTTTTGATTGCTTGCAGATGTTGTAGAATGCGCAACCTTACCTCCAATTTGGTACTTCCTACGTACCAAAGATTGCCTTCACAAGTGATGGTGTAAATTACAAACTGTGTTGTTTTTTTTGTTTTTTTTCTCTTTCTTGATTGCAAACTCGTTCTTTGTTCGTGGATGGATGTATTTTCTTGTATTCAACCCATAGCGCCACGCTTTACATTTGGCACAAGTGAAGAGACCTGGCATTTGGTTGGGAAGCCAATTGCCCATTGTTTGGGCATTGATAGGTTGAACCAAGTTTTGTTTGAATAGAAGCAGGTTTCCTATACGTTCGCCAGAAGAAAATGGCTAATGTTTTAACAGATGCCAATATTTACCCAGAATTGTCCTTGATCCGTTGACACCTGAATTATATGTAGTGATAAATCTGATGAGGTTATCACCTTTTGTCTTTGCCATTTCGAAGTTGGGTCTTTGGCAAGTATGTCTTCACTGGTTTTGCTGCAACTGTGGTCATAGGCTTTGTTAATAGAACATTTGTGATATCCTCTTGCCAGGAATCTTTCGGCAGCCTTCTTGGCATTGCTTTGCCAGACCACCTTTTCACTACAATTCCTCTTAATTCGAAGGAACTCGACGAAGGAACTGAACGTACAGAATGCTGTTCTTGAGGCAGGTTGGATGTGCACTCGTAGCATTTAAGACTGCATTAGTGCTGGTGTCTTTCCGGTATAGTGCCGTAGTGACCATGTCATTCACAATTTTCACTTTAATATCTAGATAGACCACTTTGGAATTGTCATGATATTTGGTGAACTTGGTTTAATATATGTAAAAAAAAAAAAACAAAAAAAATAAATAAAAATAAAGTCCACCCATTTCACCTCTGTGCCGTTCCATATGATGAAGAGGTCAATGTACCTTTGCCAAAGAATCACCTTGTCAGTGTTCTTTTTTTTTTTTTTCTTCATCAGAGAATAGACTTTCTTCCCAGGCCCCCATATATAGATTTGCAAAGGTTGGGGCTCCTGCAGTGCCCGTGACGGTGCCACAGATTTCATTGTAAAAATCCTGGTTAAACATGAATGTAGTATGGGTCAAGATAAAGAGTAGCATTTCTAATAGCAACTGCAAGTGGTCACGGTAACTCAAAGACTTCATCGACAGATCGTTTCACCGCTGCAAGGCGTTGGGAGTGTGAAATGGATGTGTAGAGAGAGACTACGGCTAATGTCACTAAGAGAAAGTTGTGATGCCAGGGAATATAGGCAATCTGATTGAGGAAAGCTGTAGTGTCTTTCGTGTAAGACTGTACGGTTTCCACAAATGGAGAAAGGAACAAATCCACAAATTTCGATGCATTTACCAATAGTGAATCAATTGACGCAACTATTGGCCGCCCTGGTGGTTTATACATTGATTTATGTATTTTTGGGATAAAATGAATCATCAGAGTGATGGGGTGATCTTTAGTCAGATATTTCTTTTCTTTCATAATGATGAGGCTTTGGTCAAACCTGTTTTATCATCATACTCTTCTTTATACTGAGGGTATGGGTCATACGGTAATTTGGCATAACTTTGGGTGTCTTAGTTGCCCCATTGCTTCCTTCTGATAGTCTATAGTATTTAGGACCACCATGTTGCCGCCTTTGTCGGAAGATTTTACTATAATAGACCTATCCATACATAAACTGTCCATTGCTGACTGCTGCAACTTTGTTAAATTGGACTTGGTTTTGATGATCTTGGATTTGATTGCTAAGGCTTTTAACTCGTCAGTTATGAGGTCTTCAAATAGATCTATTGTTGGACTGTTAATGTTAGATGGATTGAATGTGGACTTATTTCTCAAATTGCTTTGTGCTGGCATGTTTGTATTAAAGCCACCAGATGACACTGTTATCCATTCATCTTGGTCTTTGAGGTCTATATTGGACACTGGCTCCTCTTTAATGCGTTCAAATCATTGAGTGCTGGTATATATCGCGAATGCTGAGCCCAGATGGAGTTGGGGCCAGATCAGATTTATCTACAGAGCCACTGGTAGCATAACATTTGGCCAAGCTTAATTTTCTAATGAAGCAATAGAGATCAATCCTTGATTGAGAATAGTCAAATTCGGTGGTTGGACAAAAAGACGGCCCTTTTTCCAAAACCTCACATTCTGTTCTCGTTAAAGTTCTATTTGATAAATTGATCACCTGCATTGTATTATCCGTGATTGGATTTGCTTGTTCTTGCCAGAGCGCGTTTGACGGCCTCCTGACTGATCCCGTTGCTTTTTTCCTTTGTCCCCTGTGTCCCCTTGTGGTCTTCCTCTCGCTGGAATATGGTTTGGATTTTTTTTTTTTTTATTGAATGTTATAGTTTCAAAACATCTCATCTCATCATTTCTTTTTAAATGGACATTAAATCTCACGCTTAACAATTAAGAACTTTCCATTCAATTTCTAAAAGCTTGACCATTTCGAATGGGTTCAATTCTCAGTCTTCCCCAGAGCTCTGGGTTAGTAAGTGTCATGATTGCTTCCCAGAATTGGATAATCGTAATAATGAGGTGCTTATTTCCCGCTAGTATTTTGGCCCATCGCTGGGGTGGATCAAGTGGGACGGTTTGATGCAGTCACATGTCCCTGAACAAATGTCTTTGGTTACTTAATGCTACATACAGACCAAAATTATATGATATAAGGTCTCCGACTGTCGTTTGTCTTGGCAAAACCAGCAAAATGAAAGTTATTTCTTTCGTCATTGCTAGTCATTCTCTTGTTGGTAGAATATTGAAATGTAGTCTTAGAAATTGATCTCTGATCCTCCTATTTGGAAATGTCTTCAAATAGTCTGGTTGCTGATGAAGTTATCTAACATTGATTTTATTGCACTGGCGGGTGGAGAAGAGCAGTTAAGGATGATGATCAGAAACCACTGGGAGCCGGCTGGTAGAGCGACAATGGGAGATATTTGGCAGGAGGGGAGCATAACAGATTTTGGGGAGTTGGGGGCGGAAACCGGGTTACACACTGGCCAGTATATCACGTACCATAGACTGGTGTGAAAGATTAAGAGAACGTGGCCCGAACCGGTGCTTGAGGAAGAACCAGATGCTACTATAGACATAATATGACATAGCAGAAGGGGGGGGGGGTCATGAGATATCCAGAATATACGAGATGATGATGTCCAAAGTGGGGAAGGAGGTGGTGCAATTGAGACTAGAATGGGAGGAGGAAGTCAGAAACCCGATGGAGGATGTGGGAGCGAGTCCAAGGGTATCACAAGAAGGTGTCGAGGAATGCAAGACTTAAACGGATGCAATTGTATATTACACATAGGGCATATCTGACATCCCAGAGGATAGGCAAGTCCAAAAATGAAGGACGGCAGGCATGCCCTAAATGTGATGAGAACGCGGGCATGGTGCATAGGAAGGAAGAGACTGAGACCCTGATGGCCTGGAAGTTACTGATAGCAGAACTATTTGGGTCAATGCAAGACCCATCGGATCCCACGGAAAGGAATACCCCATCACAAGATGCAGGAATAGAACATTAGTAGAAGTAGGCTCGTAACGGGGGGTGGGATAAGGGAAGCAGTGAACACGATTGATGATGTACAATAGAAATGTTATTGTATACACTGCAAGTTTGGTTTGTATTGTTTGTTTAAATATTCAATAAAAGTGTTTTTAAAAAAAACATTGATTTTTATTTGTTAACGAGAGTTTGTATGGTAGGTTTAAGTTCATCGTTCTGATCCAGTCGTTTCTTTGGAATGCTAATTTTGCTTTTTGTGGCCAGTTTAGCAGCATTTCAAGCTGAATTTCCTCGTGTTCTAGGAGTTTGGTGCAGGCTTCTTTCCACAGTTTTAACTGCTGCATTCGTAGTGGGGATTGTTTGTCGAAGGATGTTGATTGCTGGTAATTTGCCCATTAATTGGGTCTTTCTGAATAACATCAGACACTTCAATTTTTATGGCTTCCAATGATTGTAGACCTAATTCATGCCGTATGTGTGGTGCTGGGAGAGTGGATGGTAAGGCTAGTATTTTATGCCATATTATACCTTCCAGTTGGAGCCACAGATTTTGCGGCACATTTAGCAAAGCTTCTGCTCCGTATGTAAGATTGGCCATTATCTTCTGCGTATAAAAAGCCATTACCGGTTGTAGAGCGTAAACTCTGTACTTGCCATGTAGCATCTTACCTAGATGAGCCAGGGATAACGCTTGTTTTATTTTTTCGACACACTTTTTCGGTTTCCGCCTGGTTTATCAGGAGTCCTAGATATTTAATGCTTGTCACTGTTTTGAGTTTTAACCCATCGAGAAATAATGACACTGGTTTTTGTTTTCCTTTCTGTGTTTGTCATTACTTTAGTTTTTTTCACATTTATTTTGAGATCATTTTTTTAGTATATTCCATTAGATGATTTATACTTCTTTGTAACCCTACTTTCGAATGGATTGTGTCCTCCAACATATTCCACATCTTTGACATGTAATGTCCACAGCACTGTACATTACATGTCAAAGATGTGGAATACGTTGGAAGGACATTCAATCGGAAGCACGTTACCAGTTGGTAAGTAACTAGTTCTTTGTTTTGGTAAAACACACTATCATCTGCATATAAAATATGCAGAACTTTTGTTTGATTCAGTTTAGGAGGATTTGCTAAAATAGTTGCTTGATGTTCGGGTAAATCCGAGATGTATAAGCTGAATAGGCTCGCAGCTATTGGGCAACCTTGTTTCAGGCCGTTCAATGTCAATATTGTGGAAGACAGATGACCATTTTGTGTGAGCCTCCTTTTGATGGATGTATTGCTATATAATGCTATTATTGGCTGTAGGATGTCATCCGGACCGCCCCAGGGTCTAAGTTTCTCCCAAAGCTTTAATCTGTTTATTGCAGCAAAAGCTAGTTCCAAGCCGAAGAATACGGCAATGGTTGTTGTTTTCTCTTTGATGGCTTCTAGTTTTTAGAAATTTAGTATTATCAAATTGATACTTGTTCCAGCGTTTTTAACAAATCCTGTCTGTGTTTGATCTAGTCTTCCTACTTGTTTGCCCATTTTACCAATTTATGTAGAACAAGTGAGGCAAAGACCTTTCCCATCGGATCAAGCAAAGTGAAGGGACGGTAATTGATTGCCAGCTTTCTGGCAATTTGGTTTTGATTCCTTCCTTGCATTGTTTTGCCTGCCTGATGAAACGGTCTCATCTCTTCTAAAAAAATTGTGTTTGATAGGGATGTCTTCATTGCTAGTAAGCAAGGTGTCTGTTGAGGTGCTAGCTGTTTCATCAGTATCTGATTCCATGTGTGGAATATTCTGCACCTTTGGTTCTGGTGTTATCTGCATGCCATATTTTCTTGCAAAAGTGTAAATACGACCAGTGGCGTAATCTTCTTTATCTACGTTGTTTCCGATCCTTGATTTCATCCTCGTATTTATTTACATTTTTCTGCATTTGCAACTTCATATTATTTGCAACTTCATATTAGCCATGTCTACATCGGAGCCTGTGTACACTTCTTTTTCTAGCTCTTCGATCTCTTTCAGTGCCTTAACTCTGTCGCTTGTAGCGTACTTAACCAATGTGGTCAACATCTTGAATGAACATTCATTGGTAGCTTCACCCCATTCATTTAACATTTCTGGGTCACATTCTTAGTATGTAGGTATTGTAAAAATCCTAAGGCCTCTTGGTGGTATTGATTGTCTGAATAATTTTGGAAGGATTTTATTTCCCACCATTTATTGGTCTCTTTTTTCTGTGGAGTTTTTCAAGTTTAAACATCTTCTGTTGTATGGAGCCGTAGCTTGCTCCCATTTTAGATTAGGTGTTTTTCTCACCCATATATTGTTCAATTAACCCCCTTGGTTTGTACTCTTTGTGCCTGCCGTACTTCCGATAACCATGCCTTCCTTGCAGAGAGGATTGGGAAAACTCTAACTTTCCCTAAGTCTAGGAGGGGGTTTCCAGCCACAACAAAACTAACTAGTGTCTGAGCCGGAATGTCCAAAAGAAGTCTCCGTCCATCTGACTCTCGCACTCTAAACTCAACAGAAGGTGCAAAAGGAGAAACAATGTCTCTTGGCTCATGTGAGGAGTGTGGAATGAAAGACGGACACAAGTTTGCCATGTTTTTTGTTAAAGAGTTTTATTAAAATAAAGGGGTTGGGGAAAAGGACTGTCTGACCCTGCTCTGAGGAATTGCCCTACCTAAACAAAAACTAAATGAGCTGTCTGTGCCAGGATGTTAAAACCAAAATTGTCAAGTGTCCATACTGACCCTCGCACTACAAACTTAACCCTGAGGTGAATTGTTTGACTTGACTGTTTCTTCAAGGATGAAGTTCTTGGCTCCAAAGGGTAGTTACATCCCCTGGATCATTCTTTACTCATTGAGGTTTGTTCACAACAGTTCATTGGGGCCTTCTTGGGCAGGTAAACACTTGCACAACTGTTTGACTTCACAATTGTAGTTTCTCTCCAGATCAGTTCTCTCTGCCTCTTTTGGCCAAGTGCAACGCTTACAGACAGCCCCACAGATGAGGGGTGTACGAGCCACTTTTGCTCCCTAAAAATAGGCGAATACGCCCAAAAAATGTAAATGGGGAGTAAAAATATTGGCAACAAAAAAATAGAAAACATACCAATGGACTCTTGTGCCCCTGTTTTCACTCGCGCAGCTCCATGAATGTGTTTGGACCAGTAGCGCACGTACTACCACAGGAACAAAGTACTATAACTGCCTGATTGAAAGAAGTAAACCTGTATCTTTTTAAATGTGCATGAATTACTAGGTGCAAAGAAATGATTACAAAAACATCAATTTTCCAGTTTTTTTTACAGACCTATAAAATATACTCCCATTAGGAAGTGAACTTTTTACTCACCCAAAAAATAATTTTTCTCCAAATTAAAAAAAATATAGAGTGAGATGCTCCTACTTTCAAATCTTATCTGGAGCACTGGTTGCACGTAAAACTGGCTTAACACAATCTTTTTTCAGCTGCTTGGTATCCTCCCCTGCCAGGACTTATGTTTTAAACACTTGAAATTGCCTGGTGTACTCTGCCTGGTGTACTTCTGCTTATGCAGATGTTCAGCCTGCTCCAATAGCTACTTGTATATGGTATTAGATAATGTATCTTCCTGCTTTTTTCCTACTGACACTGTGCTAATGTATAAAGACTTATTTTCTCTTGAGTTTCCTTTTCTTCATCCATTTCTCTGCTCTTTTTCCAAGTAAGAAACTTTCATTTTTTGCCCTTGGCGTGTTCGCCAATATGCCCCAGTGTTCACGTTGCTCTCAGGAGGACTGACCGGTTTCTGTAGGAGTCGGTTTCTTCTCTCGTGGTCGTCCGGTAAAGGATTCTCTCCCGCTTCTCTCTCGCAGTCTGCTTTCTTTTGCACATCGGACCTCCATGGCTTCCACTCGACACGCCTGCTGTTATCTCGGCTCCGGTAAGCAGAATACTGCTTTTCACCTTCTGCAAACGCCCAGGAGTTCTTAACCAGCTCCTGGTGTCCTTGCAGTGTTTCTTGGCTCAGCAGTTCCTTCTTCCTTCAGTGGTATGCTTCCTGGCTCCACCACGCCAGTTCTGGGTTCTCGACCCTCCGCTTTGTACATAGAGGTGTGACTCTTTCGACCAGTCACCAAAGAAACTGCCTTCCATTCTATGTTCGGGCTGCTTACATTTCCCGGGCACAGGTGAGGTGTGTGTCGGCAAACACTAAATACTCACTAGTTTTGCAGTTTCTCTTGTTCCATATTGCTCGATCGTTCCTCTTCGTCTCAGTTTTTAATCAACTCTGGGAACAGAAGTCCATTGTAAATGATTGAATTTCGAGGAGCAATTTTAAAGGATTTTGCTGACTGGTGAGTGGAATTGAAAAAAGGTGATTCCATCAGATTGGCAAGGTACGCTCACAGACTTCACTAAAGGGGTTTCCCTGTTCTTTATTGCAAAAGGGGATGGAAACATGGCAATAAGCCATGAGTGTTTTCAGACGTGGGGAGGTTATTCTCAATGGAAAATGGGCGATACCATGTCTCACCCGATGGAGTCATGACATCTACCCACAGGCCATCTCATCCCATATGATCCTCCTCTCATATTGCCACCCTCGGGGACCAGACCAGGTAGCGGGTGCTGTGCCCATGCTACAGGAGTGGAGGTTACCACCGGGAGATCAGTGATGACTCCACCGGATTAATCTTGCTGGTCTTGAGCAACCTTTGGTTTGTAGTTCGAACAAGAAATCCAAGGTGCTCCAAAAGAAACAAAGATTCCACACAGCGTAAACCAGGTTATTCCCTTTTAATAGGCTCTGTGGTTTTAGGGAATGCTTTTGCTTTTTTAAATCTAACCTTGGGTTGACTTTCAGCCTTGGTTTACTCCACTGCCAATGTCCGTGTGAGCCTCTTGCGTGTATTCGTTCTTTTTAACGGACTGTGCTCTTTTCCGGGCTTCAATTTGACTCACTGCCTTTGTGTACTCTCCTGTCGAGGTTTGTGTCTTCATTTGTCCAATATACTTGGTTCACAAACCTGCCAAGTATTCTCGATTTATTCTTCCTGCTTGCCAAATAAACCAGGAAAAACGAACTGTTCAAGCAATTTCCTCATTGCCTGTTTTCTTCTTATTGGCTCTTGCATGGTGTTTGTATATTTATATAGGGTATTTTGAATGTGGTTACAGACTGCCTCCTTGTTATCTGTTTCAGCCCATCGTGTTGGCTGCCACATCCTCTCCTCTCCGGAGCTCTTCTCCCTGTGCCTGTGCTCTTTTTTTCGACTTCTCAACTGCGTTAATTCACGAAGACTTGGAGGCTTTGGGAGCTGCGAGGCTCCAGAGGTCTGCCCTGTACCAGCGGCGTCTCCTGCTGCATCCACATTCTTGGCAAATGTTTTTCCTGCTTTTTCGCAAGGTGTCCGCCATCCTCCGTAGCATCGAACAAATGTGGTGCCCATTTCACGCTCACAATGACTTCTCCAGTCTTCATATGCAATATTGGCATTTCTTTCACTCCATATTACCTGGTTTTTGAGCCCGGTCTGGATTCCCAGCTTCTCATACCGTGAATGGCTTTGGCAGTCTTTGATCCCACAGTTTACAGCCCTTGCTGGAGTCCTCACGGTGGGAGCATTCGCTTTCCTCATTGTTCTCGTCTCGCTAGTACCGGCACTCGCTGTGTAGAGTTTGGACTCAAACACATCACAGGATTTTGACACTGTATAGTCTTATCACACACGTATATCAATGGCAACGTCATTGACATTTAGTTTAACTATCAATCAGAATGCACAATGTGGGAGACCACATATTTGACTGGTGTTGATAACCCAATCGTGCCCAGCGGGGCTTGAAAAGTGAGAGTGAAATTGCTAAAACCAATTGTAATTGTGAAAGTGAAATAACCAGGGTAGACACTGAAAGATTCAAATGGGATTGTGTCGCATTGTTTGTCTGGCACACAAAGCTTTTCGGCGAACAATATAGTCTCCTTCCTCAGGGCCAAAAAACACCATAAAGTATAATGGGGGTGTACCAGATAATTAACCATCCTCCCAGTGTTCATTGTTATAAATGGAATCCAGAAACTAAAAGCAAAACTGCTTTTCAACACATGTGTAAACCTGCACAAAGAACATATTGGGGCTCAACACACGTGAGAACCTTTATTGCGGGTGTGCAGGAACCAAAATTTAGTTGGTGGTAAAAAAAGTCTTGTATGTACAGGGAAGGCAGCATCCTCTGCACAACACAGACTAAGGTACTTTGTTATTCTCCCAAAGGAAATGGCAACCACACTTTTTCAAAAGCCTTTGTCAGGAAAGTGAGCTTAGGGATTCAGACTCCTTGCTATCCTCTAGTCTCAGTTGCTGGACGCCTGGCCCACCACTCTGCTCCAGTTGTCGCGCCACCAGGAAAGACGGTTTGCTCCTTTCCTGACCGAAGCTTCTTGCTTGGTCAGTGAACCCTCTTCATAGCCCCCAGCTACTGGGTCTTGCTCCCGCTGCCTCTGCGGCTGCACGAAGCCCTGCCCCTCAAGGACGTGTTTAGGCTCGCCTCTGCGGACTGTGTATTTTCCTCCCTCCGTAGGCATCACACATGGCGTCTGAGGTTCGTTCACAGTTCTTATTGAGTGTACCTAAGTCATCGCAATCAAAAAAGGTGTATCCGTCTTCCGTTATGGCGGCCTTCAGATGAAAGTCTGCATTACCTGAAGCCAATTGGGTGAAAGGAGGATTGTTCGTATTTGTAGTTCTTTCAAATCCCATGTAGGCGGATAATGTAGCCTGTTGAGGGAGGTTCTCATTTGACTGAGTCCTTGTCCCTTGAGAAGGGAGTCCCTTCCAGTCCCGCTTGTTCAGATCCCTAGGAAGGGTCATGCGCAGCGTGCTTGCCTCCCTAGCCTCCCGGTGGGTGGCTCCCTTCTGGGTAGAAGAAACGTATTGTGCAGATTTCTCACAGCTGTATAGGTTGATATGCCCATGTTCTACACCTCCCCGACCGGTGTATCCTAGTCCATTTGCCTGGCAATGTGGTTTCTTGTTCGTCATAACTCCATCACCCGGTGTAGATTGCTGCATAGTTGAATTTCTTGTCTGTTGGGCGGTGCGTCCACCGATGGTGGCGTGTATCTAGCTTGGTGACTGAGTTGGATACATGTCATAAATTATGATTGTGGAAGGGCAATCTAGTGCCTGAGTGAATGTTGCACTTTCCTGCAGGCCCTCTGATTGCTGATAGAATCTTGATGCATGTTTGTGGCTGACGGCCCCGGAGAATGTTGAGGAGTGTTTGGAGTGCAAGTGTTATGAATGTGTCAGTTGGGGACCTGTACATGAGTATTGCCAGTTGTAAGGAACTCATGGTGGCAACAGTAAAGACCGACACAAGTGATCACAGTTCAAGGGTGTTAATTGAACTTTATAATGGGTGAGATAAACACCTAATCTAAACCTAAATCTAAGATGGGAGCAAGCTACGACCATCAAATAATAAGGCAGTCCTAGTGGCGTCTTGTCAAATAAAAAGGGCCTATACTTAAAAAAAAGACTGCCAATCTTTACTACTAAATTTCTAAAAGAGTGGGGGATAAAATTCACCAGAAAAGAAAGTATTCACAAAATCAGGCTGGTATAGCTTGGTCTCCTTTCCCCATGTTTGAAGACCGGGACAAGGCGCGACTCTCGAGCCTGCTTGGCCTTGTCAGCACGAGGTTCACTGTTCCAATTCAACACTATCAAAACATTCAGAGGCTAAATCTCTTTGCTGAAAAAGTATCTTGCAGTAGAAGGCTTGCTGATTCAAAGTAACAAATAGTTCCTTTGGTGCTCTTGTACCTTGGGTGATTGCTCTTCGCCCCCCTGGATCTCTCGGATGCCTCTTGCAACTTGGTCCTCCCTCTGTCGAGTTCACTACGGCCTTCCAAATATTGCTTATGATATTCCCCACTGCACACAATCCTTGACCGGGGTTCACTCTTGCCGACATAAATGTTCACGGGTGTATTATTCTTCGCAAATAACAATACAAATGGATGTTCTCTGAAAGTTCTCTCATTGGTCTTGCACCTTGCAAGATTGCCTTTCGCCACTAGGATCCTTTTTGCAAAAATTAGCCTCCCTCCATCTGTTTCATTACAGCCTTCTTGGATCACCCTCTGCCGGGCTCGGATAGTCCTTGCAAAAATGGGCCTCCCTCGGTCGGGTTCACTATGGCCTTCTTTAGCATGGTTTATATATTTTTAACACAGTTCGTTTACTCATTTTTATCAGAAAGCGGGGTTCCCTTCCACTAGCTTTCCTCTGACGTGACCCTTGTAGGACAACTCTGACGCGTCGGGCCACCCTTTCCGAAGGCCTTCTTGTAGTTTCATAAACCGGTCCCGATCAGTCTTTCGAATGAGCGCCCACGTGGCGCCTGACCCCTCTGCACTTGGACCTCAACTGGGCTTTCTTTAAAGTTCAAACACATACAGTTATTTTCTCTTTCGGATTCCTTGTGGTCAAAATTGTGCTAGTTGCAATCTTGTGCTCAACACAGTTCAGTTTGCTATCAGCTTCCTCAGACTCACCAGCTGTGCTGAATCCGTTGGCTTCTCAGGAGTCAAGGATAGTACCACGGTAGCCAGCTTGCCTCTCTATCTGCGTTATCAAAGCTGGAGGCCCCTGTATACTATTGACATCTGCTGCTCCGTACGCCAGCTGTAACTCCCTGTCTTATGCTTTCCCTTTCGGAGGCTTCGCTGGCCTGAGCTGAAAAGGGCAAGGGCAATTCCCCCTTTGTCCTTCCAGGTCTTTACCGCCTTTCTTTTCACTTTGAACTGCCGGTTTGGTGTAGCTGTCACCTTGTGCATTCGGTCTTGCTCGAAGTGTGCTTTCATGCTTCGCTTTTTATCCCTGTGAGGAAGGTAAAGGGCCGTCTGGTGTGCGTGGTTATTGTCCATTGCCTGACTCTGCCTGACCCGTGTGTTGGGGCATGTCGGGTAAACGGCTCTGGTGTTAGTCCGTTGTCTGTTACCATGTCAGAAAGTGTTCGTGTGGGGAAAAGGGTGGGGGGGGTAGAGCTTCTAAGTATCCTACAGGGTAGGATGGGGAAAAGGTGTTACAGGGGGGGGATACCACATCTCAACCCTCTGTGTCCCACCTCCACTCGCCCAGGTGATACTCCCCCACTGGTCCACCCCCAGAAACTGGATCCAATAGCGATGGCCGTGTCCTGGCCACCTAGAAGACAGAGCCCCGGGAACTAATAAGTGAAGTGAAACAACTTCGGGTTTCTTACACAATGGACAGTCTTTCCTGTGTATAGTTTGAAAGTAACTGGACTCCATTATGTACTTGTATATCGGTTTATTAAAGCTACCAGGCCGTTTCTAACTAAGATGCTCACAGCTGCTTTGCGTCCCTACAGGCTGCTCCATCTTTTATTTTAAGAAGGCTCTCACTCTTCAGAAAAAGGATCTGCTACAGCTGTGATCAAAGGCAAAACATATTTCTACCCTTTTTTATATGACTGCTTTAACTCCTTTATGTTGAAGATGACTTGATATCCGCCTGCATTAGTAAAAACATCTTTTCCTGTTTTCAGTCTGTTTTAACTTGAAATGAAGGTTTCCTAAAACAAAGCCTGACATCTACCGCTTATGTCTCGCCCCTTGTCTGAATGTGGTAGGTACCCAGTGACATAATATATGGCATCAGGAATATGGCATCAGTCATCCCTCTTAATGCTTGGTTACTTGCCTGTACGCACTAATGTAAGAGAGCTTCCAGTTATTGAAGCATTTAAATAATGCAGATTGAGTTTAATAAACTGCTAATATGCTGCTTGTAAGTGTTACAAAAAAGCTGTTCAGTACAGCAATGCACAAAAAAGCATATTAACAAACGGTTCTTTATCAAATAGTGGTGATAGTGTCTACTTTTTTTTTTAAAAAAAATTTAATTTTCTTTAGGAGGAAGGAATCTGACGAGCCTTTTCATGGCTAGAATTGTGCTCTATACTTGCTCAAGCAGAATTACTGTAACTTTGTTGTACATTTGTAAAGTTATTGCAGGTACGGTAGTGATCAGGGGTGTCTTGCCCATAGAGAAGGCTAGGGGGAGCCACCCCTGACCCCCCTTACTTTTC
Organism: Ambystoma mexicanum; assembly: GCF_040938575.1. Taxonomy (NCBI): domain Eukaryota; kingdom Metazoa; phylum Chordata; class Amphibia; order Caudata; family Ambystomatidae; genus Ambystoma; species Ambystoma mexicanum. The sequence continues at coordinate 499,566,606 of NC_090929.1, read as the reverse complement.
AGGGCCCTCTAGGTTGATAAAGTAAAGGTATCCATAAAAAAGTATTTGCATTATGGAGCAAGTGATTTTCACATGCTCCATAATGCTAATGTAGTGGTCCCATTTGCAACGAATCTAAACGCATTTAAGTTATTTGTAAATGCAAAGACTGGTGATGTCCTTAATGCCCTGCACAGTACTTTACATGAGTAAAGGACAACAAATAAAGTGCTGCATTAGGCAGACCATCGGTGACCTCGTAGCCTTCATAATCCTTCAGGGGTGTGGGTACCGAAGGCCTCTTCACCGCTCCCTCTCCCTGTCTGTTTCAGGCAAGGGAGAGGGTCCGAATATTGACCCTGCCTGATCCAAGAATATGCAGGAGGAGCGGTAATGAGCGTATCTTGATCCCTGAACCTCTTCCTCAGCGTGATGAGATCTGTAATAAAGGGGAGTGTAAGTGAGAATGCACTCTGAAGTTTTTCAGAGAAGCTGTATAGGCGCACGACTGCTTGGATGAATGTGTCTGCAAGGAATACTGGGTCCTAATCCGGGGCATTGGTGCACACCGACTAACGGCTTTGCAAAATTACATGACATGTTTTTCTTACTACGGCATGGCAAATTACAAAGGTGTTGAGGGCAAAACCAATGTGATGTGTGTTCTTGCGTATGGAGGAAGGAGCATATGTGCAGTAAGCATGCCGCCGTAAGAAGAAAAAATTCCTTTGCAGCGAAGACTTGTTGCTAGTGCAACAAGCAAAGAGCTATTTTCTTACTTGCCATAACATTTCATTCTGGCATCCTGGGTGTTCTTATTTGAGTTGTGGGGAGGGGAGGCAGTTGTACAGCCAGCAAAGAGTTTTCTTACTGTGGCATGGCATTTTATATTGGCAATACGGGCAAAACCAATATGAGGAGTACTCTGGGGAGGGAGCATTTGTGCAGTAAACATGCCACAGTATGAAAACACGCCTTTGTAGCAAAGCTATGTCTTATTGTGTTAGGGCAATGGCGTTTTATACCTGCGTTACAGGCAATGCCAACATGAGTGTTCTTACATGGACATACTGACCTCCGTTGATGAGCCAGTCTGGTCGTAACTCAAGACTGTAGTGGTGCCTGTTGTCGGAGTAGGCCATGGAAGCCCATGAAGATGTATGGTTGAGTCTTATGTTAGGATAACCCGGTTACCCATACCAGAAAACCCCAGGACTTATTTTCCATATTACACCCCTCACTCTGCGATGCTTGGTACATACCGCTGCTTTAAATGGATACCAACAACAGCATTGAAGATGTAACTTGGTTTTCTACTAGGTTCATGGTTTGACCTTTACTTCAGCCATCCTCCCTAATGCCAAAGCAGGGGAGGAAGGTGGTACCCTTGCGCTAGAGATCTGTAACGCTCTCTGCACCAGTCCCATGACAACTTACAGGGCAGGCTCCAGGGTTTGGGGGTTCTAAGTGTCAAAAGATTTGTGGGGGCCTCCTAAAATGAATACATAGCGGCATCAGTGACTTCACAGAACATGACGTCACAGAGTTAGTCTTTTTTTTCTACAGGGGATTATAGGAAGTTAAATAAAGAGGTGACCAGGAGTAAGACAAGAGGCAAATAAAATTGTAATACCCAATGTGGGAAGGGTCTATGGTATTATGAGGCTTGTGGGTCTGCTTAGATCACATGATATGCAGAGGCCGACATCTAGTGGTAGCCGTGTAGTATTACATTATTTATTTTTGAAACTCGAAAAGGGACGTTGACGGGGCGTGCGAGTAATACTACCCTAGTGACATCCCCTGTACCCATGGGCCTTCACGTGTCAAAGTCCCTTAGATTGTTTTCTGCCATCATAGTAGATGCAAATCGTTCTTCTGGCTAATGCCTTTTAATTATATGTTTAAATGTGCACTTTCTTTCCTTTTGAAAGGTCGTACAACCACTGCGACGGCTTGCAAGGACAGATTTTTCAATTCCTTTAACATTCTCGAACTTTGACCGGGGCTTACCTAGGCCTTTTCGGACCTTCACAGTAGGGAGAGTAGGGGGGGGGGTCATAACTTCTTGCTTTAGAGAATGCCTATTTCCCTATTCTTCTCTTCCCATCGCCGAGCTGCCATCTTTCCATATTCTGGAAAACACACCATTAAAATTCTGCCCTTCCTGTAACAGGAAGTTTTCCTGGAAGGACTCTCCTGCCTCCCCAGAAACCATTCCGAAAAGGATTGCAAGTTCTGTAAACTTCTTCAGTCCATGAGACTAAAGGACCGGAAGACTAAGCGCTGAGCCCATCACACCATGAAGGCCAAGGCCGCCATGGACGTGGAGGAAGCCTCCAGCGAGGGCAGCATCGGCATCCTAAGTGACGTTGAGGGCGATCAGGACCTGTTTCCAGCGTGTGAGCCCTTGACTCCAACAGGCAGGCCAGCGATTCTGCTACGGAGACAACATCCGGCGGCTCATGCACCCACATTGCACGCCACACAAAACACACCCCTCTACCCCCCATGGCTGACAGTCGACTGCATCGTCGACCAATAAGCCACACGTGGTTTCGAAGGCAAGGTCCGAAAAGTCCGTCCTCTGTGCCATCGCGATCGCCACATGACGGCCCCCAAAACCAACACCAAAGTCTGTTTCCGGCACCACAAGAAAAACGGACAAATCCTCGGGTACCGGCGAATGTGCATTGAAAGACGCTTCGATGGTCCTTTACAAAAATTCCAAGATGAGTGAACTCATTAAACATGTCCCAGACGCTCACCTCCAGTCCAAAATGTCAAAGCACACTAAATCTATGATGCCCTTACGCTCTAAATCCCCTATTTCAAGGGATAAAGAACACTGCCCCTAGTTACACCCTTTCAGGGGCAATGCTCCACAAACAGCCCTCGACATCAGAGGCTTACTCCATCCCTGTTCCACAGGTTTTCCAAGCTCCACCCAATGGACCCCAGAACAATTTGATAGAGTAATGAGGAGAATGTCAGGCTTTGATTTTTCTTGATCAACACCCTGATCAACTGTCCAGCCTCCAAGGGCCCTCTTAAGGGGAGGCATCTTGAGACCAGCCTGCCGCCAAAAGACCTTGTCGAGACACTGCCCAGCCTATTGCCTCACAAAACATACCTGACGATCTAAACTACATTGACACTTCAGGCTCACAGGACCCTGGTTCAATAGCAGACCAAGGGGACCTAGATGAGACAGACCAATATTATGATGAGTATGATGTCTACATCATACAATCTCCTGACCATTATAACCAACCCATGGCTGAAGCCCTGGTGGATAATCGGCTGCAGTATAATGAGCTCCTCTCAAAATCTGCTGAGCATTTTAAAATTGATACCCAAGAGGCACAAGTCGACAAGGACTTTGAAGAGGACATCCTTTGGTATAAGGGGTCTGCAGCTCAGTGTATACCGCTCCTGCAGTCCATCCAGAGGCGCATTCAGCCTTAATGCCAGCTGTAAGTGTCTCCCGTGGTCGGACTGATCACCGACCACGGGAGACACTTACAGCTGAGGCACCGGGCCTCCTCAGAAACCTAAATCCATGCAGTTATTAAAAGAACGTCCTTAGGCATCAAGCCTCACCAATCAGACCATTAAGAAACACTAATCTTGCCTTTGAAAAAGACCCTTGTGTGGTCGAAACACGTGTCGGCACCCTTAGCAACAATAAAGAACCAATAGCAAAATTCTAGAGCAAGTGTGCACAGTATTGCTTGAAACATAAGAGATCTTCTCAAATTGTATATGCAGTGCCGATAACGCAGGATTCCCACAACAATCCCTTGCAAGAAAATATATACACTGGGCAGGAAAGTAGCTACCAAGTATGGATAGCCAATAACACCATGCTCTTGGCAAGTTATAATTGGCACAAATCGACAAGATCTCACAACAAATCAACTCTGTCCCAGAGCCCCTTAAAGCACAGCTTTTAAAAACAGTGGCTGAGGGTAAGCAGGTGGCAAATTGCATACTGAAGAATAATCTGGACACAGCAGATAATGCATGCCGTATAGTAGATGAGGGTACCCTCATTAAGCGCCTTGTTATGACAATCTGGGTTTAAACTGGAAACTCAAGCCACCCTGCTAAATTTGCTGATTGAACCAAACGCCTTATTTGGGAAAGCAGTCGAGGATGTACTGAAAAGTGCAAAAGAGGAGTACAACACCCACAAGTTCCTGGGACAACTCGTGAATAAACTATTTTGTGCGAAGAGGTGCATTTAATACACACTGTTTTCAATGGACTAAACTCCCTGCGTTCCTCTAAATATAACCGGGGTGGGCAAGCTTCTTCGGGCTCCTCGCAAGGTCAATTCTCCCAGCAACATTTTCAAAGGGGGCACAGAAGATCGAGGAGTAGAGGCAGATCCTCCTCCACCAGAAGCTCCACCCCGCCAAAACAATGACCACCTGCTCCAGGTCCCATCCCATGCTTCTCCAGTAGAAGGTTGCATTTGTCATTTTACCCACGCATGGGAGGGGGGATCATGTCAGACAAGTGGGTACTTTCCACCGTATCAGGAGGCTATTGCATAGAACTCCTACAGACACCACCCGCCAAAGCAATGACGGACAACGCAGGAGGACAGCACATTCTGCTGGAAGAGGTCAAAGCACGGCTAGAAAAAGACACCATAGAATTCGTCCCGGCAACCCAGGTAAACCAGGGTATCTATTCAATGTACTTCCTTGTGCCAAAGAAACACCTAACAATGTGCCCTGTCCTAGACCTGCACCCTGCAAACACGTATGTCAATCCACAAAGGTTTCACTTGACAACACTCCAAGAAGTTATCCCACTGCTGAAACCAGGGGACTACATGGCCACGAAAGATGCATACCTTCATATTTCAATGTTCTAAGTGCACAGAAAATTCCTGCGCTTCAAGATAGCAAATCAACACTACCAATTAAGGCGCTACCATTCGGCATTGTCTCCGCTCCAAGGGTATTCACCAAGGTATTGGTGGGATTTGCTGTAGTGGCGGCGCAATTACACAGACCATTAATCCCAGTGTACCTTATCTGGATGACTTGCTTGCAAATTTGGGGGTGATCCCCTGTTATCAGCCAAATACCCAAAGAACAATCAACCTTCTGTTTCAATTGGGGCTCTCAATAAACGAGAGGAAATCGAGCCTCGTTCCAAACCAAACCGTTAGTAGGCAAGATCATAAAGATTGAAGAGGGGCTAGTCTTACCGTCAAACAAGAGTTCAGAACATACTGCTGCAAATACCTCATTATCTGGCTGGCCGCCATATACCCGTATGCAAGGCAATGCACCTACTCACGATGGCTTTGTGCATTTATCTGGTTCCACATGCATGGTTGCGCATGTGCCCAATGCAGGAGTGGTTAGCAAACAGTGGTCTCAGGCAAATGGTCAGTGGGACGATCTAGTGATTGTTTTGCTAATACTAGTAGAAGCACTTCGCTGGTGGTCAAACAAAAATCTGTTAAAAGGGAAACCCTTTCACCATCTCCAGTACAAGTGGTAATTACAACAGGCGCCTCGCTCTCCGAATGGGGAGCCCATTACCTGCACAACACAACACAGCGCATGTCCTGTGGACACCAACCACAGCCCAAAACCACATGAACCTTCTAGAACTACTAGCGGTGTTCAAAGCCCTGCAAGCTTTCCAACTGCATCTAACATGCCAAACATTGCAAGTCCTCAGATGGCACCACAGTCATGTTCTACATAAACCAGCAGGGAGGCGCACTCTCACTCTGTCCAGGCTACCCCAGAAAATGTGGAAGCGGAACATGTTCTTAGTGTCTCAACACGTTCTAGGAGAACTTAATTCCCTAGCAGACTCTCTAAATGGAGATCCTCTACCCATGGAACATGAGTGGCAAGAATGGAGATATTCTAGACCGTCTTCTCCCTCTGGGGTTATCCTCCTTTAGACTTGTTCGCCACAAGCCTAAACGCACAATGCCCAGATTTCGCATCCAGGTTTCCCCAACCGCGATCCAAAGGGGAACGCCCTGTGGGTAAGCTGGTCAGGGAAATTTGCTTACGCTTTTCCACCAACACCACTCCTGTGCTGGATAGTGCACAAGATGCACCAGGAACAAGCAACTGTAATCCCAATCTTGGTTGCTCCTATGTGGGCGAGACGACCTTGGTTTCCACATATGCTCAAGCTGGCGATGTGCGAACCAATCAAGCTCCCGTGTCCCCAAAACATGTTCTCCCAACACGGTGGGGATAACCTTTCACTCACATCCTCAGTCTATGAACTTGGCAGCTTGGCTCCTTAAATCATAGCGTTTGGACATTTAAAGTTACCTCAAAGGTGTATGGAAATCCTCAAGAAGGCACGCAAACCTAACACCAGGCACTGCTACTTCAACAAATGGAAAAGAGTTGTAATATGGTGCCAATCATAGAATACTCCTTCACACATTCTTCACTACATGCTCCACTTAATAAACTCTGGCCTAGTAGTTAACTCCATCAAGGTTTACCTTGCGCCTCTGTCCACCTACACACCACTTCACAAAAAAAGGTGGCCTGGTGGAAAATCCCAATTACGGCTTTCATGGAGGGAGTAAAGAGACTTTAACCCCCATTTCCAACCCTCCCCCAGGTTGGTATCTCAATGTGGTACACTCAAAGCTCATGCGTCCTGCCTTCAAGCCTCAAACACCTAACCTACAAAAGAGCTTTTCTGGTAGCCATCACGTCCATAAGAAGAGTTGGTGAGCTTCAAGCTTTGTGAGTGCATGACCCTTTCTTTGTTATCCACAAAGACAAGTTGGCACTGAGAACACTCTAGGTTTTCACCTAAATTCATCTGCAAGTTCCATGTTAACCAATCCATTGAACTACCCGCTTTCTTTCAAAATCCTTCAAACTTGGCTGAGAAAAACCTCCATAGACTGAATGTAAGGAGGGAAGTTTTGTACTATCTAAACAAGACAAAACTGTTAAGAAAAACAAATCAACTGTTTGTCTCCATAGCACCTGGCAGGGAAGGTGATCACGTTTAAAAAAAAAAAAAAAAAAAAATGCCATCTCCACATGGATAGTGAAATGCATACAGCTCTGCTACTCCCTATCAAAAAACTGCGCCTTTCACACCAGGAGCTACTTTGGCTTTTATTTCAAAATGTCCCTCCAGACGCCATCTGCAAAGCAGCTACATTTAGTTCCATACTCTGCCTTTACTCAGCATTACTGCATTGACACACATTCTAAAGCAGATTCATAAGTGGGACAAGCAGTGCTAAAACATCGATTTGCTAACGTACCTGCTCACAACCCACCTCCTCCCGATACTGCTCGCTAGTCTATTGATGGCATATGATTTAAGCAGATCCACAAGCCTCCGAGGCGATGCATTACTCACCGTAATCTAATTTCTGATGCTTGGATTCACATGCGCCCACCCTTACTTCCCTTCTTGGAGTAGTCAGTGCATAGATGTTTTCTGGCTTTAATCAATTCTTATCGGCTTTATTACATCTGTACTCGCGCTACACTTCATGCTACCTCATGTCGGAAACAAAACCATCTGAGGATTTTGACGCGTGAAGGACCATGGGTACAGGGGACTTCACGCTTGGCATAGTAATACTGGCACGCCCTGTCGACGTCCCTTTTTGAGTTTCAGAAACAACTAATTTAATACTCTGCGGCTACCATTAGATGTCGGCCTGTGCACATCATGGGAATCTATTCAGATACAAGCATCAAAGACGATTGCGGTGGGTAATGCGTTATATATTGCATACACACATTGCCTTGCTGTTGGAGCTCAGACCTGGTGAACTTCCAGGAATGGCTACTAGGTGGCGTTTTGTAATTTATAACTTGGCTCAAATGGACTTTCCTACTTATATAATATAGCAATATAATTAATGGGTCTTTTTTTTGGAGTAGCAAACTACTTGTTGAGACTTCAAATTTTGGCAAATAATGCATAGTGGGAGAGAATCTTTCACCCAGGTGCACACGTTGGTTAGGTTTGAAACCAGCCTGCAACTCGGGCACTTAAGCACACCATCCCAGCTTTATTTGGTAGAAATCATGTTTTCTGCAGGTTCTTTTGGAAATTTGGTTTGAAAACGCCATATTATCTTGGAATGCAGTGCAAAATAATTTGATTGTGTTTTGCTAACAGAAAAAATAGTTTTTGCAGAGATTTCATCATTGTTTTTATTTGTATAGTGTTTTTATTGGCCCATATTGTCCATCCTGGTAATACCCTTTAAATTCAGAACCCTGATATGAGGATTATTTTGACTGTCAAATGAAATAAATCTCCAGGTAATGAGGTATTTTTTGGTTAAAGATAAGGCAAGCAACATACCCAATAGTCTGTCGCTGTGAACTTTGGTTGCAATCACCAAATGGCAGGGAGTGTACTCTAGTCAGACAAGCACTGTGTACTACAGGATTGCTTTAATGTGTGGTCTGTGCAGAGTCCATGCACTTGGGAGGTTGAGAGTAAGGAATTCCGCTGGTTCCTCAAATTTTAACAAATTAAACCCGGGGCTAGGACCAGAGAAAACTACCTCTTCAGTATCCAGGCCAGCTACCTCTTTACCCACATAGCTGCACCTTGTCAATCATTATGACTCAATTGCCTGCTCCTACTTTCCCCTCCTCGCCCCCATGTTTGTTTTTCAACAATAGTCCATTTTAAAGCGATGTCTTGAAAAGTACACAAAGCATAAAAGCCCACTTGTGCAAATGTATTAATCCTAATAAGACCAGAAAGTCCCATTATAGCATTTTTTCCCCCTGTCTTGAATGGAAGATTTCAAATAGAATGCAATTTAGCATGGAGTTAAACAATGTATTGTAAATGTACTTTCAAGATGAAAGGGCTCCCAATAGAAGATAATGCCTGAAAAGTTAACCTGGTTGTTTTTCATTGTTTGCCAAAGGCATACCTCATATATAATGTTTGGAAAATGTGACATTCTACAAAGGTATAAAAGCTTTTTGGTGCATCACATAAGCAAGCATTAAAATAAGGGAGATGGTGCATGTGACGTAGTTTAATTGTGTTCAAAGAAGGCATAGATGTGGGTAGCCCATTTGTGAAAATGCCCTTATTGTGATGTCACATGGGTGTTAGTCCTTGCAGTGCACAGTGGTAGCACGAGTTATGGCTGCGTGCCTTACCATAACTGGTGAATTTCTGGCATTTTTCGGTTTTACCTGTAACCATAACGTCCCTGTAGGAACGTTTTTCCAATGAATTTCATAGGTTCTTTTAGTAGTGCAACTTAACCATAACGTCCCTTTTCAACAATGTTTTATGTTAGTGAATTTCATAGGTTTATAGCAGGGCACTGTAACAAACGCTGCTTAAGCATAGTGTTTGCAGTAAAAGTGAAATGTTTGTAGTACCCACCTTCACCATAACGTCCCTTTAGCAATATTTTGTTTTTAGTTATTTGCATATGTTTTTAGTAGGACATTGTAACCGGAACGTTGCTTTAGCATACTGTTCTCTGTAAAGGTAATATGTATTTGGTACCGCAATTAAAACCATAATGTCTCATTAAAAACGTCTTGTCACTGATAGCTTGGCTCCCCTCCTTACAAACTTTTGGAAAGGCCAAATTTCCCTGTGTATCTATCCATTCGTCCTACCCCTTCACTTGCCTAATAGTGTTGGTGTATCTTAAAAATGAAAGGTGTGCATGTTTAATTTAATTTATTTAACATTTATAAAGCGCTCACACAGCCCACAGGCATCGAGGCGCTGTTACAGGAATTGTTTGTTTTTCTTAGTTGTGTAATTGTGTTGTTTTTTTTTGTCTTAGTTACGTATTTATAACGCGCTTAAACACCCAGAGGTTTCTAAGCGCGGACTCGGGGATCGAACCCGTTGTTGCTTCGTGTCGTCTTGCTTCCAAGACGCGCACGCTGCCGCTGAGCTATCCTCCCGGGACGGGTTTAGTATTGGTGTCACTTAGAGTGGTGTTTCTTTTTGTGTTAACATAGCATGGTGAATGTGTGCCAGACATGATAGCTGCAGGTAAGTAATGTGGAGGTTTCCTATGCACACTGTACATGGCCGCCGTATGTGCAATCACAATGCAGGCATCCGTAGGACTGCAGTACTAGTTTAGCCGGATGTTGTAAAGCACTTTTAATTACTTGTGGGAGCGCACGTCTATCCTTTTTAGAACTATGTCCATGCTTAGGGCATCTTCTGAGTGCTGGTAAGAGCTCCTCTGTCGCCAGCCGTATGGATTAATATGTTAGGTTACCAAATTTCAACTACTGCTCACGACTACGTGGGTTGCTCTGCAAACCTACCAATTATTCGCTGCACCACGCCTGCCTGTATGAGGCCCACTGGAAAACAAGGAACGGCAATCTCAATTGTACAGTGGGCGTGCTAAATGTCACAATAGTTTGATGAATGTGCTGCTGGCCTTTTCATGACTCGTAAAAGACATACCGTCTCTGCACTGAGCACTATGCCGGAAAGTGTCAAGGGTTCCCCTGCGGATCATAAAGTTGGAGATGACATTTAACTGCAGGTGTGACATTTTTATAGTAAGTCTGCGAAATGGCAAAGCTAGTGCAGCTTTCTCACTAACATAGTGCATGTTAAGAAAAGTAAGCAAACTGCAGAATCTTCTGAGAGTAAATAATAGCACTGGTGGTTAGAACAGTACTATAGCCGCATGGGTCGCGCTTAATAAATATCTTCCTCCTGCACGTACTGAAGCTGCGTTTCTCCTTGCTGTAAGCATTGTTGTATTTCACAGTTCATTCATCTCTGCATGCTAGTCCTACGGCTAATGGTGTACCATGAACTGTCCATACCACGTGTGACGAGAACAGCAATGCAAGCATAAGGGACCAGTTGGCAGGGTATGCCAAAAATGCAGTAGGGTAATTTCATGTACAGCATTCTTCACAAAGACTGCGGCCTACAACAGGGGCACTCCTGTATGGCACCCAGAGCGGTAAAAGACCCTTGCACACCATATGCCGCGCTAATGATCCTTACCTGCCAAAGGGCATTGTAGTGCGCATGTACTGCAACCCGGTACTCTACAGAGGGAAGCTACTTTGAAGTGCCTGGGAAGAGTCCAGGAGCATGGCGGCTATTTAAGTGAGGGCCACCCAACATTACGCCTCTCGGTGCATGTCCCCTACGATATCCCTGTAGGTGGTGGCCCTTCTGTACCGGTCCTTCGGTGGCGTGTGTTACAAGACCAAAATAAATAGTAATGAAGTGGAAAAGGTAAGTAGAGAAAGCTCCTTTCAGAGTGCAACAATGTAAGTGCCAATGAATGGAGGCAGGGCGCCGCGTATCGTATACCCTCCACAGATTGTGTGCTAAATAGAAGTAACCGTGGTACTGTGGAAACAGGTAGAAATGGGTGGCTGTTGAAAGAGATGGTTTTACATATTGCAGTGCGTTTTGAAGAGTGGAAGTGCGCAACCCCTACTACAAACATTATTCTTATACTTCCAAAAAGGGCAGCAACCCAATTTCTGTAGGCTGTGCAGAAAACAGAAATGCAGTAATGTAAGAGGAACGCTATTTGTGGGGAAAACTCCGTAATGGGAATAAAAAATGATGCAGGAGATGTGAAATAGACGAATGCCCTGGCCAAGTGCCTCCTTCAGTGCAAACGGCACTGAAAATAGTGTTACATGTTGTGCAATTTTCCCTCCACAATGAACAGCAATAATATGGTTGTGATCGCGCGTCACCAAAGTCTCTCGCAGACAAACCACAATCAATCACTTCATTGTAGGTACTCTATATGGCTACAAATCCACATGATACAATCCACAATGAGCTCCCATCGGACTCTGTTTTCCATTCATTGTGAAGTAATGTATGTAGAACTCCCCCACAAAGAATACGCAGTGGCTCGTGCAACACACCGCCAAAGCACACCCTCTACATTTTACATTTTGCTCAACAAATATACTGGGGGGTGTGTGTGTGTGTGTGACTGTGTGTGTGTGACTGTCACTGTGTCACTGTGTCACTGTGTCACTCAGGGAAGAATATGTTGTTTATAGTGCTGGCTCTCAAAGAGCCGTTTTGTATTTTATTTTTATTTTATTTTTAAAGGTGCGTCCATTGAAACAATTATTTTTAAAAGTGTTTTTGCTTGTTGTAATTCGCCTCGCATTCTTACAATAGTGTCTTTAGTGCAGCGTGTAGATTGGAAAACAATGTCATTGCCACTGTGCGTCAATGAAATGCCATTTCCTTTGGGAAGGTGCACATATCGATACCCAATGTTGTCATTCTCACAGGAGTACATCCCAGCAGCACGCAAGAAGTTAGTCATGGTTCTGTTGATAAGACGCCTTCCTATCTCTGGCTACCGACAACATTCATTGGAATAGTTGTATACTGGACTTGGTGGTATACATGAGAAAAGCACCTTCGCAGTGGGAAAAACGCGCTTCACTGCTTTAATCATCTTTTTGAGTTGATGGTACACACTTGAACAAGCTATGGAACCTAAAAGCAATGCTCCATAGTTCAGGACCACAACGAGTACAGTAGCGAAAGTGGCCACTAGTCAACATTCTACAAGCAAATGGTCAAAATTACAGACCGCAACACCACACCACAAAGCGTCCACTTCCTCCAAATTCAAGTTGCCATTAAAGCCTTTTTCCACGGCATAATGCAGCAGATCTAGCAGAAAGGGATCACCCACTATGAAAATTGTGCGTCTCGCCATCTCGGCCAGCCTCACTACACAGAGTAATGAAACAATATGGCTGCCCTTTCCTGTGACGTGCACTCTGACCATGCGATTGAACAATTTGCACAGTCGTATTTCCATTGGCCAGCATGGTGAGAAACGCAGATAGTGGCACGTGCGCTCTCCATGTAACGCTAGCAGTTCTGTACAACAGTCCCCTGCGTACACACCACCCCCAGAAACGTTGTTGCGCAATCCCTCAGCCTGCACAGTTCAATTTCCATGGCCACTGGCCTGAAAATCCCCAGATGAGGCTTTTATGCTGCGTGTGTGTGTGGGGGAAGAAATGTCAACCAGGGTAAGGGCTTTGGTTTGTAGGGTGGGCTCTGAAAAGAGCCGTTGTGGGTTTTTTGATATCATCTGCTTCCACACAAAGAGCACGTTTTCAGTTTGAAACAGTTGTGTGTTTTTTTTTCTTTTCGTCCTGAGAATCTGACAGCAACCTTTTGACTGCATCTTGGAGATGAGCGAACAAAGCAACATTACCAATGGACGACAACGAAATGCCATTTCATTGGAATAACTCTGCATTTGCAAAACGAGTGATGTCATTGTTACCTAAAAAAACATGTCCCGAAGAGACATAAAATCGGACGTGCTTCTGTTAATCAGACACCTTTCAGCTGCTGGCTGGGTACAACAGCCAATATGAGTGGTCCATACTGTTGGTGGTATGGCGGACAAAACCACCTGGGCAGTGGGAAAAAAACTCTTCACTGCATTCATCAGCCTCTTGAGTCGACGGAGCAAACGTAAACTAGACCCGTAACCCAATTACAACACGTCGCAGTGCATGACGACCACATGCACAGTAGCGGAACTGGCCGGTTCTCTACAAAGTGCATGCATATCGGCTAAACTGGGGTCCTCCACAGCGTACCACAATGCGTCCACTGCTTCCAAACTGAAATTGCCATGAAAGTGTCTTTCCTGGGCATACTTGTGCAGATCTATCGCAAAGGCATCACCCAAAGTCAATACAATGCGTTTGTCTATGTCAGCCAGCCTCACTACGCAGAGTAATGAATATCGGTATTATCGCCCCTTCCTGTGACCCACACCGTCGGTTCCTGATTGGATAATCCCCACAGTGCCATTTCCATTGGCCAGCATGGTGAGAAGCACAGATTGTGGCATGTGCCCTTTCCAAATAATCATGAGGGCCGCGCCCCGGTAAAGCACAAACTCGTTCCCTTTCCACTAGCCCCTTCCAACCACGCCCTTATTGGGTATTGTTAAGTAGTCCCACACGTATCCACCAATGCCATCCAAGACATCAGCATCTAACATGGTCAGTTCTCCAGAAGAATTCATATGTACCGCTACAAAATCAGCCTGCAAGTGTGCTGTTATTGGAAAGCACATCCAGTGGGAAGTTCAGTCAAACATTGCACAATTTGTGCATGCACATTTATCCACATGAGCACCCATCACCACAAAAGAAAGGTATGAACATTGTTTTGGCAGTATGTTTACAACTCCTGCGCACAAGATCTGCCTCGAAGCGTCCATTACGTGTTTGAAAAGCTTATTCGTTTTCCTCCCATCTCCTACCATGCAGTGGCAATTTAATGATATTTGCTTGCAACGTTTTCATTTACCCATATCATAGTGTATTCGTGGAACCGGAACTCTCTTCTTTCCGACAATGCTACGAAATGTGTTTCCCCACTAACCCACCTCCCTACATAAATCGTAAAAAGCTGACACCAAAGCCACCACTGATTGTATCTTACCAACCTAAAGTCAGTTCCCAAAATGTCAGTGTGGCATAGCTGAGGTTCTTTGTACGCTGCACCATTGTCACAGCCTCTTTTTAAATCTGCCAACTTCCACTCTCCACCCTCAGCAACTCATCCATAAGAGGACTGCACAGTGGTCGAAGTGTACAAGAAGTAGAGGAACTATGTTCCCTGCTGTCCTGGCCCGCTCCCCGCAAACCGCATCGCCACACTCCCTCCCATGCGCAATACAAACCCCTAAACACACAAGACTGCTGTTTGAGGGAACGTTCAGTGCAGTGCACCGGAAGTGCAAGTTTCAACTTCTTACTACACTTTTTTTTATTTTTATTTTTTATTAAAGGATGTCATTCCGGAACGGTTTCTTTTTAAAATAAAAGTATATGAACCAAAAACCTAATTTAAAAAATAGAGGAGCACCACTCTCGACCACTGGGATTGAGCAACTTGTCCTTGGCCTGAATGCCAGGGATCGTATCTCTGCTAGACTAAAATGTCTGCAATAGCTCCCACTGGCTGCGAAGAATAAAATTAAAGCCCTGTGCATTATTCAGAAAGCCTTCTGGTCCCTGAGACCTCAATACTTTGTACGCTCACTTCCTAAATATCTGCTTGCTCCAACTCTTCCCTCATCCGCCTCCAACTCCCTCAGGGCCGGTTGCTTTTGCACGTGACCAGTTGGTGTTAGATGTCTTTCTTCTGCTGGGGCCTCCCTCTGGAACAGGCTCTCAGCCTCCCTGGAACTTGAGGAGAACCATTTTAGGGTCTGGAAGCACCTCAAAACCTTTCCATGTGCTTCTTCCTTCCCTCCTCTCCCCTGCTCACTTCCTGCCTAAAAAAGAATGAGCACTGGTTTCCTACCCACCCTGTAATCTGTGCCCCAGGCCACCTCCCTCCTGACAGTTCCACCCCTGCAGTGGCTTTCTGCCAAACCCCGCACTTGGACTGTTTTCTGCAACCTTAACAGTCCAGCCACCACTTGATGTCTACACTTATCCTTCCACTTGCTTGCACCGGCTGTACTTGCACGTATTGCTATTTCTTTGTTGTTCCCATGTACTCCACTTTGCCCTCCCCCTCCCCATTCACTTGCACATTCTGTCACCTGACCTAGTGGGATCAATGTCTGTGTGGCCTCTGTTCTGCCTCCCTTTTTCTCGTCGCGCCGTCACACACTTGTTTTTAGGCTCCGTACAAATGCCACAGAATACCATATCACATCATACCTTGTAGACTTCACAAAATGGTCTTTCCACTGTAATGCATGCACTACCAATGTCTGAAAAGTGCTGCCATAAAAGCAGCACGGAATGTATGTTAGCAATGTTAAGCTAGTGCATGCATCCAAACAGGATGCCTGCCCCTTACCTTGCACACTTTCACCATAGCCTCCTACATTTCCCTGTACAAACGGACCTTCTGCCACAGTGTTTGTGGACACACCACAACCAGCAACCACATTGCACAATGGCTTAGCCTCCACAGTGCCAATGCCATAGCTGCCACCCTGAAAAGAGCCTGATGTGGCACTTCTAATCCTCAATTTATCGCAGAATCTGCGTAGTTACTGAGCTAGGAGGGGAAGGGGCAGGGGGAAATATAAAACTGGGTAGGGCATTGTGTCTATAGTACTGTCTCTAAAAACACGTATTTTTTGGGGGGTGGGGAGTGTTTGTCGTGTTTACGTTAAGTGCGTGCATAATTTTTTTTCTTGTGTTCGCTCTTTTGCTGACTGTTTGCTTCTCCTCCTGAAATTTTTCTTGACTGAAGATGAACACTTTTCTTACATTTCTACAGGATTCTCTGCAACGCTTCGTGCAGAGTGGCAAACAAAACACCATTGCTAATGGAGGTCAAAAAAATTCAATTTCCTTGTAACCACTGGAAATCTTGTTGGCTATTAATGCTTTCATAGTTGGTGCAGAACATCCCAGCACTGCACATGAAGTCACACATTCTTCTGTTTATCCAACATCTCCCGACCTCTAGCTTTGGACAAATTACACCGGCATGGTCCCATGCTCATCTTGGTGTTATCGATGAGAAAATCACCTTGACAGTGGGAAACCTCTGCATCACTGCTGTCATCAATTTCTTTAGGTTTGCGAGCAAACGCATGACATGTACCCTAAATGTAGTGCTCCAAAATGCACAACCACAACATCAACAGTACCGATGGAGGCCACACATGTGCAAAGGAAATCCATGCACCCGAAATCCCACTCATACGCTGTTCCCCAAAAAGCCTGCACTCCTTCCAACTGAAAGTCAGTATCAAAGCCTCTTTCCACAGCATACCTGTGCAGATTGCGCACAAATCACCCACTATCAGCCCTCTGCATCTAACCATCTCTGCCAACCTCACTGCATCAAAGTTTGGGTAAATGTCACTGCCCCTTCCTTTGAACCACACCCTCGACACCTCATTGGAGAATCCCCACAGTTCCAGTTGCAAAGGCTCCATGCTCAGAAGGGCAGGATGTGGCATGTGCGCTTTCCCGCCTACAGCGAGGGCCATGCCCCAGTAAAGCAGACAAAATACTTCTTCCCTTTGCACTGGCATTTTTCCAACACTCCCTCATTGGCTGCTGTAAAATTTTCAAACATGCATGCACCAACCACATACTGAACCTCTGCATTGCACTCTAATTTCTGTACACCACTCCATATTTACTGTTCAACACCCTCCGTGCACGGTACCTTTGCTTCCAAAGCCCCTCCACCAGAAACTTCTGCTAAAGGATGCACTATTTCAGCATCCACAAAGATCCTGAGGTGCACTCGGCACACCTTTTAGGCCATGTACACAACAGTCCACCCTTGTCGACACCCAGCACACTATGGATCCATGCATGCGCCCATCCGGGCACCTACCATTATGCACAAACATACCATAGGTATGTAGCAGCACTTCACCCTAACTCCCCCACACCATAAAACACCCATTCACAAAAACGGGTCGCAATTAGCTAAATCCAAAAATATACCAACTCCTCCACCACTCCTACCCACAGCCATTCACAAAGTAGTGCGTCGCTGCCAACCTAACCACAAAATGTTCACAACATTGAGCCTACTTCAGCAAATCTGCACACAGCATAGTAACCAAGCACATATAAGCTGCACTTCAACCATACCCTCTTCCATACTGAAAGTATGCAAACAGTGCACCCTGTGCCCACACTGCATGACCTTTCACTGCACCACCTCCAACCACAGATCAAACAATGTACCATGTTGTAAAAAAGACCTCACCTGCGAAACCAAACATACACGCATGGCAGCTCACTTCTGCTGCAATATGGCATCTAAAATGTGCTCCACAACCATTCCTTGCAGGTCACCACCCACTAACTGATGCAAAGTCAAAAGTGCATTACTACCGTGGGTGTCCTCAAGTCCTAGGCTCTCGAGTACATGGCCTATGGCCTTCGGCCAGGCACCCAATTGTCTAGGCCTTGAACAGACCAACTGCAACGTAATGCCTCCCTGCATGTCACCATGTAACTAACTATGACAATCCACATACACACCACCGCTACCAGCACTCCTACCCAACCTGTGCACCTCCATGGAGCGATGTTGCAACAAATTGCAACAGTTACCATAATGTAGAAGGAAAACTCTCTCTCCTGCACCCCTGTGCACTTTCATTCACATACTATGGGCGTACCCACTTCCATTCACAAAGGTTTGTGTCACTGCCAACCTACCCACATTCTGTTCGCAACACTGGCCCTACTCCAACCAATCTGCACATACCACACTATGCCAGCACCACCCTCTACCGGATGCAGAGTCAGACATGCGTTGCTGCAGTGGGTATGCTGAAGCCCTACGCTCTTGAGTGCATGCCCTACGGCCTTCGGCCATGCACCCAATAGTCTAATCCTTCCACAGACCCACTGCTACTTCATTCACCCATTCATGCCACCATGTGCCCAACTACTGCATTCCATCCGCAGAGCACAGCCACCTGCGCTCCCCCCCAACCTGTGTCATGTGCAATTTACTCCCCTTCTAAAATTCACCTGCCAGCACTCACCACGAAAAGAGGTTGCCAGAAACCGGTCACTGCAGAAGCTATCGGGCCGTTACGACAGCTGCCTCCAATCACCACACAAAGTACTCACCTGTCTAGCTACCCACGAATTGGCGCAATACGCACAAATACTGCAAGCACTCCTCCGTCGTCTTCCACCTATGTACATATGGCGCATGAACCACTTCTCACTGCCCTACCCGTTCCCTCCCTTCTTGCCACCAACACATGGCGTACTGTACATTTTCCAGACCCTTCCGCCCCTGCACTGTCCTCCGACACAACATGGCGGCGTTTCTTAAAAATGTTGACACACAGCACGCTTCCCTCCAGCCAACCACTGGGCGTGTCCAAAGTTCTCAGACAGCACACCATACCGCAAGCTAATGACACTTCTGTCCGCAGAGCGAACAGGGAAATGACCCAGATATCACACATTTTTTGGGACGTGCATTTCAGTCCTTTACAACAAAAGTACTGGTTGGATTTCCACCGAACACACAAGCACGCTTTCTGCCCCTGCCACAAATTTGGTGAAAATCCATCCAGCCGTTCGGCCTGTAGCCGTGTGCAAAGTTTTTCCACATTCAGTCCATGGGTTAAAAAAAAAAAATGTTGGGGACCCCTCCCTATAACTTTGCCACAACCCCCCCCATACCTCCCCCACCCCCTGCTCCTGCACAAAACCTCACCCAACTTGGCAAAGAAATTCAGAGGCGGCCATGTACTTTTTTTGCAAAGTTTGGTGAGGATTCCGAAGTTATAAGTTGCTGAAAAATTGCTCTTCCTATGAGTTTAGCAACTTAACCATAACTATGCGGCTGCTACCGCGGGCCGTGCAATATTTCTAATTGCCTAGCAACAGTACACCAATCATTCTTCTCACAGCATCTCTGTAAAGCTATTGGATTTGCTGGTGTCAGTTCAGCTTAGGGATTTTCTTGAATCTTCTGAACCTTTTAGTTGTCTTCAAATTGCCTTTCGACCTAAAGGGGGCTGAATCTGTTCTGGTGTCACCTTAGGATGACCTCCACCTGATTCTTGCTGGACGAGGTATAGTGGGTTGATTCTAGAACTTTCAGCAGCCTTTCGACATCCTTGTCCAATACATGGCCTCCAGGTCTGGAAACCTGGCAGGGTTTCAGTATAGCCCTCATTAATATTCAAGAGAAATTTGCATACATTGATTCTAAATGTATGCAATTTCTTTCTCATGAATATTGAGGGGTATCCTGAAAGCCTGTCGGGTTTCTGAGCCTGGAGTTGGACAACCCTTCCCTAGACCATCACCTCCAGATTAGATGAGTGTGGAATTGATGCCACTAAGTTCAAAGTTTGTTTCTAGGTTGGGCTTGTCACTTGCCCATAGTTTGCTTGTGCTAAATCTCAACATGGTCCACACCCATCCTCCACTATTGGTGGCCTCGCAGAGCTTGGCTCTGTTACACTAATGAAAGCAAACTCATTTTTTCTTAGTGGGAAAGGCAGATGCAGACCCTATGATGTTATGTTGTCTTCTACCAAGCACCATTACCATTGTCCTGGTCTCCAGCCACTCACGTGGTTCTGTAAGAAAGTAGTTTGAGTAAAGTTAGTGAGGGAACTGGCATCTTTTGAGAGTCTGCTTTTCTAGGTATTTGGAAACAATAACCCCAGTGAGCACAATTCAGAGGGGCAATGTTCTGTGGTTGTGATGTTTGTTTGCGGTAGTTACGTTTGTGGTGGATATGTGTTTTTGTGAGGTTAGACTGATCTGTTAGATCGTATGGGGTATGCTGGAGAAGGAATCTGCAGCAGCAGGGTAAGTAGTTGCTGCATTATTAGTTTTGTTGTTGGTTCCGGAAATTGTATTGTCATTGGGTTGTCTTGGGCCCCCGTTGGAGTTGTTGGATGTGCCTATTTATCTCCATCATTGTGAAATGAATAGCAAGGGTTTTCATAATTTTATGAAGGTGAGGTGGTCTTCTGTCATTCTGATCTCCTTTTGGCATTGTGTGCCATAGATTAGCGATTAGATGTGAGCATGCGGTTCCTCTGAAGATATCGTCTCGATTTGGAGGTTGTTGCTTGATCTTAGGTTTCTTCCTGGTTGATAGCGGTTGATCTTGGCCTGGGGGAATTCAGCTCTTTGTTTGTGCAGTGATTTGTGGGCGATGCAGAGTGCTTTGAACTTGATGTGGTGTTTTACTGGGAGCCAGTTTAGCTTCTCAGGACTGATGTGATCTGATCTCATATGGTTAGTCTTAGGAGTATCCTTGCTGCAGTGTATTGGATGCGTTGGAGTTTTGTAGTGGGCCGCTGTGGCATTCCAAGGTAGAGGCTGTTCATGTCGATTCTTGATAATACTAAGCAGATGATTGTGAGATTCTGTGTGGGAAGGAGAGATAGGGGACAATCCCTCTAAGTTGTCTCAGGAGGTAGTGGCGTTTCTTTTGCCATAGCGTTGACTTGTGGGTGCAGTGAGAGTCCATTGTCCATGAGTATTTCTAGATTTCTTTCTTTTTTTTTTTTTCTTTAATTTAATTTTTTCATCGTGCCCGATGCTTCGGGTTGGGTTCATATACCAGGCGCCCAGTCCAGCTGTGTTGTCCTCTGGGGGTGAGATCATTATTTCTGTTTTGGTTGGGTTTAGCTTGAGATTTTTGATAGTCATCGAGTTGTATATGTGGATGAGGTAGTTGTTGAGGGTGTTGTTTGGGTCTTGGGGTGTGGCTAGCTTGACGATGAGTTGGGTATCATCTGTGCAGTGGTTTCAAATGATTTTCATTAACTGGGCCATGTAGATGTTGAAAAGAAGAGTTGAAAGGCTAAAGCCTTGTCACGCCACAGGAGATATTTCTGGTATTGGAGGTAAATGGTGGTAGGTAGGTTCTTTCACTTGGCTTGTCGAAAGATTTTAGCCATTGTAGAGCAGAGTCTTTTACATTGAATTCCTCCAGTCTCTCAATTAGTGTTGTCTTTTGTCGAACACGGCTGATATGTCCAATAGTATGAGGGCAAATCTTGTGCTGTTGTATGCATTTATTTGTAGGTCGTCCCAGATGGATAGCAGTGCTGATTCTCTTCCTCTCATGGGTCTGAAGCAGATTTGCGAGTGGTTGAGTATTCCATTTGTTTTTACATGGTTGAGAAGGAGTTGTAAATGTGGTTCTCCAGCAGTTTGGTCTGGTAGGCGGGATTAGATATAGGTCTGTAGTTGGTGGGCTTTTCGCGCTTCCCGTCTCATTTTTTTTTTAAGGAGTGGCTTAATGTAAGCCGGTTATCAAAGATTTCAGTACTTTTCCTGTGTTTAGGGACTGGTTAATCAGTAGCAGGAAGTGAGATGTTTGGGTGTTCTGTTTGAGGATTTCTCTGTAAATGCTTGCAGGGCACGGATCGCTTGGGGATCCGGCTAGATTGGTGTCCTTTATTAGGCTGGAGAAAACTTCATCTACGGGTTCAAATCTGTCTAGTGTTGCTGCAGTTGGTGGATCGCCAGTTGTTTTGTGGTTCCATGGTTGTATTTGTTTATAGTTGCATGGTTTTCTTCAATGGTCTGTTAAATTGTTTCTATTTTTTGTTTGTAGGTGATTTTGTCACATAGTGCTTGTAATGGAAATTACGCCTTTGAGGATTTAGGGTTTTACATTTCTTTGATTTTGAAGCGTTCTTTCTGTGGGTTTGTTGCTGCTGGGATTCTCTTGGCGTAGTAGGATTTTCTTTTTTTCTTTTTGCTTTGAGGCCTGTTGATTTGTATATTCCGAGTTGTCTTCAGTACTTTATTTTGTCGGACTGGTTGATCGGTTTCTCCATATTATTTCCAGTTTGCAGAGTTCTTTCAGCTCTACTGTGCTTAGTCGTGGCTCGGTTAGTGCGTATGTGCTCACTGCTAGGCCTTTGGCCTTTGGTGGCCGTCTGCGGGGATTGGGGGGGGGGGAATTTGTGTGCAGTGTAAAGTTGTAGGAGATCTTGGAGGAGAGACAGTTAGCCTGGGGAACGAGTAAGAAGGCCTTTAAAAGGCAAAACCTGCAACCCTTCACTGGCCTCTTGCATGCAGGTACCTTTTCACTAGCTCCCACTTCCACCATTGTGCTCTCTCTCTCACACACACATCGATGCATTGTATCCCATGTTCAACAGCACAAGCATCTGCGAGTTGGCCGATGAAGGGTAAGGGATAGTCTGTAAACTAAAGTCAAAAGCTACAGCTGAGGGTTATTAACGGCAAGAACCTTTGGTTCAGAGAAAGGGCTACTTAAAATGTGTTGCCACAGTTACCCATTCTGCCTTGGTTAGTAGGTTCAGAGATCTGAATATTGAAAGGGTAGCGATGGATGATGAAGGTCAAATGGTTATTGAAGATGTTCTTTATGATGGTAAGGTGCTCACCCTAGGGTGCATATATGGTCTATGTCCTCCTGGGAAATCCGGATGAGCTTACAAATCTACTACGTGATATGCAGGGAGAGACTATCATTTTGGCAGGGGGTTTTAATTGTGTTATTGATCACAAATTGGATCATTCAGCATTGTGCAGATTTACAAATCTAGGGATGAGTAATTCATTTGATCTTTTTCTTCTGAGATTTAATTTAGTGGATATTTGGAGAGTTCTGCATCCACAAGTGGGGTTCAAATTCTATACACCTGTGCAACAGTTTGTTTTCAAGAATTGATTACATGCTGGTATCTGACGGGCTTATTGATAGGGTTGTTTGTGTACATATGAAAGAGGGATCTGAGATCACACCTTGGGGGATTTGGGAATAGGTATATGAGGCATGACATCTGCATTTGTTGGATGGCTACTCAAATCGGGTGTTTTGCAAGATTTGGGTACCGTTTCGGGCATCCAAACGTTCATTGAAATTTTTGTTCCAGGGAGAATCTAGGTTCTACGGACGTATAAGTGGTATGGGACAATTTCAAAGCCACAATACGGGGAGAATTAAGTCATATGAATTTCTATTCTAGGAAAATGGGTTTAAAGGAATGGAGTGAATTGGAACCAACACTCGCTCATTTGCAGCAGAAATATGCAATATCTAAGACTGTAATTGATAAGTTAAAAATGGTCCAAGGCAAAGAGGATTTGTGTGATAAGACTGATTTTATTTGCAGAAAAAGTTTTGTTTATTTTTTTGTATTGGGAGTGTGGTGACTAAAGTGGTAAATTACTGGCCAGTAGGTTGAAGGGCATAATCAAAAGGACCTACATATAGGGTGTGATGGATGAGTATGGAAATATGGTTGAGAAATTCATTCTTTCTACAAATTGATCATATACTGAAGACTCCACTCGAGTTGCTTGATATTCCTGTACTGACTCCTGAGGATAAGGCTGCTTTAGATGCTCAGACAGAAGTCAAAGAGATTATAAGGCAATCGAACAACTTAAAGCTGGTAAATCCCCGGGTTTAGATGGATTACCTATGGAATTTTATAAAACATTCATTTTGGTTCTTGCACCTGTTTTATGTGAATTATATAATAGTTTTATTCAAGATAGAGCCTTGTGTCCAGGTATGAGGGAGGCTTTGATCACTCTTATTCCAAAGCCAGGAAAAGACCAGAGAAAATGTGTGAACTGTAGACCAAGCTCATTGCTCAACATGGATGTAAAGTTGTTTACTAAAATCTTAGCGAATAGGTTGGATAAGTGTATACGATTTAATTCATACTTCCCATGTTGGTTTTGAGAGGTAGATTTGGATATGATAATATTAGGACTATAATTGATGTGATGGGGCTCCAAAAAGATGTTCTTTTAGATATTAATATTTCTGGACGCCGTGATAGTCCATTGGGAATTTCTGAAATGTACTATTCAAAGGATGGGGTTTGGTGCTGGGTTTCTGAATGCAGTGGAAAGCTTGCAGCACAGCGTCAGAAAAGATTTGGGTAAATAATGAGGTACGTGACTCTTTCCCACTTATGCAAGGTACGAAACCAGGTTGTCCCTTGTCTCCCTTTCTATTCAGCCCTGCACTAAAGCCTTTGGTGGCTTACATTTGTTGGAATCGAGAGATTAGAGTCCTTAGTTTTAGTGATACATAGATCAGTGTTGTCCTATACTGATGATATAGCAATTGCCTGTTCTAACCCAGAAGGGGGATGCATAGCTCTAAAGAATGCCTTTGAAAAAGTGGGCAGACTTTTGGGACACAAGATCAATTGGGATGAAACTGAGATTTTTCCACTTTCCATGATTTGTAGGAGAGGAGATTTTGCAACTTGGGATTGTAAATGGTCAGATGCTGAAGTGAAATATTTGGGAGTTTAGTATGCAATCTAAAAAAAATCAGAATTCAACATAGAACAAATAGGGTTGTTGGGTGAATATTGTGAGGAAATTGGAACGATTATCCTTGGGTCTTTGGGCTAAAATAAATGCCACCAAAATGACAACTTCCTAAAGTACTTTGTCATTCAATCACTACCCTTACATTTCCCAAAAAAGCTATTAAAGAGGATTGATGAGGTTTTTTGAATTCTTGTGGGGAGAAAAAAAGAAACCTAAAATTCCAAGATACATATGAATGCAAAGTGTTTCCGAAGGTGGATTTGGTTATCCGGATTTGAGCAAATACCATAGCAGATTTATATTGAAGGCAAACAATTACCTAATACCTGGTAATGCACAGGAACCACTTTGGTTGACCATAGAGCGGGAAATTCTCCCTTCAAACCACTCTATGGAAAGAATACCAAATATTATGGATAGGATACTTTCTACATCTGTGACTCGTGAAGTCCTTGCCCAGCGGGTGGACAATACTGATCAAAACTTATGGTTGCACTATAGAACTTCTCTTTGGCACAACCCTGGCCTACAGCGTACAAATAAAATGTTATGTTGGCGTAGTTGGATTTTTAAAGGGATCATGGAGATGGGTGATGTGTTGCGAGAGGGACAGGTCATAAATTATGCAGAACTCCAAAGGGTATAAATTGACCAGATTTAGAGAGTTGGAATCCCTGTTACATAGATTGGATATGCTGGGTTCTGAACCAAATGGATGTGCTATTTTTGCATCACCACCACACAGGTTATCTATCCACATTCCTTAATATGATGCCAATGGACCCTTTGTTCATTGAGTCTTGGGGTAAGTTACGTAGAGCATGGGAGAATGATTTAGGTTGTAGTTTATCTGATAGAACAGTGGAGGCGTGAACTAGGAATACATTGGATTTAAAATTGAGACTTAACCAGCAAAAGGTTTTGGGTCGTTTATATTGGATTCCAGTACGTATGTACAATTTGGGTTTGATGGACAATGATGGATGCTGGGGTTGTGGTGTTGAAAGGGGTACTTTATTGCATATGCTATGGGAATGACCTAGATCAAGGTCCTTTTGGAAGGAAGTATTGGATACACGATATTGTGTATAAGCTTTCCGAGGACACCTCTTCAAGTACTTTTACTATCAAACTGAGGAAGATGTACGATTGCTAAGACAAAGAAAAAGACCTTGGTGGAAGACTGGTTACATGATCAAATTCTTTCAGACTTTGAAAAGTGTTACGTAAACAAGATCAGGAAGAGCTTTTTTTTTTAACTTTGGGCACCCTTTACTAATCTATATGAGGAAGCAGTTCATTTTGAGATTTTTTGAATCAATAGTGTAAATTCTGGATGGATTGTGTAGTGTGGAATATAGGTTTGTGTGTAGAGTTGTGTGTTTTTTTTTTCTTTTTTTTCCATGTTTGGGGATTTTATATATTTTTTTATTGACATATATTGGTGTACTTGTTATATTCGACATATGATTATATTGTCAATTCACAAAAGATATTTGAACATTCAGTTGATGCTCAAAAGGATTAGGGGTGGGGTGATTTTTGTGAAATATTGGATTTTGTTCATTATTTGATGTACCATTTTCTTTAAAAAAAAATAAATACAATTTAAAAAAAAGAAAGCTCTCTACTCTGCTCGGGTGCTGTTCTCAGTTGCCTGCTGGGAATTCTGTCAATCAAATGTACTGCTTTGCAGACCTTCACCATTCCCTGCCATGCAAGTAGGAAGACCTAAACCCATTTCTGCTAGTGCATCACAATGCTAAACTGTAGTGCCCAATGTTATTTGTGTCTATGCAGAGCCATATCTTTCCATTAGTGTTTAGGTTGCCGGTTGTTTACATACATGACAGTCTTCTTCTTTTAGAATGTGTTTATATGACAGAACCTTCATGCCCCCATATTTACATTGTGCTCTCTCTCTCTCGTCTTTTCTCCAGCTCTCAGCCTGACTCTTTGTGACAAGTCCCAGTTTGTCTCGGTTTCCTTCCTACAACCTGCATTTTCCACGTCTAGGCACTGTGAGGGATTGCAATTTTTTAAGCTGTATAGCTAGTCATTGTAGCTTGGAAGAGCCGTGTTAGCTTGATACCAAGTGCTAACCATGAGCCATGCATATGTGGCTTTAAATCGTATAAAGGGACATTAAAAAATACTCTGATGTATTTAATTTGTTATGGGTCATATAAATAACGAATACAACGTTATCGTTTGCATCTCATGGGGAAGTTAGAAATGTGGCACAGTATTACTGTTTCCTCATTCCTCAGAGATAGCTGCTGCTTGTCTGGTGGCACCCAGTAACTGCTTTTAGCTCTTCGTCATCAAAATGGCTTTTTATCTAAGTAAATTGATCAAGATAACGTGATTAGCCAATTTAATTGCACTCAATTTAACAAAGAATTTAAGGAGAATGGCTGCATTGACCCTAACTGGCTTTCAACCTGTGTCTACCCACAGATTGATGAAGCGGGACATAACTTTGCTGAGCTATTTTGTCTCCATCTTGGTTGCTCAGCCTTTGCCCGCCACCAACCATTTCCTGTTCACCTTTACCTTTGGCCTCCTATCACATGCTTCGCTCCCTCTCATCTCCAAATCTACTCTACCCCACTTTACTGTACCCAATTCTTTGTCAAATCTCCACCTTCCTCTAAACCCCTTGAACTCTGTTTCGTCTTTCTTCTGTTTCCTGTCTATATTTGTATATTTCTTTATTTGCCTTTCCTTTCCCTTTGTTTTTTCCAGTTATTTTGGTTCATGTTCTCTTTCGCTATTTCATTTGTTAATACCATATTTTTCTTTCCTTCCTCCTTTCGTTTCCATTCTTCATTTTCCATCTGTCCATCTCCTCCACAGGATCTTCTTTCTTCCAGAGATTTATTTTTCCTGGAACATGCATCTCCCAGTCTGACTCTTTCTTCCCCCAAACCATAGTGACAGTAGAAGTCATGGCAAGTTACAAAACACTGTGTTGAATAATATATCCTGTCACTCTTTGTGGAATTGCACGTTATATCAGCTGCTTTTTCCATCTAGCCTTCCTTTGACTCCACTTTGAACCCTGCTGCACGAGTCAACAGTATATATTTGCAATCGCTTTCACTCTTGGAGGCACCTAAATCGATGTTAGTCTTCCTCTTCCGATTTTAAAAAAAAAAAAACAAAAAAAAAACAAAAAAAAAAAACAAACATTTAAAAAAATGAGTTGAGGACTCAAGCGACCATTTGTCACACTGGTTACGTTAATTTTTATTTGCCGAGCTTTGAGGGCCAGAGGGAATTAAAACACTACTAAGAATTGGTCAGTGCCTTTCGTTTGATAATTTCTGTTGTGCAGTGTGGTTTGCAGAGGGCATCCTTTTGACAATAGTAAGTGTTGAGATGCCTCTTGATCATTTCAAAGTTTGGTTGGAGTCATGCTAGTGGAAGACTGTTCCAGTTCAAAGCACTTTGAATGGCAAATTAATAGCCACCTTCCTTTTTCAGCTAAAATGGCTAGCTAACCTCAAACTTCTGCCGGGGGTTGTACCTAGAATCTAGGTTCTTTTGAAGAATACAGATATAGTTCCAAACAAGCATTTGTGAAACATTGCAGCTATTGTAAAAGTATTTCATGAATGCATAGGAATCCTGAGCACTTACGTAAAATAGGTGTAACTTGAATAGATGTGTACCACTCTGTGGGATAATTTCTTCTGTTATTTCAGCGCTCCGAGGCCTATGGGTATGTAGCACTATATACGAAATACATGATTACATTATGCTGGACAATTTGTAACTATGTGGGTAGAATTTGGATTTGAGAACTTTGAAGTTTGGTGCAGCCTGATGGAACAGAATTGCAATAATCCGGTTTGACCCCAACAGTGGCTCCAGCAATTTGACTGAAATGTGACGTGGACTGAAATGGTCCTATTATCTTGAATAGCCAAACATAGTAAATGGACGAACTAGTAATAGAGATAATCTCACAAATCCATAGCTCTCCAGAAGTCGAGAAGCCCTCCAGATAATTCCAGTTGTTCTCTTTTATACTTATGCACACTTTCTGAAGTACCTGAGAGTGATTTATGATGCATGGAAATTCAAGCAATTATGGTACATCCAGATCTTGAAAGAGGCCATTCCGATTGGAACCTCATTGTCTGCCATTGTGTCAGAAGATAATTTACAGATGTGCATCAACACCTTAAAAAAGAATCCCCTTGCCCAGATAGTTTCCAATCATTCAAAGGTCTTACGTACAGATTAACAAGAATGGGGCACAGGAAGAATCACTGGTACACCCTCCAGTAGACTGGGCCTTTAGGGTCTGAAAGGTGGTACAGAGAGAGATGTGCAGTGATATACTGGCCAAATAGGAAGCCAATCATTGTAGAGTTGAAGCGACTTCCCTAGCCACTGATGAAAGTGTATTAGGAATAATTGTGTGGTTCAAGGTATCGAATGCCAATAAGGTATCCAGCATAACTGAAAGAGTAGTCTCATGGTTGTCTTTACTCCAGAGCAGGTTTTCTCTAACGTAGTTCTGTGCCTTGAGACAGGCAAAGGCCTGACTGTCTCCGCGTAAACTGAGATTTCACAAACTTCGGAAGTTGGGATGTCACTACTGTATCTTAATGAAATAGGATGCATTAGCAACTGGGCGATTAATTGGCGGTATTTGGACTTGGAGGGAAAGAAAAAGCACTCCAAGTTAGTGATGTTTTAAGAGTTGGGAACCAAACCAAGAGATAAAGAGTTGTTTTCGAATATGTTAAGAAAAGCTCATCAACTCATTTACTATGGTTGCTGGGCATGGATGATCTGCACAGGAGGGACCTTATTACGGACCATTTAAATTCCAGCGGTACATGGCCTTAATTGTTGCTTCTATATGGGAAGAAGCAGATGTTTGATTATTTAACGTTTTTGTGCCCAAATTGAAATGTTCAAGTGAAGTGTCATGAATAGTCCGCAGTCGCTTCGGTGTAATGGGGAAACTACGGTTTAGGGTCCATTTTATAATTCGGACGGTTGTAGAATACGATTTTAATAATGTAGTTGTAGGCTTATTGGCAGAATCAACTTGTTTGTTGCCAAGAATAATCTGTCACAATTTTATATTGCTTCCTAAAGTTGGCAATATTATTCTTGTAATCACTGGACTTCTTTTTATACTGTAGTCCCTCGGCCTTTCGTATACCACACAATCTATTTCAAAGCTCCTGTATATACAATTTTTTTTCTAGGTACCTTTTGTTAAAATCTGTTATTTTGAGTGGTCTTGTTCAAATTAATATTAAAGGATGTTTTCTTCTCTTTTGGCAATACATCTCAGAGATCCAGGCTCTAACCAACCTACAGAAGCCGGAATCCCATGCTTTGCCGTTGTTCTCAATGTTTCCAACTCTCTAGCCAATCCGTATGCTTGGATTGGAGGCTCAAACCACTTGTGAAAGCTGCATTCCACACTTCTCTTTGTCATATAAATACACACTGAGCATAAAGACCATGGCGACCTGTGTCTCAGAAAGTCCCAGGTGTGTCTACCACCCCCTAAAAGTGCCAAACGCTTTCAAGCCTTTACCATCGGTCTTCATTATATGCGGTGTGACTATTACCCTTGTTACAGGTGCTTGCCTTCATATCGGGACCACTAACTTGGGAAGTGGCTAACTGCCACAGAATAGAGCCTCCTGGTGTGGGCTTCAGTGCTTCATTAGCAGTCCAGTGTGCGCTTATCTGATAAGTGAGATGCGTATAAGCATAGGCAGACACAGCAATGGTTTGTCGTGGCCGTGGCAGGCTGTTCGAGTGAAGGTCATTCTGTTAAACTCCAACCCAGAGTAGGAGCAGCATAAAGCAATGACCCAATGGAAGCCCGATCAATGGCCTCTCAGAATTTGATATTTGCACAGGTTGCCTGTTGAGTAAAGATAGGCATGGCTTTGCTGTAAATGCGCTTAGCATCTTGGCTGAAGGGACAGAGCCTGAACCATGCTCACAGTAGGGCAGAATGGCCAGAAAAGGTTGCCGCTCCAGCTGGGAGCATTTACTAGAAATGTTGACCATTGCTCGGATTGACCAGATGTGCTTGAACGTTAAATGTTAAGATCCATTGCTTCAACACCCCCTACGCACAGTCACCCAGTATTCACAAGCACACACTAGTGGGTTTGTAATGTTATTCATTAATCTCGAGTGTAGCAACAAAAAATACAGCAAAATGGAAATGCATGGTAAACCTAATGCCTTTTTAAACAACATCCAGAAATAAAAATCTACTCCCATCATGACTAGATCAGTAACGCACAGGAGCACGTAGTAGGTCTGAATTTACAAATGCATCTCGTAAGCAGGCTCGCTGTTTTCTGATTTAAGTACAGACCACTGTTTTTTTTTTTTTTACACTATTTCAGATGGCGCCAAGACCACTGTGACAGCAGGGCTCATGGACATCATTTGGGGGGGTAGCCATGGATATTGGCTGCCTCCCTGACTCCTCCGGTGGTACCCATGGAAATGGTCTTTCAACACTTAATCAGAGGTGCCTGTAACGTAATCGGGGTGACTGGGACCAAAGGAAGCCTTGGAAATCATTTTCAAAGTAGCGCATATTACACATTTTCATCCAGCTCTCACTCTTTTCCTATGAGAAATGTTGGAAATAAAATGGGTTAACACAAGAACCCAGGGTGCAGAGTCCTACCAGGAAATCTACCCATGAATGTAATGCACACGCCACATCTTTCTCAAACAATTATTGGAGCTGCCCTCTTTTAATTTTACCTGTCCTCTTAGACCGAATAATTCCAAACTAAGGCTCTTTAATTTTTCACTTGCCACAGTAGACCATAATTTAGGTTTTCTCTGCAAAAGTTTTGCTGTGCAGAGACTGCATGATTGTTTTGGAAATCATAAGGCCCTTGTCTCCCCGCTGTTTTCCTTTCTGGACTCCTCAGGTTGTTTGGACATCTATCAATCAGGGTTTCGCCCAGGAAGGGGCACCGAGTCGGTTTTAAATTCTGTTTTAGATGACCTTGCCCGTCTGGTTGACCTGGGCGGAGTGGGAGTGGTACTTCTGTTGGACTTATCCACAGCGTTCGACACGATATTTGTACTTGCATTTATTTATTTGTAAAGCGCTACCTTGCCCTGAGGCATCTGGGTGCATAATTTACAAGAAAGTGGTTACAAGCAGGCAGAAAAGAATGTTCCTCCAAGGGAATAATCTTAACAAAGATGATACAGAAAACTTAAACAGGTTACATAATCGGTGTAAAGTTCCAAATATTACTAAGATAACAAATAAGAATGCTAAGGCCGGGCGTCAAGCAGTTTGTTTTTGTTTTTGAAGGAGTGGAACGTAGATTCTGATCTGAGTGTGGAAGGAATGATGTTCCAAAGTTTAGCTGCGAGGACTGGGAAGCTTGATCCCCCAGCAGAGTGCAGATTAAATCTAGGTATGGAGAGCGTGTTGACGTAGGCTGTTCTGAGTGGTCTATTCGCGGCATGCTGCCTGAAACGGTGGGCCAGATAAACTGGTGCCCGATTGTTCTGAACATTGTAGGTTAAGGCTAAGGTTTTAAGCGATATTCTTTGCACGACGGGGAGCCAATGTAGGTTGCGTCTAGTGTCTGCAATGTGAGATCTTCTAGGGATATTAAGCGCCGCCCTGATGGCATTGTTTTGTGTGCTTGTCCATGTTTTCTTTGGCTGGTCCCTAGGTAGAGAGCGTTGCAATAGTCTATTTTTGCCAAAGGGGTTCTAGCTAGGATGATGCAGTTCTCAGTGCTCAGGAAAGGTCTGCAGGCTGTAATGAGTTTGCAGGTATGAGCCGAGGCAGACGCTACGGCATTTGTTTGTCTAGTTAGAGATAGAGTAGCATCGAGATATATGCCTAGAGTTTTTGCTACATTAGACACTTTAATGATATTGCCGTCTATGGTAAATACTTTGTAGGCTGTGTCAAGTTTGGCCAGTTTGGAATGCGAACCAAGGACAAGAAGCTGTTTTCTCATTGAGGCAGAGCCCATGATGTGCCATCCAAGCCTGGATGATTGAGAAGACCTCATTAAGTGCCTTTGTGTCACAGGCCAAGTCAGCGGTGATAGGGATGAGTATCTGGGTGTCGTCAGCGTAGTTGGTGGATGAGCCACCCAGATAGTCAAGTATGTCAAAGAGTGGCTTGGTAAATACATTGTATAATGGAGGAGAGACACATGACCCTTGATGGACTCCACAAGAGACAGGTTCAGCAGAGGCTAGAGGAGAGAAGACCCTCATAGTTCTATTCACCAGAAAGGAGGTAATTCTGGAAGACGCTGAATCCGAAAAGTGTGCAGCAGTTTTGAGGTGGTGACAGAGAATTTTATGGTCAACCAAGTCAAATGCCGCTGACAGATCTAGCGGAAGGAGGAGTGCCATCTTGCCGTTATCATTTAGATTGTTAATTTGAGTTTTTAAGTCAATCGGAGCAGTTTCTGTGCCCTGTCTAGGACGGAAACCAGATTGACAGAGACCGAGTAGTTGGTGAGCTTCAAGATGGTCCTGAATTTGCATGTAAGCAGCACGGTCCAGACTTTTTAGTAGGTATGGTACCGTAGTGATAGGCCTATAATTGGTGGGGTTATTTGGGTCAATGGAAGGTTTTTTGATTCATGGGATAACCCAGGCATCCTTAAGGTTGTCTGGGACAATGCCAGATCTGAAGGAGGCATTTATAAAGGTAGTAATGAAGGGTGCAAGGTCATGCACAGCTTCCTTGATAATAGGTGCAGGGCAGGTATCCCCTTGACAGTTTGAAGGTTTGAGCTTTTTGATAATGTTTTCCACTTCTTTAATGGATAGCAGAGTGAAGCTGAAATGTTTTGGAGAGTGATTAGGGACTGGGATGTTGAACGCAGGTGTGTTCAAGATGGAATCGGTAAGGTTGTTCTTTTTGGCATTTATTTTTGTTTGGAGTAAGGCAATTTTATCTAAAAGACCTTTTTGAATATTAGTACACCAGGCAGCGTCAGGGGAACATGTCACCAGAGGGGCAACAGGGGACTCTAGTTCCTTGAGGATCTTAAAAAGTTCCTTTGTGTTTGATTGGGCCTGTGTGATACGTTTGTTGACCTCTTTTTTTGGCTGCAAAAATGGCAGCTTTGTAAGTGGAGGAGGCCAGAGTTAGGTTGTTTTTGTTAACAAGGGAAGGTATATTTTTCCAGAGGGACTCTGCCTTTCTTTTTTCTTTACGTAAGTCTCTAAGATGCGGGGTGAACCAGGAGTTCAAGTGGGAACGAGGTTTTTGTCTGTGCAATTTTAGCGATGCAATAGTATCGAGGGCTTTGAGCATAGCATGGTTGTAAGTATCCACCAAAACTGTGGGGTCTGAGCAGGTGGTGAGAGTGGTATTTAGTAGAGGAAGAATGATGGGGAGAAGTTTCTCAGTTGATATCCTTCTTATTACGTTAATGGATGGCAGGGGCTAGATTAGGTTTGCAAGTTTGAGGACTGGCGTTAATTGCAAAGGTTATTTTGTAGTGGTCTGGCCAGAGGCATGGAATCACTGAAATCAGGTTAAGCTTGCAGTTCTGGTCAGCAACCCAATCAGGAGTGCGGCCTTTGATATGGGTGAGGCCATAATCAGTTAGAATGTTTAAGAGGTCTGTGGCTTTGGGATCATTCACATCTTGGTAGCCTAAGTTAAAGTCACCAAGTAGAAGGATTTGCGAGTTAGGCTTGGTACTAGAGGCAAGTATGGAAGATAAATCGTCAATAAATGTAGTAATGGGACCAGGGGGGCTGTATAAGAGATGCACTGTAATAGTTTGGTTGGGGGAAAGGTGTAACTTCAAGTTTGGCAGATGGTATCTGGCCATTGGGGATCAACCTGAGTTCAAGTGGGCTTTTAAAAATGATGGCTATTCCTCCACCCTTAGTTTGATTGGTGTCCCGGTCTTGTCTAATGATGGAGTAATTGTCAGGAACAGCTAGGGAGAGTGAGGGACCAGATGCGCTGTGCAACCAAGTTTCGGTGATGGCCAAGAAGTCTAAATTTCCGATAGTAATCGTGTCTGCAATATCAAGGGCGTGTGCCGATCGGGCATTGATAAGGGCGCCAATGAGCTTCTTGTTATTTGCCTTGATATGGCACATAGTCAGAGGCAGTGATGGATTTAAGTCTGCAACCGGTGCTGGGGTTGGGTTGTGTGTAGGAGTGTGGTCATTGAGTGGACGTGGGAGTTTGGCGTTCGGCTGCTGGCCATGGTGGCGCGACCTCAAAGGGAGTCTGGATGCTAATCTGTGGTTTCTAGCGTGCGAGGTGCATGGTTGGCTGCCATGAGTGCCAGCAGTTTGGTACAATAGAGATTGGCTAGGGGCTTGATGCGGGCTGATGGGGCTACTAGCAAGAGGATGAGTGAGAGTATGAGTCAGGTGGAGTCTTGAACCTAGCCTCAGATTGCGGTCGGAGATGGAGGTGGGCTGTGTGGGTGAGGTGGCTTTGCTGGCTATGCTAGGAGACTAGTTAATGGTTGCACGGCAACATCTTGCGCCAAGTCTCAAATTTCTGGCGTAGGTGGTGCACGGACGATTCGGTGTGGGTTTGGTGGCAAAGTGTCGGATCCAGAGGGCTGGGTCGTTTAAGTAAGAGTTGGGTGCAATCATGATGGATAGGATGCGTGGATTGTG
This sequence comes from Ambystoma mexicanum, assembly GCF_040938575.1. Taxonomy (NCBI): domain Eukaryota; kingdom Metazoa; phylum Chordata; class Amphibia; order Caudata; family Ambystomatidae; genus Ambystoma; species Ambystoma mexicanum. The sequence goes on along the minus strand of NC_090929.1, from coordinate 499,531,144 downwards.
AGAGTGAAGGGCGAGTAACAGGTGGGGGCAAAAGGTGCAGCTGAGCAATAGTGATGCTTGAAGGCAAAATCAAGAACAGAAATGAAAGTAGGGCACATAATCTGAAGTACAGTGAGGGACAGTAAGTGAACTGCAACGGGCAAAACCGGTACAGTAAGTAGGTTGAGTCTACAGTTCGCAGCATTTTAAGCTCTACCACTGTGGTAGTTGGAGGGCATGTATGACCCTGCAAGACTCAAGTGAAGAGTGGGTTTGCTAAAGTGAGACCACAATGGTTAACAGTATAGTGAGATCATAAGGGTCATTGCAGATGTAAAGATAGGCAGGGTTAGACAAAAAAGAGCAATTCAAGATACACACCTGGTCAACATAGCACAAGCTCAACATTTCAAGCCAATTGGACAGATTGCATTAAGAAGAACAGTGATTTCCATGTGGATAGTCAGGGCTATGCAGAACTGTGATCGGGAGCAAAGACGGGGGGCAGGCACAGACTTAGTTCCTAAGCATAGAAAGTCTGAGGTAATGAAGCAGGCAGTGAGTGTTTGCGATAGCAACAATATATATTACATCAGCCTCAGTGTGAGGATAGCGTAGGAGCAAGATACATAAATGACAATGGAGGTATAGTTGGCATAGGCGGCGATTAACAGCTCGCAATACACGGGTATGGGGTCGTCGCCAGAGTGAGCGAGCATTTACAAGCGCATCGGTCAAGTGATATGAATACATAGAACCATTATGCAAAAACAGTATGTGAAGTATTTAGATCTAACAGACAAAACGAGCTTGGGCAAAGATCAGTTACACAAGCGGGTGCTGTAAAAGACGCGCTGCCCAACAAGGCGAGATAGTCTAGGGCACCAGGAAGTGACCGCAATGTAGATAACGCAGGTCACTACAGATGGGTTCAAAAGTACTGTATGGTTCAGGGTGGAGTCCGGAGCCGAGCAGAGTTTCTGGCTGTCGGCTTGGAAGGCGTGGACAGGCTGGGACAGGGTAATAGCCTTCGTTCAGGCCTTGGTGCTGGAAGCCGGTTTACGCCTGCCGGCTTGGTCTTTGAGCTGCTGTTGGATGCGTAACAACCGCATATTTATAATATAATTCCAAGCTGGCCACCGATGAGTGAGTACTTGTGGTCCTGCGCGCTGACTTAGGACAACTAAAGCAAGCTGCGCAGGTCCTCGGAGATGGACACGCCGTAGAACCCTGAAGTGGCATACCACTGCCAGAAGGAGAGGAGAGACAGACGCCCTGACATTTAGTGGACCCCCGTGAGGGACAGGCGGGAGGTCCTTGAGCTGACACGGGCCACTCGGGAGAGACTGATTGCAGCGGTGCAACACCCCCCCACCCCCCTTTATACACGCAGGAGAAGAAGCAACCACGAAGGTGCAGCGTTGGCTGGGGCTCCCAGGATGCTCCGTGCCATGAGCACAACCTCTGCGAACGATGCAGAGCCAGTGGCGAGTGGAGGAGCTCATTGGAGAACACTGGTGCCGAGCTGGAGTCCCAAGCCTGTAGTGGTGAGCGGGAGAGTACGATTTTGGAGGACCCATGAGATGGGTCACCTGGGAAGAGAGCAGGTGACCTTATCCACCGGGAGGGCACCGCAAGTGACAAGACACATGGGGAGGGTAGTTGGAGGCCCCAGACACGCTGTGGATTGGGCCCAGGCAGAGAGGAGTCACCCCCGCAACCTTCCCCCCCCCCCCCAACAAGAGGAGAGCTCCCAGGACAATAAGCCCTCCTGGGCGGAAGTGAAGAAAAAGGCGCCCGGCCTCCGCCTGTGCCGTTACGGTGAGGGCTGGGGAGGGGGGCAAGAGGGAGGCGCAAGGAAAGTAACCGGGGGGGAGAAATTGGATGGAGGGTCTAGAGCTCTCTTGCCCTTCAACACCCCCTCCCCCCACACCCCAGAGACTGTGGGCCGAGAGAGGCGAAAGAGTGGTGTGCTCCTAATTGGAGGAGGCAGCAGGAAATAAAGCGGAGATCACTCGAGCAAATGCCTGAATAGGTTGACGGGGTACTGGGAATGAAGTGCAAGAATAAGAGCATCTGGGAAGAAGAGCAGAACTGGTGAATGGCACCAGAGAGCGGTACATCAGGCAGGGAGAGCAGGGGGTAATTCGCCCTGGACGTGTTCTCTTGGCTTCGCCAAGGAGGAAGCGTAATGGAGATGCTATCCGAACAGATCGAGAAGACCAAGATTGGAGGGGAGGGTGGCAGGGGAAAGCGACAAGGAGAGCCTGAAGGCAACAACCTCGAACCCAAACACCACCATCTTCCCTGGGCCGCTAGGAGGTGGACAATCGAGCCAGGCTCAGGCAGAAGGTGGCGCCTGTGGGCAAACCAAGACCCAGAGTAGACAAGTGGCAGGCAGATTGGCCACACAAAGCTGGTGCTCGACCTAGGAGAGACACGCCCAGCAGCAGGGGAAGTAGAAAAAGAGAGCCTTGTGTAGGAATAACAGCTGCAGAATGTGAGAGCCGAAGGGGGACCGCTCCAGATGCCAGGGGCAAAGGGGAACACCCCAGCCAGACTTAAAACTCTCTCTGAACACCAAGGGGGCCAAATGGAGCGCTCTTGGAGACACCAGACAGAGAAAGGGGCTCTGGCAGCAGAGGGGAAACAGCTGGAGAGGGGAGAGAAGGTTCAAGCTTCACACAACGTGGCCCTCCAATAAGGACGATTTAAAAGAATGTCTCAAAGATCTGGAGGGGAGAATGGCAGCCACGTCCCAGGGCCAATTTGCGATCTTGAGGGAAGAACTGGGAAATAAATAAAAAAAAAATAAGTAAGGGAGTGTGGAGGTGAAAGGGCACGAAGACAGGGTAAATGAAATGATATTTTATTTATATCGCGCTCGTACACCAGTGTTTCAGAGCACGAACAGGGGCTGTCACAGAACAGGGGCTGTCGGAGATCTCAGAGGAGGTAAAACAAAATTGTGAGCTCCTTGCAAAGGTCACCAGGGCCACCCATAATCTGGAACTACAAACTGAAGCCTTGGAAAATCACTCTTGCAGAGTGAATATACTGGCGGAAAGCATCAATGAATGAGTATTAGACGCTGAGCTGAAGGGAACAGTCCAGCCATGGGCTTAATTTTAGGGGGGAACAAGGGTGTTTGACCCCCTCAACTTTTTGTCCCCATTCATTTGGCTGGGGAACCTTTTCTTCAGATGGCATGTCTCCTCCCCCCCATCCCCTTCCCCAACATTTTCCGCAAAGTTACTCCACTGAGTCCAGCAATGCTTTGGGAACCTGTTGATGGACACACAGCTGGAGGATGTAAGGATTGACTGAATAGACGGTGAGTCCTAAGAGGTCAGGCCAGGAATGAGACCGAGTGACGTCCTGGTCGTCCTAACCTCGTATGAAATGGAGAGCATTCTACAGGCGGCAAGGGACCAGGTGAACTTAACCGTGAATGGCTCGCAGGACCAGCTCTTTCAAGACTTGCCGCTATCCCCTCTACAAAAAAGGAGGGCGATGGGCCGGTGACGAAAGCCTTGATCACCAAACGTATCCCCTATAAATTGACTTTCCACCTTGGGCTGATCATCTCATGGCCTGGTAGGCCGCTTCAAGTTACATGGTGGAAGGCCCATCACTCCTGTACTTGGAGGAAGAGGATGTGGAGCCAGTGCCTCCAGCCAGAACCATCTCCCCAGGAGGGAGTAAGCCCTGGGAGTATTCGGGGGGGTATGGGAGGCGTTGGGGCAGAGGGGCAAGGTTGAGAGGCCCTCAGGGGACTGCAATAGAGGAGGAGTTGGAGGGGGGGGGGGAAATTGAGGCCCTGATAAGATGACAAGACAAGAACCCACGCCAAAAGGGGCAGGGATGGACGGGTGGATAGTTAGGAGGACGGGTGGGGCAGTGGTAGCAAGCGTGTTGACACAGGAGGGTTGTAGGAGGATTAAGGGTCCAGAGGGGGATGTCCCAGGAATATACGTGGGCCAGAGCTGCAGGGTAGCACCCAGGGGGAATCGTAGGCTCTCCTGGCCCGGTCCGTGGGGGCAGGGAGGGAAAGAGGGAGACGGCGAATAAGGGGAGCTGAACTGGGGGGAGAATATGGGGGCAGGAATGGGACGGAGAGACGGGGGGGGGGGGGGCACAGCACCAGGGAAGGCGGGGGTGGGGCGTGGCCTGGAGGGATCACAGCAAACCTAGGGGTGAGGCTCATCACATGGAATGGCTCTCAAAATTCTATCACGTAATGTCAGGGGGCTGAATACCCCAGTTAAACACAAAGGTCGAGATGCTGATTAGATGCGGCCAAGCAGATATAACAATGCTGCAGGAGACACATTTACAGAGAACCGACAGGTCGATCATCGAATTCAGGCAATTTTTGCAAATTCTCCAGGGAAACAGGGGGCAGGGGTCCTGATGGGGTTCAGGGACTCACTTAAAGCTAAGGTACTACGTAGATGCACAGGGGAGATACTTACTCCGAAGCTAACCAGGTCTAATCAACTCAGAGGCCTGGTACAAGATTATGGTTCAGTGGAATTACACTCCAGAGCGGCTGCACAAGATGTACTTCACCACCTCGCAGGAGTGTAGGAGGGCGTGTACGGGGAGAGGGGACTCGAGGCATTTATGGTGGGACTGGCCAGCATTGGGGGGGGGGGGCTTTTGGACTTTGGGGCCCAAATACAATCAGTGGTCCAGAGCCCCTCGACACTTAGGAAATTATTGTGCGGGCTATTTGACCTGTAAACCATGCTCCCCTATAAGCCCCAAAGTTAGGCCCAATTGTTGATGTGCATATGAAAGAAATGCCAATAAAAACATGTTTTAAAAAAAATATAAAAGTCACTGTGACTGTTTATATCTCCCCGAATGGCATGCATCGGTAAGCGTTTGCAGCAAACGCAAAGTAAATATTATAGATGTGTCTTGTAGCTATCATGGCTTTACCCCTTGAAGTTCAAGTCAGTCAGTATATCTGTAACTAAAATTGCTCTTTACGTTGGGGATGTCGCTTCGCGTGATGTGGTCTGGATCTAGGACCATTCGATGTACTTTCCTGTGAATTCGTCGAATGCTTAATGTCACTTTCGATATGCTTGGTATTTTGGCGAATAATTCCTGGCAGGGATTGTGCTTTTGTCAGTTTTGTACCAGTAGCAAAACTCGACTGTGAAGTAATGATCCGCAGACTCGGCACTGCAGCCAGATGATTATTAAAAGGCCCGATGAAGTGATCGCACATATTTGGCAAATTATTGACCGTAAAGGAAGCGGTTGTCAGCAGCGTAGATCATGCATACCATAGCAATTGGTATGCTGCCAATGGCAATAGCCCATAACAGTTACCGCGGGGGCACTTAGCATATCTGCTACTGTCTTCTATCTGGAGACCAGAAGGATCTGTGTCTGGCTTTGTGGAGATTGAGTTTTTCACTGCTGTCCACTTCCATTATTTTAAGTAACTGGTCATCAGAGGCTTGCATTTCTGTTGTGGTTATGAGAAGTTGCTCCAAGCTGTATCTGTACAGATGTTAAATGTTAAAGGTATTTGTACCATGCACCATCACCAACAGAGTTGGTCCCCAGGCGCTCTGGCAGATCTGCAAACGAGAAGGTGGGATGGATTAGTGAGGTGAAGAGGGAGTAGGATAGTGAGAGGAGTGGTGTTCCGTTGGCAGCTTCAACTCGGTATACACCGGGTGCTGAGCTTTGGTGCGAGTATTGGATCGATGTCAGTCCTCATGTGCTGTTGGTGCGGCATGTGTTGTGAAGTGCGTGCGGGTTGTTTTGCGAGAGATGCTTGTGTGAGTTTTTTGAATGAGAAGTATGCAGAGAAGTTAAGCATTTTTGGTTAGTGGGTTATATGCTATTTAACATCCTAACATTCACATTTCTGTCTAGATCAGTGTTCACAGTTCCATTTAAGTGTGGGACGTGCTAACATTGAAGATCCATCTAAGTGTGGCTTGTGCTAACATTCACAATCCTGTGTAGATGCGGCGCAGGCTAATGTTCACAAGTCTATGTAGGTATGGCACATGTTATTATTGGCAAGTATGTTAGTATGTGATGCAAGACAACTTTTACAGTCCAGCCAGGAGTAGATTTAGGCTGGTGGTCACAAATCTCTCCAAGTATGCATGGCGCAAGTCTATGGCAGTCTACGTTATGGAGAGGTAAGGTAGAATGGCGGGGGCTTTCTGGAGTAGAGTAATTGCTCTACACCCCACCCATGCCACACTTCGTTTTTTTTTGTTGGTGTCTGTTAGCTGCTGGCTTCACTGGCTTCCCCTGCAGACAACTGCAGACACTCTCTGGAGCTGCCTCTGTTGTAGCCGCCCTTTGCATTGGGGCCCTTAGCCACAGGGCTGCCCCGGGGTGGTCACTAATGAGCAGTGAGCCAACCTATCAGGGACCGGGGCGGGCTGGGAGGCGGGAGGAGGGAGGAAGGCCAAGCTGGGAAGCCGTGGGGAAAGAGGGGATGCAGGCTGGGGCAGGGGGCCCAAAACACACACAAAATGAGTCCAAACAGAGGCCCAAGAGAGTCCTCTTTTGGATCCGCTCACCTGCAGTGCCTGGTGGAAAAGGCAGCAGCATGAGCAGGCTCCATACGAGCCTTGGATGGCTCTTTGAAAATTGGCCAATGAGGGACTGGGGCGGTGTTGGGAGGCGGGAGGAGGGGGGAAGGCCAAGCCGGGAAGCCGTGGGTAAAGAGGAATGCAGGCTCTTGCAGGGGGCCCAAAACACACACAAAATTTGTCCAAACAGAAGCCCAGGAGGATCTAAGAATACATGTGAAAACATGCGAATTGTTCTTTTTTGGAGTACAATATAAGCTTGGAAGCACAGGTAATAGATTTAAAAGTAAGCATGGTTAAATACAAACCTGCTTGAATCCAAGGCTTGCCTATAAGCAACACAGGACCGATTTGCTTGCTTCTTTGGTTTGCAGCCGGTGAGTTGCAAATGAATGTGAGGCGCTTTCTAAGGCGCTTTCGTTTGACTCTTGATGATGTGTGCAGGAAAGAACATGATGCAAATACCATATTGGGTGAATTACATGACTTTAATGTTGTCGCCTCAACGTTTCTGCTGCCGACATTTCTTCGCTGTAATGAGTTTATGCACAGTCCGGAGCATTGAGTTTATATATCTGTTACAGTGCAAAGTCCACTTTTAACATTGTGTTAAGACAAAAACGTTGTATAACTTTCGTGATCCAAAGAGTATGTTGCTTTATAGGCGACTTTCTCATTCAAAGAACTCTCTCAAAAGACGGCGTAAGAGCACAGCTGGATTTCTTCCTCTTTCAAGCTCATAGGCATTAAATCCCATCTGCCCACTCTCTGCACTGCGAATTTTAGCCTCGCCATCTCCCTTTTTCCCATTTGTCTCCCCCCGCCCCCAGTTTCTCGAATTCACAGAGAAAATAACTAATTGTGTTCAATTGGAGGAAGTTTGACTGGAGGTAACATCTGGAGGTTTGGCACTGGGAGCAGGTAGATTCTCGAAACTGTTCTGTAGGTGGCAGTGTTTCCAGAGAAGCCGACCCTACTTGATATCATTTGTTGCATAAGTGGAAGTTCGTTTCCTGTTAAACTGATCCGTTTCGATAGTGACACTTTCACCCTCAGCCGCTAGTCGAGGAGGGTGGACGTTCTGTGCTCAACAGCTTGGGCCCCCGCGGGTTTCCGAGCTGGTCTCGTCACGCGCTGCACTTGGGCGCGGCAGGTCGGGGTGTAATAGTCACCCAGCGCCTGCCTCCGACCACGGGAACGTCTACGGAGAGTTTGAACGGTGAGTCTTTTCAGCTCGATCAGATATGCGCTTTAAATGTACTTGGTTTCATTGCCTGAACCCTCCCGCTTTCTTTGGAAATTGGGTGTAAATGCACGTCGGTCTATTATAGTAACACAGGTCAGTTTCTAGGCCTGGGTTAAACAGCAGAATGCGCACTTCAGTACCGTTCTATTCGCTTCTAATTAAAAAGAAAAAGTAGACCATGTACTATAAAACAATATTGCAACAGGAATTCATTTTTTTCATCCCACGATTATGTTCGTTGTGTAAGTGAAGGGCACTCTTCTAGATGTTGCTACAGCAAAAGCACATATTGCTGTTGCGTGAACAATTGATAGCAACATTGTAAGAAAATAGAAGTGTAACTAGAGCCACCCCCTGCCCCCCCCCCCGCCCTCAGAGTTGGTAACGCAGTGCTGCTCAGATGATGGATGTGAAATATAGGGAAAGATTTAGGCGGTGGGCATGGGTGCCGACTGTGAGTTTCAGTAGGTTTGCGTCTAAGCCGACACCTGTTTCGACAGTGCAGGCTTTTTCAAGGCTCGAATACTCCGTTTTGAGGTGGTGCACCTATTAGATGGCTATGCTTGCTCAGATTCGCTAAAGTGTTCGAAGGTAAGTGTTCTGTTGTCCTTTCTGATCATTTGGTCCACACCTCCGGTTTCGTGACTGTTCGTAAAAGGGTCATTTTGGGTGCACCATTGTTTTACATTGCCCCATTACAGGTTAAAGGAAACAGTGTACTGCCTAGTTCGTATTGCCTGCCCCCCCCCAATAATATGAGACGTGGACCACATGACCAGAAAGGATAAAACTGGATGTTACCACACTATTGTTCTTGCTTCTCTTTCGCTGTGGGCTTGTACTGTTTTTATAGCTAAATAATGCCATATTTTGAATAAAAGGTACATACTTTTTATGCTTAGTGCATGATTAAATATGGTTCACCTATTGGGCTCTTATTCAGGGATGTGTGGTGTACAGTTCCCATTTTGCATGCTATGGGGAGTTTGAGTAGGGGACACGGGAGGAAAGGGAAGAGGAGGGAAAACAATTCCAATGTCCCTCTCCCACAATCTCCCATCTTATCATCCTTCCTCTCTCTTCATCCTTTCCTTGGTCTTTCTTTACTCGCCTCTCTTCTCAAAAATCACTTAACATGCATTATTTCTCTCCTCTATTCGGCCCTGCCCCATCCTCTACCCTCCACCTTTCTAACCAGCACCGTCTCCCCATCTTTCTGTTTTTCTCTTCCTGCCTTCTTTTTCTTTCTCTTCTCTTCCTCACTATCCTTCGTTCCAGCCGGCCCTGTCCTTCCATTTCTCTCAGCGAGTCGCTAATGCACCGGCTTCCTCTGGTTGCACACAATTGCAGTAACATGCCAAGCTATAGCATTGACCATTTATTGTTTTTTTTCCCTTATTTTAATTATGAATTTGCATAATTGGTATTGAGAAATGTTAATGATTTTACTACATTGTGTTTTGTCAAAAGATTAAATATTTAACCATATAACAATACAAAAAAACATCCCAAGCTATATTATTGGAAATGAAACCTGCGGCTTCCAGGTTAAAACAGATTTCTGCAAAAATGCTTATTTGTATTACAATACTGAGTTAGCTTACTGGAGGCCGGTCCCTGTCCCTGTGAGATGGTGCAGATCATGTCAGCCTGCTGTATATGTACCCTCTATCTTACTGAACGGAAATGCTACTACAAACCGTGTCTGTGCTAGAATTGAATTCTGCCTTGGAGGAAGCGAAATATGTAATGGCCGGATCAGGTCCCACACTTCGCCCCTGGAAACGCACAGGTCTCGCCGTCATTTAATAGGACGGCATCATCTAGATGGGGACAGTTTTGCAAGGGACAACATCCTGCAAGGGGGCTGAGCTCCCTGTCCTTGCTCCTCATAGGGAGTCGGGGTAGGGGCGGGGACTGTCCTGAAAATAAGGTTCCCCAATCCATGTTGCAAGGGAGGGTGAATTGCACTGCAGCCTGGAGGTGGAGGGCGTTAGGGGCGTTTAATTCTTACTGTGCCATAGCAAAATGTATAGGTGCATTAATGATCTATATATATCGGGGGGCCAGTTTACCTCTGCAGATGAAGAAGTGGGCACCAAACAGAGCAAGGGCACCAGACTCCATAGAGGTGGTGAGGTCTAGGAATAGGGGGCTGGCTTACTCGATGTTCGAGGGACACAGGGAGTGACGCGAGACTGATGAAGGAGGCAAAGATAAAGAGTGTGACAGGTGAGATGGGCAGAAATAAAGCAAGTCGGTTAGAAGGAGAAAGAAAGGAAAGGACAAATGAAAATAAAAGTCAAAGCAAGAAAAACAAAAGAATTAGTGAAAGGACAACAAACTAAAGACCAAATATGAAGCAACATCTATAAATCATTTATCATAAAAGCGCCAAATAAAATGTGTAGACTTATTTGAATGCAGCTTATAAAAGGCACAAGTTAAACCCCAAAATAAAACTTTTCACCAATTTGCCGAATTGCCATATTCCACAACCCTAATTTTCCCACTTGCATATGCGGATGGCAAGTTCCCTGGAATTACCTGGTGGCGCTGTGGAGGCTGTTCACAAGGAGCTGCAGCCGCACAGACATTCAGGTGTGGATTCCTGAAGTCCCTGGGAGAGGGAACTGGGCAGGACTTGGGTGTGGAGTTCATCATGAATTCCTTCTGACCTTTCCGTGCTCTCACGCCACCAAATCCCGGTGACCTGCCACCCAACCAAGGCTCCGGTAGTCCATTAATGACCACTATTCAGCTTGATGACCGGCCTGCCCACTTGGAAGCAAGCAGCACTTGCTAATTTTGCAAGATCCATGCTAACCTTTCAGCAAGCCTGCGCCCAGCAGGAGCAAAGACAAACAGTAAGTAGGCTATGAGGTGAAGCAGTCATGTTGCAAATTAACCGAGTACCTAGAATAAGTGCAACAATGCCTGCCAAATCGTTTGAGTGCATGTGCATTTAATGGGGAAAAACGAGTATATGGAGCGAGTAGCCCATTCTGGGAGTTAGTGCTTTTTTGAAAAAAAATGTTTTGTTTGAACTGAATCCGCATACCGGGAGAAAAGTATTTTCAAAAGAAACCCCTTTGGTGTTCCTTTTGACATGGGGTTTCTTACCTGCTCACCCTAAAACAACCCACAAACACGAGCATGAGTTTCATCTCCTGCTACAAGACTGTAAATGAATATACATTCCTCCCATTCTACTATTGTACCTTTCTCCTGGCATTTACTTCAGTCTCCCACCCCTGCCCCCACAACTGCCTACTCCTGCAAGCAGTCCCTGGCACTTTTGATTACGCCAGCAAAAAAAGCCCTCTCAGTCCACCATGAACCCCAACATTCTGGTATGCCAGTGTTATGCAGAAATGATCACCCTGTCCAAAGTTGTGCGGTCATATAAGCATGCTTATTTTCGCAAAAAGCTGCTCATTTGGGAGATGGGAGACTTCTTAAAAAAAATCTTGCAGCAGAGTATCGCACCATTGGCTTCATCGTGGGAGGTGTATGGATATGGGCATGGCAGACTTTTGTTTCCTGCCTCTGTCCCTGTAGCTCAAGCAGTTCTCCGAGGAGTAAAAGGCTGTCCCGTCTGTGCCCTTTTCGTTGAATGCCCACTCCCTCCCCAACGGTGCCCCGGCCATTGCCCAGCCTACCTGCTGCTAGACACGGGCCTGGTAACTGGTCCCATAATCAATGTATAGAATATCCCATACCAAGGCTTGCAAATAAACATTACACCCATCATTTCCAGATGGGGCATGCCAGGTTTCCAAAGCACATTCTCGGAGCGATAGTCTTGGTTCACAACAATTGGTTCAATTGGCCCAGAGTATGGATTGCAATGGTGCATTTATAAAGGCTCTAAAATGGTCAGGCTCCCAGGGGATCCTTCTTCCATTTATTGTGGCAATGTCTGATGATACACGATTTCTGGCGGGCTGTCCTTACTCGACCAGGAACTTAGCGTTAACCTGAGAGACTCCTTGTTGGGCATAGGGGGTGATTCAACTTACACTCGCTTTGAAACGCTCCTTCTGTCCACTGCACTGGCTAAATTCAACATGGCATGGGGAGTGGGTGCACCCTGTCTCTGGCTAAATGGGAGCAAGCTGGGGGGAGGGGGCAGTTGCATGCTATTGGAAGAATGGGTATACAGATCTCGGGGCTGCCCCCCGTAATTTGGGAAAAGATGGCATAGGTGAACGTCTAACGGCTGAATTTGTGTTTAACCTACCCCTTGTACTGTTTGTATGCCATTCTCGATTGTTCTGTTCATTGACTCATTTTTCTTGCATCTTATTCTTTATTGATACTTGTACAAGTTTTGTTTTGAAAAACCAATAAAACAAATGTGAAAATGACTCTAAAATGATTGTCCTCATGACATTGAGTCTTACAATGACCCCCCCCCCCGCTCATCCAACTGACCGAAGTCTGAAAAAAAACAATGCCAGATTAATAATTCTACTCACCCTTCAAATCAGTCAGTCCCAGCAGAGCTGCTATTTCATTCCACATATGCACACCAACGATAGCCTTAAAATCATCCCCTTTCATTTGTGACGCTATAAAAATATATTTAGCCATGCCATATATTTTACTAGCAATGATGGTGTTGCATGCCCTTCCTGTCATTTAAATGATAAAGACATTCTTCATTTGTCTTCAAAATGTGGGGCTGCCCCGGAAGATGTCCGATGGTTGATGCAGGCCTGAGTCTCTTCAAAATGGAAGGAAGGGGAATGCTTTTAATAGACAATATAAGCAGCTCTGACATTTGACGAGTTCACCAACATTTTCACTCCAATGGGCCAGCATACGTTATCCTGTACAAGATGGAAGCATATTCTCCACTCTATTAGGTTGTCTACGTAGATGGCAAATCCTTCCATTTTGCGGAAGTGTCTTCTGTGTACCAGCTACCTCATGTGTATGCGTTTTTAAATTGTTGCAAATGTTTAAATTATTTTCTGATTTGTGCATTGAAATACCCTGATATATGTAGGCTACTGTCCCTTTGTTGGTACTAATTTATAGTTTTGCACTATTTGAACCTTTCATTCTAGTTTTAAAATCATTTTGTAAATAATATCATATACTTTGTTGTTATTATCAATTTATAATTGAGTTGATCCACAGCCTCGTCAATATCCAAGTGCAATGTTTCTAGCTTATTCCTATGGGGTCCTCCTTGAACAGGGCATGTGTTCAATTTTGAGAACCACACTTTATGAAACAAAGTTGAAGATATCACAATTGCTTGACAATGTATAGAAATTGTTCTCTCCTACAGCAGTTTATATCGGCAAGCCAGGGTTGGCAAATGCCCATACCTCAAGGTATTGCAGAGGCTAATGAGTGGTTTTAGAGTGTCCTCTGTTACTAAAGGGGTATTTCGGTCAGATATTGTATTGGTTAAATCGATCAGCCGTGTTTTTTAGATCATACACTGGTCATTCTAAAAAAAGAAAATCCACTGCAACTTGCCCGGGTTTTTATCACTTTAACACTTGCGAAAACGGCAGGTCGGGAACCGCCATCATGTGCTAATCTTATCCGTTGATCCATCGCCCTGTTTAAGTGTTCTCGCAGCACTAATTCAGATCACCTGCCTCTAAAGGTGACATCACTAGACGCTCCCGATGAGCTCCACCTATTTTAATGATGTTAGTGGGCAGCGTAGCCAAACGTACCCTGTCTAATGCAGAACAAGGCACATAAACCCACACATCCACAGCAGACGCAAACCTTTTGTTTCTTTTCACAAAAAGGATGAACCGTTTATTTTGAAGAAAACGGCAATAGCCAGGAGCATAACAAGTAGTTTTTAATTTTGACATAATGCTAAAAAGAGGTAATTAAGTCCACAAAAATATGGCACACCTTTTCCAATCGAGGTTATAGCCAATGAACATCGCATGGTTCTCATTTTTTGTTTGTGTGAATGGTGATCTTATAATGCTGATTTCGTTCATCGATCAATCCCAGTGTTTGCTTTCTTTACAGAAAGTTATCTTCCATTGCCGATTTCTGATCGGCGCACATGGCTTTCCATTACAGAGAAATGAGTGGTTTAGCAAAACGTTCACATCTGCACGTTTTCAGAACCCATAGGCTGCCATGTTGCTCCTATAACTTGAACCGCAAAAGGATAGCTTGGTGTCTGCTGATCGTCCCAGAATATGGTTACCACAGATACGCTGTTGATGATTATTGTCCAATTGCGGTTGAAGGAGCCGTTGACCGGTGAACTGTACCCATGACAGGCGCACATCGGTATAATATAGCATGTAAAACTGAGAATGCAAATATATATTTCTGTACACAATTTATAATTATATACACAGTACATATTTATGTTAACCATCAATTTAAGTTATAATTAACCCGAACAATGTCTATTATTTGCATCAAATTGAATATTCATCCGTCACAACGTTAATCATGTAGCACACAGCACACTTGCCATACTCACTCGCATAAATATTATCTAAAACGTTTCTTCCATTGTCTTATGTTTCCATTCTCCCTATGTTACGGGTGACCAACCGTTTCAAAAGACAGCTCCCAGTAATAGAAAACTTCCTACGTAAGCTTTCAATATAGTGAATTGTATCACTTTGTGCATATTCGACTCATTTTGGCCAAAATGGAACACTATTAATGCCAACCTGTACAGTGAAAAACAACCAAATATTTCAAGTATCCCACATATGAAAGTATATTCTTCCATTTGAACGGTATCAATGTGCCTGGTCCCACAACATGAACACATTCTTTCAAAGATGACACTATGCGAGGTGCATACAGGCTCAGATTCCTCTATACTTCAATAGGGCAATGCCCCCCCCCCAAAAAAACATTTATAGTGTGAGCCAGTTTTTTGGGCCAGTGGGCCACATCTTTTCTGAAATAAACTGAATTTGAATACAAAAGGGATGGGTTAATAAAGAGAACGCACGCACGCTCCCATGGACGGACGGACCGGGAAGGGATGGTTTGGGGGGGGGTGGGCGATTTAGCACCAGGCTGGGTGGACTGTTACAGCCAGGGCAACATGTGCAATGAGCAACAATAAAAGGAAAAAAAAAGTTGACATCACTAAAATTCCAGCATGCCTCGAATGAATGGCTTAAGTCTATTCCAACAATCATATTGATTTCTGCGTTGATGCATGTGCACCTGGTTGTCCTCCACATGTGGGCCTCCACAGTAAGATGTAAATGTGCAAAGGCCATGGGCGCATGTTCATAGTGCACATTGGCAAGACAATCCTTTTATTTTAATGTTGGCTACCATTGTGGCACATAAACCTTTGATCTGTTGCTATCTGGAGCCACTTATGATTCCTCCTTTCCAACGAGGTTTGACTTAATTTATTTTTCTTAGGTGATTTACAAATAACCAATACATATCGGTGCTCCAGATAAGATTTTGAGGTGGGAGTATTTTACTCCCTATTTTTAAACTTTGAGAGTAAATGTGATTTTAAGAGTAAAAATGACTTTTTTTCCTTTGCAAGAGTAAAATGTATGACATCCAGCCGACTGTTAGGATGTGCAGTGTTTCCAATGTTCACCTGTTAAACCATGATTGTATAATATTTCCTTCACTATGTCTATTGTCACTTAGATACTATAGAACATAGAACTGCATCTTATGTAGCAGGGTTCCAAGGAGAGCCAGTGAAGAAGCAGGGCCTTAGTGGGAAGATTGTACTCCTCCTGCTGGGGGTCATCTTATGTCATCAACTTGCAAATAAAAGGTTCTTTACCTTTAAACTACTGGTTATGTGAAAGCCTCCCTTTGTACATAACATTTGGCGACGAGGATGGGATTGGGACCCGGAGGACGACCCCCAGCGCCTTTTCTACAGATCAAGTGTGCTGGCTGTGGAGCGGAGCCAGCCTGACTTGCCTGAGGGAGGGCCTTTTTCAGTGGATTATTGACGGCCTGACATCCAGTGTGTGGCATCCACCGGAGGGACATTGCTAGCACCAGAGGAAAACCCCTGGAGGCTCCGTGGTCTGTGGGAGCTGGAATTGGACCCCTGCAATTTTGTTGAACTTGTGGAGACCGGGCTGGCAAAGACACGGCTTTGGCACTTTTATAATTGGATTTTGGGTTGTGTGTTTTCCGAGCGGCCCCACACTGAGCAAGGTTGAGAAAGGAGTCGCCGCCGATGACCCTGGTGAGGCGCTCCAGGGTGAGTACATAACCAAGCAGCTATCTTTTAATTAGTGTCACCTACCTGTTTGGGTGGGAGCTCTATTGGTTAAACCAGAATTGCAAGCTTGTTATTCTATTCTGCAACTTTGAGACATGGCAAATGTGCCTGCTCCTGTGTTTTTTCTGGCAGTGCCAGGTGAACCCAGGGTTAGATGGGAAGACTGGAAGGAAGGATTCAGCAAATATGCCTTAGCAGTGTTTGGTGCCAACTACTCCAATGAGCGCAAGGAGGCATTGCTATTTCACTGTTTGGGAACTGCAGGCCAAGAGGTCTTAAAGAGATTGCCGGAGCCTTCTGACATTTTGGATGCTGGTCCATATGAAAGGACATTAGCCAAACTGGACAGGCATTTTAGAGTGGAGGAGAACATTATATTGGAAAGATATAAATTTGCCACAAGAGAGCAGAAGAATGGGGAAAGTATCGAGGATTTTGTCACGGCTTTAAGGGGCTTAGCAGTGAAATGCAAATTCACTCACTGTCAGGATGAGCACTTGAGAGACCAGCTAATGATTAAATGTTCCAATGACAGTATTAGGAAAGAACTATGGAAAGAGAGGAACCCCACTTTGGATCGAGCAATTGAGATAGCGAAAATGGTGGAACACACAGATAAGTGCATTGAAGTTCTTCAATCGGATACTGTGAACAATGGTAAACCCAAGTTGGATGAGAGTCAGGGTTCAGTGCTGAAGGTGTCAAAGGTTGTTCAGAGGCAGAGTACGTGGAATCCAAGACGCGCCTCGCAGAATGCTAAAAGGAGCAAAGAGAACAGACCGGCAACTGGCAGAGGATGGCGTCAATGGGTTCCTGCAAAAGATAGCAGAGGGATTCCCAAAGACATGAATTCTTTCAAGATGGTTAGGGATTCAGGACAATCCAGAGGTTTTCCGGGGAGAAGATGCTTTAGATGTGGAAGCTTGTCGCATATAGCCTCGGATAAGGATTGCTTTGCTATTTATATCATATGCAATGAGTGTGGTGTGAGAGGGCACATTGCCCGATGTTGTAGAAATTTTAATGCTGGGTCAAATCAAGTGCATGAAATAAGTGCAAGTTATGAAGATGAGTCATATTGTGAGGATGGCAGAGAAGTGGTATTTACAGTGAATGCTGTCAATGGCAGAGTGAAAATGCAGAAACCTTATGCTGAGGTTGTAATTCGAGGTGTACCCGTACGCATGCTAATGGATAGTGGTGCTGACTACACCTTGATAAGTGTGGAAGTGTGGAGGAACAAATTCGATAGTTGTACTCTGTGGGAAAATACTGTTAAAGCAAATGCTTATGGAGATGTTCCCATAGATATTATAGGTTGCTTTGATGCTGAATTACAGTTTAAGGACAGGAAGGCCAAAGGTTGTGTGTATGTTACCAACAGAGGGGGTGAATTGTTGTCATGGAGTGATCAAGCTGAATTGAAGATAAGGCTTGAGGCAAGTCATCCCGAGCAGCTAATGTCTGTTGCGGGAGGAGAGCCCACAGAGATACAAACCACGTTATCTGGGAAATTGGGGTGTCTTAAGGGCTTTGTACATGTAATTCGCCTAAAGAAAGGAGCTGTCCCTAAGATTGCAAAACTGCGAACTATTCCTCTTGCTCTTAGAGGAGATGTAGAGGAAGAACTCAAGAGAATGGAAAGAGATGGTGTCATTGAAAAGATAGAAGCATCTGAATGGGTCAGTCCTATAGTTGTAGTCAGAAAAGGCAATGGGTCTTTGAGGCTCTGTATAGATCTTAGACATCTAAACAGCATGGTTGTGGCAGACAGGTTTCCTCTTCCCCGAATAGATGATTTGATGGTGGGAGTAGCTGGGTCAAAAGTGTTCTCCATACTAGATCTTAAATCGGCCTACCATCAGGTTGAATTGCACCCTAATTCCAGGGATCTCACCGCCTTCATCACCCCGATTGGATTGTTCAGGTGTGTTCGCATGCCATTTGGTTTGGTCTCAGCCGCAAGTGTGTTTCAGAGTATTATGCATAAATTACTTGGGGGTGAAAAAGGGGTGATGTGTTATCAGGATGATGTTCTTGTATGTGGGAGCGATGAGAAGGAGCATGATGTTCGTTTGAAAAGAGTTTTGGATATTTTGAAGGAGGCAGGCCTCACCGTTGCCTTGGAAAAATGTACTTTTAAAGCCAACAAAGTGGTGTACCTGGGTCATGAGATCACTGGGGAAGGGGTTAGACCCAAGGAGGAGGCTATTGAGGCCATAAAAAGAATGGAGGAGCCTAAATCTAAAGGGGACATACTATCATTTTTGGGACTGGTGGAGTTTTACGGCAAATTTGTCAAGGGGTTAGCAGAAATGTCGAGGAATATGAGATTTCTCACTCGCAAGGGAGTCGTTTTTAAATGGTGTGACCGGTGCAAGAAAGAATTTTTGATGATAAAAGAGGCTATTGTCAATGCTCCCATTTTGAAAATATTTGAGGAAAGTAAACCCACATTGCTTTTTGTTGATGCCAGTGATTATGGTGTTGGGGCTGTTCTGATGCAGGAGGATCAGACAGGTTTACAGACTGTGGCTTTTGCGTCCAGGTCTTTGAAGGGCCCAGAATCTAGATATTCAGTTATTGAGAAGGAGGCTCTAGCATGCGTTTGGGGTGTCGAGAAATTTAAAAGATTCTTGTGGGGGAGGAGTTTCACCATTTGCACTGACCATAAACCCTTGGTTGGAATTTTTACGAAAGGTGGTTTGGAGGGAGTGTCAAGACGCATTATGAAATGGGTCACGGCATTGCAAGGGTTACAGTATACCATGCTCCACGTAAAGGGGGAGGTTAATGTGGTTGCAGACGCTTTGTCTAGATCTGTCCAGAGGGAAATTTCTGACGATAGTGACTTTACAAGTTCAGAGGAGAGTGCAGAAATATTCCAGGTGCATGAAACATTAAAGAAAAGTGAGTGGGATGTGTCTTGCACGGAGGATGTTGTATATCAAGGAGTACTTACTCTGGTTGCAGAAGGTAAAATTAAGAGCCACAGGGGCGAGATGAATGGTTTTGCCAAAGTGAGGGAGGAACTATGGATTCAGGATGGTTATTTATACAAGGGTCACCAGATGGTTGTGCCAGTCGGTATGAGGAAGTCTGTCTTGGAGTTGGCCCATGTTGGGCATTTAGGTCTGGCCAGGACGAAGGGACTTGTGAGGTCTGAATTTTGGTGGCCTGGTATCGACAAGGACATAGAGGAACAAGTCAAAGACTGTGTGGAATGTATTGAGGGAAACAAAGGCTTGAAAGTGCAAAAAGTTCCCATGGTAGTGAGGGAGTCCCCGCGTGTCCCTTGGGACGAAATTGCGTTGGATCTCCTCGGTCCATTTAATATTGGTGGTGGCAGAGATAGCTACCTATTAGTAGTCATGGATTTATTATCAAAATGGCCGGAGGTATGTGTACTCAAGGACATATCCAGTAGTAGTATAATCAGATTTTTGGAACAACTGTTTTGGAGAGAAGGGTTTCCAAGAAAGTGTTTGTCTGACAATGGGACCCAACTTGTTTCCAGAGAGTTTAAAGAATTCTTAGAGAATCATGGGATTGAGCAGGTGAATACTTCTTTATATCATCCCCAGAGTAATGGGTGTGTGGAACGATTTAATAGGACTCTGATGGAGGCTATTAGGATAGCGGTGGCTACTGGAGGAGATTGGGTGAGAACAGTGATGGAACGCACGTTCCAGTATAGGCTAACTACCCATAGTGTCACAGGCGTGAGTCCATTTGAGATCTTGAGAGGAAGAAAACCAAATACTCATTTATGTCCAGGTTGGATGGGCAAATCAAAAATGGTGGATGTGGATCTAGAGAGTGTAAAAAGGAGAATTTTTGAAGCTGGAGTTAGATCCAAGGAGAGGTATGATCAGAAGAATTGTTGTAGGGAACTCAAGGTCAAAGAGGGTGATTGGATTAAAGTCAAGCTCCCCACCAAAGTTCGCAAAGGAGCCTCGTTGTTTTCTGAACCCAAGCAAGTTGTGAAAGACTTGGGTTCGCCAGTGTTGGTCAAAGGAGGAGCTATTTGGAATAAGGAAAGGGTGGCTTTTCCGTTTCAATGTTAATTTGTCTTCAGTTAGTTGGAGACAGGGACTTTCTTGTCACTCTACCTAATCAACCACTAGATGTCATATATCTATGCTCTTGATTTGTGCCAGGACTTGCAGCGCATCCAATGTTTTACCTGTTAAACCACGAGTGTATAATATTTATTTTACAGGTTTCAATTTCAGTTGTTCAATATGTGTTTTACAGGTTTCAATTTTAGTGGGTCCTCACCCACACAGTTACTTGTTATGTTTAAGGAGGAGAGGTGTTAGGATGTGCAGTGTTTCCAATGTTTACCTGTTAAACCATGAGTGTATAATATTTCCTTCACTATGTCTATTGTCACTTAGATACTATAGAACATAGAACTGCATCTTATGTAGCAGGGTTCCAAGGAGAGCCAGTGAAGAAGCAGGGCCTTAGTGGGAAGATTGTACTCCTCCTGCTGGGGGTCGTCTTATGTCATCAACTTGCAAATAAAAGGTTCTTTACCTTTAAACTACTGGTTATGTGAAAGCCTCCCTTTGTACATAACACCGACGTGTGCAAAAACTGTATGGAAATCATTACTATGCGGCAGTTTTCTGCATTGTGACAGAATACACCTTTCCGTTTTTCTCTAAGGTGTGGCCATTCTATCTCTCCAGTATGTATATATTTAAATGTTGAAAACAAAAAAACCTAGCCAATTGCATAGTAGAGCAAGCATGAATTGTGTTGTGTGTTTTGAGGTCTGATAGCAGAATTGCCTTTTGATGTTTAATGAAAGTCCTAATTTCCTGGAGCTATTACTACCTTATGGTATGCAAATGTTATGATACAACAGCGCAGAGGGGCAAGGGCTTCATGCTATATTCTATATTTAACCTCAAGGTCAAATGGTTATTTATGTAGCACTTTTGGCAAAGCGCTGTGCATATTTATCACAATTATCACCAAACCGAAATCTGTACTCCTTTATCGACCTTGAAAGGATGACAGTCTGGGTTGGCCTTGCCAGGATTTGAACCTGCAACCTACACATCGCAGCAACGAGTGCTCAGCTGGCTGAGCTATCCTATTGGCTAACATCCCTCAGAGGTCAGTTAACTGAGTATCAACTGGGGTATAATAATCACAGTGCCTAGATGTTGGACAAACCATTTATGAAGCGCTACATAAAGTTAAATACCTATCTGGACTATCACAGGGACAGGTTTTGCTGAGTTTCTATTTCAATTACAAATGTAACTTTTGTTTGTTTTTGAACAGCGCTTGCACTTCCTGGAGTGTCAGGTTTTGGATGTTTTAACTGTAGTCTTGAATATTTGAGAGGCTAGAACACATGTGATTGTGAGCAAAGACTCTACTGCCACTGACCATTTATATTAATGTACCCCATTGACTGCAAGGTTGAATGGATGTAAACTAGACCGTGCATAGTCATAATTTAATGTACACTCGAATTATAAAAACAGTGTGTAAAATGATGGGTGTAAAAATGATCTGCCTCTGCATGATTATGCGCACAGGAACTCAGAAAAATACAATTGTGCAATACTGGTTTGCTTTCACTGGGGGGGGAAAAAGCATAATTTGTTACAAAATATTAATTCTCACTTGCACCTTAGTCTTCCATCTTATTTTACAATCTTAAAATGCTAGGAAAATAAACATGCACAGTGCTTCTGTTTTCTCCATGAGCAACAACAGAGCAGAAGTTGGATGGAAATAAACCATTCCTTTTATCACACTATGCAGTTTCTTTTTTTTGTTTGTATTTCTCTGAAGCCTTTCACAAAAAACAAATTCGAGGGGATTGGGCCCTCCGACGTATTCCATATCTTTGACAGTAATCACCACAGCTGTGCTGCTTCGGAAACATTTTTTTTTTCTGCGTCGATGACGCCGATGCACCGTCCCCAAGGACCTCCTCCGACGGCCGACGTCACCCGATGTGATAAGTAGGACGCATGACGCCCGTAGCCTCAGTTCCGTTTTTTTCCGCGAACGTGTTTGCTTTGTGAATCTCGGTACGCCTTGACTCTTTGGAGTTTCTGTTGTATTCTTCTCGGTTCTTTGAACCTGGTCGGTTTTTGTGAAAAAGTCTGTTCGTGACGATGTCTACCTCGTCTTCAACCCCGCGTCCGGGCTTCAAGAAATGTGGGCGGACTGTGGGTCCAAGATGTCGGTAACGGACTCGCCCGACGCCTGCCTCTGGCGCCTCGGGGAGACTCGCGACACGGACGACTGTGTCGACTGCCAGTCGCTCATGGCCAAGGCCTTGCGGGAGCGCAAGAAGTTGTCGGTAGGTAGGGTGTCTAAGCCCCAGAAGTCAAGGTCTGCGGGGCTTTCAACGGATGATTCGAGAGGCGACTCTCTGCGTCATCGTCGGAGGTCCGATGGGTCTCCTTCCAGGAGTCGGTCTCGCCACTCCTCGGCCTCTTTGAGGCATTCCCGGAATTGCCGGCATTGGTCGCCTTCCCCGTCCTCTTCCAAAGACTCCGCCCGTCGGCAGGTCGCTTATCCCACCATGCAAGCGACACCGGGTGGGGTTGGTCGTGATCGGTCGAGAGACACTGCTCGCATGCCTTTGGGCTCAGGTGGTAGGCACGGTTCGCGGGAGAGGTCCCGCTCGGACAAGGGTAACCGTTCTCGCCATGCCCGTTGCAGGTCCCGGTCCTCGACGCGCTTGAGACGATCCTGTGCAGTTTTAGAGGAAGACGTCGACGCCTGTGGCGCCGAGGTCGTCAACTACCGCTCTCGAGGCTCCGCCTCCGAGGGTGTCATCGACGCTATCGGCGCCTAGGTCGTCGAAGGACACGCTCGGAGCTCTGGCTTCGAGGCCTGTGTCGACGCCGCCGATGCTGGCGGCGCTGTGGCTGACGTCGACGCCGATTCGCTCGACGCCGATTCGCTCGACGTTGATTCTCTCGGCTAGGGGTGCCACGGTATTCGTTTTATGACGGTACAATAACCTCTTGCCAAATGACGGTATATTATGGTTATCGCGGTATAGCAGGTGGAGTTAACTAATCTTAACAAATATTTTCTAAAAGGTCATAAATTGTCAGATTTATCAACACAAACAAAACCAGGCACCCAGGGCCAGAATTGGGCTTTTCAACATACTTTCCACTGAAATGCCACCCCTTTCTTCCACCAAACAGAAACGCACGTGTGGGGAGGAGGAGGAGGAGGAGGAGGAGGGGGGGGGGGGTGGGGAGCCCTGCTGCGACTGGCAAAGCAAACTAAATAGCTTTTCTTAAGTGGTCATTTAGGCTTTTAGCTCCCCCACTGGCTACTGGTGAAGATGAACAAGTTGCCATCTTGATAACCTGCATGCCACAGATCAATGGAGGCTGATGGTAGTATACGCTTGTGCGCATACACACACACACACACACTCTCTCTTTACGTTACAGCCTTTAGTTTACTTGCGGGCCAAAAGGTGTTCAGTAATCACGGACATGTTACCCTTTGGTATGGCAGCAGGGAATACCCACAGAGATGAGTGAATTTCGCAGTGTGACTTATATGTAAATTCAATGATAGAGCCAGGGAAATCCCCCATTGTCATATGTTTAGCTAACATTATCCATTATAAATATAAAAACCCCAAAGCCGCCAACCCAAAGTAAACCCTTATCCTTCTTGGCACTATATTTATTCTTCCAACTGCTAACATTGATTTTGTGTCAGGCACGTGTGGTTTATGGAATGGCATTAAAAACTGCTCCAACTGAAACTACTTGGCAGATGGCACATCCAACAGTGCAAGACCAAGACTGCGCAGCACTTGCTTATTGCAGCCTTTACAAATCAGATTGAAAAGCACACTTAACGGAATAAACGGTATACCGGTATGAACAATGTGACGGTTATTATTGTTCAATTAAGTGGTTCACGGTATCTTTAACGGTATACCTTTATACCGTTACATCCCTACTCTCGGCGCCCTCGACACCTTTCGAAGCGGTGGTGTCGGAGGGGCCCCGTGGCACGGGGGTAGCCCCTAGAAAGGCTCTGGCATAGCTTTGGTCCCCAGGTGTCTTCCTCTCACCGCCTGGAGTACATTTCAGAGGGTGATGAGGGCTCTGATGAGGGCTTGGTTCCGGTTACGGTGCCAGATGAGCTTCTCTCGGACCATAGCCAATTTGATGACCTGAGGCAGTCACTGCATGATGCCAGTGGACTGGACACCTCTCCAGAGGTGGAGTTCTGTAGGCCTGAGCCTGGTACTCATGCCGATTCTTCGTACCGGCGCCTTATGTCTCGGGTCACCGAGTACTTGGGATGGTCAGCTCCCCCATGGGAGGTTGTTCAGGATGATCTCACAGACATCCTCGATCTTGGTCCCCCCACTGACCCGGTACTGCCGTTTCATATGGCTCTGCAGAGAAGGGTGACGGCGGCTTGGTCTGCTCCGGAGAGTCTCTCGGCAATGGGCAAGTCTTTGTCGCGAAAATACCGTCCAGCCAGTAGCGACCCCTGCTACTTGTCCAGGCACCCCACTCCGGAGAGTTTGGTGGTGCAGGCGGCTATGGCCCCGGCAAAGCAGGCATCGTATCCTACCATCCCTCCGGATAGGGACGACAAACGTTTTGATGGCTGGGCGAAGAAAGTGTTTTCTTCAGGAGGTATAGCGCTTCAGACGGCCAACTCTGTATGTGCCTTGTCTCGTTTCACACACACTCTGTGGAACTGTGTTGCATTAGCGACTGAACATATTCCCGAAGGGGACGAACGGGATGGTTTCCTTGCTATGGTTCAGGATGGCAAGGATGCCATGTGTGAGGCCGTTCAGTCGGGTTTGGACATGGCAGATTGTGTCAGCCGGTCCATGGCGGCGAGCACCGTAATATGCAGGTTTGTGTGGTTGCGGAAGTCGGGATTCGCTTCTGATGTGCAGTCCTGGCTCCTCAACATGCCCTTTGACGGTGAACATCTTTTTGGCAGCAAGGCTGACAAGAGCCTTGAGAGGTTGCAGACCTCCAAAGCTGCAGCAAAGTCGTTGGGCGCTGCGGTTCGACAACCTCCGCCTTTTCGTCCTAGGGGACAACAATGGAGGGGAGGTTCCTTTCGCTATTACTCGTCCTTCAGTAAAGCGAGAGGAGCTGTCGGTCAAAGAAGCCACCGTAAGAGTGCCAGACGTGGAAAACAGGGTACTCGAGGTGCCAAGGCCGCTCGCGCAGTTGCCTCTTTGCCCTCAGGCAACGCTGCAGCCGCAGTCATGAGGCCAGGTCCCATGGTTCGCCGGTTGGGGGAAGGCTGGCGCAGCATCTTGTAGAGTGGCGTGCCATTACGTCAGATGTGTGGGTTCTGGAGATCATAACCCACGGCTACTGTCTTCCCTTTCGGCAGAGGCCTCGCGACAATCCACCTGGGAACCTCTTTGAAGAGTCTGGATCCGCTCCTTGCGCAGGAAATTCAAGCCCTGCTGGAGAAAGGCGCCATAGAACTGGTGCCTGTAGCGGAGAGGAACAAGGTTTGGTAGTCCCCTTATTTTTTGATTTCGAAGAAAGATGGGGGATTGAGACCCATCATGGACTTGGGCGGTTTGAACAAACTCCTCCGGAAGGACAAGTTCAAGATGGTTACTCTCTCTCGTCCTCCAGGCCCTTCAACTTCAGGACTGGTTGGTGTCTCTCGACCTCAAGGACGCTTACTTCCATGTGCCGATCCATCCCAAGCACAAGAAGTACCTGCGGTTGGCGACTCGCACTTTCAGTTTCGGGTCCTGCCGTTCGGATTGACCTCTGCCCCGAGGGTTTTCACCAAGCTCATGGTGGTGGTGGCAGCGCATCTCAGGAAGGGGGGGGGATTCACGTCTACCCCTACCTGGACGATTGGTTGATCAGGGGGAGTTCTCCCGAGCAAGTCCTGGATCATCTGTCCGTCACCTGCCACTCCCTTCACAAGCTGGGCTTCTCCCTCAATTTAAAGAAGTCCCATTTGACGCCAACACAGCGGCTCCAGTACATCGGAGCAGTGCTCGACACATCTCAGGGGCTGTGTTTTCCTCCCCAGGTGAGGGCTGTTCACATTCAGCAGATGGTGCACAAGTTTCAACTTGCCCAGACGCTCCCGGCGTTTGAGTTCTTGAGGTTGCTCGGCCTCATGGCATCCTGCATTCTTCTGGTGCCAGCGGCTCGTCTGTGGATGGGATCTTTGCAGTGGGCACTCAAGATGCAGTGGTCGCATTCTTCCAGCAGGATGTCGGACCCTGTTCAGGTGCCACCCTTGGTCGCCCAGGACCTTCTGTGGTGGGCCGTCGAAGGCAATCTGATGAAGGGGGCCCTATTTTGGCTGCCCTGGCTGGAGGTGACGATCGTGACGGACGCATCCCTCACGGGATGGGGAGCTCATGCCAACGAGTTGCAGTTAGCGGTCGTTGGTCTCCGTCGGAGTTCAGCATCCATATCAATCTGTTGGAGCGGAGGGCCGTCAGGCTAGCCCTGAAGGCTTTTCTGCCAACTGTGCGAGGAAAGAGTGTCCTGATTCTAACGGACAACACGGTGGCCATGCACTACCTCAACAAAAAGGGGGGGGGGACAGGGTCACTTCCTCTGTGCAGGGAGGCGATGCAGCTCGAGTTCTAGTCCATCCAGCAGGAAGTTTGGATCTTGGCTGTTCATCTGGCCGGAGACGACAAC
Source organism: Ambystoma mexicanum (assembly GCF_040938575.1). Classification (NCBI taxonomy): domain Eukaryota; kingdom Metazoa; phylum Chordata; class Amphibia; order Caudata; family Ambystomatidae; genus Ambystoma; species Ambystoma mexicanum. The sequence goes on along the minus strand of NC_090929.1, from coordinate 499,504,420 downwards.
GAGACGGCGGACGCTCTGAGCAGGCAGAGCACGATCTCTCGAGTGGGAGCTGGCTCAGGAGATTCTCCTGGAGATCTTCGCCCTTTGGGGGACCCCTCAAGTGGATCTGTTCGCCTCAAGTGTCAACCGGAAGTGCGAAAGTTTCTGCTCGCGGGAATTTCCTCCAAAAGGAGCCTTAGGAGACGTGTTCGTGGTGGAGTGGTCATTCCCACTGCTGTACGCTTTTCCTCCAGTCCCCGTCATCCTGCAAGTACTGCGGAGGTTACGGAGGTTCGGTTCCCAGATGATCCTCATTGCTCTGGCATGGTCCAGGAGGATGTGGTACCCGGACCTTCTCGACTTGTCCATCTGCCATCCACGTCGTCTTCCCTACCGAGACGATCTGCTCTCACGGGAGGGGGGGGTCAGGTTCTCCATCCAGAGGTCAGATCCCTCAACCTTCACGCTTGGCTTCTGAAAGGTTGAGTTATAAGGATTGGGACCTCCCTGAAGAGTGTTGGAGGTGTTGCTCTCGGCCAGACGGCCGGCAGCAAAGTCTCTGTGCCGTTGCCGTTGGCGTAAATTCTGCGACTGGTGCAGAGTTAAGAATGTGGATCCTTTTGAGTGTGACATTCCCATGGTTCTGTCTTTTTTGCTTTCCTTGGCCCACAGGGGCTTGCAAGTGGGTATCATTAAAGGTTACCTGGCGGTGCTGTCCATATTTAGCGCTCGTCTGAAGAATATTCCTATTTTAAGATTCCTTTAATTTCTCAGTTTTTGAAAGGGCTCACTAACGTCTTCCCTCCGTCACCTTTTCTGGTGCCCGGTTGGGATTTGAACCTTGTTCTTAAGTTTCTTATGGGTGCTCAGTTTGAGCCTTTGCATTCTTGCCCTTTGGGACTGTTAACTCTTAAAACTGTTTTTGGTTGCGGTTACTTCCACTCGCAGAGTGAGTGAGTTACAGGCACTTTTAGTTAAGCCACCCTTCACTGTGTTTCATAAGGACAGGGCTGTCCTTCGAGTTCGCCCTTCCTTTCTTCCGAAGGTGGTGTCGGAATTTCATTTGGGCCAGAAGGTTGTTCTTCCGGCATTCTCTCCTCCTCCGCATCCTGGTAAGGAAGAGGTGACGCTCCATAGGCTTGATCCTAGGAGAGCATTGAGCTTTTATATTTCACGCATGTCCCTGGTCAGAGTGGATGATCAACTCTTCATTGGTTACGCTGGAAAGCGTTTGGGACAAGCTGTGACGAAACAGACTTGGTCTCGTTGGATTATTTTGGCTATCTCCGTGTGTTACCGCTTGGCGGGTAAGGACCCACCAGCTGGCTTGCGGGCCCCTTCTACCAGGGGTATGGCTGCATCTACTGCCCTACAGAGGGGTGTTCCTATTCGTAACATCCGTGATGCAGCCACCTGGGCTTCTGTACATACTTTTGTACGTCACTACTCCCTCGATTCCATCCGAGGACAGGATCTGCCCTTTGGCAAGGCAGTCCTTTATTCCCCAATTTGATTGGGCATGCTAAATTTGTGTTCTAAATTCTTTTCCCACCTCCTTGCTTTGGTACTGCTTTGGGAGTCTGTCAAAGATATGGAATACGTCGGAGGACCCAATCCCCTCGAAGAACAAGTTACTCTCTTACCTGGTAACGTTCTTTTGATGGGATGGTCCGACGACGTATTCCATATTGCTCCCTCCCTACCTTCCCTGCTGCAGAATTTCTTATGCGATTGCAGCTTATGTTTCCGCAAGGCCTTGTGTGTCTGACTGGCAGAAGACTGGTGTTGCACGTTCTGGGGGGAAAAACTACAACTGAGGCTACGGGCGTCGTGCGTCCTACTTATCACATCGGGTGATGTCGGAGGAGGTCCTCGGGGACGGCGCATCGACGTCATTGACGCAGGACGCAGACGCTGAAAAAAAAAAAAAGTTTCTGAAGCAGCACACCTGTGGTGATTTCTGTCAAAGATATGGAATACGTCGTCGGACCATCCCATCGAAAGAACGTTACTAGGTAAGAGTAACTTGTTCTTCTGTTTCAGAGGTTTTTATTCATGGCTTGCAATTACATCCATGTAGATAAAAATCAAAAGAAGCTTTCTGGTTTCTGTCAAGTAACCTGACCTTTGCACTGCTCTCTGCTCTAAACGTGTGTGCAAACGTAAACCGAAAAATTAGAAAGCTGTTGTATTTACAAGATTTTCATGTGCAAAAATGTCCTTATCTGGGGGCCTGGCGCCTATACTAAAAGTGTTTTCAAGGTGCCACAGGACAAAAAAAGGGGGGGGGCAGGGAAGGAAAAATGAGAACGGTTCTACTAGGCTTTGTGGCCTTCAAATCATTCAAGAGCAGTGACAAGAAGTGCAGGAGGAGGCAGTGGGAAGTGGGGGGGAGGTGTAGGTCGGGGCAGAAGGGGGAAAATGGTAGGGTGGGAGGGAGGTGCAGTGCAACAGGAGGTATTCAAGTGCAGGGGGAGGAGGATGAGGGGAAGAGGGCCAATGAGGCTAGCCAATGGCTGAGGGGATGCCAGCTGGCCAATTGCCATTGGAAGGCAGGGAGTGAGGACACATGCGAAGCGCAAGGACGGAGGTGGACCCGGCTCAGTAGGGATGCACACCACACCACGCCAGTCTTGTCATAGGGATTTGGAGGGGGCAGAAGGGCAGGTGCAGGTTTTGGGGGGTGGGCAGGAACACTGGGTGCTGGGGTATATTGGGTGAGGAGGGCCAGGTGCCCTGTGGAGCTCAGAAGGGACCAGCCAACCAGTCAATCCAACAGAGGGGGGTGTGGGGGCTTTTGCAGAGGTGAGGGAATGAAGAAGAGAAAGGTTGGGTCTTGAGAATCTTATGGAACTTAAGGAGATCAGGCAGAATCCCAAGAGGGGCAGGGAGGCAATTGGAGGGATGCTCCTGCTGAGGAAAGAGATTTACCCCCACACTCTGCTAGGAGTAACGTCTGATCTACAGAGAATGTTGCAGCTAGATGACAGAGGGTCTCTTAGAGGGAGGTATTTGGGGAAGGAGTCGGATGTAGTGGGGTCCTTGGCCCCAGAAAGCTTTGTGGATGATGCAGAGGATCTTGAACTTGATCCTCTAAGCCACCAGGAGCCAGTGGAGCTATTTTTGGGCTTCAGTGATGCAGTCCGTGGGCTTGAGGCCAAGAATAAGTCTTGCAGTTCTATTCTGCATTATTTGAAGGGTGCGAAGGGAGGATTTGGGCATATTAAGGAATAGGCTGTTGCAGAAGTCCAGCCTGGAGAGGACCAGAGCTCTGGAGACGTTGAGTTTCTGAATGTCTGCTGCTCCAATTTTCTTAGATTCTTCAACTATTGAGTTCATTACAAGCAGTGCTCGAAAACAGGATTGGATAAGCAGGAATTGCAAGTAGTGCCTGGGTATCCAGCAGTAACCGGTCACCAGGAGCTGCGACTAGGCAACAAGGAGCTAGTTTATAGTGTTACATTAGTTGGCTTGGGGAGCCAAATGTCGCTCCTGCTAATTGTTAGTTTTAAACTTGACAGTCTCTTCTACATTTGATGTGAGTCACATACTTGAAATAACCAGACAGACCTTTATTGATTTAGTATAAATAAATTATATTGATGGTAATAAATACAAAAATCAAAGAAAAAATAGAAATGTTGAGGCAAATCTGCTCACAAACAGTAATTAATTAAATATATCATTGAACAGTGACATCTCAAGTGCCCTACTATTCCATTTATTGTACAATGAAAACCGTTTCCAAACACTGTGCAAAAGCTTAAAACTGGCTTTATTCAACTTTGGGAAGAGAGCCACACATTCGAATCTTGAAGGCAACCTTTCAACAAGCTTGAGGGCAAACCTTTTTTGTAATGTTCCGTGGCATAGACTGGGCCCTGGAAACAAAATCTGGATCAATTCCATGCGTTTGCTGGCCAGCACATTCAATGTCCGATTTTTCACAAATTCAAAATCTTTCGGCTGGAAGGCTTCTTTTGGTAAACTCCTGGTAATCCCAAACATTCCTGCAGTTTTTGCTTGTTCCCTTCCAATGTTCTTGTGTGCAAGTACAGTCAGTCTTGTTCTGGCCTCCATACCGTCTATGCCAAAATGCAACCTTTTAGGCCTGTACTTGGGCACATATTATGGAACAACAAAACACTATGGGGGTGGAGGGGACTCTTGAGCGGCAACTTCCGCCTGATGATCACTATTTTTTATTTATTTAAACTTGTATTTATTGGCAGCTTAGTACAGTACACCTTGTCAGGAGAGACATGAACATCTTATGCATTTAACCACAATTCTTTATACACACACAGTTCACTTATCAGCTTGTCAGATCGCAGTACAATTATCCCAATTCTTCAAGCTTTTCTGGTTAAAAATACATTTGTATATATAGAGGCGACTCCTGGGCACTCTCAGATCTTTTAACAAGGTAACTGCCTAATTCAGTCCACGCATTTTTTGGACGGGATGGCATCGGTAGGGAATTTATATATTCTTCCTCGCACGTCTGAGTCCAGGCAAGTGCATTAAGCCACATTGTAAAGGTAGGAGGTGAAGATCACTTCCAGTATTTCAGAATGCATTTCTTAGCCACCATGCACCTATATTTAACAAAGTTGATTTTTTTTTCTTAACATTGATATTGTCCCACAATCCAAATGGCACCCCCAATGGTTCAGGATCCACCAGTCTGGCAAGTGTTCTACCTGGGCGTTCCCCTTCCCCATATCTCCTTGCCTCCTGTGGGTGCAAAAAGTAGCGGATTTCACGCAAGGCATGCGACTCAAAGGTCTCCAATTCCTCCTGTATCTGTGCCAGTTTAGTAGGGGTAGCTGCAGTTGAGCATTCCTGCCCTAGGACCTTCAGTTTGGCTTCCTGACCGATTAAGGTCGTTCCTGATCATCTTTAGTATTCCCGCCTCCCTCGAGATGGACATGCCCCTTATGTACACCTTGAAGGCCTCCCAGCGCACCCCAGCTGTCGTGTCATGCTGTTTGTTACACTCAAATGTTTCTATCCGAGCAGATCTTGGCTTTAAATACAATTCCTTTCAGAGCTTCCGATTTAAACTGCCAGGTGGCACAGGGGGGCCGGGATGTTCCCAGTCCTATAGATGGCGTCACCGGGGTATGGTGGATAAAGTGCAGGTGAGCATCTCTGCTGTAAAAACGACTTTGATCTGTTAGGCAAAGTCAAAAAGGCAGAGAGGCTGAGTGAGGTGTGACGGATCAGAAGGACAGAGACATGTTTCTTGCATTGCTGGACTTTTAGATTGCAATATTTTAGCAATTATGGGACTGGGAAAGTGTCTGGGCTTGGGGCGCGGGGCCAGTGCAGGGTGCGCTTGTTAGAGGGTGAAAAACGAAGACATCTCAGTGTTACCCAGTAAGTCTTTCAGCAAGTTTTCAACTGCTAGCTCCAGCCGGCCTTTGAGTGCATCCTCCGGCACTCCATGAAGAAATAATGTTCACATTATTGAACGGGATTCCAAGTCTTCACATTTCGCCTTGACGGATTTCATGTCTCGGGTTAGAGAGGCTACTGTGTCCTGGAGTGCTTGTATTCCATCCTCATTTGCCCCAATCCTGTATTCCGCCTCTGTGATTCTGGTGCCTGCGTGGTCGAGTTGCGATTTGAGTGATGCCACGTTTGCATTGATATCATCCAGCTTTTCGTGGAAGGACGCAACATTTTTAGCCATGGATTTTCCAACATAGCGGTCAGGTCCGGGGTTAGTGAGGCGGCGGAGTTGGATGCGTCTTCAGGAGCTGATCCATTTCAGGCCTAGGTGCTGCCTTTGTGTATTTGTCCATGACGCCGGTTTTATTGGATCCCCGGGATGTAAGAGACATTTTCTGGACTGGTAGCTCGATTCCCCTGTCCAGTCGCCCAGTGTCTGTTCCCAGGCGACTCTATTGACCGCGGGGGTGGGGGCCCCCCCCACGTCGTCAGCGGAAGCAGCAGGTTGTGAAGTATAGGGAGTGATAATGGGGCGCTAGTTGCTCCCTCCGGAGTCATACGTGCAGCTCTGGGGTCCCAGATGGCACCACCAGCAAGACTGTGCGCCAACCTGCAGGGGGGCCCAACTCGCCATCTGGGTGTGCTCCGGGGTGCAGCCGTGAGAGTAGGCCAGGATACTGGGCCAGTGATGCAACTCAAGTTAGCGCTCCGGAAGCTTCACCTCTCCGCTCAGGTCTCAGCAGGCGGTGTCTCAGAGGATCTGCAAACAATCGATTGCCAGCGCGGCACAAGTGTAGTGGGGCGAGGAGTACATCTGTGCTATTAGTCTCCTCCGCTGCGTAGCTAGGGCCTGTCGTATTGTACTGCAGCTGGGGGTTGGTGTTCCCAGGGAGTTAAATATTGTATGCGTTGTAGTCGCAGAGGACATGGGGAGCCAGGCGCGGGGCACATGTGGCAGATGCACTTACTTGGTGCTTGTGGATCACTGAAATATGTTGGCCCTGGCCGCTAGGGAGAGTGCACTACAGTGGGGGCGAGCAGCTGCGACAGCCCCCAGCACCAGGCACCGCGCAAAGGACAATGTCTCTGGCGCAGACCGCGCTGCTCGTATCCGGTGATGATCTTTCACGGGCATAGTGTCACTTCAGGGCAGATTACTTGCAGTGGTGCCACAGCAGGGGCCTCAATATGACGCTGGTCGACCGCCTCGCCTACGGCTCAGCTCCTCACAGGATACAGGATATTCCCCAATGCGGGCAGCCAATAGAAAGGGGGGGCGACTGTCCCCCACCTCAACAGAGGCACAGGTCTTGTGCACCAGAATTTCCTCGATCGGACTGCCCTGCGGCGATCAGCGTGGCCCGCGGCACCGGCAGCGCCCCCAGCCAATGGTGCGTAATGGCTGGTGTCCAGGTCACCAACCGTCAAGTGCCTTTGCAGTCCTCGTTGGTTCCCCCACCCCAGTCAGTAGCGGAGGGTCCAGGGGCGAGGGAGGCAAGCAGGACCGCTGCACCTCTCTCGCTGCACTACTGCTTCTCACATGGCGGGGCGGCCTGGCGGTCCGCAACGGGTATTCAGCTAGCCGCAGGGCAGTCACCTGGTCAGGGAGGAAGGCCCGTCGGGTGTTCCACCGGCCACCAATAGTCGCGGCAGACACGGCAGGTTGCTGCTCGGAGTGGTTCTCCCCTTCAGGGATGCAGTGCTTCCAGATTTGGCTGTGACGTGCCGGCAGCAGCGTTCAGATACAGGCACCGCTGCGCTCCTCGCCACGGAACGCAGGCAGTCAAATCTTCTTGCCTGGTTGCTCAATCAGTGCCTCCCCACCTTCAGGACCCCTTGGGCTACTTATCAGGGTCACTGGATCAGCAGAACCTCCATTGTCTGCTGGTCTTCGTTGGATTTGTGTGGAGCTAACGTTCTAGGGAGCCATCTTAGCAGCTGCTCCGCAAGCCCATTCTCCCTGAAAATCACAATTGTAACGCACTAAACAGACGACTATATTCACAACTTCACAACAGTCGCCTATAGCTCACTAAATCTCCCTATTGGAAAGTCTGAATATCCCTCATTATGATGACTTGTCTGTCTCCCAGTAGGCGCATACGTGCTGCCTATCTAGAATGGGGGATAGTGGATGAGCTGATCCTAGGCTAGCTCACGACTTTCCAGTCTGCTTGTATTTAAAACCCGAACACTCTGTTTCTTATTTTAATCTCACCCTCCTGAGTGCATACAAATTAAACCGATAATTCTGTGAAATATAAAAAATCATAATTTTATCAACCCGGGCACTCGATCAGTCAGTGTCCTGGGGGTTCAGGCGATTAGCCTGAACGCTAAGTATCGGTCTACAGGTTTCAGCAGATTTTGCTAGGTCTAGCCGCTTTCTCCAGGACCAGAACACAGCCCGGGGTTGCGTTCTTATAATAAAACAGAAGGATGGTCAAACTTCTCATCTGTATGGGTCAGGAGGCATATTTCTTTTTCTGCTTTAAGCCATCATAATTCTGGTGTTTTGCAAGGAACTTGGTGTTAGTTCTTCCAGAATCTCCCCAATGGCTATTGAATGGCCACTTGCAGGTATCCATGTTTCCTTGGTTTTAGCTCAATTGCATTTTCTTCTTTCCGTTAATGCAATGAGCTCTCTTCCTCGCTGGGTGCCCGCCACTCGCAGACCTATTTGAAAACTGTACCTGATGACCTTCAGAGATGTCTCAGGAGTTGGTGCGAGATCGTCCTGCAAGATGTATTGCTTCAGTTGTGGCCCCTTTAATATGTTGTAATGTTATTTGGTTTCACTGATTGAATTTTTTGCTAAGCAGCTAAAGTTTATAAACAAGAACATACAGCATTCATATAGTGAAACGGTCTATTATTCAGTGACGGTACCTTTTGGTTTTTTTTTTACGTTTACTTTAATTGTTGCATGTGTTTCTGCGATAAATACATCAAGGTTGTTGATCTAATGCTTTGCAATTTGCTGACCGCATTGCAAATTATCAAAAAAATACAATTTCTTAAATGTAAAAAAGATATTGTTAATCAATAAATGATCACTTCTCCTCCTCCAGACTGCTTGCCGTAGAAGAATAGTACGTTGAAGTTCCATTCTCTGCCTATATAACAGTAATTGTAATACTAAAGATGTAACATTAAAAAGCAAATTGCATGTAAAAGATGGTCCATATTGACCAAGAAGCCTATGAGCCAGTTTATATCAAAAGCTAATTATACATAACAATCAATGTTTTTAAGTTGAACTTGAACAAATACACTTTTTGTATAGTCTCATCTGAAGGAATAGTGTAAATAAATTACTTGAAAGGTGAATGAGATTGCTGTTGACTCTGGAATAGTGGTCGATGTAGCATCAGTCCTTTTAATCCATGTATATAGTCATAATACGAATGTCCATTTTCTATTGAACAATTGTATAATTTAGACCACAGCAAAAACCATTTAAAAAAGTTTGTGTTAAAGTTATGTTGGACGTGTCTGTGGTTTCCTCCATGGTAACGGTCTGTAATTACATCAGTGCGTTTTACCTAAAGACGGGCATGGTAATTTATTTTTAAATGACCTATTTTTAAAGGACGCAATGGGACTGTGCGTTTGTAAAGGCTCCCAGTGCACTGAACTATTAGAGTTTCTTTAAAGTGCGGATACACCAGTACATTGTGTCACGAAGGAAACTAGTGTAAAACATATATCAGTGGAAATATTCCCCACAAGGCTGAAAACAGTTCATTGTTACCTGTTCAGACTATTTCAATATATTGAGTGGTCTTTTATAAGACCTATTATACGGGCACATTTGGAAAATGGTAAAATAAATTAAACGCAGCGTACGCTACTCGGCCAGGTCAGCATGTGCTGAAATTCAGTTGGAACTGCATTGGGAAGTAATTAGCGAAGTAGTCTGGGACGATGCTTTTTAGTGTACTGTAATTGTTTGTACATATCTTATGAGAAGTGTATGCTGCAGGCGCGGAATCAATTGCCCCTCAATTCATCCGAGACATCCTTGGCTCTGCTTTCAATTTCAGACACTGGAAATCCACAGCTCGAGCTATTTTATTAATTTTAAATCCTTTGGAAATACATGCAAGGCTGTACTCTGACTTTTAGCATGGCTGTTATTAGTGCAACCCAAAACGATACAAGAAAGCATTGCTGGATTGTCCCTATGATCTGTTAAAGAAATATAAATAAGTATTACTATTGAAGTATCAGTGAGTAAATCAAACGTCATATTCCTTTGATAATTAAAACAAATTACTTTATAAAAATCCATCCTAAAACAAACAAAAAAAATGCGTTGTTTGGGCATGTGTGCTACAACCCGTCTACATACAAGTGTAATTTTGCCAAATGACAAGGCGCTGGAAAGGTTAAATAGCCATTTCTTTGCAGATGCAGTGCCCCGCTCTTCCTGAACATGCCATTCTCTGTCCAGCGTAGCAATATCTCAGCCCATTTTATTCATCTATCCTTCACTTTGCTCTACAACTCTACCCAGAGATACAGACCCCTTGTTTTCCTGCGTGCCCGTTCTCCTCTCCAGCACTGTATTCCCTGTCTATCGAATGCTGAGGTGCAACTGACCCTCTACTCCTGCACCTGTATGCCTGTCCTCCCTCTCCTCTCGGTGCCTTCACTTTACTCCGTGTATTCCCCCTTTTTCTTAAACCCCCCTCTATTCCCCCTTTTGCCCTTGCACCCCTATGCCGCCCCTTTTCCTCCTATTCCTTCTGACACTCTTTTCTTCCCTCTGCCGCCTCTTTTTTAGTAGCAATAAGAACTACAAACGCATGCTAAGCAGGGTTTTGTGGCAGCTCTCAATGGGTGTTCTGTCCCAGAGTCTAATAAAATAAACAAAAGCAGTTCTGATCTCTTGTTGATGGAAATAAAGTATTATAGGATGGAGGGCCTTCCTTGATGCACTCAAAGGAGTTTGGGTTTCACAATAATTGTATTAATTGGTTGGTAAATGTTGACAAAAACCCACAGGCATTGATTTGTATGGGGTGGGACCCGCCACAGGCATTTTATTTGGAGTGGGGAACAAAGGGAAGCTGTCCCCTCTCACCACTCCTATTTGCAATTCATTTAGAAACTCTAGCAGTTACGATCAGGGAAAAGGAGAGAATCTCAGGCTTTAAGATGGGAGGGCATATTTTGAAACTGCTACTATGTGCAGATGGCATTTATCTTTAAATGATCCAGAAAAAGGCATATCACATATTCTAAACATTACTGCAGAGTATGGTCACATAACTGGCTATAAAATAAAAAGACTTTCTTCAATTATCCAAAACCCAGGAACAGCCTCACCTCTTCAAAATCCCTGATACACACAAAATGGAAAGTATATACTTGGTTATACAGCTCTGCCCCTCACTATGTAAAATGGTTAAGATCAACTTGGACGAGCTGTGGACGAACATAGCTAGAGACTTCAGCAGATTGACAGACCTTCCAGTTTCGTACATGGGCAAAGTCTCCTTATATAGGATGGTTGCACTCATTCAGAATTTGTATGTATCCCATGCATGATTTAACAGCTGTACTTATAAAGCTCAACGCAAAGCTAAGAAACTTCTAATTGAAACACAAAAAACCTAAAATCAAACTTGAAAAACTATGTAGGGCAAAATCTAAGCAAGGAACACATTTGCCGTGGGCCACCAGGTTGACCCAATTCACGAGATCAGGAATAAGAGGGGAACAATTACCCTTTTGGGTTCAATATGAGGAAGCTCTCTTAAAACCTGTTACTTTATTAGAGCTTAGTAACCAAAGGAACACCCCAGGTCACACTAATTCTATTCTATCCCATTCTGCTAATATCTGGAAAAAGTGTGCATTTGCGCAGCAAAATAATAGCAGAGTTGACTAAAAACGTGACCATATGGAACAATAGTTGGCTAAGAATAGTGAACTTGCTGTTTTGGTAGGGGGGGAGTGGTTTAATAAAGGCATGATACACTTGAAGCAATGCTATGCAAATAATACCCTGGAATCCTTTGAAAATCTGTTTGAGGTACGACTTACCAAGTCAAGACCTTTTAGAAATACTTGCAATTAAGGAACTGTTTAAATGAACCAAAACTACCACTAAGAACAGATAGCCAATTGCTCTGTGCATTCGAGACATACATAGAGATCGGAGGGCAGGGCTGGAACGAGATCGCCAAGGCATACATACTACTGTTGGAAGAAATAACAGATTGCCTATTAAGAGCACATAGGAGACGGATTTGGGGGTGGTAAGGGATGAGACTTGCAAGAAATGGCAGAATGCTGGTAATATGGCTCAAGGAACCTAAACACAAGATATTTAATATTGCTTACTCAATAGATCAGATTAGTTTCCTATAAGGGTAAAGAGAATCAATCGGACTGAGTTGGACAAATGTTTGAGACATTGCTAGCAAAAAGGACCATACATTTTTGGCAAAGCATATTGCCGTCTATAGACCATACACTGGTTATAAATATCGACAAGACAGCAGCAGTTGCCTTATGGGGCCCAGCATCCGCGCTATACTTGCCCAACCAACAGGAAAGTGGATCACAATTGCTTTAGATAGTGCCAGAAAGATAATTATGAGAAACTGAAAAGAAATTATATAGATATTTTAAAACAAGGTAGGAAGCATACAGGAAGAGGTCATGAATCAAATCCAAGTAGAAAAGATAATGGTTTACAGGGAGAGTTAATGTTAGATTGGGGAAATCTGTTCTGAAATGTTTGCGTATTATTGGCTATGAAGGGTTATGTTTCATGTTTGTCTGGAAAACTAAATACAATTTTAATTGAAAAAATCAACCTCCCCAGCGAGACATCTCGGATACATGGGACCCATGAGTGTTACCAGTAGAGCCCAGGTCTGATTCCTCAGTAGGGGAGAAGTTAAAAAAACAAGCATTGCCAACAGGTTGCTTTTTTTGTGTAGGTCTGGGAAAGGCATTGCCAGGTCCTGCCATTGTGGTACTAACTGGCCATTGATGGTAGGAGGTGCAAAATAGTGTGAGTCCCTGGGCATCTAATAGCCGTGCTTGGCAAATGCAAATGCCTAATGCTTTTAAACAAGCCAAAACCGTTGGCTTTGCCAGTGCTTGTTTTTAACATTACTTCAGTGAAGGACACCCATGGTACTTATTCTCCAGCATTGGATCTTTCATGTATTCACATGCTGTGAATATTTCCCGTCAGGCTGGGAAACCTCAGTAACTTTAACCTAGCGTTTTCCTATGGAAAACTTCGACGCTTTAGTGTCCTATCGACGTCTTTTTGGGTGTTTTAGTCTACACCAATAGGCCGTGTGGAATAAATAGCACCGCTTCCGCAGCTTCCCTTCAGATTTCAACCGTCTCAACTGTTGGGATCACCTCGTGTTTTCTTTCAAGTTACTCTTCGTGTTCTACACGTGCTTTCGTTGCTTGGGCCCTCATGTCATCGGGCCCCAATAAATCGTTGTTTAGGCCTTGTGAAACCTGCGACGTGAAGAACCTCTTTGAGGGGGACGGGCATGCAGATTGTCTGTACCCCAATCATTCTGTGGATGCATGTGATCTTTCAAGGCTTTTCTCAGAAATTACCCGGGCTTGGAGGTGGGTTCGTCCCGGCGGAGCAAGTCTGCGGTTCCAGCGGATAAGGTGTCTACGCACCAGAGAGCGAGGTCTGTGGAACCCCCCTCTAAGAAGCAGCGCATGCGGGTGCCATCATTGGAAGTGGGGAGAGGCGGTGGAGCCTCTGGATCCAGGTTATATCAGTCTAAATCGATTGGCCCCTCTTTGGCCAATTCGGCAAGACCGGACAAGTCAAAAGAAGCAAGTGCTAGGCCCGAGAAGTCGGGGCAGAAGGCCACGGTGGCGGAGAGGGAGAAGTCGAAATCCCGATAGTCCTTCTCCTAGAAGCACTCTGCGTCAAAGGACCACCATAGATCGTCTTCCAGCCGTGACTCTTCGAAACATTGTTCCAGCACTTCATCCAAGCGGACCGCTTCTCAGGAGAAGTGGAGGCCATGGTACCGTCGACTAAGGGTTCATCGACGGACGTTCCTCTGTCGACAGTGGTGGTGCTGCTTTCATTTCCTTCATCGACGAGCATGAGCCCTTGTTTGATCTATCAGTGCTGTACCTGCAGTCGATGTGTCCATCTATGTCAGAGGGGGTTGAGGTTGGCCAGCCCCTCTCCCCTTTGGTGAATCCGCACTCTGCTGTCCATGCAGGTTTTGAGTATGCTCCAGTCGTCGTTGGGACAGTTAGATGCAAGGCTTCCGGTCGCTCCAAGCCCGGTGACTCCGGTGGTACACAATGTGCCCATGGAAGCCCCTCGGCCGAGTCTTCCCCAGGAAATCGCCTCCAGTGCGGCTGCCATTGCCGTCGCCGGTGGGCTTGGGCCTTCCCAAAAGTCATCCTGAGGAGGGGGAGCTGGTGGAATCGGATCTGGAGAGTAGTCTTCATGACACGCTGTCTACGGTGTCCTCGTCGCCCAGGAGGTCCGATACCTGGGATACGGACCCTCAAGTGGAGCTTCCTAGGAGCCTGGCTCAGCCGTCTCCGCCGGATGATGTTGGGGCCTTTCACGCGATGGTGGCGAAGGCTTGCCAAGAGTTTGGCCTTGCTCCTGAAGAGGAAAGTAAGGACTTTTCTCTTCGATCACATGGGGAAACGACGGAAGGCGGTCTTCTCTGTCCCCATTTTGGACCACGTGTGGCAGGAGGGTCTGCGTACGATGCACCATCCGTTTTTGGAGCCGGCGGTGAAGGGGCGTCTTGAGAAAGTTTAAAGCGCCGGAATCTACCCCCAAATGCTTCACGTCCCAACCCACGCCGGAGTCGGTGGTGTCAGCAGCAGCTAGTCGGAAGGCAAGGAGCCAGCACAAGTGTGCTACGACACTGGCCAGTGATGCCTGGAAGCAGGATGCGTTTGGAAAAAAGGTACTCACGGTGGGTGCTACAACAGTGAAGGTGGCAAACTCCTTGGCCATTATGGCCCGGTATGACAGGGAGATTTGGCACCGGTTGGCTCCGCTCTTAGATCATCTCCCGGAGCAACAACGCACGGAAGCCATGCTGCTGGTTCGGGAGGGGGAGGAAGCCTCCAACCACAGCATTAAAATTGCAGTGGACCTGGTGGAATCCGGGTTCAAACAAATAAATAATGGTGTTCTCCGGAGGCAGACATCGCTGCGCTGCACTGACTTTCGGCCAGAGGTCCAGCATAAGTAGTGGACATGCCCTGTGAGGGTGAGCAGCTCTTTGGTGAAAATAAATTGACGAGGCGCTGAAGGGGATGAAGGAATACTCGGACGGAGAAGTCCCTGTGTACGCTACAGAGTGGCCGCTCTTTTCGGCCCTTTCGGGCATTTCGAGGGGCCTCTGGTAATGCCAGATTTGCTGCTTTGCGCGACAGAGGTTAAGGTCCCTCCAGTTACTCTTCACAAGGCTTCAGGCGCTCGTTCCAGTCCACGCAGGAGAACAGAGATTATCGGGTGCAACGTAAGCAGGGTCGAGCAGCCTCGGCTGCTTAGGGCCGGCAGTCTAAGCCTCAGCAATGACTGCCATGTAGGCAGTCAACTAGGGGGCAGAGTTTTGCAAAAACATTGAGTGGCATCTTATTACTACGGACCACTGGGTGCTGGATACAGTATGACATGGCCACTCACTTTCGGCGGCCTACTCCCTATACCGCCCGTACAGGTGGCGCAGCTGCATCTCAGTCCTGCGACAAGAGGTGGAGCTCATGTTGGCGAAAGGGGCAATATAACCAGTCCCGGTGTCGGAACCAGGCCAGGGGTTGTACGAGGCCAGGGGGTGTTTTTTGTGATTTTTAAAAAAAAAATAATAATTTAAAAAAGCCCAATGGCAAGTGGAGGCCTGTTCTGGATCTTCGGCCGTTAAACAAAAATCTGCAACGCTTGAATTTCAAGATTCTCACATTGCAGGATGTCATTCACTCGGTGCAGCCCGGGGAGTTCCTGGCGTTGTTAGATCTGGAAGACGCTTACTTCCACATCCCGATGCTGCCAAAACATCACAAGTTCCTGCGCTTCGTGGTCGGGGACTAACTTTACCAGTTTCGTGCCCTCCCGTTTGGACTGAAGTTGGCTCCCAGGACGTTCACCATGTACCTGGCTCCGGTGGCTGCTTTCCTCCGTAGTGAGGGGCATCATGTGTACCTGTAACTGAACGATTGGTTGGTCAGGGGGCAGTCTCCAGAAAGGACGTTTGAGTCTCTCCAGTCTTCTATGTGCCTGTTACAACGGCTGGGATTTGCTGTCAACTTTGCTAAATCCTGTCTGATGCCATCCAGTGAGTTGGTTTTCCTCGGCGCTCCGTTTCTTACGCATGAAAATCTGTTGAAACCGTCGGGCAAAAGAGTGGAGAAGTTGCAGTCCAAGGCGGAGAGTGGGGCCCGGAAACTACGGTCTCGGTCCAGAGTTGCATGTCGCTTTTGGGGTCCTTGGCGTCCTGCATTCCGCTCATCATGAATTGTCGCCTGTTCATGTGGCTGGTGTAGGAGTTTCTCGCTGACTGGTGGTCAGTCGGGGGTTATGGTTGGACCAGGTGGTCATCTCCCGTGTCCTGGTGGAAGCCCTCCGGTGGTGGACTTGCACAGAAAATCTTGTACGGGGCATGCCCCTGCTGGAGCCACACTTTCAGCTCATGGTAGTGACGGATGCTTCTCAGGTGGGTTAAAGGGTGCACCTCGACCAGTCTCAAGTCCAGGGCCTCTGGCCTCGGGAGGAGGCATTGTTGCACATCAACGTGCTGGAGTTGCAAGCGGTGGATTGTGCTCTGAAATCCTTTCTACCTCTCATTCAAGGTGCAGTGGTTAGCGTTTTGACAGACACCACCACCACAATGTTCTATTTGCGGAAGCAGGGTGGCTTGCATTCCCAGCTCCTGTCCAGGGAGGCTCAGGAGGTCTGGCATTGGGCTATTGCTCACAGAATTCACATTGCCGCTTATCATTTGCCAGGTGTTCAGAATGTTCAGGCGGATGCTCTCAGCAGAGACGCTGGTCAGTTGCACGAGTGGAAGCTGAAGGAAGAACTGGTGACGAAGGTCTTCCAGAAATGGGGGGGGGTTTCCACCTCTCGACTTGTTTGCCATGCCAGAGAACAAGCAGTGCCCTCTGTTTGCCAGCATGGTGGCTCATCCGGAATCAAAGGGAGACGCATTCTCGTTCCCATGGACGGGCCTGTTCTCATATGCGTTTCCACCGTTTCCTCTGATTTGGAGGACAATCCAGTTGGTGCGCAAGTACCCATGCAAAGTGATCTTGGTGGCCCCGTTCTAGTCCAGGCAGACTTGGTTCTCTGATCTCCCTCATATCGTGGTGGACGAACCGCTTCGTCTGGGGTCAGAGCAGGATCTGCTATCACGGGACGAAGGAAGGGTGTGGCATCACAACCCGGCATCACTCAGCCTGGCGGCGTGGCTCCTGACCACTCAGTTTGGTCATCTAGGTATCTTGCAGGACTATTGTTGGATCCTCGCGGCAGCAAGGGCACCTTCCACCAATATCTCCTACAGTTGTAAATGGGTGAGGTTCTGTGCCTGGTGTGAGGAACAACCGGACGTGCAGCCGTTGGAAGTATCTCCGGCCCAGATTCTCCCTTACCTGCTGCAGGGGGGGCCTGGCATTGTCCTTGATCAAGGTGCATTTGGCTGCCATATCCAGGTTCACGAGATGGCGCCATGCTACTCCTCTGTTCATTGACTGATTGGTTAAGCATTTTCTGAAAGTACTTTTTCTGGCATTTCCCCCGTAGAAAAGGTTTGCTCCGGTATGGAGTCTCAATGTGGTTCTCTCTGCTCTCATGAAGCCGCCGTTTGAACCAATGTCGACGGCGTCCTTGAAGTTCCTCTCATGGAAAGTTGCGTTTGTGGTAGCGATGACATCTGCCAGAAGGATGTCTGAATTTTAGCGCTGGTCACTGACCCACCGTATCTGCGATTCATGAGGGTCAAGGTTCTCCTGTCTACTAATCCTCACTTTATCCTAAAGTACCGTCGGAGCTTCACAAACCCTCTACGATTGCCTTGCTTGCATTCTTCGCTAAGGAGGCCACTCCGGCGCAAAGAGCTCTGCATTCCCTGGACGTCAAGAGGGCGTTGACGTTTTATCTTGACCATACTCGGGTCTTCAGGAAGTCAAGACAGTTGTTTGTGGCTTTTGGTCCTTCCAATAGGGGGCAGTCTATTTCCAAGCAAAGACTTTCCCGTTGGGTCTTCTCTACAATTTCCTTTTGTCACGGGAAGGCTGGCAAGCCCTTGAGGGGCACTCCTAAGGCCCATTCTCTACGAGGTCCACGGCGTTGTCTGCTGCGCTATGGGCTGGTATACCGCTCAATGACATTTGCCAAGCAGCGTCTTGGGTGGTGCCGCATACCTTCACCAGGCACTGTCTGGGACAGCAAGATGTGGAAGATGTGCAGGGGGGAAGGGCGGTCCTCCAACGCCTGTTTCAAAAAGGAAAGCCCTGCAGCTTCCGGGGTTCATTTGCTCTATCGCTTGCTGTTTTTTGTTATCATGCATGTTGGTGAATGATATTCATTGTGTTCATGGCTTTGGCCTGGGGCATGGGGTTGTTTTGCCTGTCATGCACCTCCAGATTTTTCATACTGCTGTGTAATCTATTCACAGCATGTGAGTCCATGAAAGATCCAATGCTGGAGAAGGGAGTAGTTTCCTACCTGTAACTCCATTTCTCCAGTGTTGATATCTTTCATGGATTGGCATACGCCCTCCGGCCACCACTGCAGGCAAACCTTGGTTCGAGTTTACTCTACTTTGGAGGTTAAAATCTGAAGGGAAGCCGCGGGCACAGTGAATTTATACCAGACATCCTATTGGTATTGACTAAAACACCCAAAAAGAGGTTGATGGGACACTGAAGTGTCCAGGTTTTCCATAGGAAAACACTAGGTTAAAGTTGGAGGTATCCCAGCCTGACGACAGGAAAGATTCACAGCATGTGAATCCTTGAAAGATACCAACGCTGGAGAAATTCAGTTGCAGGTAAGAAAGTACTCCCATCCAGTGGCTGAAGGCAGACCTGATTTAGACATGCTTATTACACAAGTAGCTGTTTACAGATCCAATTAAGTCATTAACTTTCAGAAGACTGCTTTGAGAAAACACTGGCAGGCACTTTAAGTGCAACGTTTGATGGTATGGCTTGATTTAATCGAGCGGAAAGAGTTCCCAAATGCAATCGTTTTGGGAACTGCCACCTAATAGCCCAAACTAAAAAAAGTGTCCTTTACTTTTGTTTAGGAATGGTGCTTGGGTGACATAAAGTAAGGGAATGATGGCAGATTTCACCCATAGTAGGGGAACATTGTACTCTTTAGTTCTCACCCCCTTTAACCTCTGTCTTACCCCCATCTCTCTGTACCTCTTCCTCATTCTCCATCTTCCTCTTTTAGTCAGAGGCTGAGGGCCATGCTGAACACCCCCTACTGCCTCCTGACAGTGCAAGGCCTTGCTGCAAGGGAAGGGAGAGGAGTATGGGAGCTGGAGCCACAGTTGTGAAGAGAGCCTGCTGTAGGACATTTGTGAAAATGCGGTACTGAGTGCAAGAGCTGGTGCTGTAGGGAGGATCCTGTGTGCATGGGGTTGGCTGTGAGCATGCCCAGTCCCTATTGCACAGACATCCCTACTGTAATAATATATAATTTCTGAGACTTGTGGATCTGCTTGTATCGCATAGGCCGACATCTAGTGATAGCCACAGAGTATTGCATTTTTTGTTTAAAAAAAAAAGGTTGACCGGGTGTGCCAGTAATACTATCCCTAGTGTCACATCTACTGTACCCATGTTCCTTCACGCGCCTAGGTCCCTCAGATTGTTTTTTTTTCACCATCGTAGTTGGACGTATATTGGGGAGTTCTTTCTTGGCAAACAGCATTACTTTTTGAAAAGTTAAACTTAGCATTTCTTTCTGTTTCGACAACAGTTTACCGCAAGATCTTACCGTTCGATCTACAGCAACTGCTTCAAGGACAAGACCATCCGTCGACGACAGCGACTCCTGTCGTGACAGACCATTGACTGTGACCTTCCAAGGCCTCAATAGGCCTCGGCCTCCACAGTAGGGAGAGCAGGGGGAGACTTAGTCTTTCTAAGAGAATGCATATTCCCCTTTACTCCCATTTATTTCGCCAGGCTGCCTTCCTTATACGTGATGGAGAACACTCCTTTTAAATTCTGCCCTTCCTGTAACAGGAAGTTTGCCTGGAAGGATTTGCACTGAGTGTGTAACCTTTGTCTCCCCAGGGACCACGCCGAAGGACAGTGCAAGTCTTGCAAACAGTTTTGGCCAAAGACTTTAAAGGACCGTAAAACCAAGCACTGGCCCAACACGCCATGCAGGCCGAGGCCGCCACGGACGTCGAGGGACCCTCTAGCGATGGCAGAAACGACGTCCCAAGTGACGCAGAGGGCGATCGGGATCCGTCAGAATCCCACGTGCGTGCCCCTATCCCCAACAGGAAGGCCGGCGGTTCTGTTACTGGGACGACACCCGGTGCCTCAAGCACTACCAAGTCTCATCACACCAAGCACATTCCCCACGGGCAAAAGGTGGCCATGACTTCAACCAGTAAGCCACACGTAGTGCTGAGGGGAAGGTCTGTACACTCCCTGTCCTCTGTTCCGTCGCAATCCCCACACGACAGGCCCCCCGATACAGACGTTAAAATCAGTTTCCAACACCACGTATAAATCTTGGAAGTCCACAGGTGCTGACGACCGGGCGTCGGAAGACGCGTCGACTGCCTCCAGAAAGAGTTAAGAGAAGCAGGTAATTAAGAAACATGTTTGCGACACCCTTCTAAAGTCCCAAATGTCAAACCATAAATCTTCGGCACCCAGGTTAAATAATCACAGGCTACTAAAATTAGGGATTACGCTATGCCCGACGGCACCCATTCAGGGGCTATGCATCATAAAAAGACCCCTGTTTCAGAACCTCCACCTACTCTTGCTCCTTCTGTGTTGTCCAGCTCCTCCAAATGGGCCACAGAACAATTAGTCAAAGAAGTTTATAAAACTGGACATTCTCCTCATGACCTTGTCGGTCACCTTAAGGTCCTCCCCAATCTTCAGGGGCCCCACAGAGCAGAGCGGCAGAAACTCAAAGTGGGGTTGCAGCCACTCAGCCCACTGCCAAAAAAGCCCACCTAGACACCACGCAGGCTACCACCTCGTCGCATCAGGACCTGGCTCGGGAACCTCTTTTATTTATTTATTTATTTTATTTATTGCAACACCCAAGGCTCACAAGACCCTGGCTCATACACAGAACCAGAGGACCAAGGGGACACCGGGGACTTGATGACGTATACATTATCCAGTGTCCAGACCACACTAACCCACCGGTGGCAGACTCCCCAATAGACAACCGACTGCAATATAATGACCTTCTCCTAAAGGCTGCAGAGCACTTCCAAATAGACTCAAGAAGCCCAAGTCTATGAAAACTTTGTAGAGGACATCCTTGGGGATAAAAAAATCAGCAACCCAATTTATCCCCTCTGTTACAATAGGTCCCGGGATGTATTCAACCCTCTCTGCTTACACCCAGTTTGACACAGGCAGTCAAGCCGCACATCAAAAAGATGGTTAGACCAGCCCCCCTCAAACCCCTTATACATTAGGGGGCAACTTGAACCTGACTCTCTGGTAGTCACCACCACAAGGAGAGTGGGGAACCCCTCTGGCCTCTGCCGAAGCCCCTACGGACAAGGAGAGTGAAAGAATGTACACCCTGGGCAGGAAGGTAGCTCCCTCAGCAGCCTGTCAGATGAGGGTGGCAAATAACACACTATTAGCCAGCTATAATTGCCACAAATGGAACAGAATCACTCAGCAGATAGACTCCGTCCCAGAGCCCTTAACAACTGGGCTCTCACTCACCATTGCTGAGGGGAAACAGGTAGCCAGCTGCGTCCTTAAAAATAACTTGGAAGCAGCAGACAGTGCGGGAATGATCGTGGCAGAAGGCATACTGATAAAGCTCCACGCATGGCTCTGCCAGTAGGGGTTCAAATTGAAGACCCAGGCTACACTCTTAAACATGCCTATTGAAAGTGGCCAAAACAAGGTCTAGGAGTAGGGGCAGATCCTCCGCAAGAGGGGGGCTCAACCCCTCCCAAGCAATGATCACCAGCTACAGGTTCCCTCCCATGCCACTCCAGTAGGAGGTCGTATTTCACACTTTACCCATGCATGGGAGGTGGATCACTTCAAGCAAGTGGGTACTTTCCACAGTGGTGGGGGGGGGGGTTATTGCATAGAGCTAATCCAAACACCAGCCAACCACCCGCCAAGTCAAAGGCAAACTTCACAGGAGTTACATTGCATCCTGTTGGAAGAAGTCAAAGCACCACTACTGAAGGATGCCATAGAAATTATCCCGGTAAACCATGGTATTTATTCAATGTACTTACTTGTGCCAAAAAAAATCGAACCCTGCGCCCTGCGAACACCTATGTCAGGCCATAAGAATTCTGCATGACAACACTACAGGAAGTGATCCCACTGCTGAAACAGGGGAACTACATAGCAACCTTGTATATGAAATATGCATACTTTCATATTTCAATGTTCCTAGCGCACAGAAGATTCTTGCACTTGAAATAGCGAACCAGCACTACCAATTCAAGGTGCTACCCTTCGGCATAGCCTCCGCTCCAAGGGTTTTCACCAAGGTACTAGCGGTAGTGGCAGCGCTCTTATGCAGAGAATCCATCCCAGTGTACCCTTACCTGGCCGACTGGCTGATGGGAATGCCCCCAAATTTGCAAGCAAAACACTGAGGGAACAATCAATCTTATGTTTCAATTGGGATTCTCAAACAGCGAGAGTCTCATTCCAAGCAAAACAAAGAGTCCAAAACATACTGTGGCAAATAGCACAGTATCTAGCCGGTCGCCATGTAACCATACGCAAAGCAATGCATTTGCTTGGGAGGATGGCTATCATGCATTTACCTGGTCCCACACGCATGGTTGCGCATGCGCCCAATGCAAGAGTGGTTAGCAAAACAGTGGTCTCAGGCAAGCAGTCAGGGGGACGATCTAGTGGTTGTTAAGCCAACTCTAGTTCAAGCACTACACTGGTGGACAAAGCAAAACCTGTTAAAGGGAAAACCTTTTTACAACCCAGCAGTGCAAGCAGTTGTCGCAACAGATGCATCACTCACCGGGTGGGGAGCCCATTACCTTCACCACACAGCGCATGGCCTGTGGACACAGATCACAGCCCAAAATCGCTTAAACCATTTGGAACTGCTCGCAGTACTCCAGGCCCTACAAGCTTTGCAAGTGCACCTGTCAGGACAGACAGTACAAATCCTCATGGACAGCACCACTGCCATATTTTACATAAACAAGCAGGGAGAAAACACACACACACACACACACACACACACACACACACACACACACACACACACACACACACACACACACACACACACACACACACACACACACACACACACACACACACACACACACACACACACACCACACACACACCACACACACACCACACACACACCACACACACACCACACACACACCACACACACACCACACACACACACACCCCCCCCACACACCCCGCCCCCTCCTACTTGCTCCTATGTGGGAGAGACAACCCTGGTTTCCACATCTGTGCAAACTGGCGATTTGCGATCCAATTAAACACCTGTGCCCCTACAACATGCACGCACAGCAAAGTTCCACCCACACCCTCAGTCTATGAACTTGGCAGCTTGGCTCCTGAAGTCATAGAATTTGGCAATTTCAAACTAGCTCAAAGGTGTATGGAAATCCTCTAGGAGGCACGAAAAGTGAACACCAGACACTGTTATTTTAACAAGTGAAAAGGGTTTGTAATATGGTGCCAGTCAAATGTCAACCCAATAGAATGTACTCCATCACACATTCTTCATTACATGCTCCACTTACTTGACTGTGGACTGTTTCACTCCAGGGTTCATCTGGTGACTCCGTATACACCACTTCTCAAAGCAAGGTGTTGTTGTGGAAGGTCCCTGTCATGAAGGCATTCATGGAAAGAGTAAAGAGACTTTACTCCTCACCCCCCCCCATTTCAAACCCACCGCCAAGATAGAACCTAAATGTAGTACTTGCAAAGCTCATGGGACACCCCTTTGAGCCTATGCATAAATCCAGTCTTTAACACCTTACATTTTAAGATGGCTTTTTGGGTGGTTATCACCTCCATAAGAAGAGTCCGTGAATTAAAAGCTTTGTCAGTGCAAGTCCCATTCTTTGTTACACATAAAGACCAGTTGGTACTAAGAACACACCCTAGGTTTTCTCCTAAGTTCATATCCAAGTTCCATGTTAACCAATCCATTAAACTACCAGCTTTCTTTCAAAAACCTTCAAGCTCAGCTGAGCAAAAACTCCATACACTAGATGTAAGGAGGGTGGTCCTTTACTATGTAAACAAAACAAGACCACTACGAAAAACAGACCAACTGTTCGTCTCCATGGCACCTAGCAGGGAAGGTGATGACGTTTTTTAAAAAATAAAGCCATCTCCAGATGGATAGTGAAGTGCATACAACTCTGCTACTCTTTAGCAAACAAGACTCTGCCTTTCATACCAAGAGCTCACCCTACAAGGGGTACAGGAGCCACTCTGGCATTTATCGTAGACGTCCCGCTGGACACCATTTGCAAAGCAGCAACATGGAGCTCTATACATACTTTTGCTCAGCACTACTCTATTGCCACATATTCTAAAGAATATTCACAGGTGGAACAAGCGGTGCTAAAACATCTATTTTCCGCTGTACTTTCTCACAACCCACCATCTTCTGCATACACTGCTTGCTAATCTACACATAGCTTGTGATCTAAGCAGATCCACAAGTCTCAGAAGGGATACATTACTCAGTGATCATATTTCTGAGGCGTGTATCTGCTTAGAGTCACATGCGCACCCCCTTCCTCCCCTGTGAAGTAGAGGATGTATAGATGTTTCTCTGGCTTTATCTACTCTCATTTGCTTTATTACACCTGTACTCCCGCTACACTTCATGCTTCCTCATGTAAGAAACAAAACCATCTGAGGGACCTCGACGCATGAAGGACCATGGGTACAGTAGACGTCACACTCGGGATAGTATTACTGGCACGCCCTGTCGACGTCCCTTTTTCGAGTTTCGAAAACAAAAAAAGTTATACTCTACGGCTACCACTAGATCTACTCTGCATAGCATGATAATCTTAGCAGATACAAGCATCAGAAATAAGATTACGGTGAGTAATCTATCATATATATTCACTTTGAAGATCCAAGACACCGCGCCATAACTTCCTAGTGCTGTGACAGGTTCCAGAAAAAATATACCCAGACACATGTTCTGTCAAAGTGCAGTCAAAAGTCGATCATTTTGACCTCCAACACAACCATGAACTAAGTTTTACAATGTTGACATGCATTCCGTTCTCAACAGGACTTCATCAGGCAGTTATTAATTTGTTTTTTACAATCTCAGTGAATATATAAAGGAAACCCAACACTCTCTTCCTCTAATGTTCATCACATGTGCTTCAACCAAACTAGTTCCAGTGGGGTCACCATCTTGGAACTGAGCCCATATAGGGAATATCAATGGGATGAGTGGGTTTTGTAACTGGAATTGAACCAACATAATATTACGTTTGTTTGTGTATAGTAATGTAAGAAAGGTTTTGAGAACAAATATTAACATTAAGAGTAATGAACTAAAGTGCAAGTACCTCAAATTACAACTAAACCATCACAAATTTCATATCCAAAATTAGTTTGTGCTCTTGGTTTCACCAATTCATGCATTGACCTGTTTAAGTTCATGAGGAAACTTGGATTGACTAAATACCATATGACCAAAGTGTATATTAAGCCTATTACTCTTTCTTTAGATATAAGAGAAACTAATAAGAGAAACTAATCCCTCTCTGTAAAATATTTATCCGCTTTGACTTGTTTAGAAAATCTAGATGATCATTCTGATGTCGAAGGAGAATCCATTGAAACATTGGATGGAGACACTTCTTTTGAAAGGTATGGCATGTAATTTGAGAATAAAATCGAAATGTTGTCCTTATATTAGCAAAATAGATGGCTTTGAGAACACTTAAATAACACATGGGCAATACAACATCTAGCGATAAACTTGCAAGCTGCCACCGCCATCATAATACGTGAAGCAGATAAAGGTGGGGGTGTGGTTGTTTGGGAAAGAAATCTATATTTGACAGAAGTGTATAAGCTCTTTCAGAAACAAAACTGTTTGATTCCTTACTTAAGGATTGGCGTATGAGAAATGTGTTGGATTGGGAAAATAAAAAAAAATACCCTGTGGCCTCTATACTGTATGTGTTTGCCTAAAGTACACAAGTATTGTGCAACCAACTGGGAGGCTGATTGTTTAATCCAACAGTTCCTTACTACAAGATGTTGCTACATTTCTAGACCCGTTTTTCTATTCTAGTCTCCCTTGATGTGATATCTTTGTACCTGCATTTTACAGGTATGGTTTACACGCCTGCAAGTACTTTTTAGACTCTGGGCCTATAAGCAACAAAACAAAATGTAAAATCTATTTTGGATTTTTTTCTAAGCATAACATTTTACTGTTTTGAAGGTGAATATTTTAGGCAAACAGTACAGCCATGGGTTCTTGCATGGTTTCCACATATGCAAATCTGTATATGGGATGGTGGAGGAAGTATTTGCATGGTCATAGAAGTATGGTAAATATGTGTTACATTGCTAACATGATATAATGTGATACATTGGTATTGGTTCATAGATGATTTGGGATGGACCTATAGAGCAGAATGACAATGTGCTGAATTTAGAATTGACTACTACTGCAAGTTCTAAGCAACTGATCTTTTTGGATGTGAAATTTTATGTAGCTGGAAACCAATTGGTTTCTAATCTGTAAAGAAATTCTATTAATCTAATTCCTTGCTCCATGGCCAGTTACCATCCTAAATCCTGGATAGATAGTATTCCTTCTATTCCTTTTTTGGATAATTATTGCGGGTGAAGAGAAACTGTTCTAGAGAAGACTTTAAAGTAGAGGCTAAAAGTATTGGAGACTGATTCTTAATATGAAGTTACTCGGGATTCTTAATATGAAGTTACTCGGATATGTCAATAGACCCTATCAAAATTGGATATATTGAATGTGCAATCCAAGGTAGATCATTAGATTTATCTCCAGATATAGCGTACAATCTGGTGCTATGAGAAGGGTTTTGTCCAAAAACTGATAAGAAAACTGAATTATGAAATCTGGAACAATAAATTAACAAAACCATTTAAGTATTTAAACAATTTATGGTATTTTATTTACAGTTCATTAAAACAAACACTTCACCCGTACATACAGCAGCAAAGAACTGGTTGGGACACACTCAACCTAATCAACATAACACACATCATATCCAATCCTACAATATACACAAACCACATCCACAACATCCTGTGTATATGAACTAATTCAAAAAGGAAGGAGTTGTGTAAAATTCTCAAACACAAAATTTTAAACTAAACCGTGAACATAAATTTCACTGATATGTAGCCAAGGGGAAACTAGATTAATCAGTTTGATGTAATTGTCTGCCGGCTTCTTCCAAACGGTTTCAACATTAATACAGTATTTGCGACGTCTTCATCAGGGGAAGAAACGAGCAAAACTATGAAAATAAATATTGGGGATACGTAAATCACAAATTGAACAGCCAGTTATGCAGTCTAGTACAAAAAAAACAAATTTTAGCTATACTTTTAATTCAATCAAGGCCGTATAATTCAAGAAGGCCTAACAATTAGCAGGAAGCCAACAAAGAATGAGGAAACCTGCATGAGAAACGGAGTCATTAACTAAAAGTACACTCTGCATGGGAACACCTGTAACTCTGAGAAGAATTGAAGGCAAAGTGTTAACCTACTGCCACAACCAACATGTCCAGTGCATTATGTATAGACTTAAGAAAACCACAAATCATAAAATCAGTGGCATGCCATTAATCCGAACACCTTAAGTGTTCTCAAGAACCACATGAATAATATTGAACCAGAGAAACACCCATAGTCTAAATCTGTATCAGCGTATTAATTGCAACACAGATCAGTACAGCCAAGTACCTAAAGCTGGCATTACCATTGCCCGATGGAATACGAATTCTGCATTCAACAGAATAGTGCAGTCTAAATTTTTATTGCCACAATAACGATGATGAATTGGCCTGGAAGCAACCATTTGCTGGTTGAATCATGCCAGCAAGGGTGTGTGCACTACAGAGAAACAAAAAAGAAAACCAGAAATAAATTGCTCAATCACTTATTGGGAACTGGATGGGTTGCACCAAAATAGATCATGACAAACCCAACCAGGATTGTCAAATTAAGGTAGGTCGATGGGTAATCCAAAGGAAAGCTTACCCAAAAGAGGGGCGAACACTGGCAATTTGTGTACTGTAACACAGTGATGGGCAGACAACCGCCGGGTGACGCACCCTGTCAACAATAATTCGACTGCATGCAGCAGCCCAAATATTGAGCAGGAGTGTCGACCGCAAGGTACTGCATGAAAAGAAAAGCAAATATCCTGCCTGAGCAGCCGAATAGGTGCTGCTTTGCAGTACACATATTGGTGTGACCCCATTAAATATGCTTGTTATATCAAACGGAGGAGAGGAAAGGCTTACCGCTAGGAAGCTCACGAGTAGCATGTCCAAAACGCTGCATCCAGGCACTCCACGCCACATGTATTTCTGTAATCCCTGCGCCTGAAACACGGCTCAATGAAGGTGACCTCAAAGTTTGCAGAAGTCAGCGTTGGCGTGCTGACACTTGGGCCAAAGAAGTGGAAAGGGGACTATTAGTTAGTCTTGACAGGTGACCATGTTGGAATTGAATAAAACATGATGTGACCAACACTCCACGTATAGGTACATGTAATGAAAGTGATATGAAATAAAAATTCAAAGCACATGAAGAATGGAGCAGTAGTGCAAGGAAACTTCAATGAGTGCGGAACAATGAATAAAGCCAATGTATTGAACTACTAAAATTAATTTAAGATGGGAAACTAAGGACACAAATGTACCATAGTCCTGGTGAATGACTGCGCACAACATATGTATGTGGATAGCAAAGGGCAAAGTGCTAAACCACAAATTTACTGGAACAATGATTTTACGAGTGATGGACTGTGTAATTTACCATTGCCTTGGAAAAAAGAGCCGGGGATACGGTCTAGCCAGTGATGGAATTCAAATTGATGAATAATGCAGGCAAATTAAGATAAAATAGAATGATTGCTGATATAAAAACAACCTGGACAGGAGATGAATTAATTGCCCATACAATCCCACTCCTGAACGGCAATCAGCACACTTTCAAGCGTTTTCAATAGACAAATCCACATTTGTTTCTTGTAGTTTAGCTGTCCTGCTGTTTTGGCATTAGTTGGATCTTAGACCTTCTCAATACAGAACAATCTGAACTCTACCTCATGCCCATGCTCCAGAAAATGAGAAAGCAAAGGTGCATTTGAGATCTCATTGTGGATTTTTGAGCGATGCTCATTGATTCTGAGATGTACCTCTCGAGATGTTTAGCCTACATATCGTTTTTTTGCACATTTTTACCTTTACAAGTAGTAAAACTACACAATTCCTGGTTTTTCCCACATATTCAAAGGACTGAAATTTGAGGGACAATTTACAGGCTACCCAAAGTTACAGGGATAATGGCCCACAACTGATCGTTGATATGCATACCAACACCGACAATTATGGATGCATATCATCCTACTCGCCATAGTTAGGCTTTGTTTAAGACTTCTGCCTTTCTTAAAGGGAAAAGTTTTTTTCCAAGCCAATGTCCATGGTGGACAAGATTTCCAGTTCTTTCGAATTGTATCTCGAATAGGTGTGCTGAACTTACAAAAAGTAGTCGCACAGACCAGTATGTCCACATGCAACTTTTTCTTTTTTAAACGATGGTTAACTATTTTTTTCAGATAGCCTCTGACTTAATCTTTTCTGTAGGATGCCTGCATGTTTTATTAGAATGCAGCAGTGTGTTACAATTACAGAAACATCCCATTTCGGATATTATTCAGTAAACTCTGTGGATGCTGACTAGAAAAAGGTAGCATGGTCACTTTCCGTACTTTTATAGAAGTGCAGTCTCCAAGAGGTCATTCTGTTTGAACATTTTAAGGTCCAAAAAATGAGATGGTGGACTGTGAATGCTCACAGGTGAAATGTAAATCTGGGTCAAGATTGTTGATCCACACCACAAATTCAAGCGGTTGATCCGATGTTCCAGTCCAAATGAAGAAAATATTGTCTATGTACTGTAAGGAAGGCATAGTATCCAACAGTAAGACACACCCAAGGGTCCACAGTTCAAGGGTGTTTATTGAACTTCAGTTGGGTTTGAAAAAACACCTGTATAATCCTAAATCTAAAGATGGGATCAGGCTACGATTATCAAATAATAACGCAGTCCTAGTGGTGACTTGTCAAAATAAAAGAGCCTATACTATTAAACCTATTGCCAATCCTTACTTCTAAATACCAATGGTGTGGGGAACACTGTTACAAAAGAAGTGTTCAAGAAATGATAAGTCAGGATAGTTGAGCGGTTAGCTTCCCTTCCCCATGTTTTCAGCACGGGACAAGGCAGCACACTCGAGCTTAGCACATACTCTGGCTTAAGGATGCAGTTGAAAATCTCATTATCTGGACCTTTTGTGCCAAACTCTTTGCCATTCAAAGTCACTTTTTTCGGAGGGCCCGATGTTCTTATATGCACAACTACTCTGGTGATTCACTGTTCACTCTGGGTCTCCCGCAGTTGGACTCTGACCAAATTTATAATTTTCCAAACTTTCTTTACTATTCCAAAATCGAAGACTTTTGACTGTGTGCAGGATTTTTTCTTTACCCGTCGCAGGACCACTTTGATTCACATTTCTTCATTCTCTGTTTAATATGTCCCTTTTAACTTTCACTTCTGCCACTTCGCAGCTGGATACCTAACAGAGACTTTCAATTGAGCACCCACCGGTGCCAGACCACTCTGTCAAAGGTATTGTATCAAAGACTCTTCAGGCAGTTCAACTTAACTTGCGTCTTTTATCACAAAAGCTTTAATGTTCATTCTGTGCTTGCCATACAGTGTTGCTGCTTGCAACCTTGGCTTCGAAATAGACCGCTCTTGTACGTCTCCCCAACTCACCGGCTGTGTTGATTTCACTGACACTGCTTTGTTTGCGGAGCCAAGGATGTTGCCACGGTGGCTGCTGCTTCTCCCCGCCTTGATTAGTGACGTGGGAGGGACCCGGGTATCTCCGACCTGCAATACAGAATTCTTCTGCCTAGTTTCCTGGTCTTACTCTTTCTAATCATGAGGGATCGTGAAAGTAACTGTCTAGTTGGAAAGGTCAAGGGAATTTCCCTCCTGTCTTGCTGTCTTTCTTCTCTCATTCAGCTGGCGTCTTGAAACTGCTGTTTCCTCGTGTGCTTGGCCTCACTCAGAATGAGCTTTGGTGCTCTGCCTTTTATCCGTGTGGAGAAGCTTAATGGAAGTCAGGTGTGAGTGATGGTCAGTAAATGCCTGACCATTGTATTGGGACATGTCGGGTATACTGCTCGGGTGTTAGTCTGTTTGCTCTCAGAGCGGGTTGTCCATGTGAAGTGTTTGTACAGGTAAGAGTATCTGATGGAATGGGTGTAAAGGTGTTATAGGAAAGAGGGATACTGCATCTCACCACCCGGTCTCCCACTCCCCAAAGACCCCTCACTGGTCCACCCTGAGGATCTGGATCCAAAGGCCTTGGGCGTGCCCTGGCCACGAGAGAGATCCGCAGGGACTAGCAAGTGAGACACCTTCTGGTTTCCCACAGTACTGATGGTGCTTAGAGATCAACTGTAGTCATGATTAACAGTGTCAAGAATAAAGGTCTCTTCAAAGGGAGCCATATGTACATTTCTAAATTTGGGCCAAATATGCAGCCCATAGCCCTGCCTTTGCGTTAGAAATAGTAGTCCTCTTTGAACATAGAACAGCTGTTCATAAGTACAACCACTGCCCAGGCTGTCAAGTCATCATTTGGCACATTATGTGGAATTAGCCATCTATTAAGCATAGTATTGAGACTGCGTGGGGTTTTACTGCGGGCAATGTTAGTGTACAGTACCTCAATATCCATTGTGTCCGAAAACAAAGTGATGAGGATTTGAGTAAGGCGTTAGCCAGTTCACATCAAATAACATTCTCTAAAGCACTACATTGCACATAGTATGCCCATTGAGTTGGAACAGGACCATGATAATTGGCTATGTAATGTTAAGACATCAAATGGCTTCTATGTGCAACAAATGTAAAATGTGTACTCATGCCAGAGTTTGTGACCAAGTTCAATACAACAAACAAAGGATATGGAACATCGACATGTCATTTCATTGTATTACAAAATGTGTGGTATACCTAATAGAATGTCCTTGTAATTTGAAGTACATTGGTTCAACTATAGGACCCTTGAAACTTAGAATTTTGCAACATTAAAGAGCCATCAAGAATGGTGACGTTGGTTATCCTTTGGCTTGCACCTTAAAGAATTTCTCAATGGTTATGTTACATTAATGTCTTATACTGCCGTTGCACATGTTAGAGAACACAAACGAAAAGGTAACGGAAAACTCAAATTGCGCCAAATGGAATCAAGGTTGATAATACATTTTGGCATGATGAAACCTAAAGGACATCATTGTTATGAGGAATTATGTTTCTTTGAATTAATCTTTTGTACTTCTTATTTTCTATTTGTGTAGTTCAATTTCATATATTCTAGATAAGCTGTGTCTTTCTTACTGAATCTTTATGAATTATTGATGTATTTGTATTGATTATTTGGTATATTGGATATCTGGAGATATACCATGCCCACTTGGGTTGGATAACCTGTATTATTCTTCATGAAAGATCCCCGTGGGATACTTGTTCTTCTGTAATTGCTTTTCTCCATTGGTCATGAGTTTGTTACGGATTTTGACAATATGAAATGTGCAATTGTTTAGTTATAATTTTTGAGGCACTTGCACTTTAGCTCTTTACTCTTAAAATGTGTTCTCAGAACCTTCCTTCCATTACGATATAGAAACACACAAGATTATGTTGGTTCTATTCTAGTTAGAAAAACCGATTTGTCCTATTCTTATTCCGTACATGGGCTCCATTCCAAAATGGCATGACCATTGAAACTAGCTGGTTAAAGCACATGGTCACATGACATGTGATGAACACTAGACTTGGGGTTCCGTTTCCTTTTTATATTTACAAAGTTTGTGAAAAATGGATGTGTAACTACCTGATAATCTTTTTGAGGACGCAACGCGTGGCAACATTTTAAATCCTTGTTTGGGGTTATCTGCCTTGTCCATGGTTGTATTGGAGGTCAAAACTATGCACTGTTGGCTGTTTATTTAAACAAATTCATTTTTCTGAACTTTAAGAACGTGTGCCCGGATATATTTTTTTCTGGAACCTGTCGCGGCTCTGGGAAGTTATGGTGCTTTGACTTAGATCCGCAAGGTGATATATTCAGAGTAGCTTTCACTACGACCCATAGGCACCCGCTGCATTTAAATGAGGCAGAGCGCTTTTTGTTTCAAAGCAAACTGGTTGAGAATAATTAGCAAAAAGTACCCGTACTCCCCAAGGGTTCTGTAGACAGACATAACACCATCATTCATTTTTGAAAATCAATGATCGCTGTTCCGAGTCGTTTCTCTTGATGTGGGTTGCATGCTGAAGTAAACTGCACTAAGAATGGACTTTTTTGCAACCCCGGAAAACACTCAATGCTTAGATTATGTGTCCAGGTTTCCCGGGAAGGGATCCAAGGGAATGCACTTCTGATGAACTGATCAGGGAAATTTGCATATGCCCCCCACCCCTCCGCCTCTTAACAAAATGGTCCACAAGCTACACCAGGAACAAGTAACACTGATCCAAATAGCTGCATGTGGGCTCGCCAGACCTAGTTCTACCTACAAATCATGTCCCTGTGTCCTCCCATGAAACTACCCTGCATGGAAACCTGTTGAACACTGCACCCATGCCCTCAGAAGCTGAACTTAGCAGCTTGGCTCCTGAGGTCCTAGAATTTGGTCACCTTAACCTAGACCAAAGGTGCATGGAAATACTCTAGGAGGCCTGCAAGCCTAACCAAAAGCACTGCTATTTCAACAAATGGAAACGCTTTGTGTTATGGTGCAGGACACGGTCTAAATCCAAGCAACTGTTTCCCGACCAATATAGTGGATACCTGCTCTACCTACTTGACTCGGGATTAGTCTTTAACTCGCTCAAAGTACACCTAGCGTTCCCTCTGCTTACATCATGTCTCAGAATAAAACATTGTGGTGGAAGGTGCCCATAGTTTTTTTTTTAAACATTTTATTGACGTTTAAGAAACAAAGATCACAAACCCTGTACCGCCTTATGTGGCAGCACCCAGGAGAAAAAAGGAGAAAAACAAACAACCAATGACGACCAACCCAGAGACCATCAACCCTATTAGCAAAACATCCCCACCCCCTGAGCACCCAGGCGCAACCCCCTTCCAGGTCTTATCCTCTCCTGGCCCATTCCAGAAGGTCTTCCCATCCATCTCCGAGGTGCAATCACATACTCTGAAATCCCACTCTTGATACAGTCCACATTGTCTCACGGCCTTGCAATGGTGATATCCGTAATGTTCCAACGGAGGCACAATGAGTTACCCAATATTCTGCAACCATGCCTCTTGAGCACAGCCCGGCCCCCTTTACCCCTCTTTTCCCACCTCTGCAGCCTCCCACCTGCGCAACGGACTCCCAGTACCAGAGTCGGTACGCAAAAGATGGCCCAAGATTATAAGTAGCAGTGCTTTAACTAACCAAATACACCCGTAACAGCTTGATCGTCCAGCACATTGCCACCCACTTCCATAGGCATACGCACACCAGGTCCCCCTTTTGTGGCCTCTTGCCTCACCCCGGATAGCCTTGTAGTCCCTCTTTTGTCCCACCCCGACCCCTCAACCAGGCCAGTTTCCTCTGTAATGAAGCGCTCTCATGAGGGACGTGTATCTGACGGGGGCGGGGGGACAATGCATCTACATCGGTGCTCTCTTCTCTGTGCCTGCTATCCACCGCCGTATGCCAGACCACAGATTCTGCCAGTGGCCATCTCTAGATCCGCCCGGCCGGCCTTAACACAGGAACCCTCCGCTGACTTCCAAGCCATTGCAATTCTCCTTTTGGCCAGTATGCAGATGAGGTCTTTCATGCGCGTGAGGTGTGCTGTATGCTTCCTCCCCTATAGCTATAAGCCCGGCAGGAAGGTCTATGTGGGCCAAGCTTGCATCATTCTATTCCCTGTCCCTCTCCCACTCCCCCTCACCCCCCCAGCCACACTGTTCGCTATTTCCTGGCAGAATCTGACCAACGTATGATGGAAATTGGCAACTTCATGCTCACACCTTAGGCAGTGCAGCACCGCTGCCCCACCAAATTTGGAAACCCTGTAAGGGGGTCAGATAGGCTTGATGTGTGACATACAGTTGGACCAACTTGAATCTGGAGTTCCTGGAAACCCTCTTGATGTATCCCAATGTACGTGCCCATTTGGCATCTGTGTGTGACCTACCAATATCTGTCTCCCATTTTGAACATACTCCGAAGGTCGGCTCACTGTGCCGATTCAGAAATAATTTGTAAAATCTAGAGACCATGTGTGTTTCCCCTCCCACCTCTCTGCCACATCCTACATGGATTCCAGTGTTGTAGCGCCTTCCATACCCGTCGAGGAACTCCAGCCATCTAACTGCAATGTTCCTACCTAGGCCCTGGTACAACAAAAATTGACTGTGTATGCCTGTATAATGCTGCAACTGGCGAAGTCAATCAATTCTCTTCTGTCAGCAGATCACCCAGCGTAATCAGCCCTTGGCGCTCCCAGTGTATCCGTATCACTGGCTCCAGCCCATTTCTAGTAAGCGCCACAAGTGTGATTTTAGAGGGGGGGGGGAGTTATGGTCCCGGACTCCCAGCCTGCTCCACGCTCTGCGCTATAGAGTCCTACCCAGCTGAATAAACCACGGCTCCGGTGATCTACCAGTATGCGTAACTCATACGATCTGTTGGGGAGAATTCTCAGAAATGTGCTAATCCCTCTCTACCTTAGAGAACCCCATCACTTTTGCTAGACTCTAGGACTTTTGATTTTTAACCTGGAGAGAGTAAGACCCCTTTCCCCACTCTCTCATGTATTTTTCTGTGATTTGGACTTGTCAGACTCCAATTTCACAAGAAACACAAACTCCATTGACATCATCTTTGCATTGTGACACACAGCACCTTCAGTGCAGTGGCACCGGGAGGTCTTAGATTTCCCAAAGGTTTAAATACCTTCTCTTGGTGAAGCTGTTTCCAATAGCAGTAAAGTGAAATTGACTTTACTTACATGAGAAACTAGACAAAGGGAATACTAAGTAACCCCTCCAGCACCCTATGTGTGCTAGGTCTAGAAAGTTACAAAATGTAACAGTTTTATGTTATCCTTTCTACAATTAATGGCTGGTGGCAGTGGTTTACGTTTTACTGCCATTGTGTGTTTTTACCGCAGACTGCAATTGCAGCCTTGGTAAAGCACCCATGGGTGCCCATTTTTGTAAAAATAGCCCGGGTCATTTTTCTCCATTTCTTGTCAGAAAGGTCCTTCTTCATATTTACTCTGCACGCTAAATCAGGTTTGGTCCATTTGTTAGTTTTGACTTTGGCGGGATTCACCAGTGAATCTCGCTTCTGGCTCAAGTATGTCTGGCTGGGGCAGGAAGTAAGGGAGGTGTCAAACTCCCTGTACTTAATCCCCTTGGTTACAGGAATGCACCAAAAGGCGATTGGCCGGCTGGCTGTCCCGCAAGGACAGCCACCCTGCTGTGTGATTGACAGCTAGGCTGGAATTAATGGGAGAAACCTGCATAAAAGGCAAGGCTTTTTGGCTTGGAAGGCAGAGTCGACCACTGGACGAAGGAATCCAAAGAAGAACCTGGCAGAGATGCCTGCTGCAACTCTTGGACCATTGATTTGCCCGGTGAAGCCCTGCTGCTGTGCTGAAGCTCCATATTCGTTTCGACTAGAGAAACCTGCAAGGGCGACTTCTCTCCTTGTGCTTGTGGGACCAATCAACTCCAAAGTGAACTTGTTTGGACATCCTCTCATAGCTGGCTGTACCGAAGTGCCAGGGAGAGTAACACCAAACGGACTGCATCACTTTTAAGTTGGACCCGAGCTTGTGGAAGATCTTATGGACTCCCAGTGAGCAGGACTGACCAGGCCTGAGCCACCTCAACAGAGTGCTGGACCCAAGATGCGAGGAAAGTCCAGAGCGGTATCCGAGAGACTGCAGTGATGCTATTTGCTGAGACGCGAGGAGCTGAAACTGCAAAGTGCTGCTGCATGGAAGTTTATCCTTTTCTGCCGCTGACCGTCCCATTGCAGTGCAGGAGTCACCAGAAGTCCTCCCTCTTGTCCCCACGACTGAGGCCCAGGAACCACAGGATCTGCAGAGATGCACAGGAACAGAAGCCAGCTGGAACCATTTCTTCTAACCAAAAGTACTGTCAAGTTTGAGAGGACTTAGCTCTTGTTGTTGTAGCCTTACTTTGATCTCAGTAGAGACTTGTCTTGGTTGCTTCTGTAGAGTTGCTTGCATCTTCTACCTCTCACAAGCCTCCCAGCTTGTGGCCCTACATTAATTCAACATTTTCTACAAAGTCTTTTTTTCACCTACAAGAAGTGCTTCAGCTCACCTAGACTTTTGCCCAATTGACATTGGCTGGCCTGGCTCCCTGAATAACTTTCTTTCCTCCGACATTGTGTTTTACCTTCCAGGAAGGGGTTAATTTAATTTGCATTGGGGGTTCAAAAGTACTTACCTGCTTCAGAATAATTGTGTGATCTCTTGTTTTATTCTATAAACCTTTTCTTTGACATGCATCTCAGTATTGCTCTAAATGCAACAGTGATATATTAATCTCCACAGTGTCCTAACTATTTATGTGACCTGAGGAGGGTGTAGGAATGGTCTGTGTGCCATCCCCAATGGGTATTTGCTGATTTAGAGAAACTAAGTGTGTATTTTTGGAGTGGATTTGTGTTACTTATATATTGTCCCTTCTGAAGAAGGCTTATTCAAACTGACTGTTGAATAAATTAATAATTGTTTAATCAAGAAACCTTGAGTGTAAGTGTTTATTTGAATACCTGTCACTGTGAATCTGTGTAACCACCCTACCGCTCACATTGACCCCTCTTGTGATTCTGCTCAGCCACACTACCAACCTGTGTAGTACAGACTTATACCAAAAATTGGGTTCCTATTGCTAGGAGGTCAAGGTTGTTGTAGTGCACCCAAACGGTACTGCTCCAAATATTGCCTAACGTGAACTCCTTCAGAAAATACCACCTGAGTGATGGCTGGAGGAGCGTTGAATCCAGTGCAACTGCATCTGCCAGCCAACCCACCTCAAAGTGAGGCAGGCGTATCCCTCCTTCAGCGAAACCCCTCTGCATAGTACCCAGCTCCCCCCTATTCCCCTCCACCACCCCACCCCCACAAACGACCTCATGTCACGTGCAATAAAAAAACACTTGGTGAATAACAGGGTTTGGTGAAGTGGTACAACAAGCAAGGAAGTACCACCATTTTGATCAGGGCTGCTCTGCCCATCACCGACGGGGGCAATTTCTGCCAGAATAACATAGATTTAAGGACACCATCCCATATTCTCTGCGTGTCATGCACATGAGAGGTCGCCATGTCGTGCCTAACGTTGACCCCCCGGTATCTAAAGGTCTCCAGGTGCCACTCTAAGCCCAAGTCTGGCAGCTGTGCGCTGCTCCTTCCCAGAAGTTCTGCCAACAGAAAAGGACAGGATTTATCACCGCTCACGCGAATGCCCGGCAAACTGATCTATGGCGTCCAGGTGGTGTGGCAGGGCCTCCTCGGGTGAGTGGACATAGAGTAGCATATCAGCATACATCAAAATCAAGTGTGCAACCCTGGATGCCAGTGTCTGCATATTCTGACTGCAAGAGTACTGCCAGCAGCTCCAATGCCGGGACAAACCACATTGGAGACAATGGGCACCCCTGCCTGGTACCTTTGCAGAGCTCCCAGGCCGCAGAGATCTGATTCCCGGTCCTCACTGTATCACAGGGTTTTGTATAAAGTAGTCTAACCCATCTCCGGAACTCTGCACCCACACCAAAGCGCCTCAGCTTCTCATGTAACCAATCCCAACTCGCAGAATGAAATGCCTTGACCGCTTCTAGCGAGGCCATGGCGCAGTCAACCTCTTAAAAACCTTGCCCCGTCTATCACATGGTGCAATCTTCACAGATTCCACGCGGTACTCCTGCCTGGTATATATCCTGTCTGGTGCATGTGTATCAAATCACCAATCACATTCTTCAACCTGTTTGCCAGAAGGGCAGTGCGAATCTTGTAATCCTGATTAATCATGGAGAGTGGCCTAAAAGAGCTACAGTCAAAGTGGGCCTTGCCAGGCTGGAGTATGGCTACAATTATAGGCTCGCTCAGGCTGCTGGGAAGTCATCCGCCAGCACACGCCTGCTTGGAAACCACAAGAAGTTTAGGCATCAGCGTCGATGCGTAGGTTTTGTAAAATTCCCCCGGCAGGTTGTCGGGCCCGGGGTCTTTCCAGACGGTAGGGACATTATTACAGACACAATTTCCTCTAGTGTGCAGGGTGTCTAGCCCGCCTGCACCTCGTCGAGTCTAGGCAGCCCTATCTGTGCCACCTCCTCCTCAATATCACTCCCACCTCCCCCTCGGCCCCTCTGTATACAGGTTCTAATAAAAACTGGAGAATGCCTCATTGATCTCACATCGTCATTGCTACCACGCCTGCCACATCTCGTATAACGCAATCATTTCCCGGCTGGCTATGCCGCAGGGAAACGCTGTCGGGTCTGTCCCCCCTCTGCGTGCAAAGTCCAATCTGCTGAGGCGTTCCCACTCTCTTATGCACTTCAGTCGTAGGACAAGCAGGTGCCCCCACCCCACTATTTCCCCCTGCATCTCCTCCTCCACGCTCTGCTTCCTCAATCTATGCCTCTGTGTTAGAGGGTATCCAAGATTTTCTTCTACAGCCCACCCATCTTGTCAATTGCTGCCCCCCTCAGTACCATTTTAAAGGCCTCCCACAGAGTGAGAGTGCTACTTTTTGCCACCCTGCCCACGTTTATCTCAAAGTACTCCTATCCTGTGTGAGGGAGGCATGTTATTGCAAGACTGATACAAGAGCTGCACCTTTGGTTTAAAAGGGGTTGGAAAACTCCCATCTTGCCCTATAACTAAGATGGGAGTATTCTCGACCATCAAACGAAGAAAATGCAGTCGTAGTCAGTCATTAGTCAAAATAAAATGGCCTATATTAATAAACCTAATGCCTGCCCTCTTTATAATACAATACGTGTGAAAAGGGAATGCGTAATGCAAAAAGGAAAATCGGTGTTTAAAAGAAATGTGAGTATGGCTGAGTTATGGCTCAGTAAACTCCCTTCCCCACGTTTTGTAGCACCGGGTAAGGTGGCACACTTAGACCTTGCAACACACTCTGGCTTTGGACACAAGGATGCAGTTTGTTTCGTGGAGCAAGGGTCACTTGTCCTCCCATGAAAAGTCACTAGTTTAGCCGCTGGACCTCTCGGCTTACTTCAGTCCAGGACACCTTTTAGCTTCTAATACAGTTCAACAAAAGTTTGTTTCCTTCTGGTTACTGCAATTCAGTACAGGTTTCCATTCTGCCGGGCTCAAACCTTTCAATCGCAATTAGTGGGGGGGTTCCCTTCCCCGAGTTTCAATCACACCTTCATAGGCTTCCCTCTGTCAGGCTCGAGCCTCCTTTAGCTTTCCTTCCGCTGTCGAAGACTTTCGAAAATGTGAGGCTTTTGCTCTTACCACGGTATGACCACTTCGACCTTCTTTCCTCTAGCGTCACTTTTTCTCTCCTACACCAAGGCCTCTTGGTATGTTTCGAGCCCAGTACTTATTTCAAAGTTCAAAGAAATCTCTCACATCCAGGTTTCCCTCTGCCGGTATGAAACCTAACAGTTCAAATCTTGTATCTGTTTCTTTCTCTTCACGCTGCTTCTATGGCATCGGACATTTCAGAGTCTTTCAATTGGGCAATCTTCTTTCGCTGGTCCATTCTGTTACTTTGTATTTTTAATTGCAGTTCTTTACAATGCTTTGCTTTCTTGCATCTTCTGCACACGCGCCACCTTCATTCGTCTGATATTGTTGCCGTCAAGTTTCATTCAACACAGACCAGACTTTCATTGCTTTCATTAACTCACCAGCTGTGTTAGCTTTCTACTTTTGCAGCTTTGATCCCTAAGTCCCTTCTTTAACATCACACTTCGTTCACTTAACTTCTCATGGGTTTCCCTCGGTCCGGCTTAGCCCCCTCTTTTAGCTTCACACAGGTCTCCCTAATCCGGGCTCGAACTCTCGCTTTGCACAAAAGCTCAACCATAAAAAATGTCTCTAGACTTCAAGCCCATAATGCAATGTTATTATTTCACTCCCACTTCGCCAGCTCCCCTAAAACAGAATTCTGGCGGTTTTGGGAGCTGCAGGTTTTAAATAGGATGTTTCTGGCAGTCAGGGTCTAGCCACATGTCCTGGAACTGCTCCTTCTCGTGCATCACCTTGCTCAGAGTGTGTCTTAGTGTTCCACCTTTGAACCAAGTGGGGAGATCCAATAGGTACCAGGTGTTTGTAATTTGATCAAGTGTCTGACCCTGCCTGATCTTATTAGTGGGACATGTCCAATGTATTGCATGGGTTGTACTCCTTTCAGCCTCAGATCTCCTTTTCCTCGACTCAATGTTTGTGTAGGAAATGGGGAGGTTAGGAGGGGATCTGGGAAGTTGGAATATCCTGTAAAATAGGATGGGACAGGGGAATTTGGAAAGGGGGGATACCATGTCTCGCCATTGGGCGGTTCACCCCCACTCCCCGAGGACCCCTCACCCAAGTGATCCTCCCGCACTTGTCCACCCCCAGGGTCTGGATCCAAAGGCTATGGCCGTGCCCTGGCCACCCGAGTAAGGGATCCCTGGGGTCTAGGCAGTGAAACAAACTCTGGTTTTTCACACCTGTCCTCCAGGAACTCCCTAAACACCCCATTGTGTAAGGCTTCAGCTCTAAGGTGCCAGGTTGCGATTGGTGGTCTAGGCGATGCCCTTCGCCAGGTCACAACCAGCGGGGCATGATCAGATGGCACCCTGGCCTTGTATTCAGTGTCTGTAAACTCCCCAATGTCCTCTTGCCCAATGAACACGTAATCATACTCCAGATGGTGCTGCATAATGTGAGTAACCTCTATCCCCACCTCCCCCCATGGTGCCTTCTCCAAATATCTACTAGTCACAGATACTCTAACAGGGAGACTAGGCCATATAGAAAGTGTGCAGGGGACGCAGGTTTCCTAATTAGGAAATCTTTTTTTGTTCTCACTTTTCCCAGCCTAGATACCAAGGCTGAGCACTTCACCCCTGCACCTCAAATACTTCAAGTTGAAAAGTAAATGCAGCTACATAACCTAGACACAAACTCACTATTTTTTTTTTAAAGGTGTGCTCTGTGTTTTCTTCGCTTACCCTAACAGGGGGCCCAGCACTCTAGCTGGAGGAGAAGGCTTCCAATACTTATCATCTGACCTATCCAGTACGGTTCTACGTTCTATCGTCATGGTACTTTTCATTGCAGGTTTTTTTAGCGCTGTTTTTTTCTTTTTTTTACCCCCAAACCCTCCTTTTCATTTATTTTGTATCCCCTTACCCCCACACACATTTATAAAAATGTTTAACCCCCACCAAAAAAAACAAAAAAAGATGAGTTTTTT
This sequence comes from Ambystoma mexicanum, assembly GCF_040938575.1. Taxonomy (NCBI): domain Eukaryota; kingdom Metazoa; phylum Chordata; class Amphibia; order Caudata; family Ambystomatidae; genus Ambystoma; species Ambystoma mexicanum. The sequence continues at coordinate 499,461,921 of NC_090929.1, read as the reverse complement.
CAATGAAAAAAACAGCGCAAAAAAAACCTGCGATGAAAAGTCCCACGATGAAGAGACTGTATACCTCCAGTACCGGGTTAAGTGTACAAGTCCCCCCCCCCCTCCCACCCCCCAGATCCACATTGCTCCTCTGAACTTGGCCATCCTAGTAGAAAGGGAGTTGAACACTGTGGTGTTGTTATTGGGGGCATAAGTGTTGATAATGCACACCTCTCTATTCTCAATGAACCTGTATACCAAGGCAATACTGCCTTTATTATCGCACTTAAATGCTGAAAGAGGACCGTGGGCACCACGCACGCAAGACACCTTTGGCTTATGATGAAAAAGAGCCGTACAATTCCCACCCTCCCCCAACCCCCCCACTTCCTAGCAATCACCTTACCCAGGTCCAATCCGCGACTGCCCCATGACCTCTAGCGTACCCACCCAGGCCCTGCAGTGTTGCCGCCTAAGCAATGCACGCTGTGGTGCTGATCTGTGGGAAAGAATGCTCCCCGGGCTAGCCACTACCACTGCGCTCTGTTCCTCCCTTCCCGAAAACCCCACGCATCTATCAACAACCAGGGCGACTACGCCCTGAAAAAGGTAATGGGACAGACCTGCTGCCCTTGTGCTCTATTTCACTATGCATTTCCAAAAACCCAAAACTTTTACATTCAGCACAACCGCACCTCCAGAACTGCTGGAAGCCAGTGGTTTTGGTTCTAAGCGAATGTCATTGCTTGATCCGAGTGGTCTTGTCGGACTGTAGACGTTTATTTTCTCATTTAGGAACTCTGCTCCTTGGCCGTGGATTGTTCTGTGTGTTATGCATTGTTTTGATCTTTATTCACTGTTTAATTGGTAACCAGTGTAGCATTTTCAGCGCTGGGGATCATGTGTTCTCTTCGTGGTAGTTTGAACGCAGCGTTTTGGATGCGCTTAAGTTGGCATTCCTAGATATAGGCTGTTGGCGTAGTCTACTCTGGACATGAGTGCGATGATGGTGAGTGTTTTGTGGGTGAAAGAAAGGAATGGTAGGATCCTTTTTTACCGTGTGTAGGAGGAAGATGCATATCTTGATTATGGTGTTTTGGCATTTTTACTTGTGGCTCAAGCGTTAGTTCGTTGCTCATCCAGACTCGCAGGTTTTTTACTATTGTTGATGGAGTCAGTGCTGTTCCAAGTTCTGTCGGCCATTGGATGTAGTGATCGTTTTTCACGTTTTTGGATATGATCATTATTTCGTTTTGAACCGTGTTGCGTTTCAGGCTGTTAATGCTGAAAGACTTCCTGCAAGACCTATACGGCTGGATGGACAGGGTTTCCTTCCTATGTATTTTGTAGATCTGTGTGTCATCCGCTTAGTTGTAGCATGAGGCTGTGCTTTTTTAATGAGCTTGACTAGTGGGGCCAGGTATATGTTGAAAAGCAATGGGGAGGAGGACGATCCATGTGGTACTCCGCAGGTGGATTGTCTTGCGGTTGATTTGAAAGGTTTGATCCATACAGTTTCTGGTCTGTTTGTTAGGAATAATTTTATCCATAGCAGGGCTACGTCAGTGATGCCTATTTCTTCCAATCTCCCGACTCGGATGTCGTGGATGACTGTCAAATGCTGCGGAAAGATCCAGAAGTATTAGAGCTGTGCTTTGGTCTTGGTCTTAGTCTGCATTAGTCTTTAGATCGTCCCAGATGGAGAGCAGTGCCGTTTCCGTTGCTCTCATTGGTCTGAAGCCTCCTTGTGCTTGATCCAGCAGTAGGTGTTCTTCTATGAATTCTTGTGTTATTCTATGATGTATGTTTCGAGTAGTTTTACTGGTTATGGGATGTTTGAGATGGGTCTGTAGTTGGAGAGGTCCTCCACGTTTCTTGCTATGCCCTTGAGGAGTGGCTTGATGCATGACGATTTGAATGATCTTGGTACTTTCCATGTTGAAAGTGATAGGTTGAAAAGGTTTCTGCAGTATTCCATCAGTGTTCCTTGTGTGAGGGGGGGCAGGGATCCATAGGGGAAGGCAACCTTTTTGCTCTTGTTTACCAGCTTGACGAATGTCTCCTGATATTTGGGAGACGCTTCAGAGTTTGTTCTGGCGACACTCGGATGGCTGGGTAGGTTGCATGTTCTAGTTGGTTCGTCTGCTTTGTATGATTTGTTGGATGGTACTGATCTTGGTTCTTGAAGTGGTCTCAGGGGTTGTTGCATAATTTCAGTGAAGGTATTGGTGTGTTGTCTCATTTCGTTTATGATTTAAACAGTTCTTTTTGGGTGTTGGCGGCTTTGGTGATTCTGTTGTATTATTTCTTTTTGGCCTTATGGATTTCCTTTTGTATGAGTAGATATGTCGTTGGAATTTCTTCACTAGTTTGTCTGTTTTACCCTCCAATCTAGTTAAAGCTTCCTGTTTTTTCCTTTTCATGGCGCTGACTAGCAGGATCAAGCATTTTGCTGTTGCTCTTTAGCGCAATGGGGGTGAAAGGTTTTTCCTTGGAGATCTTCTCTATTGTTCTGGTGATCCATTTGTGCAGTAGTTTTGTTTTTCTGCCAAGATCAGCCTCATTCGGAGTCGTAGCCGGTGGTTTGTTAATTTCCAGTAGTTCTACTAGGTTGCCATTTTTAATGATCCTCCAGTTCCTATTCATGATAGTCAGCCGTTTGTCGGGTTGTTTGGTTGTTGATGTGTCAAGCATGATCACAAAGGGGATAATGTGGTTGTTCTAGAGGATCTGTATTGGTGGCGCTGTGGTTTTTGCTGGGCAATATTGCGTCTAGTTTGTCCGGCCGCGTGAGTTACTCCCTTGACTAGCTGATGTAGTTTCATTGTCCTCAGTTGTTTGGCTAGTGATTTGTGTGTGCTAGCGGTTTCTTCGTCAAACCAGATGTGGAAGTATCCAAGGATTATCAGGTGTTCCTGCTTTATGGCTAGGTTGGTGATGGCTTCAGTGAAGGTGTCCACGAAGGTTGCATTGTATGTCGATGGTCTGTATACCAGGATGAATTTGAGGTTTGTCTTTGGGTTTGCTGTTGGGCGATGGATTAGGGATTTGCAGTTTTAGATGGTTAGCAGTACTTAAGTTTCAATTTGGATGTGTTCCTTGTATGCTATAGCCAGTCTGTTGTTTTTCCCATATGCTTGTGAGCACTTGAAGTTGTCGGGGAGGCAGTTATGGAGTATTATTTTGTAATTGCCATCTAGCCATGTTTTGGTTATGATTAAGATGTCAATACCGCCGTCGTTCAGGAGATTGTAATCTCTGTGGCATGCTTGGACATTGATCTGGCGTTGATTGGGTTGCAATGGATCTTTTTGATGTGAATAGGTTTGTTTTTTTATCATTGTTTTGTCTTCTGGTTGTTTAGTTGGGGTGCTTCTGAGTTGTGATGGATCGTTTGGTGATCCGCAGAGTCTCGTTCGTCAATAAGCCGGTCTGTTAGTTTAATGGTTTGGCTGATGAAGTCTTCTGTTTCATCGTCTTCTATGTTTTGATGGGGGTTGCTGGCGGTGCCCTTGTGTTTTTGTGATGTACGGAGTGGGGAACGGAGGTACCTTTCTCTTCTGTGGTCTTCCTTTTTTTGCGGGGTTCCATTTGTTGTCGGCGTGTCTGCATCTTTTGATGGCATTGGAGTGTCGAGGTGTTCCGATTGTTGCGAGGTACGGTGTAAGATATAGGGATTTTTCTCTTCTCATGTTTGTTCGTTTCGCTGTAGTGTTAGTTGGGTTGCGTTCTGTATTCGGGGTGGTTTCTACTAGAGGAGGTTGAGTGTGGATCCGTTCAGTTTGTTCCTTGTTGAGATTTTCTTTGGCAGAGTCCAACTCAGTGTTGGGGCATCTTATGGTCATTGATAGTAGGATTGTTCGGGTATTGAGGTTACAGGGGGGCAGCCCGCCTCTAGGGCTTTGTGTGGTTTGGTTGGATTCTAATCTTATCCTCTTGCGATGTAATGGCTGGATGTCCTCTATGGGTGGTTTTAGTGGGTTAGGTTTTAGTCTTCCTCTATCTATGGATGGCCTGTCTAGGTGGGGCACTATGCGTTGGGAGTGGGCAGTGCAGTTGGATATGTGCGTAGGGTGACTGGTTCCTAGTTAACTTGGGCAGTGATCTGGCTATCGGTAGTTGCTTTCAGTGGTTGCTGAGTGTTCCTGGTTGAGAGGCGGGCCTAGGTTTCACAGATAGCAGGCAATGGGAGAACACGCCTAGATATGAGGTTCCTAGGTAGTGTGAGAAAAGGCCTAGGTGTAACAAAATGGCAGTCAAATTGAGAAAGCCGCACCTAGATTTGAAATTCCTAGGTGCTGCGAAAAAAGGCTTAGGTTTTACAAAATGATAGTCCGTTGAGGGACGACACACCTACACTTGCAATTCCTAGGCAGTGGGAGAAATGACTGAGTTTCACCATGCATTGGACGCTTCAATGTGTACTTGCAAGTTGGGTTCACTTTGGACTCCTCGGTGTGTGTTTAGGATGGGGGGAGCGTAAATGTGGCTATCGCCACCAGTAGTTCTCCCTACCTTGTCGGTTAGCGGCTGTCTGGTTCTGTTTTTTTTTTTCCATATGCGAGTACTATCTGATGTTGCTTATGCTGTTCGTGGGTGGAATTATGTCCTTTTTTAAATTTTTTTAATTATTTTAAAAACAAATAAACAATACAAACCAAACTAATAGCATTTTTTGCGACAGTCACATGAACATCAATTAAGGCGCACTACTGCTCCCCCAACCCCTCCCCCCTCAAGAGCTTGTTTGCGTTTCTCATTCTGTATCTGCTGCACGTGGCCGGGTATCGCTTTCTTCCGAAGCTGCGGAATCCATTACTGTGCCAAACAGTCCTGTTATTAACACTCTCCATGCCATCAGGTTACCCACTTCTTCTTCCCTGCACTTGCTACATGCCTCCTGCCATACTACCGTTTCAGCCTCCGCCCATTTTTGCAAATCCCGCCACCATACCCCAACCGGTGGCTTGTGGCACTGCTTCCAGCCCATGGCAATCCTTCTTTTTGCAAGCACATATGCCAGGTCCCACAGTTTCCCAACATGGTTAGTATTCTGTGGTCTGGGAAACCCTCCCAACAGGCAGGCCCAGGCCGTATCTATGTTGAGTGTGACCCCTTTATCCGCTAGTTTTTGTGCCACTTCCCCCCAAAAACCTTCAATCACTGGGCAAGACCAGAACATGTGTGTCATATCAGCATCTTCTTTATCGCATTTTGGGCATGCTTGTCTTCCTGCATTTACAAACTTAGATATTCTCTTCAGGGTCATATAGGCTCTGAGTTATGTATAACTGTGTTTGTTGCAATCTGGCATTTCTGGACACCTTCTTGTGGTATCCCATAGCACGCTCCCACATCCCATCGGTCATCTGTGCCCCCACCTCCGCTTCCCAGTCCAGCCTCAAATGCGTCAAATCCTTCCCCTCCCGGGTCATCACCATCTCATACAATTTACAGATCTCGTGACCTCCTTCTGAAGTGTCATATATTGTCGCCATAATGGCGTCTGGCTCCTCCGCCAGTACAGTCTCTGGCCAGGTTTTACGAATAATCTGGACTAGCCTAAGATACGTGACATATTGGCCTCTGTGCAAGCCTGCCTCTTCACCCAGTTCTTCGAAATCCTTAATGGTCCCCTCTTGCCATACATCTCCCAATGTGACCAGCCCGACCGATTCCCAATAGGTCCTGATTATCATTCTTAGTTGGTTGTCTTCCCCTGCTAAGGCCACTAGCGGCACTTGTGGGGAACACGGGTACAGGTTCTCCATCAGTCGGCATACTCTACGCCACATCTTCCACCCAAGCAACATCATACCCGGGCGTTCTTTCATTTCAAGTCTAGGCAACCAGATAATCTCCTTTAGGTAAAACGGAGTGCTGTCCTGTCCAAACAGCCTAAGTTCAGGAGTTACCTCATCAGAAAGCCATTTGGTTACATATTGCAACTGACCAGCTACATAATAGGCCTCAAAATTTGGCAGCTTAATGCCCCCTCTATCATAGAAGTTCTGCAGCTTCCATAGCACCACTCTGTTTCGAGTGCCATGCCATAGGAAGTCTCTGCACATGCTATTCAGTTTGACAAAAAACTTTTTGGGTATCAAGTACGGTATATTACTGAAGAAATGTAACAGCCTGGGCAGGACCACCATTTTGAGCATCGCCCCCCCCCGTCCCATCATCGCCAGCGGCAACTTCTCCCAAAACTTCATACTTGTTCGGATTTTTCCCACAGCCACCTCGGTATTATGCAAGTGTTCCTCCTCTACCGTGTGATACACATCTATTCTGAGGTAGCGGAAGGAATCAACCGCCCATGGTACAGACAACATTGGCAGCCGCTCCAGAGGGGCTCCTCTGTAGCTCCCCAATGGGAACATGCTCGATTTTTGGGGGTTCACCGCCATGCCGGACAGTTCTGCATACCTTTCCATAACCTCTAGAATATATTGAAGATTTTCCTCCGGATATTTCAGATATAGTAGCAAATCGTCAGCATACAAGGATATTGGATGTTGCTCTCCCCCTACCTCAATACCTATCATGTCATATTGTTGTCTGAGGTACACTGCCAGGGGCTCCAGGGCTAGAATGTATAACATCGGGGACCAGGGGCACCCTTGTCTGGTGGCCCTACTAAGTTGCCATCTCTCGGATATCACCGATCCTGTGCGCACACTGGCCAGTGGTTCACTGTATAGTAATTTTGCCCACCTAACATAGCCCGGCCCCATCCCGTATTCCCTCAGGGCCTCCAGCAACCATGGCCACCTCACTGAGTCAAAAGCTTTGACTGCATCTAGGGACACAACCGCCATTTCCCCCTCGCTCCTGTTCCCCTCTTCAATCACCCGGTGGAGTCGCCTATGGTTGTGGGTTATATTTCTGCTGGGGACATAACCTGTCTGGTCCGGGTGTATCAGTTTGCTAATAACTGTACGCAGCCTATTGGCCAGGACCGCCGTCAATATCTTGCTATTCTGGTTCAACATTGACAAAGGCCTATAGGAGCCGCAGCTATGCCCTGGCTTGTTGGGCTTGGGAAGCGGCACAATTAACGCCTCTCTAAGCGATTCCGGCAGCCGCCCTATCTCAAAAGACTCATTGAGCATCTCTAGCATAGGGGGGAGTACTTCCTCGCTATATGTTTTATAAAACTCATTAGGGAATCCGTCTGCGCCCGGGGTCTTACAGGTGGGCAGCTGCTTCACCACCTCCTCCAATTCCACTAAGGCAATCGGTGCGTCCAGCTCCTCCCTTTCTTCAGCACTAATCTTAGGCAATTCCATGTCTTTTAGAGTTTCTCTTATCTCCTCCCGGTTGTCCCCTCTTCTGTCCTCATATAATGTCCTATAATAATCTAAGAATGCCTCGTTGACTCCCTCTTGGGTGTCAACTACCTCCCCGTCTTCTCTAGTTATCGTCCTAATTGGGGCCTGGGGGTTTCGCTCTTATATAACCACGCCAGCAAGCGGCCAGTTTTATCCCCACCTGCATGTTGCCTCTCAACATACTTCTTATAATTAAGGTTGCAGAGCCTTTCCCAAAGCTCTGCACACCGCTGCTGTAGTTCGAGTACAAGTTCCGCATCCCCTCCTGCCCTGTTGCTTTCTCTAACTCCGTTAGGACCCCACCCTGTAGGCCTTTTGATTTAGCAATAGCAGCACCCCGCAATACCACCTTAAAGGCTTCCCAGAGCGTGCACGCTGAGTCCACACTGCCTGTGTTTTCCTCAAAGTACTGTGTGATCGCATCCCTGATATCTTCCCTGAAGACCGGGTCCCGGAGCGCCTCCGCCCGGAGGCGCCACGTCGGTATCCGCGCCCTGGGGTGGCAGTACTGCCAGCTCAGAACCAGAGGCGAGTGGTCCGACAGGACCCTCGCTCTGTAGTCTATTTGGGTGGTCTCTATCACCACATCTGGCATGGCAAAAAAGTAATCAAGTCTCGTATGCAGTTGTTGCGGGGCTGAGTAATGCGAGTACTGTGTTTCATTAGGGTGTTTCAGCCTCCAAACATCTGCCAGCCCGAAGTCGTCGAGTAATGTCTGCAATACCCTGGCTGCTGGGGTGGGCCTATCAATCTTATCATCGGATCTATCTGCCTTGGGGTTGAGCACGCAGTTGAAATCCCCTCCCCAAATAACCGCTCCTCCCATACACGCGCCCAGATGAGTACACAGGGTTCTAAAATATGCCGCAGTATTTTGGTTGGGGGCATACGTATTTATAATGCACACCTCTCTATTTTCCACCAAAGCCTTTAATATGACCAACCTCCCTTCCGTGTCCACCACCTCTTGTGTAAGTTGGAGCGGAACGTGCGGTGCCACCCAGACCAGCACTCCCCTAGTGTAGGCAGAATACGGAGAGCCTACTACAGTACCTCTCCACTTCTTCCCCACCAGTTCCAGTTTTTGCCGGGTCAGATGTGTTTCTTGCAACAACGCAATGTCATTCTTCTGTCTTTTCAAGTACATCATGACTTTGTTTCTCTTTAAGTAACTGTTGAGTCCCCTGACATTCCATGTTACGATCTTAAGGTCCCCCATAGCTCACGAGTGTCCTCTTCCCTTCCGTGTAGCGAATCCCCTTTGCCCACGTGATACAAACACAGCTCTCCACCTTTACTTGTAGCTTCTTGTACAAGCTCAAACTACCCATAACTATATACACAACAAATTTCCAACTTTCCTCCCCACCCTCCACCCATCCCTTCCCCCACTCCACACCCCCCAATTGCTGCCCAGCTCTGTTCTCGGAACTCAGGCACCCCCACATCTAGCCCTGCAAGCACCAAACAATGCCTAGAGCCCAGTAGGGTGAAGTCGCCCTAATGGCCACTTAACTAAGAGTACTGTGGGGTAAAGAGATCCGCTCTGCAAGGCTCCCATTAATTCAATAATAATTACAGTGCTCATAACATCTAGTGTAACAGTCTGACCTTCTCTACTGAAGGTTGCGCAAATGACTATATTCAAGTCCCATGGGTCCGTGCCGCGCCATCTTGTGGCATACTCCTCGTGCATTACTTACCTCTTTCATGCTCTTTCTCCGTCCGAACTTCAGACTCCTGGGGATATCCCTGCGCATTGAGCCATCCCATGGCATCCTCCGGGGTCTCAAAAAACAAAGTTTTCTGTTTATGTATAACTTTCAATTTTGCCGGATACAGCAACATGTATTTGTGGCCCGCCTCTCTCAGTCTCTGCTTTACCGTCCCAAAGTTCATGCGGCTACGCTGCACAGACAGGGTATAGTCCGGGTAGGCCGTGATGTTGGCCGCTCCTCGTATAATCGTTCCTCCCTTGCGGAAGTGTTCCAATATCCTCTCCCGGTCCCGATAATTAAGAATTTTGGCTATCACCGGCCTAGGCGGGTTTCCTGGCGGCGGCCTCCTTGTTAGAGCTCTATGTGCCCGTTCCACCGCAAATCCTTGAGATAGGGCTCCTCCGGGTATCTCTTGCAGTAGCATGGACTCAATGAACTCTGTGGGATCGTGGCCCTCCAATCCCTCCGGCAGGCCCACGATGCAGATGTTGTTTCGTCGGGCGCGTCCTTCCGCCTCCTCCGTTCTGCTCTACAAGTTGCCCACTCTCTGTATTAGGGCATGCAATTTGGCCTTATGGGAGGCACAATCCGCGGTATTCGGGCTCACTTCCTTCTCAAGGGTCTCCGTGCGCTCCGCCAAGGCCCTGACGTCCTGCCGGAGTAGATTAACTTCCTCCTGCACCTCTCCGACCTTAAGGTCCAGTGCCGTTTTCAGCTCAGTGACGGCTAGTTCGAGTTTGGCTTCCCAGGCCGCCTTTAAGTCTGCAATCGCAGCTAGGACTTCTTGGTTGGTGCCCGTTGCCGTCATGCTGCCTGCAGGCGATTTATCCTTGCTCTTGGTATTTTCTTGACCAGGGGACGACTTAGCGAAGTCGTCCAGGGTGGGCTGCTTCGCCTTTGACATGACCCAGAGGACCTGTATTCTGCACAAGTGACAAATGCTCACCCAGTACGCCTATTTCGCTCGATCACCGTGCGGCCAGCTCCTTCCTTTGTTCCAGACATTGGTCGGCCATTTTGTGTTGTCTTTTGTCTCCGGCGCTCCTTGTCTTTTCCGCACAGAACACTGCCGCCGTTCTTCCTACACCTTCCAAAAGTTCACCAAGCGTAGTCCACTCATTCACACACCGACATGTGTATTTTCAGCAGTCATCGGCCCATCGTTGCGCACTTTTACGCCCGGATCATTTCAGGATCTCGGGAGCTCCTCCAGATCACATCCTCCTACATGGCCCTCGTAGCCACGCCCCCCAATTATGTCTTTGTTACCACCCAGGTGAGTAGCGGTGGGAGCAAGGGAGCTTGTTGGCAGCTGCTTTGAGTAGGTGGGGCTTGCCACTGCAGCTGGGTATAAGCTGCCAAGTACTACCTTACCTGTTGCTTGAGCTCGTTGTGGGGTGGGTTCCGGGCAGAGCGAGTAGGGGGCACAATGGGCTCTTCTGTTTCAGTATGTGTGCAGGGTTTGGGGTTCGGTGGCAGTGATTGGGGATAGTGCTTATTGGTGGGTGGCAGACTGCTTTCCCTACTGACACCTGCTGACCCTTGCGGACACTTCTCAGGGTTGTTTCTTGGTAATTGCCAGTTCCAGCCCCCGCAGTTAAGTGCCCCAAGACAAAGGGTAGAGTGCTGCCCTGGCCCTCTGGGTCTTTTGGACCAATCCAGGCCGGTGGGGGTTACACCTAGGCAATCACAGGTGGGGGGGGAGGCAAAATATTTTAAATACATATAAAATGACACATTAATGAGTGGAGCACACTCGCCTGCACCTGAGGCCTAAATGGTGCGGTGGCCGTCGGGTGAACACAAACGCCCTCAGCGTCTTCAGCCAATTCGGGTAGGGAGGCGGGACGGGAGTCTGGCGGGAAGGGAAGGACAAAAAGGCACAACAAAATGCCCTCAAAAAAAGATTGGAAGCGCTATGTAGCGCTGCATGCACTCACTCCACGATGAAGATAGAAGCTGAGTGGGAGAGAGGTCGCTGCAAAGCTTACACCTTGCAAAGGTGTTCCGGGCCTCAGGGCAGGACTTCAGGGCCCAATCGGTGGGCAGGGGAGGTTGGGGGAGTGGGAAGGGAGCAAGGAGCTTGGCAGAGGGTGGGGGCTGGAGGGGATAGAGGCGCGGTTGGTGCACACTAGATTTAACAAAATAAAAACAAAACCAAACAAAACCGAAAGGGAGAGGACAAAAAGGTACAATGAAAAGCCCTAACAAAATAAGATTGGAAGCACTATGTAGCGATGCAGGTACTCGCCCCATGTTGATGAAGATGGAAAACTGCCCTGATAAGGTGAGCTGCCGAGCAAGCAGTGTGAACGGGAGTTCGGATTTTACAAATGAATTGTCACACTTGCTTGAGCAGCCTACTTATTACCCCGATATCCAGCACGTTCAAAGCATTTTGGGCTGTTGTGCTTTCTCACTGTCCCCCCGGGTGCCTAGAGCATGGGGAATCGATTCTGTGCAGCATATTGATGCATTTTCAAGTTGGTGCTGCTGTTGTAGCCATGTTTTGTATTGCATTGCAGTATGCTGCATAAGTGCTCAAAACACCACAATATGGCATCGTGCTAGCACTACAGACAATACGATTAGTATAAAATAAGCATACTCCTACGTCCCGTCCCCTTTCCTCCATACTTATGGGACATCCCTCCATCCTTTGGGACGGGACTGGAGCGCTTTGTAAAAGCATCCAAAAATTTCTAAAAATGTTTAGTCCTTCCTCTTTCTACGCGGGGCCCGGCACACAGCCGTAACCCCACCCATCTCGGCACTGCATCGCCCATCAGTCCTTTTCTTCGCTTGTTCAGGACTGGACGCGCTTGCATCCTCGGAAGATCATCTTCCCTTTTTTCCTCCTCTCGGGCTCTGTCTGTCGTTCAGACTAGACTTTCCAGATTGTTCATCGTGTCAACGATGCTTCGCAAGGGCGGATCCCCATCCTCTTTGTCTAGAGTGTTTGGGTACGGATCACAGTTGGGACTCCTGTTTTTATTGCGACTCCCTTTCGGTCCAGGCACTTCAACGTCAGTTGGAGCAGTGGGAGGAGGTGTTTCGACGTACTCCTCCTTCGCATTTTCAAGCGTTTATCGATGAAAAGAAGAAACGCCCGGTAAGTTCTTTACTTTTCAGAGCATCCCTGCCGGGAGATACCTTTCTGGGTTCTTCCCGAGCCGGGAGTAGTGTTGATCACTCTGTCACCGGGGATTGCCCTGGGGTGCCTTCGGGGCCTAATAATTGTACCTGAGTTTTCTCGGAGTGTCTCCGTAAGAGGCCTGTGGATACCAGAGCACGCTCCGAGGCCCCTCCTGTAGGGGCTGCCTGTAGACCCTGTTCTACTGAGTTGTGGGGTACCCGAGCTCGCTCTGAGGCCTTGTTATCGGCTTCCCTCAAAAGTACCGGGGTGCGCCCTGAGGCCTCGGCTGGGCTTGGTGTTACCGAACGGATGTTCGAGGCCCGCGCTAGTAAGGCTATTACCGGACCTGGGTCCGAGGTCCCTCGTGCAGAGGCTAAAGCAACCAACATTTCTGAGAGGCCTTATCGGTGAAAGTTGTTTCTTACTGTTCCCGCTCTTGTGGCAACGCCAGAACTGTTGAGGGGGCAAGGAATGAAAGTTCCTCCCTTACCTGCAGTGCCGAGGTCCTTCCTGTGGAGGCTAGTTTGGCCACTGGTATGTCGCAGAAACATTCCAGGCCACATAGTACCGGCTCAGCCGAGGTTCCTTAAGTAAAGGCTGAAATGAAGACCCCTGACCCACCGACGGGGACCCCTGCCTCATTTCCACACGTGTCGCAGTTCCCCTCAGGTGATGACAAAATGGCGGCCGTTCCCGTCACGACCACGGTGGACATTTTGGGCGCTCACCCTACAACTACGCCATTGGCCTCAGGTGTAGGAGTTGGTTCCGCGGGTGAACATAAAATTCCTTGTGCGCATCCTTTTCGTCCAGTTTACGATTGGAACGGCCGGATGCCCCTTCCGCACGATGTCTCATTGCCTGTGGGTTCGGCACCTTTGATTTTTGTGGACACTTCGGGGGATGCGCCTGTGTGGCAATCCTCCCCTCTGCGTCCCTGGAATTATCCTCCTCATGAGAGGCCTTCTCCGGCAGTTCCGAAACTGTCTCCGGAGGATGCCTTTTTCGGCAAATTTCAGACGATCATGCGTACCGACCCCATGAGAGAGTATTTCAAGGGTCTTTTTAGGGAGATATGCCCGCCTGCGCCTCCGGCTTCACCGGTTCCACCAGTGGTTCCGCCGGCGCCGCCCTTGCCTACGCTGCCTCCACCGACCCTTCCTCCCTTGCCCCCTTTGTCCCCTGTGGACAAGACAGTGTCATGATGCCTACCTCCAAGGAGCCAGGTCCGACCCAGCAACCCCAGAGGCAGGCAGGCATTCCCCCCAGGGAAGTGCCAGCGGGCCCAAGCTGGGGCCCTTTGGACACAGTCCTGGCACCTTAGGCGCCAGGCTCATGTTGGACCCCTATCCTGGCGCCTTAGGCGCCAGGCTCATAAAGCTAGACATGTGTTCAAGTGTTTTAATGTGCACTTACCTGATGCAGACCATGCTGCTACATCCAGGCCCTCTTGAGGCCTGAATGGAACTACTTTACCTGTGGGACTACTTTCCACCTGGGTGTGGTCGGGGAAGGATACATACCTGATCGGTGGAAGGATACATACCTGGAACTTCTTCCAAAGCTATTTAAACCACGCCCGATCAGCAACTCACGCTTCGCGTTGTTCTGCTCCTCGCAGCTGGGCGCTCACCGTGTCAGCTCCTGCATCTGGACTTCAGCCACGCCTGTCAGCATCCTGGGTCACCTGCTAAGAGAGAATTGGAGAGAAAGAAGACCTTACCTGCTAAAGCTGCATCACGGAGACATCACACCGACGATCCTGAAAGGGAAGACATCATTTTAAAAGCATTTCGCTTCGATCGCTGCAGCGCTGCATTTCACTCACCTTTCCTGGGCACCTCCATCTTCAGCAGCGATCATCCGGATCCGCAGCCACTTCCCAGAGCCTAGAGAGAAAAAGACAAGAACACAAGGTGAGAGAAGGAAGGGAATAGGAAAAGCTCAGTTTCCTTCTAAGACTTACCTGTTGGGTCATTCCCATTTCATTTCGGGTCCTGCCGCTTCCTGGCATTCCGGACCCCGGCCCCTATGGGGAAAAAAAACAGACATTGACTGAGCGAATGCAAAGACATTACCCGAACGCTCATCCAGAACTTACCTGTCATTTACTGGAACTGCACGTTTCACTTCGGGTCGGCGCCATATCTCCGGCATTCCGAACCCCGGCCCCGAAGGGGAAAAAGACATAAGCGTTAGCGCTTGCTGCAATAAGACAATGAACATTATTATTAAGCTTGAACTTTTGAACTTGCTACAGAACTCTTACAGCGCCTTACCTGAATAGTCAAGCTTATTTGAATTCCCATCAAACCTCAATCCAGTGAAGTAACTGGGTTTCAATGCGCCCCTGCATCAGAAGCAGGATGGAGAACTCATCCTTCCAGACCCTAAGGTGAGACTTCACGGGGAACCGTGGAAGGGTATCGTGGAGGGTTGGAAGGGAGTGGGAGGCTTGAGCATTATTCCGTCAGTAGGTAATACTCCCTTTTCACGCACAGGGGGATATTCCTGCGAGCCAGAGAAGCCAGAGTAGAGGGGCCCTACCTGTTCATCTTCAGAGTCCTGCGCTTCACCATTGAAGAAGCATCAGCACTCGAAGCCAGACCTGCGCCTCCGTGGGAATCAGGTCAGCGTGACAGAACGCGAAGCCTACCCACATTTCCCACCCGGGCGCTATGGAGACTTCCGAGACAGATCAGCTGGCCCAGCTTTTGGGGGAATTGCGGGCAGAAGTGCACTCAGCCCGCCAGGAGACTAACACTCTCAAAAGAGAACTTATCCTATCCAAGGAAAGAACAGATAACCTGGCCAATAGGTTATTGCAGGCCCAGGCAGGGCACACTCCTTTACCTAATTCCGGAGGTACTTCCACATCAATGGGTTTGAATAACCCGGTACAAATCAATCTACCTGGACACATGCCTTTGGCCCCGCCTGAACGTTTTGCGGGGGATCCCAAGAAATATGCCGTCTTTATGAACCAATGTCGTTTACACTTTCTATGCAGACCCGGAGCCTTCCGTAACGACCAGACCAAGGTAGCCTTTATACTATCTTACCTCAGTGGCAGTGCTGCCGATTGGTCTATTCCATTGGTAAATCAGGATGATCCCATTCTCCAGAATTTTCAGGGTTTCCAGGCCAGCATGGAAAGATTGTTTGCTCGACACTCTCGGACAGGCCCTTGATAACGAACTGCTATCCTTACGACAAGGTAATCGGGATCTCCTGTCCTATGTTGCCACCTTTAATAGACTGGTTGTGGAAACTGGATGGCCAGAAAACAAAAGGATCACATTGTTTCATCGAGGCCTGCGCGGAGAGCTTAAGGATGTTCTAGCTCAGATAGTAGATCCACCCCAGGTCTGCGCAGACTACATAGACTTGGTGGTTCAACTTGATCACAGACTTCAAAATAGAAAAGCAGATCGGTTCAAGTACGAAACCCGAGTACCAATCAAAACCCACGCTAACTCCAAGAGTACCGACGTATCCGAACCTATGCAAATCGGCGGTGTTAAAGGACCATTAACGCAGAAGGAACGAGAGAGAAGGCGGCAAATGCAACTTTGTCTGTATTGCGGGACTTCCGGTCACTTTCTTCGAAATTGTCCGGTTAAACCACCTAAGAAGGTGGTTGGAGCCACTGATAACGATTTATTGACACCTGATTCGGGAAACAACCTAGCCCGACAAGCGTAGGGGTCCGCTTGCCGAGCTTGAAAACAAACTCTTTGACCTCGCATTTTGTCATGCCAGTGGTGCTCGTGGACCCAAAACAGCCTCAGCTGTTGCATGCTATAAAAGCATACATCGACAGTGGAGCTATTGGAAATTACATAGACCGTGAATTGGCTTCCAGGATTAAGCTCCCTCTCCGCCCGAAAGTAACCCAAGATGTCATTACTACAGTAGATGGAACCGAAATAGCCTCAGGGCCTGTAACGCATTCCACTGTTGAAATGACACTGGTGGGTCAGGATGGACATCGGGAAGCAATCGTGTTTGATGTGATCAAGGCCCCACAATTTCAAGTAATTCTTGGAATTCCTTGGTTAGAAACACATAATCCCAGAATTGACTGGTGAGCAAAGAAGATAAGTTTTCCTGATTGTGAACCAACTTGTTATCCAAGAAATCCAGTTATGGGTCTAGCCTCAGCAACTTCTACCCCTGTACAGCTACCGTCAGAATACCAAGAATTCCAAGACGTTTTTCAGAAGGAACAGGCTAACACGTTACCTCCCCATCGGTCTTATGATTGCCAAATCGATCTGGTACCCAATGCTCAACTACCTTGTAGTAGGATTTATGCTCTTACGGAACCTGAGAACCTGCATTTGCGTCAGTATTTAGATCAGTACCTAGCCAATGGTTTTATTCGCCCGTCCAAGTCTCCTGTCTCCTCAGCTCTGTTCTTCGTGCCGAAAAAAGAGGGCGACCTTAGAACATGTATAGACTATCGCGCCCTAAATCAAATAACGATTAAGAATCGTTATCCTCTGCCCCTGATCCCTGAGCTTATCGACCAGGTGAAAGACGCTTGTGTGTACACCAAGTTAGATCTCCGAGGAGCTTATCACCTGGTGCGTATAAAAGAAGGCGACGAATGGAAGACTGCATTCCGCACCAAATTTGGGCTCTTCGAATATCAGGTGATGCCCTTCGACATCCTGGTGTACTCTTCTTCAGAATCCGATCACAGAAAACATGTTAGGGCAGTTCTTGAGAAATTGCGCCAGCACAGACGATTTGCAAAGCTCGAAAAATGCGTTTTTCATACTGTTAGGGAGAATTCTCTGTTTAGGCTGAATTTCCCTACCTAGTGAGTCCCCCAGCAGCTTTGCTGGATTTCTGGGGTTTAATTTTTTCTCCTGCCAAGAGTGAGACTCTTTTACCCTCACTCTTGGACATGTTGAAGTGTGTTTTCTTGGTTAAACCTTGTGTTGAATGGGCTATGGGGTCTCTTACTCCATAGGGCCTCATGTATTTTTGTGATGTGGGTCACACAGCACCCTCTGTGCCGTGACCCAGGGGTGTCCTAGGGACTCCCCAACATAGACTCCATACCCTGGGACTGACTACTGTCTCCCAGGGCATGTAAAGTCACCAAAGACTTTGCTAGTCTTGAATCCTGAACAGAACCAGTACAAACCATCATATTGTGGACGTACTGGCTGGGGCAATTCGATTGCCCCAGGGTCTGTTAGTCGAGGGGGCACGTCTCCGTCCCCCCTGATCGAGTTTTGGCTGGTGGCAGTGGAAACTACTTTTTATATTCGACCGCGAATATTTCCCTATGGGATTTCCCATTGTTTTAGGCTAACACATTTAATTATTTATTTACGGTAGCCTTAAACATACCGCCGGTTTATATATTTATTTTTATAACTCCGGTTGGGACTTTTTGCCAAAACTTGATTCTAAAATGGCGTTGGTGTTCGCCTCTGTAACTCTGACCCAAAGTGGAGCCCTTTGTTCCACTTTTGGCGGGCTTCTCCACAGAAGCCCTCCAAAGTGGTGCCACTCTGTCTGGGGTACTTAGGAGGGGGGGAGGGGGATTTAGGCACCCTGGACTGAGTTACCTTGGTAACTCAAGTCGCACTCCGTCCTGATTGGCCCAAGTGGTGAGCCGCCCGGCTCACCACTTAGCATGTTTGAGTGACAGCTAGGCTGGGTGAATGGGGGTTTGCTGCATAAAAGCAGGGCTTTGGGGACTGGGACTTCAGAAGTCGCCACAGGACCAAGAATCCGACGAGGGAAGAGCTGAGCCGACCTGCTTCGACGACACCACCCGGTGGAGCCCTGCTGAACCGTCTCACCACTTTTTCCCGACGACCGAGGAGAACTCTTAACGGAGTGGCTCCTTCCCTTGACTGGTGGGGACAACCAGTTTTCGCCTTCTTTCCGTTCTTTGAGGTATCTCGTGGCCGCCTTGCCTGTGCCAAGCACCCCGGCAACCGGAATACCACACTTTACCCCCATACCGCGAAAGTCGGTACCAACCCTTTAACCGGAGGACTCCGCGGCTGGTTTCTTCCCGGGCAGTGCAACGACCCTCTTCTTCTGCTCTTCAGCGAGAACTTCTTCTCCCCTGACCGACGTCGAGCCCTGCTGCCACTGCCTGGAACAACTGCCACCGCTGGAGGATCCTTTCCGCTTAAGGTACTGTGTTCTGCCTGGCTTCCCTTGCTACCGACTGTACGGGGTAGATTTAGTCCCCGGCTTTCGAACCTGGGAGTGCCTGGGACACTTTGGCTAAACTTTCTGAGCCACTCTAACCTCTTTTTGACTCTTTGCAAGACTTTGAATCTCTAACTAACAGTGTGATCTTGGGCACATTTTCGCTCCGGCTACTCTAAGAGTGGGCCCTGCCTAGTGACTTTTGCTCACCTGTGACTTTATTCTTCTTTAAGCCTATTGCAAGTGCTCTGGACCTTAGAGTGGTGTGTCTAACCCATTTCTGCTTTTTCTCTCCCTTTCTTGGAAACTACTAGAGTGTCATCTAACGTTAAGCACTCACCTCTGTTTTAATTAAGTGGTGTTTACTTAGAGTTGTCTAGATAGGAGAAAGGATTGAATCTACTTTCATTATAACTGTGTTGAAGTGCTTTTACTATATTTTTGCTAGAGTGTTTTTAACTTATGTGTATTTTAAATAAATAACTATATACTTTTGAAACCAAGCTCTGGTCAGTGTTTGCTTGTGCTATTGTGTTTTGGTACATATTGTGTATACTTTACATACTGCCTAACTCTTCTTGAGAGAAGTCTGACTGCTCAGCCACAGCTACCAGGTAAATCTGGGTGGTACAGACTGCTACCAAAGGGGTTTACTGCTCTACCTGTAGTCTTAAATCTTTTGCAGTGTTCCCCAAGGGAACTGCACAGGTTTCTGCCTAACACTGGTGTACAGCGGTGGGATTTGTATTGAGTATACATTTTATTGTGCTTTAGATACCTTAGTGCAACTAACCACAAAGCTTAGCACTGAAAAAGTAAAACCTCTAACATGTCAGTTATAGAAAGCTATAGTCAAGAGTCCCTTGCAGCCAAAACTGCTGATTGTTTAAGAGTGCTCTGTAAACATAAGGATCTCCGGACTAAGGGCAAGAAAATGGAGCTGATTGAAAGATTGTTAGCTAACCAAAGTCTGGGTGATGGTTCAGAGGAACCTACCACTCCAGCAACTGTAGATGACAGTGTTGAAGTTAACATGGAACAAAATGTTGATGTTTCTGAGGAAGAGTCAGAAGAGGAGGGTGAGGCTGTTGTAACTGTCCCCCCTAGGCCTCTGCCTGCTCTACCTGCTGTACCTACTGGACCTTTACCAGGTCCCACATTTAGTCCTCAGTACTTTGAACTGGAGAAAATGAAGCTAGAATTGGAGTATAAGAAACTTAATGCTCAAACTGACAAAGAACTAAGGCTAAGGGAAATGGAGCTCAAGTATGACTTAGAAATGAAGAAATTATCTGTTGAGAATGTTTCTCTCTCTGGCTCCTCTAGAAGTTCCAGTCCTAAAAGACCCCGGATGCCTAAAGAATTGTATGAGCCTAAGTTGGATGTGTTGGATTGGTTGTCTCTGTTTGAATATAATCATGGGCTCCAGAACATCACAGGAAATGACTTACTCACCTGGTTGTTCTCTAGGCTTCCCCCTGTTGCAACTGATGTGGTAATGGAGATGGGGGAGGAGGATAGGAAGGACTATGAATGTGTGAAACTAGCTTTGATAGCTAGGTTTGGGAAGACCCCTTCCCAGTATCTTAAGAGGTTTAGGAACCTCAAAAAGCATGATGGTACCCCTTGGGCTACCTGGGTGAGTGAATGTTTGAAAAACTTAGAGGGATGGATTAAGGGTTACAAGGTGAACACTTATGAAGGTATGAAGAATCTCTTTATGTTGGAGTCAATTTATGATGCCTGCTCTCCTGAGCTCAGACAACACTTGGCTGATTCCAGGGAATTGGATTCCCGGAGACTAGCTAAGGCTGCTGACTTGTGGGTTGCCAACAGGGCCACTCACAAGGATTCTGGGGTAACTCAGAAGAAGGATGGGGAAAAACAGTCTAAAAAAGACTCCAAAGAGAATTCTAATAATTCCTATCCCAAAGAGGGCCCCAAACCACAAAATAACCAGGGTAAGCCACATGGGAAACCTAGTCAGGCTACTGTACCTTCTGGCCACAAGCCAGAAGGAGGTCAGAACAAGCCACCCTTCCAGAGAGCATTTGGACAATGCTATGTCTGTCAGGGTACTGACCATATCAAAGGAGATCCCAAGTGCAAGGGTAAACCTGCAGGGATCAGCACAGTCTCCTTAGCCTTCACTCCTGAGGATGAAGTACAGATGGCTAGTGCCCACTTTGAACTCTTTGCTGAAGAACCCTTGGGTCTTCAAGCAACTGTAAACTTAGAGCCTATGGGTCTGGTTAGTCCCCAGAATAGGGTTGTGTATAACTCCCTACCTGTTAACTCTAAGGTGTATTATGTGGACAGTGTTCTTGTCAATGGCCAGGATACTCCTGCCAGGAGAGACACTGGGGCCAGCAGAACAGTAGTGGATGAAAGCTTCTTTCAACCTGAGGATGTGGCCAAAGCACCCAAAGGTCCCACTAAGATGTCTGGAGGCCCTGTCCAAATGGTTCCTATTCTACCAGCCCTCATTCAATGTAACAACATGACAGTAAGGATCCCTGTCAGTGTTCAGACTGAGGTACCTGGGAAGGTCCTGTTAGGGAATGACCTAAGAACTCTAGGAGTAGTGTCACATACCCCCAGGCCTCCCAGTATGGAGAAGCAGAACTTAACCAAATTGGCTAGGAAGGCTACCTTGAAGGACCCTTCTAAGCCTGTGGGACCCTCTACTGAGAACCCCACTACAAGCCCTGGTGTTAGTAAGTTGACCTCTAACCCAGGCACATTTCAGGATAGTATGCTAGGAACATGGGCGCCCCAACCAAGCTCCAACATTGTTCCCCTAGTCTCAGAGTCTCTGACTCCCCCTGCTTCTGAGGAAGAGGTGGATAGACCAACTAGGCCCCTATCTAGACCCGAGAGAACTGGTAATTCTCAGTGCTGGTGGAAAACCAGAAAAGAAAAGTCTAAGGCCAAAAACCTTCAGACTGTTGGACCTTCTACTGAAGACCCCAACTCAAATCCTAATATTAGGGGGGAAACTCCTAAAATAGGTAAGGGTAGATCTAAGAGGAAGGGGAAGCAGGTACATTGCCTAACCCCAACCCCTCCAACCAAGAGGCCTAAGACCCAACCTGCTCCCACAAGAGAGGTGGTGAGGAACCTTGGAGGCCCCTCTAGATCTAAGGGAATCCTTTATAAGGACCCCTTCAAAAAGCCTAACATAGGTTCAGAAGTTGTCCCAACTTCTGAGGGACTGGTCAACCAGATCCCCTATAACAAAAAGACTGATGTTCCTCAAAGGGTTTGTAGGTCCTTTAGCTTGCAAAAGAAAACCTTTGAGTTCTCCCTTAAGCAAAGGTCAAGGTGTCACCATCAAAATGCTGATGGACTCTCTAGGATGTATATCATCGACTAGAGGTATGAGGTTCATCCAGGAGTGGATTAAATCCTCCTGTCCCTTAGTCTGGGGGGGGCGAGTGTTAGGGAGAATTCTCTGTTTAGGCTGAATTTCCCTACCTAGTGAGTCCCCCAGCAGCTTTGCTGGATTTCTGGGGTTTAATTTTTTCTCCTGCCAAGAGTGAGACTCTTTTACCCTCACTCTTGGACATGTTGAAGTGTGTTTTCTTGGTTAAACCTTGTGTTGAATGGGCTATGGGGTCTCTTACTCCATAGGGCCTCATGTATTTTTGTGATGTGGGTCACACAGCACCCTCTGTGCCGTGACCCAGGGGTGTCCTAGGGACTCCCCAACATAGACTCCATACCCTGGGACTGACTACTGTCTCCCAGGGCATGTAAAGTCACCAAAGACTTTGCTAGTCTTGAATCCTGAACAGAACCAGTACAAACCATCATATTGTGGACGTACTGGCTGGGGCAATTCGATTGCCCCAGGGTCTGTTAGTCGAGGGGGCACGTCTCCGTCCCCCCTGATCGAGTTTTGGCTGGTGGCAGTGGAAACTACTTTTTATATTCGACCGCGAATATTTCCCTATGGGATTTCCCATTGTTTTAGGCTAACACATTTAATTATTTATTTACGGTAGCCTTAAACATACCGCCGGTTTATATATTTATTTTTATAACTCCGGTTGGGACTTTTTGCCAAAACTTGATTCTAAAATGGCGTTGGTGTTCGCCTCTGTAACTCTGACCCAAAGTGGAGCCCTTTGTTCCACTTTTGGCGGGCTTCTCCACAGAAGCCCTCCAAAGTGGTGCCACTCTGTCTGGGGTACTTAGGAGGGGGGGAGGGGGATTTAGGCACCCTGGACTGAGTTACCTTGGTAACTCAAGTCGCACTCCGTCCTGATTGGCCCAAGTGGTGAGCCGCCCGGCTCACCACTTAGCATGTTTGAGTGACAGCTAGGCTGGGTGAATGGGGGTTTGCTGCATAAAAGCAGGGCTTTGGGGACTGGGACTTCAGAAGTCGCCACAGGACCAAGAATCCGACGAGGGAAGAGCTGAGCCGACCTGCTTCGACGACACCACCCGGTGGAGCCCTGCTGAACCGTCTCACCACTTTTTCCCGACGACCGAGGAGAACTCTTAACGGAGTGGCTCCTTCCCTTGACTGGTGGGGACAACCAGTTTTCGCCTTCTTTCCGTTCTTTGAGGTATCTCGTGGCCGCCTTGCCTGTGCCAAGCACCCCGGCAACCGGAATACCACACTTTACCCCCATACCGCGAAAGTCGGTACCAACCCTTTAACCGGAGGACTCCGCGGCTGGTTTCTTCCCGGGCAGTGCAACGACCCTCTTCTTCTGCTCTTCAGCGAGAACTTCTTCTCCCCTGACCGACGTCGAGCCCTGCTGCCACTGCCTGGAACAACTGCCACCGCTGGAGGATCCTTTCCGCTTAAGGTACTGTGTTCTGCCTGGCTTCCCTTGCTACCGACTGTACGGGGTAGATTTAGTCCCCGGCTTTCGAACCTGGGAGTGCCTGGGACACTTTGGCTAAACTTTCTGAGCCACTCTAACCTCTTTTTGACTCTTTGCAAGACTTTGAATCTCTAACTAACAGTGTGATCTTGGGCACATTTTCGCTCCGGCTACTCTAAGAGTGGGCCCTGCCTAGTGACTTTTGCTCACCTGTGACTTTATTCTTCTTTAAGCCTATTGCAAGTGCTCTGGACCTTAGAGTGGTGTGTCTAACCCATTTCTGCTTTTTCTCTCCCTTTCTTGGAAACTACTAGAGTGTCATCTAACGTTAAGCACTCACCTCTGTTTTAATTAAGTGGTGTTTACTTAGAGTTGTCTAGATAGGAGAAAGGATTGAATCTACTTTCATTATAACTGTGTTGAAGTGCTTTTACTATATTTTTGCTAGAGTGTTTTTAACTTATGTGTATTTTAAATAAATAACTATATACTTTTGAAACCAAGCTCTGGTCAGTGTTTGCTTGTGCTATTGTGTTTTGGTACATATTGTGTATACTTTACATACTGCCTAACTCTTCTTGAGAGAAGTCTGACTGCTCAGCCACAGCTACCAGGTAAATCTGGGTGGTACAGACTGCTACCAAAGGGGTTTACTGCTCTACCTGTAGTCTTAAATCTTTTGCAGTGTTCCCCAAGGGAACTGCACAGGTTTCTGCCTAACACATACCACAGAAGTTGAGTTTCTCGGATTCATCCTGACACCTCAAGGAGTCCGAATGGACTCGCGAAAGGTGGACGCCATCCTCAAATGGCCATCTCCTAGCTCGGTGAAGGGAGTTCAGAGCATGCCCGGCTTCGCCAATTTCTATCGAAGATTCATCCCGGAATTTTCCCGAACAGTCCAACCCATCACAGCTCTCCTAAAGAAAAACAAACGCTTTGAATGGACTCTTGAGGCCGAACAAGCCTTTCAGGACCTGAAAACCAAATTCACCTCTGCACCTATATTGAAGCACCCGCACCCAGATCTCCCTTACATTGTGGAAACCGACGCATCCAGTTCGGCCATGGGAGCTGTCCTGTCGCAAAGAGACCCAGAAACTAACCAACTACACCCTGTGGCCTTTTGGTCCAGGAAATTTTCTCCTCCTGAAATCAACTACGCAATTACCGACAAAGAGTTACTGGCTATTAAATCTGCTTTCAAGGCTTGGCGTCACTACCTTCTCGGGGCAAGACACACCATCACCGTAATTACAGACCACAGAAATTTACAGTATTTAAAGACGGCCAAAGCTCAATCTTCACAACAACTCCGATGGGCTCTATTCTTTGCGGAATTTGATTTTGTAATTACCTATCGCCCTGGCTGCAAGAATGGTAAAGCGGACGCCTTATCCCGGATTGGCATGGAAGAACCCAATTCGAGTTTAGAACCTGTGCCAATCATACCTGAACAAAGCATCTTAGGCCTAACTTCATTGCAAACTATTGAGGACATCCAAACGCAAGTAAAACAACTTCTAGACTCTTCAGCCTTACTGGAATCGAGTCAAAAGGGTCCTCATTACACCGTTAAGGATGATTTACCCTAGGGGGCGTGGCTTGGCGCCGATGGCGAGCGGTAGCTGATCCGCCGAGCTCCGGCCGAGACGCCGTTTCCTGATCCTTTTTCTCCGGCTCGCGTGCGACCCCGACTTCTGAAAAGGAACGAGCGGTTGGGCGAAGCAGCCCTGCACCTGAATAGTTGTTGGGCCCACCAAATTGGACCCCCCTGAGACTCCGGTGGCCCTGAATCGGTTCTCCCCCCCTCCCGTTCTTACTGGATCCAAGATGGCGCCCCGCACAGCATAGCGGTGCCTGCGAGGGGTACCCCCTCCCCCAACGGATTCCAGGGCCCGGCGGGGAGAGGCAGCAGCAAAAGAGAGGCTCCGCTCTTCTAGAGACCACCTCTACGGACCACACCATCACACACGGGGGCAGACCACAGCTCACGGCCCGATATTTGGCCAGGTGAAGGGCCCCACCAGTGATCTCACAAGTGAACTAACTTTTGAGGCCTAAAACACCCGCAACCATCGCCCCAAGATGGCCGCCAAGAACAAGACCAGAGCCGCCACCATGGACTCCTTTGTTTCCACCAGGGCGAAGACCCCCACTCAATCCAAGGCCAGCTCCTCTGAAGTTGCCCAGTCGAGCGAAGAGGTGGCGGCCGATAACCACTCTCAGATACTTGATGCTATAGCCTCGCTAAAGACGCATATAGACTCCAAGATCGACGAATTCAAAGTCGATATTCAACTGATCCGCCAAGACGCTCGCAACTTAACGGAGAGGGTCGCGACCGTTGAACAGTCGGCAGAGGAAGCCTCCACGGCCATCACAGCCATAAAGTCCGAAGTTGTCCTCCTGAAGAGGAAAGTCACCTTTTTGGAGGAAAAGGCGGAGGAGGCCGAAGGTCGGGCCAGACGGAGCAACATCAGGATCCTGGGGGTCCCGGAGGGGAACGAGGGAGTAAATACCACATCCTTCGTCGAAACCCTTCTGCTACAAGAAATAGGGGCCGGCAAATTGACCCAGGGATTCTCTGTCGAAAGGGCCCACAGATCCCTTCAGAGGCGCCCTCCCCCCGGATCGCACCCCAGACCCATAATCGCTAAGATACTGAACTTTCAGGACAGAGAAACTATCTTACGGCGATCCAGGGAGGGGGGCCCCATCGAGCGAGGAGACTCCAAAATCTCCATTTATCCGGACTACACGCAGAAGGTACAAAGAGAGCGGAACTCATTTGTCCCGATAAAAGCCCGGCTCCGACAACTGAACCTAAAATATAGACTACTTTATCCATCGCGCCTAAGGGTTGTCTACGAGGAGAGAGTGGTATTTCTCGAGAACCCAGATGCGGCCAACATGTGGCTTGAGGATAATAACCTGGCGGATGGCAAGGACAACTCACAGACTGAGACCTAACCCCCCAGCGACCCCCATGTAAGAAACATCGCACGTGAGACCGGAATACAGAAGATAATCCAACTACAGTTTTTTCACTTGGAAACGGCCTCGTTCGGCTCTGCCGCCAGGCCCTTGCCCCACCCCCAGCGTAGTATTTACCCGGTCTGGGCACCCGCCTGACCCAGCTCGCGCCCGACTCCCGGATGGGCTCCGACGGCTCGAGAGCGCCTGAGCACCGCGACAATGTTGTAGTTGCTGGGCGCACCAGTTTAAGTTTTGTTGTTAGTTTTATTAGTTGTACAGTCTTCATGCCTCTTTTGCCAACGCAGACCGAGATGGGTCTGGGACATGACACCGATGAACGAAATGCAGTGGTATCCCCCCTGCAGCCCACCCGAACAAGACTAAAGTGGAGTCGGACCCCAGAGTCCCACACCAAATCTGAAACTCGAACCGGATGGCGGCACAGCTTACTGTAATGACCTGGAATGTGCGGGGCATGGGCTCATACCTCAGGCGCAATCGTATACAGTCCTACCTCAGGAGGAAGAAAATCTCCATTGCACTCCTTCAAGAGACTCACCTCACGACGGAGGCCATGTCTAAAATTGCAGACCGATGGGCTGGGACTGTTAGAGGGTCCCCCTACTCTAAATACGCCAGAGGGGTGCTAATATGGATAAGCCCGGACGTCCCCTTCCAGATGGAGGGAAGTGAACAAGATAAAGAAGGGAGATTCACAGCGATTTGGGGCACATTGGAACAAACCCCAGTCTGCTTCATCAACTCTTACTTCCCTCATCACGGGATATCGGCGTACCTCGCCACATTGATAACGAAGCTGACTCGGTACCGGGACCGCACCTTCATATGGGGAGGGGACTTCAACTGTGTTGCTGACACGAGTGCAGACAGATCGCTGCCCCCCCCACGCCCGAGCAGCCTCACATCCGGTGCCTTGAGGGAAACTCTGGAGCAACTCAACTTAGTGGACATCTGGAGGGAACACCATCCGACCGACAGGTCCTACTCCCACTACTCAGCTCCACACGGAGTTCACACAAGAATTGACTATCTGTTCATCAATAAGGAACTTACCCCACACATAGCAACCACAGAATACCTGGGGCGGACGATCTCCGACCACTCCCCACTGACCATGTTATGGCAAATGAGAGGCCCCAGACCCCCGATCCCCATGTGGAGGATGCCGACCGCGGCACTTGCGGACCTCGAGTTCAGGGAAACCCTTGCCGAAAAATTGGAAGAATACTTGGAGAACAACATCGGTTCGGTCCCCTCCTGGGGCACATTATGGGAAGCAATGAAGGTGGTGACCAGAGGCGAAATCATATCGAGAGCCGGCGGAACTCGCAGGCAGTTGCGGAGAACCCTGGAAGCACAGGAAGCTGAGATCTCCCGACTGGAGTCCACATGCGACAACTCTATGGAGACAGAGACCAAGCTGAAGGAAGCCCGCACAGAATGTCAGCAGGCATGGGAAAGACTGGAAAAATTTGATTTCGCCACGCACACCGCCAGATCTCATAAAGAATCGGACAAACCGGGAAGACTACTAGCATGGCTCTGCAAACGGGAACACCCCAAACATCTCCCAGTGGAGATACGGGACGCTAATGGGTCATCCCACTCGACTCAACTAGGGATCAATGAAGCCTTTGCTAAATTCTACACAGAACTGTATACCCACAAGACCCAGATTCCTGCTGCAGACATCATAGACACACTCGAGGAGATAGAACTTCCCCACATTTCGCTCGAGCAGAGAGAGGAGCTGGAAACCGAGATCACTCTTGAGGACGTTCAAGGGGCAATCAGGTCCCTCTCCAACAACAAAGCCCCTGGCAGTGACGGCCTCCCACCTGAGTTCTATAAAGCGTATGAGTCCATCCTTGCCCCAGTTCTCCACGAGGTCTACCAGGAGGCACACACGGATGGGATTCTCCCCAACACCATGAAGGAAACCATAATAGTCCCCATGCTCAAGCCACACAAATCGCCCACCGACTGTGAGTCCTATCGCCCTCTGGCTATGCTAAACTACGATGCCAAGATCCTCACATCCATATTGGCCCGCAAGCTAGCCAGGGTGGTGGGTTCCATCGTTCACGAAGGTCAGAACGGATTCGTTCCTGGGCGCAACACCACTGCTAACCTCCGGAGGTTGCAGCATGTAATGGCCGAAACATATGACAGGGACGAGGACCTGGCGGTGTTGTCGCTCGACGCCATCAAGGCCTTCGACTCCATATACTGGGAGTGGATCAGGGAGGTCCTGAGAAGATTTGGCTTTGGAGGGGGCTTCATCAGGTGGGTTGAGGTCCTCTACAATTCCCCGACGGCGAGAGTAAGAACGGGAAGAGTGGTTTCAGCGGCTTGGGATATACAAAGGGGAACAAGGCAGGGCTGCCCGTTATCACCCATGCTGTACATACTGGGCCTGGAACCGATTGCATTATACTTCAGGCAGCAGCTTTTCGATGCTGGCATTAAGGTGGGCAATGCACACCACATAATATCCTTGTATGCAGACGACGTCCTTCTTTACCTAAGCTCCCCCGAAGTTAACGCGCCAACCGCGTTGGAGATACTGGACAACTATGCGAAGTACTCAGGGATCCGCTTTAGTAGGAATAAGTCCTCTGCCTTCCCCTTGGCGGGCTTACGCAACATTCCGGAAAACAATCTCCCAGAGATAGGAATAAGCTGGCAACTGGTCCAGTTCCGTTATTTGGGGATCAACATAAGCCACACCCCGCTACTCATGCATGAACACAACACCGAGGCCGCCATCACGAGTCTCCGAAGTTCTATAAAGTTTTGGTCCAAGCTCCCATTGGCCATGGTGGGCAGGGCAGCGATTGTCAAGATGATCGTACTCCCCCGATTCCTGTATTTCTTCGTAAACATTTGCCATTACATTAGACCGTCCTTCTTCAAGAAGCTGGAGGCCATCATCAGGGACTTCCTTTGGGGCCCACACAGGCATAAACTGTCGCTGTCCGTCCTCTCTCTCCCACACAAAGAAGGCGGAATAAAGTTACCGGATCTCCAGTTGTACTACCTGGCTGCCCAGCTGAGTCACATAACGAGATGGCTCTCGGATGAGCCTTCAGCAGAGACCGAACTGCTGAGGCAACCCTTGGACAATGTGATCCCCAAGGAGATCCTATGGCACCCTACATGGCAACCCCCGGTCCCCTCCATGGTGATTGACCTGGGAAGAAAGATATGGGCCAGGTCCTGCTGCATCAGGCGAATACGACACCCATACTCTCCGGACAATCCCATCCTAGCAGACACCTGTCGAACGGCTGCAGACATCTCTACGGCAAGGAGGTGGGAAGAGGCCGGCATTTACACATGGAGCGACATGTATGAGGAGGGAGAATTCAGGGATTTCGAATCTCTTAAGGCTGCCGATGGAATTCCCCCGGGCCAGTTCCTCTGGTACCATCGCCTCAAACAAACTGCTAAGAAACAATGGACCGGATGGCCGGAGGAGCCCTCCCCTGACCCTCTGCTACAAGAGATGCATGACCTCTCGGACGGCTGGAGACCTGTCTCCAGGCTTTACAGCAGACTATGTGATAAAACCAACCCTAAATGCGAAGATCTGAGGACAAAATGGGAGGCGGACCTTGAGACCCCGATTTCAGATAAAGAATGGGAAAGAGCGCTGATATTTCCCAAAAAAGTATCCAGGAACACCAGGTTTGGCCAGATCCAATTGAACGTTCTTTACAGGACATACATGACCCCACATAGGGTTGCCTCCTTCAATAAGACATCCTCCCCTGCATGCCCCTGGTGCGGGAATGATAAAGCAGATGTGATTCACATGTTCTGGACCTGCACCAAGGCGATGGCACTGTGGTCCAAGGCCAAACAGACCTGCATGGACGCCGGAATGACAAGATACGAATGGACTCCTGGCGAGTGCCTCCTGGGGACCTACCCCAGACCTAGCAAATCCAAGCACGCTGTTAAATTAATGGACATCTCATGTATCCTGGCTAAAAGAACAATAGCGATGGCCTGGAAGACGCCGTCGGGCCCCAGGCAAGAGAGATGGCTCAAAGAACTCGAGAGATGGACAACAGCTGAAACCAGGGCCTGGCAGGAAGGAATCACGAACAGTGGCGAAACCGAAGGTGGCACTTTGGAATCATGGAAGGCCCTCCTCAGAGACATACGCTTCAGCGCTGACTACAAACCCCCCTGAAGTCCCACACCACTGCATTGACACTGCTCGGATGCCGGCA
The DNA here is from genome assembly GCF_040938575.1 of Ambystoma mexicanum. Classification (NCBI taxonomy): domain Eukaryota; kingdom Metazoa; phylum Chordata; class Amphibia; order Caudata; family Ambystomatidae; genus Ambystoma; species Ambystoma mexicanum. The sequence goes on along the minus strand of NC_090929.1, from coordinate 499,431,489 downwards.
TTGGTGGAACCACCCCTGTGTTTGACCCCTCTTGCTTCCTGAAACTTTGGGTCATTGCCCCTAACCCACCCGTCCACTGTAAGTTTGCTACAACATGAAGACTGTTGTTGATTTGTTTGTTCCCCCCCCCTTGTTTCCCCCTCACCGTCTCCTCCCCAGTTCAAACCAATGTTGATTTCTTGTTGTATTGCACGTTTTCTTTTTCTTTTTTCTATCAAAACCAATAAAATACGTTTTAAAAAAAAAAAAAGGATGATTTACCCTACTTCCAAGAGCGGTTGTTTCTGCCAAGTAAAGAATTGCAAGAACTTGTCATTGCCCATCATCATGAATCATTAATGGAAGGACACCCTGGTATCGCTAAAACGGAGGAAAAAATCAAACGCCACTTCTGGTGGCCTTCTTGGAGAAAAGACATAAAGTCTTTTGTATTGTCTTGCGGAATTTGCGCCCAAAACAAGGGTCAAAAGAAAAGGCCAGCCGGCCTACTTCAACCCTTGGATATTCCACCGGCACCATGGCACACCTTGTCAATGGACTTTATAACTGACCTGCTTCCTTGTGCTGGCTACAACACTATCCTTGTAATTGTGGATCTATTCTCCAAAATGGCCCACTTTATCCCTTTAAAAGGTTTGCCTTCAGCTTCCACCTTGGCCAAGGAATTTCTGGAGAATATAGTTCGCATACATGGTTTCCCTTCCATATTAGTCTCGGATCGTGGAAGTCAATTTATCTCCCATTTTTGGAAGAAGTGTTGCCAACTAGCACAAATAGATGTGCGGTTATCCACCAGCCACCACCCCCAGACCGACGGACAAACAGAGAGAACCAATCAGACTCTCGAGCAATATCTTCGGTGCATGTTACACCAATCCGAGTTAAATTGGAAAGACATCCTTTGGATCGTAGAATATGCATACAACAATTCAGTGCATTCTGGAACCGGAAAAACTCCTTTTTATACTTTGTATGGTCACCATCCTCGGACCTCTGATCTAGATCCACCTCTGACCATGGAAATGCCCGCAGTAAATCATCTGCATTCCACAATAACCCGAGCCTTCAAAGAAGCTGCAACTCATTTACAGCAAGCCAAGAAAAAGTATAAAGAAAACGCTGATTTGCACCGAAGTAAAACTCCTCCTTACCAAGTAGGAGACCAGGTATGGCTAGCAACGAAACATTTACCCCTCAAGGGCCCGCGAACCTTCAATCCCAGATTCATAGGACCTTATCCCATCAAGGCTATAATTAATCCCGTGGCCTTTAAACTGGATTTACCGTCTAACATGCGTATTCATCCAGTTTTTCATGCATCACTTTTGAAGCCAGTACAACCAGGGACCCGACTGTCCAAGCCTCCAGACCCAGTTCAAATTGAAGGGGAATTAGAATTCGAAGTTAAAGACATTTTAGACTCCAAGGTATTAAAGTCAAAACTCTTCTATCTTGTTGACTGGAAGGGATATGGACCTCAGGAGAGATTGTGGGAGCCTAGTAACCATGTTCACGCACCTCGATTAATACAAAGGTTCCACCGGAGATTTCCGAACAAGCCAAAACCCCCGGAGGGAACAACCTTGGGAGGGGCCTTGAGGGGGGGTACTGTCATGATGCCTACCTCCAAGGAGCCAGGTCCGACCCAGCAACCCCAGAGGCAGGCATCATTCCCCCCAGGGAAGTGCCAGCAGGCCCAAGCTGGGGCCCTTTGGACACAGTCCTGGCGCCTTAGGCGCCAGGCTCATGTTGGACCCCTGTCCTGGCGCCTTAGGCACCAGGCTCATAAAGCTAGACATGTGTTCAAGAGTTTTAATGGGCACTTACCTGATGCAGACCATGCTGCTACATCCAGCCCCTCTTGAGGCCTGAATGGAACTACTTTACCTGTGGGACTACTTTCCACCTGTGTGTGGTCGGGGAAGGATACATACCTGATCGGTGGAAGGATACATACCTGGAACTTCTTCCAAAGCTATTTAAACCACGCCCAATCAGCAACTCACGCTTCGCGTTGTTCTGCTCACCTTGTCAGCTCCTGCATCTGGACTTCAGCCACGCCTGTCAGCATCCTGGGTCACCTCCTTAGAGAGAATTGGAGAGAAAGAAGACCTTACCTGCTAAAGCTGCATCACAGAGACATCACACCGACGATCCTGAAAGGGAAGACATCATTTTAAAAGCATTTCGCTTCGATCGCTGCAGCGCTGCATTTCACTCACCTTTCCTGGGCACCTCCATCTTCAGCAGCGATCATCCGGATACGCAGCCACTTCCCAGAGCCTAGAGAGAAAAAGACAAGAACACAAGGTGAGAGAAGGAAGGGAATAGGAAAAGCTCAGTTTCCTTCTAAGACTTACCTGTTGGGTCATTCCCATTTCATTTCGGGTCCTGCCGCTTCCTGGCATTCCGGACCCCGGCCCCTATGGATAAAAAAGACAAAGACATTGAATGAGCGAATGCAAACAAATTACCCGAACGCTCATCCAGAACTTACCTGTCATTTACTGGAACTGCACGTTTCACTTCGGGTCGGCGCCATATCTCCGGCATTCCGAACCCTGGCTCCAAAGGGGAAAAAGACATAAGCGTTAGCGCTTGCTGCAATAAGACAATGAACATTATTATTAAGCTTGAACTTTTGAACTTGCTACAGAACTCTAACAGCGCCTTACCTGAATAGTCAAGCTTATTTGAACTCCCATCAAACCTCAATCCAGTGAAGTAACTGGGTTTCAACGCGCCCCTGCATCAGAAGCAGGATGGAGAACTAATCCTTCCAGACCCTAAGGTGAGACTTCACGGGGAACCGTGGAAGGGTATCGTGGAGGGTCGGAAGGGAGTGGGAGGCTTGAGCATTATTCCGTCAGTAGGTAATACTCCCTTTTCACGCACAGGGGAATATTCCTGCGAGCCAGAGAAGCCAGAGTAGAGGGGCCCTACCTGTCCATCTTCAGAGTCCTGCGCTTCACCATTGAAGAAGCATCAGCACTCGAAGCCAGACCTGCGCCTCCGTGGGAATCAGGTGAGCGTGACAGACAGTGCCTGACACGGTTCAGCAGGGTCCTGACCTGTCGGATGATGCGCAGGGAGAGCACAACAGCGAAGACCAACCCCGCTCTATTAGAGCTTTTCATGACTGGGTACTGGACATGATGTGCCTGTTGGATGTTCCAGTGCCCGAGGCGCCCGCTCTGCAGGAGGGGGTGCTTTTGAGGGCGTTCACCTTGTCTCCTTCGGAGCATACAGGACGTTTTGGCCGAGGTCCGCGGAGTCTGGGGAAAAGCCACACTCTGGACTGTTCGTCAATAAGAAAATTGACGCGCGTTACAGGCTGCATTCTTTGGAAGAAGTGGCCCGGTCATCTTGTCTGCCCCCCTCCTCCACAGTGGTGGCCGCGGCCACTTTGCAGTCCAGGCCTGTAGCGTCCTCTTCGACAACGGCGACTCAGGTTCTGGGGAAAGAGGACAAACTCCTGGACTCCCTTGGGAGGAAGATTTTCGCTAATTCGGCCTTACAGCTCCGGGAGGCCAACGCAGAACTGGTGTTAGCGGGGCCGAACATGAAGATGTGGAAAGGTATGTCAGAGTTCGAGGAGTTCATTCCGGGCGAGAAGCTGGAAGACTTTAAGGTGGGTTTATCTGACGCCAGAGTCTTGGCCCAGGATCTCCTGGAGGCCGCTGCTCATCACGTCGACATGTCGGCTCGGGGGACTTATGCTGGGTGTTGACACCTCTCGACAGGCGTGGTTGCATGCCACCAAGTTCTCGAAGGAGGTACAGGACAAGGTGTTGCACCTGCCGTTTGACGGTAAGGAGCTTTTTCATTCCACAAC